>NC_055999.1:36381767-37054267 GCF_018446385.1 Zingiber officinale | reverse complement strand
AAACCAAGACCAGAATAAAATGAACCAGAAAGTGAGTCTGACTCAGATTCAACTAATGAAGAAGAACTGGTCAATATGGTCTGAAAACTACTAACAAGGAATAAATTAAAAGGGAGTATAAAGAAGCCACCAATCAACCAGACGCAAAACAAATCAGAAATGATTTGTTATGGATGCAACAAGAAGGGGCATTTCAAACACGAATGCCCAAACTGGAAGGAGGAAAAACTAAAATCAGCAAGAAGAAAGAAGGCCCTCCAAGCGACGTGGGATGAGTCATCTTCTGAGGAGTCCGATGTAGACGAACTGAAGTACTTGAGCCATCTTACCTTTATGGCAAGAAACGAAGATTCTGAGTCCAAGGAAGAGTACGAGTCTGAGAACGACACCGAGTCTGTGAGAAGCTGCGGATCTGTATATGTTTCCGAAGGTCCCAATATGGTAACATTTTATTCCAAGTTAAACTTACTTAAAGTAGTTAAATATTTGTTTAAAAAACTGACAAAATCTGAAAAATAAAATAACTTACTACTTAAGAAATTGATCACCTTAAGGAGCAAGTTAACTTGAGTAACTCGACTAACAAAGTTCAAGTCAGAACTTCAACTCAAGTTGCAAAATTTGAGAAAGAAAATTTTAATTTGAAAGGTCAAGTCGAGCAACTTAAGAAAACGTTAGAAAAGTTTGAACTGGGATCTGAGTGTCTAAATATGATACTTGGGTTGCAACGAGCCGTGTATAATAAATCGGGACTCACTATAACCCAAACACAACCAACAAACTATATCTGTCTTAATTAGTCAAAATGTTACAAATTAAGTCCAAGCATGTATTCCTAAAAATCCTTAACCAAATAAATCAAGGAAAATCAATATTTGATCCATAAACGTCAAATTCACTACTTAGATAGACCATATCTAAGTGGTGATTCAGGGAAAGCAAATAGAAAAACTGTTCAACCAACTTGATTAATTAACAATGCATGCTTAAGATTGGGTTTACTTTTCTGCTTAGTTTAGAACGGTTAATTAAAAAGGTTTACCAAACCCTAATAATATAACATTAGAATGGATTGAGATGATAATACGTCAAGAAAGCTTTGTCAAAGGTATGTCTAGGCCGAATCTTGTGTATTCTATCTGGTGCACTATGTTGGTGCAATATCCTTTAGGTCAAGGTTGACTGGTTTGACCAAGCTTGAGTCTTGGTCATAGTTTCGATGTTTGACAATACATGTAGACACATGGACAATGCAGGTGCAGTTGTTCATATGGGGAGATTCTGATCAGGGACTGATCAGTGTGAATGAAGAAGAGTCAAGTAGGTATACCTGACTGGAAGGAAACCCTGGTGAGTGAAGCCAGGTGAAAGTCCTAGTGAGTGAAGCTAGGAAGATGGAAATCCTGGTGAGTGAAGCCAGGTGAAAGTCCTAGTGAGTGAAGCTAGGCAGATGGAAATCCTGGTGAGTGAAGCCAGGTGAAAGTCCTAGTGAGTGAAGCTAGGCAGATGGAAAACCCTAGTGAGTGAAGCCAGGTGAAAGTCCTGGTGAGTGAAGCCAGGCAAGGGAAAATCCAGATGGATCAAGGATGATCGGATATCTGGTGTTGGGAAGTTCTGGCAGGTCAAGGGAGTGACCAGATGCTAGGCATGATGGACCAACAGGTCAAGGTTGACCAGATGTTGGTTTGAGAGGCTTGGGACTTGGTTTTGGGCAAAATACCAAGAGCTGGATCGATCAGTGGATCGATCCAGGAGTTGGATTGATTAGTGGATCGATCCAGGCCTTTCCTAGCGAATAGAGAGCCTCTGAATCGATCAGTGGATCGATCCAGAGGTCCCAATCGATCAGCCGATCGATTGGGACGCTGCTGCTTCGCACGATAAGCGCTGGATCGATCCGTGGATCGATCCAGGCATTTTTCCATAGCACAGAGGCGCTCTGAATCGATCCGTGAATCGATCCAAAGCCTCCCCGATCGATTGGGAGTTTTCGAATCGATCGGGATCCGACCGTTGCGTCGTATTTGAGCTGCAGGCGGGCGTCTCCTTCAATTTTGCTTCACCGATTCATTTCAGATCTTCACCAGTTTCTCCACAGCGCTCTCAAAGCTCAGATCGCTAGTTCTTGAAGGATCTTGGAAGTTTTCCAAGTCAAGAGGCGGATCAAAGCAAGAAAAGAAACTAGGGTTAGGGTTTTGCACTCATTGTAAGCTTGTAAGCTTGTATTTCTTGTATCCCTTTCCTCTCTTCTTGTATTGAGTCTTGTAGGGCTTCTCCGCCTTTGGTAGTTACCATAAAGGAGAGTTTTATTAGTGGAGGGTGTGTGTGTTGGTGTGGATCCTTGGACTAGTCACCTCTTGTGAGGTGGATACCAAGTAAACCAACCGTGTTAGCGTTGTGTGATTTGTTTCTGTATTTTCCGCTGCCATATCTTTGAAGAAACAAGCAACGCCGAACACCGGGCACGCGACGAGCTATTCACCCCCCCCCCCCTCTAGCTACTTTTGGTCCTAACAAGTGGTATCAGAGCAAGGCCGCTCTTCACCGGAATCATCGCCAGAAGGGTCAAGCATAACAAGAAGAGCTAGAGGGTGAAGAAGTTGAAGCAAAATTGTCAAAGAAATTCAAAAGCTCAACTTCTACAATGGAATTCCGAGATGGGCTCGGATTCGACACGAGGGTGGCTCCACCATACACTTCAACGAGCTTCGATTCTTGGAAATCAAGAATCGAAAATTTTCTTATGATGGAGATAGAGCAATGGTTTGCTCTTATGGAAGGCTTCAAGACTCCAACAAACTCAAAGGGCAAAGTTCTCAAGAGGAGCAAGTGGAGCCAAGAGCAAGTCCAAAGGTGCGAGGCAAATGACAAAGTGACCAATCTTTTGGTCAATTTATTGCCAAGCATCATCCTTTGCAAAATTGGAGAATTTGAAGATGCAAAGGAATTATGGAGTAAATTGGCCAAGCTTCATGAAGAGATCCCCTCCACTGTACAAGAGCAAGAAGAATCCAGAGAGGGTGACTCTTTGGAGCAAGACCAAGAGGAGGACTCCGAGGTTGAGAGATGCTCAACCTCCGAAGAAGAAGTCCAAGAAGAAGCTTCATCTTCAAGGGAGTGCAATGAAGAGAACAAGGAGGGAGCATACTCCTTGTTCCATGTACAAGATGATGAAGCCTCCACCTCTAGGATTGAGGGGGAGTGTAGATCAATGAACCCGGAGCAAGAAGAGGCCTCCACATCTGGGTCAAGTGAAGAAGAAGAAGATGGGGCCATCTCCAAAATTCAAGAAATATCAAATGGAGGAGCAAGTGCCATCCCTACACGAGAAGGTATAAATGCTTCAATTAATAATAAGAATCATATTATATGTTTTGAATGTAGGGAACATGGGCACTACAAAAGCAAGTGCCCTAAATTGGCCAAGAAGAAGGGCCAAGTGGCACCTAAGGGCAAGGAGAAGCCAAAGGAGACCATCCCCGGAACAAAGAGGAGCAAGGAGCACATTGTGTGCTTTTCTTGCAATAAAAAGGGGCATTACCGGAGTCAATGCCCTAAGGGGAAGAAGATGGTCAAGGCTCAAGGAGGAAGCTCAAGTCAAGGGGGAGCCTCTAAGGTAAAAAGGAAGGTAACTTTTATTGAGCCTACCCCTTTACATTATGGTAAAAAGCATGCTAGTTCTAACTTATATCATTTTAATGCTATTTACCATAAGAATAGAGAGCATGGTAAAATTAAGGAAAATAATGTAGCTTACCATGCTAAAACTACCACACCTAGGATTAGGAAGGTAGATAAAAATCTAGGCAATCACACTAAGGACCTTAGCTACAAGCCTAGAAATAAAAATGCTCATAAATTTAATGGAAAACCAAAAACTAAGGACTTAGTGATAGAAAATCAAGTCTTGAGGTCAAGGCTTGATAAAATGGAAAAGACCCTAAAAAGGATGGAAAATATCCTAAAAGGGCAAAATGAGCATAGCCTAGGTCTAGGAGTACAAAAGCCATCCAATGGTCATAGAGGTTTGGGATACAAACCCAAAGCCAAAAAGGATGTGCCTAGTTATCATAGGGTTCCATATAGTTATGGAACAAACCCTAAGTCTAGTGGGCAAGCCAAAAATACAAGGGAAGATATCCCTAGAAGTATCTTTGCAACCAAAGTGACTAACACTTCTAAGAAGTCTAAGAAAGTCACTAACAAGGTCACAAGGGAGGCTATCCCTAGAGTTGACCTAGGAAATGTGACCAAGGCTTCTAAGAAGCCCAACAAGGTCACTAGGAAGGTATCTAGGGAAGTTATCCCTAGTGAGTACCTAGAGCATCCAAGGAGCACCAATAGGTGTTGGGTTCCTAGGAGCATCTTCTCTACCCCATAGATGGGTTAGAGAGTGTCAACTCTAAGAAGAAGGGTAGTTAACCTAATTTTGAAGAAATTGACACTCAAGGAGCATTTTCAAGATTTTTGTTAACCTTTGAAAATGAAATGGAATTATTATTTACTTCTTGAAAGAGTAAAATGTGCCTAATGGTGGAAAGATTGATTCTATCTAAAATGGCATAAATTGAGAAAACCTAGAGAAATACCAAGTTGGGATTTTGGTATTCTCTTAAAAATTTAAGGCAATCCGGGCCTTGATTTACGTGTTTACTCTTGAGGAAAAATGGAATATGCCAACATTTGAGGATATGCTTAATTTTTAAGTGGCATAAACAAATCAAGAGAAATAGAAATGTCAATTTAGGTTTTGGCACTTCTTTGAAGCATTTAGGGCAATCTAGGTTTAACGTTTTAAGTTAAAACAAGTGGAAATAGCTAAGTGGTTAAGGATACTTAGATAGGAAATCTAGGTATATTTTATTTATGCTAAACCTTGCCATGATTGTTTGCCCATCATATGCCATGACATCATGTCTATTTTTGCATTCATGTTTTATTTTGAAAAATCCAAAAATACCATGTCATGACATTCATACATCATGTAGTTATAGGATATTTTCTTTTGAAAAATTATTTCCTTTTAATGTATGCCATAACATAATCATGCATTAAGTTTAATTTCTTGTAATTAAGGACAAATGACATTTAACAACACTTATTAACAAGTGACATCCTAGGTGGATGTCTAATATCTCTAAAATGCCTAGATAGATATGCATGATCCCTAGAATAGGGCAAAACCAAAATCTCACATCTCACAAGGACTATAAGATGACTTGTATGTGTTTTAGTGCACATTAGATACAAGTGAGATGTTAGGAAGATGAATAAAACTCAAGATGCTGATTTAGTGCATTCTTTTGAGTTTTAGAGTCATCAAAACACATAGTTATGTGTTTTCCCATCATTGGGAAAGCTAATGTACAAGTCATGTGCATTAAGCCCAAGGAATGTGATGGGATATTGGTTTTGAAAATTATTTTAAAAGATTTTTGGAAAACCTTGGTGAAGGCTATCTTATGATAGTAATCACCATTGAATAGTTAGACACAAAACTTGAAGAAAACGCTCAAGTTTTAACAAGTTTTCAAGTTTGTGTCAATCTTTGAAAATATGATGTATTTTCATAGAAAACTATTTTTCCATGATAAAGTATACTCTAAACAATGTCTACACGAAATTTCATGATTTTTGAATTTTTGTAGAATTTTCTAGGGGCCTCTGAAGGTGACTGAATTCATTTTTCAGCAACTATCAGACCTCAATCGATCCACCGATCGATTGAGGGTCTCAATCGATCAGTGGATCGATTGGGAGCAAGCTTCTCGCGAACAGAAGCTTGCTGGATCGATCAGCCGATCGATCCACAAGGCCTGAATCGATCAGTGGATCGATTCAGCAAGGTTCAATCGATTGGAACCCAACTCCAATCGATCCAAGGTGCTGATTTTGGCTGGGAAGGCCTGATTTCAGCATTTTGAACCTATTTTAGTCTACGTAACCATTCCAAACCCCTCAAAATACATTTGTATACATAAAAAGAGTGTTTTTGTGTTGAAAACAAGGATGAATTGATTAAGGAAGACTATATTGAAGTCTAGGGTGAGGTTTGTTTCAAATTTTGAATATTTGAACCTCAAAGCTTCTAAATTTGGGTTTCCTAAAGGATTAGGGATTCCAAGTCATTGTTGGTGCAATGACAGAAGTTACCACCATGTCTTTAGGGGGAGGGACTCTTTAAAGGCATGAAAATTATTTTTCATGAACCTTGGAAGGTGATTAACCTTCCGTTAAGTGGATAATGCTCAAGGATGGGCATTTGCCTACATTGAGGAAGAATGTAGGGTTAAGGATAAATGAAGGGAATGGGTCCTTCATTATCGTGTTGGTCACAACGAGTGAAGTTGTGAACAACGATGAGCAACTCTTCAGGGGGAGAGTTTTCAACAATGGGGCATTTGTTGAAGTGTGCCCAAAATTGAGGCACGGGTTGATGTGTGCTCAAAGATGGGTTGATGTGTGCCAATAGGGGGAGAATGTGTGGTTTAAGTTAGGCCTTCATTACCTATGGGGGAGGTCATAGGGGGAGAATGAAGGGAACCAACATTCATACTTTTGCATGAATGGAGTTAAGGCTATGGGATTAGCTTAACTCAGAATGGTCCAAACTTAAAGGTATTGTCAAATATCAAAAAGGGGGAGATTGTTGGTGCAATATCCTTTAGGTCAAGGTTGACTGGTTTGACCAAGCTTGAGTCTTGGTCATAGTTTCGATGTTTGACAATACATGTAGACACATGGACAATGCAGGTGCAGTTGTTTTGCTGACCTGGATGTTGTTTTGCTGTTAACACTGATTTAAGTTTGTATCAGATATTTAACTCAGATTGATTACTAATCTAGGTTGACTTGTTTGACCTGATTGAAAAAGTCCTAACTGGGATGTTAGGCAGTTGGAAAGTCCTGGTGAGTGAAGCCAGATTGGAAATCCTGGTGAGTGAAGCCAGGTGAAAACCCTAGTGAGTAAAGCTAGGTGCAAGTCCTGGTGAGTGAAGCCAGGCAAGGGAAAATCCAGATGGATCAAGGGTGATCGGACATCTGATGTTGAAAAGTCCAAGAAGGAAACTTGGCATGCGAAGTCAGAGACTCGGTAGCTCGTTCTCTGGACCTGATGGACTCGGAGAGGGCACGGTAGCTCGTTCTCCGGATTAGGTCAGAGAGGGTCCTAAGTGGACATTCCATGGCTGACACATGAATCAGTGGATTGGTTGGCAGACCGATCCAGTGAAACTGAGTTCCATGGATCGGTCTGCAGACCGATCAGATGACACTCAGTAGCACACTGAGTGAAATCTGATCGGTCAGGGAGACCGATCAGGAGAAGAGCCTGCAGAAGAGAGAAAGGGGTGGATCGGTCTGTGGACCGATCCACACTCAATCTGATCGGTCGCTGCGACCGATCAGAATGGCCTCAGACCGATCAGGCTGTTGCCTGATCGGTCCAAGGCACTGTGATCGGTCTGGTGACCGATCCACACACTCTGATTTGTTCGTTGTATCAGCGATTCCTTCACTGCTTTTGATATACCTCATTCATTTATGTGATATAATCCTCTGTGCTGTTAACTTTTGAGTTTGCAGATTAACAGGTATCATTCCAAGCCTAATTTCAAATTAAGTTCATAAGAGGAATGCGACAAATGGTCTTTCTGCTGGTTTCAGCGGCGCATGGTGCATTTCAGGCATCAACGGATACTGCTGTGATCTGGCTGCGATCTGCTTGACTCCTGGGGATTGGTTCGAGCTCAGAAGACGCCAGTGATGACTGTGATATCATTGGTGTGAGTTCAGAGAACCAGGTAAGGAGGAAGAGGGATTGGCTGCAGCGCTGATTTGCGCAGTTTTGGACCAGATCGGTGACAGCAGAGATCAGGTTTGAGAAGCAATAAAAACAGCGAGAGGAGAGAACAGAAAAACAACAAGAAAGCTTGAAAGAAAAGTCTGTGCTGTTGTGCGAAGTTCTTGAGCTCTCGGGTGAACTGCGATCTCTGTTCTGCTACTGATCCTCGCGTGGTTGTAAGCATTTTTATTCTCCTTTGCCACCGAGTTTCTGTAAGTCTCGTGCTTTAACTTAGATATTTCTTGAGACGTTGTGGGGAGGTTACTCCACCGAGAAGGAGGATTTGTAGCCGGAATTTATCCGGGTGCGATCTACCGAAGATCAAGGAGTCGTCCACCTTACGGACACGCCGAGGAGTAGGGGCAAGTTATCCCCGAACCTCGTAAATCCTAGTGTTAGTGTGCTTGTGTTTTTCTTTCCTTTAGTTGTCTAATTCCGCTGTGCTAACAATTATCTGTGTAGAAGTTTTGTTTAAGTTTTTAAAGGGCTATTCACCCCCCTCTAGCCATCTAAGATCCCAACAAGTGGTATCGAGCGAGGGGCTCTTGATTTCGGATTAACAACCCAAAGAGCAAACAAGGATGGCTATGAAGGAAGGCTTTAGCACAAATCGACCACCCTACTTCGAAGGAGCAGATTTTCAATATTGGAAGGGCCGCATGGAGTATTACCTCAAGACCGACATTGCCATGTGGTTCTCAGTCAAGGAAGGTTTCACACCACCAAAGGATGAAGAAGGTAAGGAACTCGATTCGTCAAGGTGGTCTACTGAACAACTCCGCAAAGCACAAGCCGATGCCAAGGCTATGGTCACCTTGCAATGTGGAATCGCCAAGGACCAACTCGTCAAGGTAGGTCCGTTCTCGAGTGCAAGAGACCTATGGAACAAACTCATCGAGCTCCAAGAGGGAACTCGAGATTCTCGGATTGCCAAGAGGGACCTATTCTTGAATCAGCTCCAAAATCTAACCATGAAGGACAATGAAACGGTAAGTGAACTTCATGGGAGATTCAAGGAGATCATCAACGGTCTACACTCTGTGGACGAACGAGTGGAGAATCGCGATCTAGTAAGGTACGCTCTTAAATCTTTTCCTAGGAATGCCTTGTGGTCATCTATGGTAGATGCCTACAAGGTATCCAAGGATCTTTCCATTGTTAAACTAGATGAATTTTTCTGTGAGATGGAACTTCATGAGCTTGCTAACAAAGGTCAAAAGAGAAGGGTATTGCTTTATTTGCAGGACCAAAGAGCAAGGATGGAAGAAGGAAGAAGGAAAGAAGAAGGAAAAGGAGATTTCCTCATCCACCTCTTCCTCCAAATCCGATGATGAAAGTGGATCATCATCAAGTGAGATGGCGAACTTCGTAAGAAGGATTATGAGAAGAAGCCGAAGATACAAAGGAAAAGGTAAAACTAATGATCAAAATTTTGATAAATCTAATGTTATATGTTATGAGTGTAGCAAGAAAGGACACATTCGGAGCGAGTGTCCGAAATTAAAGAGGAAGGAGGAACGAGCCAAAAAGAAGGAGGAAAGAGTCAAGAAGAAGAAGGCTCTCAAGGCCACTTGGGATGAGTCCTCATCAAGCTCATCGGAGGAAGAAGAGAAGATGGAAAAGAGCACACGACAATTAGCACTCATGGCAAGGGAGGTTTCGGACTCCGGAAGTGAGGGAGATTCGAGCGACGCTTCAACCGCGGCTTCATCATCGTCGGATGATGAAGAGGTAACTTCTTCTCATATAGAAAAGTGTTATAAGACTATCACTCACTTATCTACATTGCTTAAAAAGTCAAAAACAGAAAATAAATTGTTAAAAGAAGAAGTAAAAACCTTAAGGACCCTTAGGGAAGATGAGGTCGATGACCTACATCTAGAAGTCCTTGAGGATGAGAACAAGACTTTAAAGGGTGAGGTTGAGAAACTCAAGAAAATGCTTGAGAAGTTCTCAACTAGCTCTAAGACTCTAGACATGATTCTAAATGCCCAAAGGGCAGTCTACAACAAGGCCGAGCTAGGGTATCAACCCAAGGAGTCGAGTTTCATTTCTCTAATGTCTAGAACTCAAAATAGTAGATCACATGTTTCTAGGGCTCATGGAACTAGGAAAGGTATGACCAAGGCATGGGTTCCTAGGTCTTTCGTTGTAGAAGCATTAGGTCCCAAGATTTGGGTACCTAAAACCTCTATCTTCCGTGTCTTGTAGGCATTGGTCGAGGGGGAGCATCTATCAACTTGGTTTGTTGATAGTGGATGCTCCAAGCACATGACCGGGGACAAATCACTGTTTACAACCATTCAAAATAAAAGTAGAGGTAATGTGTCTTTTGGTAATAATGGTAGCCTTAAGGTTGTAGGAGTTGGAGACATTCATATATCCGAATGTTTCCATATCAAGAATGTCCTTCTAGTCAAGGGGATGACTTTTAATCTCCTAAGTGTCAGTCAATTGTGTGATACGGGTTACACAATTGAATTTCATTCAAGTCAATGTTTGGTTAAACACATTGACACACTTGACACGGTACTAGTAGGCACAAGGGTTGATAATATTTATCAAGTATCGTTTAAAAGTGCTACTAATGCTTTGATTAAGTGTTTCATGTCGAAAGAAGAAGAGTCTTGGCTATGGCATAGAAGGTTGGCACATGTAAACATGAAGAACATCCGGAAGTTGGCCAACCAAGGATTAGTGCGAGACTTACCCAGCATCAAGTACCACAAGACCAAACTATGTGATGCATGTCAAAAGGGTAAGCAAACAAAAGTTGTTCATAAAGGTAAAAGCACCGTAAGTACATCTACTGCTTTAGATTTATTGCACATGGACCTATTTGATTGCAGTAGTGTAATATCATTGAATGGAAGTAGATATTGCTTGGTAATCGTTGATGATTTTACTAGATACACATGGACTTTCTTCTTGAAACATAAGGACCAAACTATAGATATTTTTATCTCTTTTTGTAGAAGAACTGAAAATGAAAAATCGACAACAATTAAAACCATTAGAAGTGATCATGGTGGGGAATTTCAAAATCATAGGTTTTTAGAGTTTTGTCAAGAAAAGGGATATAGGCATGAGTTCTCTACTCCAAGGACCCCACAGCAAAATGGGGTTGTGGAGAGAAAGAACCGAGTCCTACAAGAGGCTGCACGAAGCATGCTCAATGAGTACTCACTACCGAGCTACTTATGGGCTGAAGCTGTGAATACAGCTTGCTATGTGCAAAATCGAGTTTTAATACATAGGTTTTTAGGAAAGACTCCCCATGAACTTTGGTTTGGGAAACCGCCTACAATTAAACATCTTAGGGTGTTTGGTTGTAAGGTGTTTATCTTGAACACCAAGGATCATCTTGGGAAGTTCACGGCTAAGGCTGATCAAGGGATATTGGTCGAGTACTCTCTTACCAGCAAAGCCTATCGAGTCTACAACAATAGGACTAAATTGATTGAAGAGTCCTCTGATGTAGCTTTTGAAGAAATCCCTAACTTAAATGATCAACCAAGGGATGTAGGAGAAATTCAATTTGAACTTAGAAATCTAAGTTTGAATGATCAAAATGAAGAACGAGTCGAAGTTGACTCTGATGTTGATGAGCAAAGGCAACAAAGAACTCAATCTGATCCTTTGCCTGATATTGAGTCCTTGCCTGTGCCGAGTGAGACCACTCATGAGGCACCGCCAACACCAAGGCAGTCTAGGTTAGCCACTAGTCATCCCCAAGATCAAATTATGGGAGACATCCAACAAGGGGTTAGGACTAGGTCATTCTTTAGAAATGAATCTAATGAAGTCGCATTGATTTCAGAGATTGAACCAAAAATAGTTGATGAGGCATTGCACGATCCTGATTGGATCTTAGCTATGCAAGATGAGTTAGGTCAATTTGAAAGGAGCCAAGTGTGGGACTTAGTTCCTAGACCTAAGAAGACCACCATTATTGGAACTAAATGGGTCTTCAAAAATAAGTTAAATCAAAAGGGAGAAGTTGTAAGAAATAAGGCAAGACTTGTAGCCAAGGGCTATAGTCAAGTCGAAGGTCTCGATTATGATGAGACTTATGCTCCCGTGGCCCGATTAGAGTCCATTCGTTTGATGCTAGCTTTTGCTGCACATAGAGGTTTCAAGCTCTATCAAATGGACGTTAAATCGGCCTTCTTAAACGGATTCATCAAAGAAGAGGTCTATGTTGAACAACCACCGGGGTTTGTGAATACCGAAGTTCCAAACCACGTGTACAAGCTCAAGAAGGCTCTTTATGGGCTTAAACAAGCACCTCGAGCATGGTACGAAAGGTTGTCAACTTACCTATTAGAAAAGGGCTTTGTAAGAGGCCAAATAGACCCAACACTATTTCTGCGTAGAGATGGTGAAAATATTTTTGTAGCCCAAGTATATGTCGATGACATAATTTATGGCTCAAATAACAAGGGCTATTTGAATGAATTCATTTCTCACATGGAAAGTGAGTTTGAGATGAGTCCAGTAGGAGAGTTGACATTCTTCCTCGGACTTGAAATCAAACAAACTCGAGATGGAATTTATGTCCATCAGACAAAATACACTCAAGAGATGCTTAGAAAATTCAATATGAGTGACTCTAAGGAAGTGTCCACTCCAATGGCGACAAACACTCGCCTTGACAATGATGAGAGTGGAAAACCAATTGATCTAACGCAATATAGAAGCATGATTGGTAGTCTTCTATATCTCACAGCTAGTCGACCGGACATACTCTTTGCTGTGGGCATGTGCGCTAGGTATCAAGTCTGTGCCAAGGAATCTCACTTGATTGCAGTTAAGAGAATTCTGAGATACCTTAAAGGCACAATTAGAGTAGGTCTTTGGTACCCACGTACTGAGTCTTTTGACTTGATAGGTTATACCGACTCCGATTATGCTGGGTGCAAATTGGATCGAAAAAGTACTAGTGGGGGCTGCCAATTTTTAGGTTCATCTTTAGTTAGTTGGTCGAGTCGGAAGCAACATTGTGTTGCTCTCTCCATGACCGAGGCCGAATATATTACCATGGGAGAGAGTGTATCACAGTTGTTGTGGATGATACACACCCTAGAGGATTATGGACTTTCTTATAAGGGTGTACAAGTGCTATGTGACAACATTAGCACGATCAACCTAACTAAAAATCCAGTCCATCATTCGAGGACCAAACACATTGAAGTGCGTCATCACTTCATAAGAGATCACGTAGCTAGGGGAGACATTGCACTCACATATGTTGAGTCAAAGTCAAATATAGCTGATATTTTCACCAAACCCCTTCCGGAGAATGAATTTAGTCATTTAAGGAGGGAGTTGGGAATGTGTTTGGCTCCTTAGGTCCCTAGGACTTCATCATGATCAATAAGGACAAATTAAAATGACAAGAGAAATTGGGAATGATTTTGGGCAACTTGGGAACATCTCACACAAACTATAAGGTTTAACAAAATATTTTTGTTTGCTAGAAATGGGGTGAGATGCTAGGATCAACCAAATTATTCAAAATGTATCATGCATCCCTTGAATAATTAGATTGAAGAGATATAGATTGAGTATGGGGAAGACCTTTACACAATTCATGTGTAATTGGTTCCTAGATCTTACTCATATATTCCAACCAAGGAATCTTGGTTGGACCTATGTCTAGAAATTCTCTAACCTTGTTGTGTTGATTGATACCATTGCTTGATACCTTCCTGTTTGAATTTAGGACAAGTTGGTAAAATAAAAAAAATATTTTGACAAACTTGGAACTACTCATAACAAGGAGATATTTTGAACCGATAGCCTGGGTACTTGTTTCACTATAAATCATAGTTTCAACAAACAAGCAAACAAAGTAAACTTATTCAGCACATCTGTTATGATGTGTCTAAAAAAGTTTCGAGCCCTAATAATTCCAAACCATTAGAGCTCATCATAAGAAAATATTCATTGGTATCACTGAATCTGTTCTGTGGGCTCTCCGGATCCTAGGTTCTGAACTTGGAAGCTGTTAAACCAAAATTTCAGAGCTTTTGATAAGAATTTCAGAGGCTGAAATCGCTGACAATCAGACACTGATCGGTCCAGGGACCGATCAGGATGATATCTGATCGGTCTCTACGATCGATCAGGGGTGTATGCTCAGTTATTGATCGACTTCTGATCGGTCCAGGGACCGATCAGGAGGCTCCCTGATCGGTCTCCATGACCGATCAGGAGGATATGGCACGCGAGGCTCCCTGATCGGTCTCAACGACCGATCCGGGAATTCCCTGACCGATCAGGACGTTCCCTGATCGGTCAGGATTTCTCCTGATCGGACAGCTGTCCGATCTTCTGATCTTCTGACCCTCTTTTTTTTTTAACTTCTCCTCATCCCTCACTCTCTCATTTCACGCCGAAACCCTAGCCGAACCCCTCCTCAGTCCCGACTCTTCTCTTCATCCTCTCCGAAAACCTCAAATGGCGCCCAGGTAACTCTCCTTCTTCCCGAGATTTGTTCATTCTTAGCATTTTAGCTTCTTTTCACAGTTTCTCTATGTGTGCTGTCTCGGTTCTCTCTGTGTGGCTCCCGTGGAATCCCATTTGCCCCGACCGTGTCCAAATCTTTATCTATTTAGGAAGAAAGCAGCCGGTGAGGGTTCTTCTAAGTCCCCAGCTGAGAAATCCAAGTCCCATGCACCCTCTCGACCCCAACCAGCTAGTTCCAGTAGATTCCCAAACCGCCAGTTTGAGCTAGCATTTCAACAGAGGACATTCAAGCTGCTTCCATGTCGATCTGTGGATCGAAAGTAGATGGATGAATTTTGTCCCTCTGTATCCGAAACCCTAGCCTATTATAAACTTGATTCCGTAGTCTACCTAGAAAGGGACATCAATCTTGACCTAATATCTGAATTCTATAACAACCTTCATCAAAACCATGATGGTGTTTATAACACTCGAGTCGCTAAAAGAAGTATCGATTTCTCCATCAGAGAATTCTTTGGGTATCTAGGTTGCCGTATGTGTTCAGGAGATCCTTTTCCCTTGTATCCTGATTTACCAGAGTCACTACCTCCTCCACTTGATGTATCACCTGACGATATTTATGAGTACTTCTTCAGGTAACCTAGACCGGATGGACTAGATGAGCTAGATGTTGACTTCCCTACTTTTGCAGCCTTGAGATTATCTCCTCAAGACTACATTCTTTTTAAGATTGTCACGAACTGCCTTCTACCTATCACATCTAAACCATTATCTGAGATCCGATCATTTCATTGTCTTATGCTTTATGGTTTGCGTCGACGTCTCGATTTTGAAATCATGTCGAGCATCTACTCCTCGATCATATCATATTCTAGGCCTAGCGGCTCCACTATTTATATGCCTTATGGGCATATAATTACTGATTGGCTCGAGACCCTTCAGGTTGATGTCTCTAAGGGTAGAATAGTCAAAATGGTCAGGCAGGATTGCCGACTTGGGAAACGGGAATTTTCCAAGTCTGGCATCATAGGGCAAAATGGGGATGTTCGGTGGAAGGATGGGAGAGCACTGGGTGAGTTACCACGGGGACCTCCACGACAGGTTGCTCATGTTGCTGCTCCTCCTACTGCTGACGATGGAGAGGCCGATCCTGATCTGCGCTGGCAGATCGCCGAGCTGGAGAGCCGCTTTGATCGGCACGATGAGATGATATCTGCTGAGCTGGATGGCCTGCGTATTCGGATAGACCAGCGCTACGATGACCTGCGCGGGCAGATTGACCAGCGCTTCGATGATATGCGCAGTCATCAGGTGGTGACACAGCAGTTGCTACTCGGATGGATGGCACGCTACCCGCCTCCGCAGTCTTACCCAGGCTATCCATCCTCCAGCGTGCCGCCTCAGGATTTCACCCCTCCTGCCGATGATGGTGATGTTCCTCAGTGTGAGGATATTGATTGATATGATTGATACAGTTTGTTTGTTGATTGTATGTATTTTGGATGTTATTTGTTAGTCTTTATGTCTGACCTGGATGTTTGCACTTCTGATGCTACTCATGTATTTATGCTACTCAGTTTTATATTTGCTTGCTCTTTATTATGTTTCATTTTCTATCCGTTATTAATATGCTGTTCACTTGCATGTCTTGTTTGTCCTTTATTTCCTTATTACTGTCTTATAATACACTTAGAGGGAATTCTAAGTGCTTTAAGAAACAGACAGTAAGGGTTAAGGGGGAGTTCTTTAAGTTATCTTACTTTATTCGCATCTTTTCGGTGTTTGACAAAGGGGGAGAGGATACCTAAGTTTAATGTATGAAAGCTTGATTTTAGGGGAGAGGATAACGGAAAGGATCTTGATTCCCGTCATTGACTTGGTGGTGTATCCGTCTTAGGGGGAGGATCTTGATTTCCCTAAAAATTATGGGTATATGAGCATTTCTGATCTAAACTTAAATCGTGTTGTCAAACAACAAAAAGGGGGAGATTGTTGATACAGTCTGACCTGGATGTTGTTTTGCTGTTAACACTGATTTAAGTTTGTATTAGATATTTAACTCAGATTGATTACTAATCTAGGTTGACTTGTTTGACCTGATTGAAAAAGTCCTAACTGGGATGTTAGGCAGTTGGAAAGTCCTGGTGAGTGAAGCCAGGCAGATTGGAAATCCTGGTGAGTGAAGCCAGGTGAAAACCCTAGTGAGTGAAGCTAGGTGCAAGTCCTGGTGAGTGAAGCCAGGCAAGGTAAAATCCAGATGGATCAAGGGTGATCGGACATCTGGTGTTGAAAAGTCCAAGAAGGAAACTTGGCATGCGAAGTCAGAGAGGGCTCGGTAGCTCGTTCTCTGGACCTGATGGACTCGGAGAGGGCACGGTAGCTCGTTCTCCGGATTAGGTCAGAGAGGGTCCTAAGTGGACATTCCATGGCTGACACATGAATCAGTGGATCGGTCGGCAGACCGATCCAGTGAAACTGAGTTCCATGGATCGGTCTGCAGACCAATCAGATGACACTCAGTAGCACACTGAGTGCAATCTGATCGGTCAGGGAGACCGATCAGGAGAAGAGCCTGCAGAAGAGAGAAAGGGGTGGATCGGTCTGTGGACCGATCCACACTCAATCTGATCGGTCGCTGCGACCGATCAGAATGGCCTCAGACCGATCAGGCTGTTGCCTGATCGGTCCAAGGCACTGTGATCGGTCTGGTGACCGATCCACACACTCTGATTTGTTCGCTGTATCAGCGATTCCTTCACTGCTTTTGATATACCTCATTCATTTATGTGATATAATCCTCTGTGCTGTTAGCTTTTGAGTTTGCAGATTAACAGGTATCATTCCAAGCCTAATTTCAAATTAAGTTCATAAGAGGAATGCGACAAATGGTCTTTCTGCTGGTTTCAGCGGCGCATGGTGCATTTCAGGCATCAACGGATACTGCTGTGATCTGGCTGCGCTTGACTCCTGGGGATTGGTTCGAGCTCAGAAGACGCCAGTGATGACTGTGATATCATTGGTGTGAGTTCAGAGAACCAGGTAAGGAGGAAGAGGGATTGGCTGCAGCGCTGATTTGCGCAGTTTTGGACCAGATCGGTGACAGCAGAGATCAGGTTTGAGAAGCAATAAAAACAGCGAGAGGAGAGAACAGAAAAACAACAAGAAAGCTTGAAAGAAAAGTCTGTGCTGTTGTGCGAAGTTCTTGAGCTCTCGGGTGAACTGCGATCTCTGTTCTGCTACTGATCCTCGCGTGGTTGTAAGCATTTTTATTCTCCTTTGCCACCGAGTTTCTGTAAGTCTCGTGCTTTAACTTAGATATTTCTTGAGACGTTGTGGGGAGGTTACTCCACCGAGAAGGAGGATTTGTAGCCGGAAGTTATCCGGGGTGCGATCTACCGAAGATCAAGGAGTCGTCCACCTTACGGACACGCCGAGGAGTAGGGGCAAGTTATCCCCGAACCTCGTAAATCCTAGTGTTAGTGTGCTTGTGTTTTTCTTTCCTTTAGTTGTCTAATTCCGCTGTGCTAACAATTATCTGTGTAGAAGTTTTGTTTAAGTTTTTAAAGGGCTATTCACCCCCCCCCTCTAGCCATATAAGATCCCAACATTGGTCATAGTTTCGATGTTTGACAATACATGTAGACACATGGACAATGCAGGTGCAGTTGTTCATATGGGGAGATTCTGATCAGGGACTGATCAGTGTGAATGAAGAAGAGTCAAGTAGGTATACCTGACTGGAAGGAAACCCTGGTGAGTGAAGCCAGGTGAAAGTCCTAATGAGTGAAGCTAGGCAGATGGAAATCCTGGTGAGTGAAGCCAGGTGAAAGTCCTAGTGAGTGAAGCTAGGCAGATGGAAAACCCTAGTGAGTGAAGCTAGGTGAAAGCCCTCGTGAGTGAAGCCAGGCAAGGGAAAATCCAGATGGATCAAGGATGATCGGATATCTGGTGTTGGGAAGTTCTGGCAGGTCAAGGGAGTGACCAGATGCTAGGCATGATGGACCAACAGGTCAAGGTTGACCGGATGTTGGTTTGAGAGGCTTGGGACTTAGTTTTGGGCAAAAAACCAAGAGCTGGATCGATTAGTGGATCGATCCAGGAGTTGGATCGATTAGTGGATCGATCCAGGCCTTTCCTAGCGAACAGAGAGCCTCTGAATCGATTAGTGGATCGATCCAGAGGTCCCAATCGATCAGCCGATCGATTGGGACGCTGCTGCTTCGCATGATAAGCGCTGGATCGATCCGTGGATCGATCCAGACGTTTTTCCAGAGCACAGAGGCGCTCTGGATTGATCCGTGAATCGATCCAAAGCCTCCCCGATCGATTGGGAGTTTTCGAATCGATCGGGATCCGACCGTTGCGTCGTATTTGAGCTGCAGGCGGGCGTCTCCTTCAATTTTGCTTCACCGATTCATTTCAGATCTTCACCAGCTTCTCCACAGCGCTCTCAAAGCTTAGATCGCTAGTTCTTGAAGGATCTTGGAAGTTTTCCAAGTCAAGAGGCGGATCAAAGCAAGAAAAGAAACTAGGGTTAGGGTTTTGCACTCATTGTAAGCTTGTAAGCTTGTATTTCTTGTATCTCTTTCCTCTCTTTTTGTATTGAGTCTTGTAGGGCTTCTCCGCCTTTGGTAGTTACCATAAAGGAGGGTTTTATTAGTGGAGGGTGTGTGTGTTGGTGTGGATCCTTGGACTAGTCACCTCTTGTGAGGTGGATACCAAGTAAACCAATCGTGTTAGCGTTGTGTGATTTGTTTCTGTATTTTCCGCTGCCATATCTTTGAAGAAACAAGCAACGCCGAACACCGGGCACGCGACGAGCTATTCCCCCCCCCCCCCCCCCCCCTCTAGCTACTTTTGGTCCTAACACACTAGACTTAGTGGATCTCTGGTCAAAGCTACCCCAGTCAAACATGAGCTAGTTAGACCAAAATCTAGTATTAAGTTTTTTTGATAAGACTATTTTGGAAAGTATTCAGAAAGTGGTCTACTGTTGATATACAAGAAGACTATATGTCTAGCCACTGATTGAAAATTTATCTTTAGGAAACTTGCTTGATTAACTCCAAACTATGTTTGAATTTAACATGAGTTTAACAATCTTTTCAAACTTCTTAATAAAAACCAAATTAAAAATACAACTAAACTTAAATTTAAAAAATAATTAAAAATTAAAACTAAAACTAAAACTAAAACTAAAACTTAAGTTAAAAAAAATAAACCTAAATTAACTAAAACTTAAATTAAAACTAAATTAATTAAAACTTAAAACTAAACTAAAATTTAAATTAAAAATTAAAAATTAAAACTTAAATTAAAAATTAAAAATTAAAAATTAATTAAAACCTAAAACTTAAAATTAAACCTAAATTAACTAACACTTAAATTAAAACTAAATTAATTAAAACTTAAATTTAAAAAAACTTAAAACTTAAATTAATTAAAATCTAAACAAATTAAAACTTAAAACTAAAACTTAAATTTATAAAAAAATAATTAAAACTTAAAACTAAAATTTAAAATTAAATTTAAAATAATAATAATAATTAAAACTTAAAACTAAAATTAAAACATAATCAAATATTAAATAAAAATTAAATTTAAAATTAATTAAAACTTAACTTATAACTAAAATTAATTGAAACTTAAAACTAAAATTAATTTTAAAACTTTACTTAACTCACTTAATTTTAAACTATAACTAAAACTTAAAATTGTAAACTAAGACTCAAATGTACATAATCAATTACTTTCAACAATTTAAGTACATTAACCTTAAACAAAATTAAATCATTAATTTAACCAAAGCACAATTTGCATCAAAACTAAAAACTTAATTTAAAAATTAATTAAAATTTAGAACTTAAACTTAACTCAATAACTTAAAACTTAATTAATCCTTAATTAATTAGTTAATTAACCTTGAAATTTCTTAACTAAAATATAAATTGATTAATAAGCAAGATTAATAATGATAATGTTACTATTAATATTCACTTAATCTTAACTAAAATTCAAAGACTAACACCTAATTAAAATATTAATTAAGACTTAACTTAATACTTAAACTCAAATTTTAATCAAATTCTAAGTTAAACCTAAATACAAAACTTAATTAAACACTTAAACTTAGAATCAATTAACTTAATCAAAATTGAAATATTAAAACTTAAAATTACATTAAACAAACTTTGGTCTAACTCTTACATTATCTGTAGGAATCCAAAATTTTGGATAAATAGATTTTGGGCAGCAACTGCTCCAAGCATATGACTGGAGATTAGCACAAATTCACTAGTATCAAGTTCAAAAATCTAGAATCAGTTGCCTTTAGAAATAATGACAAACTAAATCTAATTAGTACAGGAGAAATTCATTTATAGTCAAATATTTCAATTAAGAAAGTATTGCTTGTTGAACATTTTCATTATAATTTACTTAGTATAAGTCAATTATGCGACTCTAAATTTAAAGTAAAATTCTTATCTTTTGAATGACAAATAAGTTACACAAACTCAATCAATATATTATTGAAAAAATTTAGAGATAAAAATATTTACTTAATAAATCTATCAAAAACCTCACCCACATGTCTTTTGACACAACACGAAGAAACATGGTTGTGACATAGGAGATTAGCTCACATCCATGTTAGAAATTTATTAAAATTAAATAAAAATGATTTAGTTAGAGGTCTACTAAAATTAGGAATCTCTGAAAATAAAATCAGTAACCCTTGCCAATAAGAAAAATAAATTAAATCAACTCATAAACCAACTAATCAAAACAAAGCAAATAAAATACTTTAATTATTACACTTAGACTAATTCGACTCCCATGGAGTTAATTACTAAATGGAAGTCTTTACTGCTTAGTTATAATAGATGATTACTCCAAATATACATGGATAAATTTTTTAACTCATAGATAAAAAATATTTGAAATATTTAGTAATTTATGCAAATAAATAGAAAATGAAAAAGAAATTAAAATCAAGAAAATCAGAAGTAATAATGGTGGTGAGTATAAAAATCAAAATTTTATAATTTTTGTCTAGAAAATGGTTACCATCATGAGTTTTCATGCCACAAGACTCGACAACAAATGGACTAGTAGAACGTAAAAATAGAACCTTACAAGAAACAACAAGAACAATGCTAAATGAATATGGTTTACCTAAATATTTTAGACTGAAGCCATTAATACTACTTGTTATATACAAAATAGAATTATAATAAATAAATTTCTAAATAAAACATATTATGAAATTTATTTTAATAAAATTCCAAACATAACATACTTTAAAGTATTTGAATGTAATGTACATATTTTAAACCTTAAAGATTACTTAGGAAAATTTACTTCAAAAATCCAACAAGGAATTTTTCCTTGGTTATTCATCTACAAGTAGAGCCTATAGAGTTTATAACAAGTCCACTCTAAAAATTAAAGAAACAACTAATGCCACCTTTAATAAAAATGTTAATAATGATATAATTAATCTTGAGAAAACTAATGATCAACCACATTCAACAAATCAAGAAGAAGAAGAACAATTAACATAAAACAAACAAATAGAAAAAACCAACCCAAGAATAATACAACGAAACCCTGATCATCCAATTGAACAAATAATAGGAAATTCTAAGTTAAGAGTTTAAACCCGATCAACTTTTAGGAACTTAAGTCAAATAGCACTAATATCTAAAATTGAACTCAAAATCATAGATGATACATTATCTGAGCCTGATTGGATAATTACAATGCAAGAGGAGTTAGGTCAATTTAAAAGAAATCAAGTGTGGGATTTAGTCCCTCCACCCAAACATAAGTCGGTTATTGACACTAAGTGGGTCTTTAGAAATAAATTAGATGATAAAGGAGAAATAGTAAGGAACAAAGTCTGTCTAGTTGCTAAAGGGTTTAGTCAAGTCAAAGGACTTGATTACGATGAGACTTATGCCTCGTTAGCTAAGCTTGAATCTATAAGAATGTTGCTTGCCTATGCAGCACACAAAGGATTTAAGTTATATCAAATGAATGTTAAATATGCATTCCTAAATGGGAAAATTAAAGAAAATATCTATGTAAGTCAACCACTAGACTTTGAAAACCTAGATCCAAACCATATTTTCAAACTTAAAAAAGTATTATACGGATTAAAACAAGTACCTAGGACTTGGTATGAAAGACTCTCTAGCTTCCTAAACTCAAAAAGGTTTAAAGAAGGTCAAATTGATCCTACACTATTTATTAAAATCATTGACTCCGACATATTCATAGCCTAGGTATACATAAATGTCATAGTCTTTGGGTCAACTAACTCAAAATTTTTAAAAGAATTCATAACTTAAATGGAAAATGAATTTGAAATGAGTTTAGTTGGAGATTTATACTACTTTCTAGGACTACAAATTAAACAAACTAAAAAAGAAAACAATGTACACCATAGTAAATACATAAAAGAACTTATTAGGAAATTTGGTATTGAAAACTTTAAATAACTAAAAACACATATGGCAAGTAACATAAATCTAGATAGTGACCCAAATGGTAAATCAATTAACTTAAAATACTATAGAAGCATGATAGGTAACTTACTATACTTAACTACAAATAATATGTTAGGTCTACTTGCAGTTAGTATATGTGCTCGTTATCAAACATGAGCTAAAGAATCTCACCTATCTTATGTTAAAAGAATAATTAATATCTAAAAGAAACCATTAATATAGGAATGTGGTATCCAAGAACATCATATTTTGAATTGGTTGGCTATTCTGATTCAGATTATGTCGGTTGTAAGTTAGATAGAAAGAGTATAAGTGGAGGATGTTAACTATTAGCATCTTTTTTAGTTAGCTGATTTAGTAGAAAACAATATTGTGTTACCTTATCTACTACTAAAGTTGAAAACATAGCAATGAGCAAATGTGTAACTCAATTGTTATGGATATCCCATACTTTAAAAGACTTTCATTTAGACTATAAAAATATAAAAACCTACATTAATAATATAAGTTCTATAAACCTAACTTAAAATCAGTACATCACTCTAGAACAAAACACATAGAAGTTAAACATCATTTCTTTAGGGATCATGTCACTAAAGGAAACATTCAATTTAACTATATTGAATCAAAATCTATCTTAGCTGATATATTTACCAAACCTTTACCTGAATCTGACTTTAGTAACTTAAGAAGACAATTAGAAATGTACTTATAGAGTAGTTTCTCTTTACATGTTTTTGAAAATTTATTACTTATTTAGTTTTTGAAAGTTGTTTTCAAAATTTTCCTTTCAAAATATTTTTTTTCTTTATGGAGTAGCCTAGGATTTCCCATAGACTTGCATGCCCCTATAGTTTCAACAGCCAGCATCTCATGTAAAATACCGAAAAATGGCGAATAATGATAAGGGAATTTTTCGAAATTTTTAGAAATTTTTCTGGATTTTTCCGGAGCTCGTATGGCTCAGGTTACAGGGATAGAAACGGGGTCCGGAAAAGCCTGTTTGGACTACCCCATTTAAATGAGGAAAAGTTAAATTTATTTATTTGTTTTTGTTTTATTTTTCCTTTTCTTATTTTCCTTTTTCCTGTTTTCTTCCCCGCGAGCCCGTCCCTTGCCCTAAACTTCGCGATGCCTTCTCCTCCCGTGCCCAAACCGCCACGCAACGGTTCCCTCTCCTCTTCCTCTCCTCTGGCCGACGCGACGCCGACCTCGATCCACCGGCCTCTCAGCCCTAGTGCCGACCCTCATTCTCCTCTTCTGAGCGCCGGCAACCGAGCACCTCTCCTTTGCATAGTGTTCGTGCCCTAGCCACTTAACGCCGCCGGTCATCTCTGCCCTAGCTGTGATCCCGACACCGCGATTGTCGTTCATCCACGCAACCAGCCAAAGCGGAGGTTCTTCCTCTCCCTCGGTTCAACATCTCCACCGCGAATAGCTAAATGGCGGCGATATTCCTTTCTCCTTCCCTGATTTTTTTTCAACGTTGAAGACCACTGATCTGTCACCGCCGATCCTGCATCGTCGTCGTTTCCCTCTGCTCTGAGGCGCCATCTTTGCTCGGGCTGTGGTTGCTGTCGGCGGTCAGATTGGAGATATTGCCGACAGAGATTTGGCTGCCGATCCTTAGAGAGGAAGGGATTTTTGGCACAGAATTGGGATAGCAAGTGTTGAATTGGGCTACTGTTCCAGCAACACCTTCTACCGAACCTTTGGTTTAGGGTAAGTTGTTGGTTTAAAACTGTGGATGTAATGTTAGGGTTTAATTCACAGAGGTGGATGTATTGAATTACAAATTTTGGGTGTTTGATGTGTAGGTCAGTGGCTCAATCTAGATACGACCATAGTTCCGACAGAGGGTGCTCCATCGACAAATTAACGACGAAGTATACGAATTTGGGTGAGTTTTGGAGATGAATCATGTATAAAGCCTAATCTAATTAGGTTGTACTATGGTTAAGGTTAAGTGGAGGATTAATCCATAACCATGTTTGATTTGAGTTACTCTTATTAGGAGGGAAAATTTATTTAGCTATTACTTCTTATGTATTAGCTAAAAATACATTATGTGTTGCAGGACTTTGTTTGGAGACAAACGTCTGGATACGGGATTTATTGCGATACAGACTACGTATAAAGGCGGGTACCTCTTGACTTATCTTTTATGATATTGTCATTTGGATATTCATAGTATTTTATAACTACAAGCAATGAACATGTTTACCTTTGGTATGTCACTGTTTGATATCCATAGCATGTTAGGTTTGTCGCCTGTGATGTATCCATGCTTATATCTCGTGATTTGTTGCCATGAGTATCTTATTGCCATGAGTATCTTAGTTTCTAGAGTGACATACTATGCTTTACTGAGGTTAGGATTAGGCTCTGGATTTTTGTTTCTGGCATGTGTATCCAAATTATCTGATACTTAGGTTTTTATGCTATGCCTGGATTGTGTATTTCTATTGGTATATCATATATGATTCGTGTACCTAGACCTTGTGGCTTTGATCTGTGCATATTGTTGGTACATATGCTATGGAAGGGGGATGTGTTTAGGATCTAGGTTGTTATACCAAAGAGGACCTGTATACCCTAGATCCGTGGATTTGACCTACTGATACTGTGGTACCCATATTATGTATATATGGATTTTTCTATGCTGATCAGGATATTTCATACTTATTATGTTCAGGACATAGGTTTTTGATATTCTATCTAACCTGTGTATTCTAGATCTTGGTATGTGACCATCGATTTTACAGTACTCATTTTATATATATGGATATGGTTATGTTGATCAGTTTTTCTATGCTTAGTGTCATGCATCATGATTGCATGCTGTGCGATTGTCGGCTCCACTATGGTTGAGCCCATCGCCAGTTACATGTACTGCACACACCACCACTTATGGATTAGTGGTTTATCGAGTGTGTGTGGCGGTTCTGCTTGGCTCCGTTGGTCGTGTGACTCAGCTGGTAGCCGGCAGCCCGCCTGCTTGGCTCACCGGCATTTAGTGTAACAGCGTGGTAGCCGGCAGACGGTGGACTTTGTTTGGCTCCGCTGGTTCAGTGTATCAGCGTGGTAGTCGCCAGATCATCGTGTACCGGGAGATGAGAGCATTGAGCTCCCCCATTTATGATTTGGGGTCAGAGGACAGGAGTACTCCGACAGCATTCCGTCCACTCGGTCACTGTTCAGGAGCAGTGATGTTAGAGTGCACAGTCATCACATGCATTGATTGTATTTATTTGCTTGTGTTTGCTGCACTTATATGCTGCATTTTGGTGGATGCATTTGTTTGACATGCATACAGGAGACATACTGCGTATCGGTTTGATGACCCTTTAGTTCAGGATAGGAGTTCCTGGTGAGTACAGCTTCCTTGGTTACTTTTCAGTTTGTATATTTCCTATATATTATTTGGAAGCTGTATTCCATGTTTATTGCTGTTAGATATATCTTACTAGGCATGTCTATTGGTATTCGCTGAGTTGTTGAACTCATCCCCGTGGACACTATATTTTTCAGGTACCAGGTTATTTATGGTGTCGCTTGGAGCATCTTGTTTTCTGGTCCCCGCGTCACATCAGAAGACATGTCGCTGTTTTTTTTGCTGTTTTATCATGGTATATGATATGTGAGTTTTTGGTTCTGTGTTCCGGTTTTGTTTCTGGAAATGTTGCTTTGTTTATTGTGTAAGCCTAGCCGGCTAGCAGTTTTCGTTTTGGGTTGTATGTGTTGTCTTTTTCCGCGGTGTTTTTGGTTTTAGTACAGCTGTGTAGGCTGTTAAATATATATATAACTGCGTGGTTGTGTGTATATTCCAGCCGCTTGTGGCTGATGTATATTTTGTATGTAGAATTGCTTCAGATTGTCACCCGTACAGGGGAGGTGCTGTCGAAATTTCTTCGGACAGAGACTCCCTCGGGGCGTGACATCTCACAAGTACAATTGGATACCTTGCTTGTGTATTTTGAAACATAGAATGGTATGAGATGCTTAGGACTTAGCCTAAGATTTCAGATGCTTATGTCAGTACACTACTATAAATCTGGACTTTAAACAAAATATATTGATCAATTTGAGTTATCTAGCTAGTAATAAATTAGTTAGAACCTGTAACGCCCCTAGTTTTTTTTACACATAATAAAATATAAATTGCGGACGTCACCTATTCTTACTTCCATAAAGGTTTCTTAGTTCAAATTACATAGACGGTTCAAAGATAAACATAACAAAATATAGAATTTAATCTGGATGGTCTTCGGGTTGTACTGCCCTTGTTCCGAGCTGGCTCACTGGTCAATGCCTCCTGTCTCATTTGTCTCATTATCTGAAAAAAAAAAGTATAATCTGTGAGTCGAGAGACTCAACATATTTGAAACAGTGTTATGTATTAATTAGCGAATATAATCTAGTATACTAAGGGGAATCACATACAAGGTAACTTGGGGTCTCTCTACTAGCATACTATGAACGTAAGCATAGGCACCGATATAAGCAAGACATAATAAACATGAGCGTGCATATTAACAACCATAATCATGAGCATGAACATAAGCATGAATAGACTTAATCGTGGGCATGAACATAGCATATCATGAACTTAACATTTTTATAACATATTATGGACTTAACGTATTCATAGCATAACATGGATCTGAATTTAGCTTATCCTGAACCTAACTTATTCATAACATATTATGAAAATTGATATTGGGCTCCCTCTGGGGCCTTGTCCCATAAACGGGCTCCTTCTGGGGCCTTTTCCCGTAAACGGGCTCCCTCTGGGGCCTTTTCCCATAAATGGGCTCCCTCCAGGGCCTTTTCCCTCACAGTATTCCCATCAAACTTCATCATGTTGTCATAGTAGACTTACCGATATTGGGCTCCCTTTGGGGCCTTCTCCTGTAGACAGGCTCCCTCTGGGGCCTTCTCTCGTGAACGGGCTCCCTCTGGACCTTCTCCCATAAACAGGCTCTCTCTGGGGCCTTCTCCCTCACGGTATCCTCATTAAATTTTTATTAATTAATTTACCCGATATTGGGCTCCCTCTGGGGCCTTCTCCTATCAACGGGCTCCCTCTGGGGCCTTCTCCCATAAACAGACTCCCTCTGGGGCCTTCTCCCGTAAACAGGCTCCCTCTGGGGCCTTCTCCCGTAAACAGGCTCTCTCTGGAGCCTTTTCCCTCACGGTATCTTCATTGAATCTCATTAACCACTTGTTAATTAATGTGTTAATACTATTTTACTAAAATTAGAATTAAAGTTCAGATTATCAATTAAACTATTATAAAATTGCTTAACCAATTCCATTAACTAAATCATAGATTAATTAACTTACCTTAATTAATTCCTTAATTAATCTCTCAATCATCCTTATTAATTAATTAATCTATCAAACTAAATTAATCAATTACGTTGATTAAATTACTTAACTGACTTTCTAATTAATAATCTTAATTATGCAACCCCTCTAATTAATTGTCTGATTACATTAATTAAACGTATTAATCAAATGACTTAATTAATCGACTAGTTCTTCAATAATCAAACTATACTAACAACTCGGTTAATATTACTTGATCGACCCATTAAATATGTATTCAATCAGATTAATAGTTAATGTAGTTAATCACATACTAATCAACCTCAGCCAATTAATGAATACCTATTATATCACCAACCATTTAATCAATCTATGAATAGTAAATTATAAATAATTCAATTCATTAAATCTCTAATCAAGATTAGATTATTATACCATATATAAATTACATAGTAGACCTATTCATCTATTCGTTAAGATATTAAATTTAACTAACAATTGGAATCAAATAAATAGAATAAATCTTAGGTTAATTAAAGAAATAAATCATAATTTTAGTTAATTAAACCACATGGTCCCTACCGAAAAGTCATTAGAACTTCATTGAATCATCGCATGAATAAGAAGAGAAAAGCATAATCATTACCAATAAAACATGCATTGAATTTTGTAGCATTCAAAAGCATAGAACCAAAATTAACATAACATACTAAATTATGTCTTAAACATGGTTGGGTTTACTATTCCTAAACATCATTATATGAACTGAATATTGCATAAATTGGTTTAGAACATTCACAATTTATATAGAACCAAAACATGATATCATAATAAGAAAACAAGCCAACCTTACAAGCTGTAAAATTAATAACTTCACAAAATTATAGACACTAATTAAGAGCATTAACATAATTAAAAACATGCACAATTCATTTAACTTAAACATGATATCATAACTAGGAAGCAAGCTAACCTTACAAGCTATAAAATTTCCAACCTTCACAAGATTATAGAAACTAATTAACAGCATTAACATAATTGGAAACATGCACCATTCATATGAAACCAAAACATGGTATCTGTCACGCCCCGGAGGAGTCCCTGTCTGAGAAAATTTCGGCAGCATCTCCCCTGTACGGCGGACAATCTGAAACTTTTCTATATCCTCATATACCTCAGCCACATGCGACTAGAATAATAACATGTAAATAAACCATCACCACGTAGTTTATATAAATATAAGCAAACCAAAGCAGTAATACCATGACTCAAAATCAATCCTACTCAACTACACTCGTAAAGCTCAAATCCGATGAACTCACCTCTTCTGCTGTCCAGGCAGACATGTAGTAGAATAAATCCAAATCATACCAAAAATCCATCAAACGATAAGAATCCATACAATATCCATAAGTAAAATAATACAAGACTAAAAACAAAGTCTGATAGAGAAACTAAGATAAAATAACAACTCAAGACCAGCAGAGGACTAGCACTACGTGCAGATGGGGACTAGCGACTGGAACTGCTCCGGAGAGCCTCAACCTGAAAATATCAATAATGGAGGCGGGGTGAGTCCAACACTCAGCAGGTACAACTGATATGCAAAGTAAGGAAATAACACCTGGCACTAATCATGCGTACAGTCTCCTGATGTAATAAAGGTGAATACAAACTGAAGTAAACAGGAGAATACCGTACTAACCAGGACCTGGGTATAAGGACAAACAGTCCGAGAGGTATAGAGATCCTGTATGCATGTCAATCATAGGCACCCAAACAATATGCAGCATATAAATGCAGCAAACACAAGTAATAAATGCATCATGCATATGATGTCAATGTCATGGTCACCCCTGACGCCAGTCAGCCAACTCACAACAAAAGTGGGACCGAGTGGGTAGGGCTGTGACGACCGTGCATTCTGCATCACTACTCCTGATGAGTGACCGAGAGGATGGGATGCTGTCGGAGTACACACATACTCCTACCCCAAATCATAAATGGGGGAGCGCAATGCTCTCATCTCCCGGTACACGATGACGGGGAGGGGTCCCTAACGTGCTACACGCTGCGTCACACTACCAACGGAGCACCAGAAGAGCAAACTGACGTGCTACCACGCTGCGTCACGCTATCCATAAGCGTCACAACGGAGCACCGAACAGTGATGAAACTGGCGATGTGCTCGACAATAATGGAGCAATCCTATCACACAGCATGTAATCATGCGAATGGTGCATGACACTAAGCATGGTAATATACTGAATCAATCTATATACATATATGTTGTGTACCATAGCAAATAAATCATATCAAGGGTACACAGATCAGGTAAGGTATCAAATCTAGGTCCTGAACATGGTGAAACATGGTATATCACTACCCCTATAAGCATATATAAGCAGGTAAAGAATAGTATGAGATGTAAAACAAGCAATCAACCAAGCATGTAACAGGTATTGGGTAGTGATTAATCGAAACAAATAAGAAACATAATCTTTGCTATTTGTTAATTTCATTACTATGCATATCAAATGACATAAGTCAAAAATACCCGCCTCCAATAGGATAGTCCAATCTGGTCCAAATACGACGTTGAGATGCTCGTCTCGTGTCAAAGTCCTGTAATACCAATAGATATACTTTTACTTAACTAAATTCTTATAATTAGTTAAATAAACTCTCCAACCCTAAATTAGAGCAAAAACCCTAATCAACACATAAACCTAAATCCATCTACTCATGAACAACTATCTAACATAATTGAATCAAACCATGATCCATAGCATGTATAAAATGCTTAACTCCTTACCTTATTCCTCAACCTTGTTGATTTCTGGAACAAGGGGTGCTGCTGGTTGGAATTTCCTGCTAGAACCAAGTAAGCCCACAGAATACAAACTCCCTCAGGTGTGCCAAATCTGTTGACAGGGGTGTGGTGGCCGGAAATCAAGCTGGGACAGCAACAAATTCTTGATTGTTGTGATAGCCGGAACCAACTAGGTCACTTCATCCAGTAACTCACTGGAATAGAGGACGGAGGAAGTAGGGCACCGGTGTTGTTTCCAGCAAGGGCTACTGAGGCAGTAAACCAGAGCAGAGGGGCGACGACTGCATACAGATCCCAAGTGGTGGCCACGGCAGAGCCCTTACCGGCGTCGGAAGCAGAGGCTAGGGCAGAGGGACGGCGTCGCTGTGTGGCGGCACGAGGAAAGAAACCCAGGGCACAACCACGACTGGTGGTCGGCACTCCTTTACTGAGGACAAACGGCCGGCGGTGTGCTGCTCGGGTGGCTGGTGGCTAGGGGTGCGGCGTCGGCACCTAGGGCAAGGAATCGCTCGGCTCATGCTCGGGTGTCGGCAACGGCGGCTAGGGCACAGAGACGGCGTCGCCGGATCGGCACTACTCCGGGCGGGGGGAGAGGCGATCGACGCGAAGAGATTAGTGCAGAGGCGTCGGTGTGGAGAAGACCGGCGTCGCGAGAGAAGGAGGGTTCGACTCGGGCAGAGGAGAAGAAGAAGAAGAAGTGGAAGGGGAGGAAGAAAAACCGCCGTGGCCGGCGGTTAGGGCTCGGGTTCGCGCGAGGAAGAAGGCTCGGGCGCACGTGGTTTCGGCGAGGAAGAGAGAATGGCGGAAAGAAAATGAAGAAAAGGGAAAATAAATAAAGAAAAAGGAATTTAAAAATTCAACTTTTCCTCATTTAAATGGGGTAGTCTAAACAGATTTTTCCGGACCCCATTTTTATCCCCGAAAACACGTCCATACGAGCTCCGAAAAATTCCCGAAAAATTTCCAAAAATTTCGAAAAAATCCCTTATTAATATTCGCCTATTTCTGGTATTTTACAGTATCATAATAAGGAAACAAACCTAACCTTACAAGCTACCTAATCCGAAACTTCAAATAATTATAGAAACTAATTAAGAGCATTAACATTGTAGAAACATGCACCATTCATTGAAATCGAAACATGATATCATAAAAAGGAAATACCCAAACTACACAAGACTATAGAGGCTAACTACCACAATAACAAGGTTAGGAACATGCCTTCTACCAACTCCCACTTCTTGTCTTCCTTTGGGGCTCTAGAACTGGTGGAGAACAATGAAAAGGAGAGGAGCTCCTTAGGGCCGGCGGCACATCAAGAGGATGGGGCTTTTGGAGGTAGGGTTTTTAAAGAGATGGAGATTAAGACTTTGTCTAAATTTTATCCTTCAAGTCATATAATTTATTTATCTCTTTTTTTATATATACTTTATTTTCATATATGTTACACGTTACATACATAATATATTAAATCTTATTTTTTTCTTATTCTTATTTAATTATATATTTTATATTATATATAATATATTATTTATAGAAATAGTTTGTTACACGTTGCTTTTCTTATATCTTACTATTTTATTAAAAATCTCCCCCCTTTACTAACTAACTTTGGTGAAGCCTAAAATACATTTATGTTAATGTACTTTTTTCTATTTACACTAAAAAATAATTCCAAGATTTATTAGTAATTCCACAAGCGAAACAATCAGTGATCTAGAGTTCGAGACTCAGCTACAGCGTATTATTATGAATTTTTCTCATCATTAATTTTCTCTGGTTATTTTATATAAAAAAATATAGTTCTCTTTAGTCTCATATCTTAGAATTGATAACACTATGATCAAAGAAGCTTCTATAAATATTTTAGGCCGACGATGTTAAAAATATACTTTTCTTAGTTTTTTTACTAAGACAAGTATAATATTAAATTAAAATAATTTTTTGCATAGGGAAGCCCATTACAGTAGTTTGTTGCTGGGATTCTCTAGCGTCACTGTGACACTGGAAAATTCAAACAATTCGGATATTACACACGCAATACGTGTGCACGATCACACTAGTATATATATATATATATATATATATATATATATTTCCCCTTATTTACTTTTATTTATGCTTTATAATTTACATTTCATATAATATTATATATCTATATATTATTTCTATGTTAATTAGATAATAATCTCTATAAATTTATAGATACTAAATTTTATCCCTAAATGCTAAGTCCATTAATTCCTATATACTAAGTTTTATCCACATGTTTTAATTTCATACTTGTTTAATCTTTATTTACACAATATAATTTATATAATATATTTTATATTATACATAATATTTCTTATTTACATGTTCATACATTTATTTTTATACTATATAATTTATATTATATATATATATATATATTATGTTATTTATATTTCATTTTCATATTATTTAGAAGAATGATTTATTCACATAAATTATATAAATACTAAATATTTGTATATTGGTATATTATTATTATTATTATTATTTTATAAGTTAAAAGTTTTATAAATGTTAAATCATTTATATTATTTTTATAAAACTTAACACTAAGTATAAATAGAAACCTATATCCATATACTAATTTTATATTTATATATATCCATGTTTATATTAACTATACATGGTAATATATACTTCATGTTTATAATACTAAGTAATTGCATTAATTTTGTATATATATTTATTTCCATATACTAATTTTATATTTATATATATCCATGTATATATCACATATATATATATATATAGTAATATATATAGTTCGTATATTTCGATATTACAATCTCTTAATTATAATATATACTATATATTCTACGTAATACACGTTGTACATATATATTATATTCTTCTTATTTTTGTTTAGTTATATACTATATATAATATATTTCTAATTTTTTACTTCTATATTAATTAGATTAATAATCTATATAAAAATTTATACAAATATGTTATATAAATACTAGATCTTTATAAATTTTATATATTTAGCTCCAATTTCTTAATATACTTATTAATCAAATTTACATAATTGTGGACTAGCTGAATTAATTAAATTTATTTATGTAAATAAATTCATAATTAAATCAAATGAGCAATTATAATTAACCCAATAAATATTATTAATTAAATAAATTTAAAATCTAATTATAATTAATCCAATAAATTTCTTAATTAAATAAATCTAGATTCTAATTAAATTATAATTTAATTCAATAAATTCTCTTAATTAAATAAATCCGGATTCTAATTAAATTATAATTTAACTCAATAAATTTTCTTAATTAAATAAGTGATTTTGGACACTACAGAACCAAATGCTCAAATTCTTCAAAGGTACAGAACAGTTTATTGCCGTATATATTGATGACATCTTTGTATTTTCAGAAAATGAAGCAACCCATGAAAAGCATTTACGAATTATGCTGGAAATATGTAAAAGAGATGGGCTGGTCCTAAGCCCCACAAAGATGAAGATTGCAGTCAAGGAAATTGAATTCCTTGGGGCAATTTTGGGCAATAGAAGAAATAAATTGCAACCCCATATCATTAAGAAAATTGTTAGTTTCAATGAAGAAGATCTGGCCACAAAGAAGGGATTAAAATCATGGCTTGGTATTCTCAACTATGCAAGAAACTACATTCCAAATCTAGGGAAATTACTGAGCCCTCTGTATGGCAAGACAAGCAACACAGGGGAAAAGCAGATGAATCAGCAAGATTGGGATCTGGTGAAATTAATCAAAGAGAAGGTACAATAGTTACTAGATTTAGAGGTACCCCCCCCCCCCCCCCCCGAAAGTTTTATTATTCTAGAAGTTGATGGATCCATGAGTGGATGGGGTGGAATTTGCAAATGGAAGCCTCAGGAAAATGACCCAAGATCCACAGAGAAAATATGCGCCTATACTAGTGGAAAATTTTGCCCAATCAAATCAACAATTGGTGCAGAGATTCATGCTGTTATGAAAACCATGGAAGATTTGAAAATTTATTATTTAGATAAGAGGGAAATTATTATCCGAACTGATTGCCAAGCAATAATAAGTTTCTTCAACAAATCAACTCAGAACAAATCTTCTAGGGTTCAGTGGATGACTTTTGTTGATTACATTACTAGCAGTGGACCAGAAATAATTTTTGAACACATAGAGGGCAAGTATAATCAGTTAGCAGATTCTTTGTCAAGATTAATCTCTGTTATTCTCCTAACAGGATGGAAGGAAGAAGAGTTGGATCAGCTACACATGATTTCAGGGGCCCTCCTGGAACTCAAGGAAAAGCCCAATCAGAAGGCCGAAGCTCATCTCCACCAAATAGTACTCAAAGCCTTATCGAGATATACCGAGCAAAAGTCAAGGCAATCAATGAAGAAATAAAGCCCGGACTTAGACTCGACATCCTCCATGAAGTGGAAGAACAGCTGGGCCAGATACAAAGAGAAGCAGCCCAATAAGCAATGAAGTCATTACAACAGTATAGAGAAATACACTCAATTAAACTTCGAGAATACAGACGACGAAGCACAAGGATAAATTGGCACGGGGACTAGCTACCAACAGTACAACAACAAGATGACCAGCTGGAGCAAACCCTTTGGCTCGTAAAAGATGCAGCTCAAAGAACTCCGTCGTTTAGCATCTGAAGCGGACTGGTGGACTCAAAAATCCAAAAAGGAAAGATTTACTTTAGACAACTTGTAAAATACCGATCCAAATAATAACTAAATAATAAGGTTTAATAGACTAATAGTCTTAACGAAATTTTTTAAAATTTTTAAAAAAAATTCTGGAATTAATCGGACCTTGTACGACATACTTAGAGGGGATACACTTATGAGCTCGAAAAAAAAATCTATCTAGGAATACCCAATTAAAATAGAAATTAATTTAAATATAAACCGAATTCCTTTCATTAAAGTCTAGCTTTTTATTTCCCTTCCCTTCCCTGTTGTGCACATCGCCCATCAAACCCACGCACGCGGCACTTCCGCCGCGAGAACACCCGTGGCACCTTTCCACACCTGGCCGCCGGCGTTGATCGCCCACCCTCACAGCAGCGTCATCTTTCCCTTTCCTCTATGTGCTCGCCACCATTGCGCATATTCTTGGTGCCTCGCGGCCGCGATGCGACGCCGGACGATGCCGCTCCAGTGAGAGCAGGGACGGATCCAGGAATTTGAGATGGACTAGGCTGATTTTGAAATGACTAAGTCCACCAAGGACATCATAGAAGAAGAAGTCTGATTTCATTTCGTGCAATCACGTTGTCATATCGTCATTTCCTATATTTCATCAAATTTTATTTTTTAAAAAATATTTTTTTATTATTTATGAAATCGTTTAAGTTAATTTATCGGTATTAATATCTAATTCGTAGATATTGAAAATTTGGAGGTCATGGCGGCTAAGGGTGGTCATGTTGATAACTACACCTCGGGGGTAAGGGTTTGGCCACAAGCAATGACAGGGAAAGGGCATGGGAACAAATAAGCGAGACTGAGAAGGCAAACAATATAATCAAGAAAGGATGGGCAGAGGATGATGATGGGAGGAGCGGAGTGAGTGAGACAATTAAAGTCAAAGGAGAATTGGAACGTGGTCTCAAAGTCAAAGACGAGGAGGGTAGAAACAATTGTATTTATAACAAACAAGCATGTTACAAGTTGGACTAGAAAAAATGAGATTTGTATTTATAATTATAATAAAAATAATAATTAAATAAATATATAATTGAATTAAAATAAAATTATAGGGTGCCAAATTTTTTAAAAAAATACGAAGGACTCACAATCTTCATATCTCCAATTTACAAATAAATTAAAAGATTTTGAATTAATAAAAAAAATAATTGAAAACACAGTAGCATAGTTTTTTTTTTCATTGAGTTGGCATTTGCCGGATGATTAGGACTTGAGACTTGGTGCCATGGATGATGGAGCCACTCAAGGGCTGGGCTATAGCCCAGGACATCCCTTGAGTGGCTTCGTCCCTGAGTGAGAGGTCGACGCCTAGTCCGTTTCCCTCTCACCTAGCTTGGTCGGCTGCAACTTCTTTTCCTAACCGCTTCGTGATGTGCCGCAGCGTGATTCGTTGTCGACTTCCGTGTTTGTTGTTGTTGCCGAGAGTCGCCGGGCGTCCGACGACTACGCCACGAGCAACGACCATCGCTGCCGCAGGTGATGCTACTGTTATGCCCACCGTAGCAGCCGCTCCTAGGACACAGACAATCGTCAAAAATGCCACCGAAGAGGAAGAGAGGATTAGGGAGGTAACAGCAATTTTAATTAGGATTTGTTTTCTTGTTGTTGATTGATTTGGGTTAAGGAAATTGATTAGCGATAAATTAATTTCATGTGTGTATATGATAAATAGTTATGGAATGATTGGTGAAATATTCGGTTGAATTTATTAAACATCTAACTAATACTGATATGGGTTGATTGAGTATCATAAATTTGGTAATGGATTAATTAATTGGGGGGTATTTTAGAGATTAATTGATTAATTGATATACTAACTAATAAGTAATCGAAGGTATTGAGTAATTTAGTTGACTATCGATTAATTAAGGTATGAAATAATTAATGAATTAATCGGATTACTTTGTAAATGGATAAGTAGAATAATGAGTAATTAATAGCTTAATAAAAATTTAATTAAGGGATGATTAGACTTAATAAATGTAATAACTAATAAAATTAATTAACTGAGTAGTTAATTGATCTACTAATCAAATTGGTCATGGTTTGATTAGGAGGATTATTTTGGTACTTAGATCGACTTCATTCCTATACTTGTACGATTCGAGGTTGAGGTAGACCTTTGACTTGAAGATGGTTTGGACACGCTATATCGAGGACTCTGATTGAGACGACATCATGATGTAGGATTTTTGGATACGATCTTCTTTTGAGGCGGATATTTCTTACTTTGATTCTTTAGTTCTTTGAACTTAGTGCATGAGCTAGTTTGGATAAGGATTGTTTTATCTTGACTCCACTCGTAATTTTTCTTATGCTTGATACCTCCACTCAAAACCTTTGAGATATTCGTTTCTATATCCATACAGTCTCCTGTTGCTATCAATGATATTTAGCAGATAAGAGATACTCACCTTGTATGTCTTGTTTGTTGTTTACTTATGTACCGTGTTAAGCATGCTGACTTCATGTAGCATACCTTATACTTGACTTTTGCTTATGTTTATATGATGACTGCTGCATTGTACGCATCATGTCATTGCATGCATGCAGGCGACCACTTCTTCCTTATGGGGGAGTGAGCCATCGGGCCGCGCCGCACACTCGGCCACTCGTGGGTAGTGGTAGCTGGAGGAGATGCCGCTTGTCCTGTCGTTCCGCACTCGGCCACTCATGGGTAGTGGTAGCTGGAGTTGTGAGCAGCAGAGATCCCCTTCGCTTGGTAGCTAGATAGCTACTTAGCACCTGTCCATCCGGTCACTCGAGAGGAGTGGCGGCCTTTGGGTGGTACAATTGTCATCGATCCAGCCTCTCAACCATACAGGGGTCGTGGTGCAGAGAGGTGGGCGGGGTGACCATTCGTGCATACGCTGATGTTATTATACTTATGCTGTTGTCACATGTTTATGCTGCTGTTATTTACTTGTACTGTTCACATATGCTGGTATTGCTTACATACTACTATTGCTCACTTATGCCGTTATGTTTGCTTATGTTGAGATATACCCTCGTTGTAGGTGTTTAGACTTTGGTTTAGTTATTGAAAAGGTTTATATACCTTACATATTACCTCTGTAATTATAAGCGGTACCGTAGCAGATTAGTACTACTTCTGACCTTCTATTGCTAGCCTAGGATATGGTTTCAGGTATGAGCATATATCTACGATTCTATTTTAGTATCTGTTATTCCCTTTATGAGACTGTATACTGTTAGCTTATTCTCTAATTATATGTTATGTTCATGCACTATCTTTCCTTACCCGTTGAGTTCCAATACTCACCACCCCGTAAAATGGTTTTCTTTCGCCAGGTAGTAGTAGATGATTCATGGATGCTTGGAGAGATGTCGGCTGTCAGTCCTGGGTCCTGCGTTATATCAATTTTATTTCCACTTTATTTGTTTTTTTAGTATACAGCGATTTTGGTATTGTATGCATTGGTCTGTGTTTGGAGTTTGATTCGTAGTGTTTTGCTTTCGTTTTCTTGTGGTTGTGTAAACCTAATTGGCTAGTAAATTTAGTTGTGGATTGTGGGCTTTCTCTTCATTTTTCCGCTGCGTTTTTGATACAGCCATGTAGGGTAAATATTAATTGCGTGATTATGTTGTTTTTATTTTATGTATGTTTCAGTCGTGTGGGCTGATGGTTATATAGATGTATTGTGTGTATTTATTGCTTCAGATTGTCACCCGTATAGGGGAGATGCTGTCGGATTATTGACACAACTTGTCTAATCTAAATCTTCTTTCGGTGATCACTTTGTGCATTATTCTACTAGCAAGAATCACTTTATGAATTATTGTAACTTTTGAGCTGTAAAATAGATGATAAGCACTAACAGGGCTAGCTGTAAAGTAGATATTGAGGATGCGATAGGGCCACTCACAAGCACCCGGTTCTTATCTCTACTTCTATATAAGCCCCCTATGAACCTCTTGCAAACTCATTCAGAAGACATCTGAGAGTTTACTTGAGAAGAAGTAAGTGTTCTATCTAAGTGTTCTATCTTTGTGAACTTTTGAAGGTCTTGAATAAAATCTGTACATTTTCTAGTTCCTGCTACTTATTTTTGTTCAATACTTTCTATACCCAAATCCACGCATCTCTTTTTGGTATTTGAGCTGGTTTAGGAATGTCTAACTGAAACTACTTAAGGTAATCTAGGGAAAGGTCGTGTTGGTAACCAAACTGTTGAAAGTACTTCCATTAGCCCAGGTATAAAACTTATAGGAAGGCATAGAGGCTGGACCTAATAATCCCTTCTAAACAAAGGTCGCTTACCCAAGGCACAGAGGCTGGACCTAATAAGACCTTGGTAAGAATGATTTGGTAAGGCTTTGCATATAGGTGTCAGGGAGGAAGTAGCTTCAAAAGAGGGAACTCACGCCAATAGACGTAAGGTGATAAAAGGATGAATTCATATAAAAATCACTGAAAAGGTGAAGTGTGAACCCTTTGAGAAAGGAAAACCGATAGTCATCATATTCAATTCTTATGTCCGAGCGATGGGAGGAAGCAATACAGTATTGGTACACTAGTTCACGAACCTCAAACCTAGAATACCTTGATCTAGCAAAAACTAAAAAGTCATCCCATAAGGAACTAGCTCATAATATTTCTGTACTATACGACAAAACTTGTTTAGCAAGTAAAGTCTATTTGAAGAATGTAAAAATTCTCCAAGAACAAAATCAAGCCCTGGAAAAAGAATTGCAAAAGCTTAGAAAAGTGATACAAGCTTTGACTATTTTATAGGCCAGCAATAGACCTTTTACTCAACAAGAGGCCAGGAGCTTAATCTCTGAAGTCCTGCAGCAGTCAAAAATTATTGAAGAAAGTGTTGGAATGTATACTAAAAATCTAGCTTTTTGTATAAACATTTACTTAGAAATAATAATCATATTGGTCAATATCTACATTTATATGCTAAATGTAGTTGTTCAATTAATTTATATTGTAGATAATATGGTGTGTGGTGTCACACACAGAAGATTATGTTATTGATTCTTTATGAATTATAAACAGTAGCTCATGACTAAGATGGAAAGGAACAAGACCTTAGTTATTATGGAAGTATGTGCTCTTAATCCTAATATAATAACAAGCACATATATTTAGTATTTATTTCTTTGACTTATCAAAGGGTGAGATTTAGCTCGATAAATCAATATGCCCGATAAGTTGGGAAATGATATTACTTATAGTGTGTGTTGTTGATTATAGAAGGAAACTGTGTCTTTGTAATCTAGGTTGATAATGTCCCCAAGAGGAGCTCATAAGGATTGTCATGTTAAATCCTGTAGGTGGACTTAATCCGACATGATGATAAGGTTGAGTGGTACTACTCTTGGACTAAGAAATTAATTAAAGTGAGTTGTCAGCAACTCATTTAATTAGTGTGCATTCAATATCTTAAACACAGGGAGATTAACACACTCATAATAAGAAGAAGCCCAAAACGTAATTTGGGATTGATGTGGTAGTTCAGTAATAATTCTTTAGTGGTATGAATTATTATTGATGAAATTAAGTTGGGTGTTTGGGGAGAACACGGGAAGCTTAATTTCATCAGGAGACCAAAACCAATTCATCCTCTCGGTCTCTATCGTAGTATCTTATTTATAAAGTATTATACCCACCTTTATACCCATCCTAATGGGGACGGCCAAGCTAGCTTGGAACCCAAGCTAGGGGTCGGCCAAGACCAATAGGTGTAACACCCGTAAATTTTCTCTATTAAAAAAGGGCAAAAAGAACTAGAAGAAGAGAAAAAGAAATAAAAATAGATTTAAAAATGACCTTGGGCAGGATTGAACCCAAGACCTCTTATATATAATTGGTTAGAGTTTCCATTAGGGTGGTGGTAAAGCATCACATTAGAAGTAGGAAACAATTGATTATAAGCAGATTTTGTGTGAGGAGATGCTTCAACTTCCACTTAGTATAAAAGGGAAAGGAAGAGATGAAAACCTAACTTTTCATCTCCCCTTCTCCTCTTCTTTCCCTAGCTGAATTTCTTTTTCCTCTCTTTGAATTTTCAGCCAAGAAACCTAAGGCTCCAAATCTTGAAGCTTTCCAAGGGAGGGGTCTAAGGAGAGGGTTCCTTCCAAGGAGGTAGTACGCGGGGGGAAGGTGTCTTGGAGATTTTAGCGTTCAAGAGAGGATTTGTCTTCCTTACACCCTAGAATTGTAAGACTTAGCGAAAGGATGTAAGTACCTCTCACCTGTAGTATAAGTTGTTTCGTTTGTGCATGTAAGAACTTCCTTGTTGTAGTTGGGATAGTTTTATGCATAGTTAAGAAGTAATCATGTACACATGTTAGAGAAGTAAACATGTTTAAAAGTTACAGGCAATGAGATGTAAAATGCCTTCAAAGTTTGGGATTAAGAGCATGTGAGTACCTTGAACTGCTTCCCATGAAGTTTGGGACTAAGAAGCAAATTCAGGTGCCTTAAGGTGCTTCCCTATAAGCGAGGGGGATTTAGCGCACATAAAGTATTTGTTTAAATGACAAGTATGTGCAAAGTATAAGAAAGCGATATTTAAAGAAAGTATTTTACTTTTAATTGACATGTACTGGACACAAGGTCTATGGGTGGGCCCCCAAAGCACCCCTAGGCCCCTAGATCGCCTAGTAGTACCTTAATAGGCTCGAGATTAGCTACCTCAGATCTTATTAAGGATGCGCGCAAAGTGGTACATTACCGGACCCAAAGCAAGTTGAATATTAGGTTCACTAGTTATGTAATATAAAGTTTTCAAAACGCATTATTCGCTTAAGTGGGAAGCATTCCTAAGTTTGGAAAACTTGAGTTTAAAGAGTAGTTAATACAACAAGACTTATGTTGCTTTTGCATGTTTATATTTCTAGCATGGTTTTCAAGTTGAGGTTCTTGCATGATAAACCTATTTAAAATGCATGCCTTGTTCAGATTTTTGAACTATATGTTTTAGTACGAGCTTTGTGTTTTTCCGCAAGCAGATTTGAAAAGCATGTTCTCGTTTTAATGCTTGATATTCTTTGTGAGTAGATGGTGTTTACTAAGCGTTTGCTTATAGTTTGCATTTCCTTATACTGCAGATAAAGGTAAAGAAAAGCTCGAGTAAGTGGAGGCGGCAGGGAGTAGTGCTTGGTGGTGTGTGTGTGACGGAACTGTGGAAGAAGATCCTAGAACTTGTTGGTGCAAGAAAATGTGTTAAACTGGGTTTTAGTGTACCTTCCTACCTTTTGACTATGCAAGTAATACCACTAAGAATTTCTTACGAATTGTCAGTTGATAGAAATTAGTGTGTCAAAAACCTTCCCTCAAGTAAGGGGATAGTGTAGTAGCCAAGGTTGAGTAAATAGGAGAGAATAAGTCTTTTATGGAGCAGGGGGTGACCTCCACACGGCCCATGACATGGCCATGTGGAGTCACGGCCTCGCCATTCTCCTCCTTGGCTCAGGTGACACGGTCGTGTGGCATACACGGCTATGCACCCCTTCCTGTCGGTTGGAGTGACACGACCGTGTGACACACACGGTCGTGCACCCCTTTATCTCGGTCGAGGTGACACGACCGTGTGAAGTCACACGGCCATGAACCTCTTCTTCTCGGCTAAAATGACACGGTTGTGTGGATTCACACGGTCGTGCACCCCTTACCTCTCAATAGAAGGTGACACGGTCGTGTGAGCCACACTGCCGTGCGCCTCTCCCTCTCTGTCAAGGTAACATGGTCGTGTGAGCCACACGATCGTGCCCTACTCAAGCAGGAAGGACCTTACACGGCCGTGTGCCATACACGGCCGTGCCCAATTTCGGGTCTAGTAAGCCTACACGGCTGGCCATCACCACACGGTCCGGACCCTTTAGCAGCTCTAGACTTCACCTCAGCTCCGCATTGTTTCAAAATACGACTAAACATTCGAAACAAGTTCAGAGTAGATCTCTAGATCGAGCTGTGTGCATATAACGAAGTCTTTAGAAGGTAACAAGAAAGGAGTAACGTCCGTGTCTTGAGTCAGGGTTAAGAAGTGCGGTCGTTACAGTATGGTATCAGAGCAGTTCCATCCTTCCGCCACACACACATCAAGCATTGATCCTACAGCTTTGTTTCAAAATACGACTAAACATTCGAAACAAGTTCAGAGTAGATCTCTAGATCGAGCTGTATGCATATAACGAAGTCTTTAGAAGGTAACAAGAAAGGAGTAACGTCTGTGTCTTGAGTCTGGGTTAAGAAGTGCGGTCGTTACAGTATGGTATCAGAGCAGTTCCATCCTTCCGCCACACACACATCAAGCATTGATCCTACAACTTCCAAGTAAGAAAGTACCTTTTTTTATGCACTTAATTACTGTTACGATTAGTAAGAAATTCTTGTTAAGTTTAGCATGCTCATATGTGAAAGTAGTAATGATAGCAAGTAGGAATGAGGAGTGGCTGACGTATGTTTTCACTGGTTTTGACTTATGATATGTAGAATGGCTAGAGGATGACTAACTAGACAGCCGAGGGTTAACGAACCTCAGCCAGGGGAAAATGAGTCAGCACCACATCCCAACCTTTTAGAAGTAGTAGCTCAACTTCAGAGACAAGTGGCTGAGCAGTAGTAGGTTATTGCCGCCCTAACTGCTAACCAGCAAGCTTCCCCTGTGGTCCCACCGGAAGTCAATATGGTAACACCTACTATAGCTGAAGTACCATTAGTTACCCCTGTAGCCCCAGTAAAGGTGGTGAGGCAAGAAACATACCTTATCCAGTGGCAGAAACTAAAGCTAGAGAGTTTCTCTGGTACCAATGAACCATGGAATGCTCAGGCATGGTTCAAAACCTTGGAGAGTATAATGGAGGTACTGGACTGGACGGAGGTAGAAAAGAATAAGTGTGCCTTCTTTTGCCTCACTGGTGATGCAAGAATGTGGTGGGAACAGGTCAAGGAAAAATGAAAAGTAGATCAAATGATCTGGTCTGACTTCGAGACTGAGTTCTTCAAAGAATTTCTCCATATGCGAGTCACAAATAAACATTATGACGAGTTCACGAAATTTCGACAAGGAGATTTATCAGTGGACGAAGCTGTGAAGAAATTCAATAGGCTGGCTCGCCTATGCCCCAAGCTGGTCAACACTAAACGAGAAAGGGTGAGGCTAATGCTCAAGATGCTGAGGCCAGAGATAGCTCTAAATGTAGCTGACGGAATTAATAGACAGCAGACTGCAGAAGAGCTTATTAGTAGTGCCCTGATCACGGAGCATTATCAGAACAGTATTAAGCAGCAGAAGCCAGTACTGATGGAGAACAAAGGTCAAGGGAGTTCTGGCACTCAGAAATCCCAGAGTCATGGGTCAACCTGGAAAGGGAACTCTAAGAGGAAGCAGTGGAGTAATAAGAAGGGAGGATCTGTAAACAAGCAAACTAAGTATGCCACATATTCCACCTGCGGAACGATGCACCCTGGAATCTGTCGTAAGGGCACGAGTGGATGTTATACATGTGGTCAAGAGGGGAATATGACCAAGAATTTCCCAACCAAGAATAATCTTCCTTCTGCACAACTTGTGCAATATGGAAGCAAGCAGGCACAGCTACACCAGATGCAAGCCACGTTGGAGGGTCCTCACATTAGCCAAGGTACACTGGAAGCTCCACCAAGTTCTATAAATGATCGAGTTTTCTCCCTTACCATTGAGGAGGTAGCAAATGCCTCCACCGTTGTCACATGTCAGATATGCATTTTTAATCAATATGCAACTATGCTATTTGATACTGGGGCAACCCATTCGTTTGTCTCCATAGTATTTGCTGAAAGAATAGGTATACCCCCGGAAGTCCTAAGCGGACAAATCTTGACGACACTATCCTTGGGAGAGATAATGACATCTACGCACTGGCTGCGCCAGTCAAAATTTTAGACAGAGAACTGTACAGTGATCTGATCTTGCTGAACATGCCTGATTATGATGTTATTTTTGGGATGGATTTCCTGAGCAAGTATGGTGCTTCCATCGAGTGCCATAAGCGAAGGGTTCTATTCCAACCTGAGGCAGAGTCTAAGTTTGAGTTCATCGGAGATTCAAAGAAGAGAACCCAGAAATTTTTGTCGGCCATGAAGGCCCAGAAAATGTTAGCCGATGGATGTACTAGATTTCTAGCTCATGTGATTAATACCCAGCAAGAAAGAGATCACGAGCTAGAGGAAGTTAGAGTTGTATGTGACTACCCAGAAGTGTTTCCGGAAGAGTTGTCGGGGTTAGCTCCGGATAGGGAAATTGAATTTGAGATTGAACTCATTCCTGGTACCCATCCAATCTTAAAGGCACCCTACCGAATGGCTCCGGCAGAATTGAAAGAACTTCAGGGACAATTACAAGAGCTACTCGACAAGGACTTCATTCGCCCTAGTCACTCACCATGGGAAGCTCCGGTGTTGTTCGTAAAGAAGAAGGACGGGTCCATGCAAATGTGCATGGACTACCAAGCGCCGAATAAGGTGACAATCAAGAATCGGTATCCCTTGCCGAGAATTGATGGCCTATTTGATCAGTTAAAGGAGGGCACAGTCTTTTCCAAGATAGATTTGCGGTCTGGATATCATCAAGTGAAAGTGAAGGCTAATGATGTACCGAAAACAACATTTCGGACGAGGTATGGACACTACGAGTTCGTAGTCATGCCTTTTGGAGTGACGAACGCTCCGGCTACGTTTATGGACCTAATGAACAGAGTGTTCAAAGAGTATTTGGATAAGTTTGTGATCGTCTTCATAGATGACATCCTTATCTACTCCAGAACCCATGAATAACATGCAGAACATCTGAGGACAGTGTTACAAATTCTTGAGCGGAGCCAGTTGTACGCAAAGTTCTCTAAGTGCAAGTTCTGGCTTGATCAAGTGTCCCTTCTAGGTCACATTATTTCCAAAGATGGGGTTATGGTAGACTCGACAAAAATAAAAGCTGTGAGCAACTGGAATATACCCAAGAATGTCAGTGAAATCAGGAGTTTCCTTGGGCTAGCAGGCTACTATAGGAAATTTGTAGAGAACTTCTCAAGGATCACCTCTCCTTTGACAACACTTACCCGGAAGAACAGAAAATTTAAGTGGATGGAAGATTGTGAAAAGAGTTTCCTTGAACTAAAAAGGAGACTGACCAGTACTCCAATCCTGACTCTTCCAGAAAATGGCGAGAGCTTTGATATATATAGTGATGCTTCTAAATTGGGACTCGGAGCTGTACTAATGCAGAATGACAAAGTTATTGCCTATGTCTCGAGACAACTCAAAGATTATGAGAGGAACTATCCCACTCATGACCTCGAGTTAGCAGCAGTAGTCTTCGCTCTCAAGGTTTGGAGGCATTACTTATACGGAGCTCAGTGCAAGATTTACACAGAACACCAAAGTCTAAAGTATTTCTTCACTCAGAATGATCTGAACATGAGACAGCGGAGATGACTTGAGCTAGTCAAAGACTACGACTGTGAAATCCTCTACCATCCAGGGAAGGCGAACAAGGTGGCAGATGCACTAAGTAGAAAGTCTTGCGCAACTTAATTATCCTTAGCTATAATGTCCCAATCCCTACAAAAGGAAGTAGTAAACTTTGGGCTCGAAATTATTACCGGGCAGCTTTCCACCTTGACATTAGTGTCAACACTGATTGAAGATATACACAAAGGGCAGGAGGAAGATCCCAAAATTCAGAAGATGAAGTAGGGAATACAAGGAGGAGAAAATGGAGAGTTTCGAGTATCAGATAGTGGGATACTATATTATGGTAATCGTCTCTGTGTCCCTAATCAAAAAGAACTGTGGAGGAAAATTCTTGATGAAGCCCATGTAACACCCTATGTCATGCACCCTGGTTCTACCAAGATGTACCAAGATATAAAGGAACGCTTTTGGTGGTCTGGGATGAAAAGAGATGTTGCTAGATACATCAGTACCTGTCTGACGTGTCAACAGGTTAAAGCAGAACATCAGAGACTAGGCGGAGTTCTGCAGCCTATCCAGATCCCAGAGTGGAAGTGGGAGGATGTATCTATGGATTTTATAGTAGGACTACCTAGAACTACGAACGCTTATGATGCTATCTGGCTAATAGTAGACAGATTGACCAAGTCTGCTCATTTCCTAGCAATTAGAACATCCTATTCTATTGAGCAGTTAGCACAATTGTATGTGAAAGAGGTCATCAGATTGCATGGAGTTCCCAAGACCATAATTTCTGATAGAGATGATCATTTTACTTCACACTTCTGGGAGTGTGTTCAGAGAGCTCTTGGCACTAAGTTACGATTCATCACTGCATTTCATCCTCAAACTGACGGGCAAATAGAATAGGTGAACCAAGTTTTAGAGGATATGCTACGGGCTTGTGCCTTAGATTTCAAGGGCAGCTGGTGTCGATACCTATGCGTAGAAGAATTCACATACAATAATAGCTATCAAGTTTCTATTGGAATGGTACCCTACGAGACTCTATATGGGAGGAGATGTCGATCTCCTATTTGTTGGTTTGAAGGGGGTGAAAAGAAAGAAATGAGACTCCATATAGACCTCATCGAAGACACCACCCAAGCTATTCAGAACATTCGCCAGAGAATAGAAACTGCTCAGAGCCGGCAGAAAAGCTATGCAGATGTGCGCCGTAGACCGCTGGAATTTGAGGTTGGGGACTTAGTGTTCCTCAAAGTAGCTCCTATGAAAGGAGTGATGTGGTTTGAGAAGAAAGGAAAGTTGAGTCCACGATATGTGGGGCCATACTTGATCACCAAAAGAGTTGGACAGGGTAGCTTATGAGCTGGAACTACCTTAGGAAATATCAACTATTCATAATGTATTTCATATCTCAATGCTGAAAAAATATGTTCCCGATGCAAACCAAGTAATTAAACCATAGTCGGTACAAGTTCAAGAGGATCTCAGTTATGAAAGTCGACTTATTCAGATAATAGATCGAGAAGTTAAGAAGCTGAGAAACAAAGAGATACCACTAGTAAAGGTACTATGACAAAGTCAATAGTATGAAGAGGCAACCTGGGAGCGTGAGGGCGAGATAAGACAGAAGTATCCACAATTGTTCTAGTTCAAGGACGAACTTTTTATAAGGTATGAGGGATTGTAACACCCGTAAATTTTCTCTATTCAAAAAGGGCAAAAAGAACTAGAAGAAGAGAAAAAGAAATAAAAATAGATTTTAAAATGGCCTTGGGCAGGATTGAACCCAAGACCTCTTGGTTAGAGTTTCCATTAGGGTGGTGGTAAAGCATCACATTAGAAGTAGGAAACAATTGATTATAAGCAGATTTTGTGTGAGGAGATGCTTCAACTTCCACTTAGTATAAAAGGGAAAGGAAGAGATGAAAACCTAACTTTTCATCTCCCCTTCTCCTCTTCTTTCCCTAGCCGAATTTCTTCTTCCTCTCTTTGAATTTTCTGCCAAGAAACCTAAGGCTCCAAATCTTGAAGCTTTCCAAGGGAGGAATCTAAGGAGAGGATTCCTTCCAAGGAGGTAGTACGCGGGGGGAAGGTGTCTTGGAGATTTCAACGTTCAAGAGAGGATTTTTCTTCCCTACACCCTAGAATTGTAAGACTTAGCGAAAGAATGTAAGTACCTATCATCTGCAGTATAAGTTGTTTCATTTGTGCATGTAAGAACTTCCTTGTTGTAGTTGGGATAGTTATATGCATAGTTAAGAAGTAAACATGTTAGAGAAGTAAACATGTTTAAAAGTTACAGGCAATGAGATGTAAAATGTCCTCTAAGTTTGGGATTAAGAGCATGTGAGTACCTTGAACTGCTTCCCATGAAGTTTGGGACTAAGAAGCAAATTCAGGTGCCTTAAGGTGCTTCCCTATAAGCGAGGGGGATTTAGCGCACATAAAGTATTTGTTTAAATGACAAGTATGTGCAAAGTATAAGAAAGTGATATTTAAAGAAAGTATTTTACTTTTAATTGGCATGTACTGGGCACAAGGTCCATGAGTGAGGTCCCAAAGCGCCCCTAGGCCCCTAGATCGCCTAGTAGTACCTTAATAGGCTCGGGAGTAGCTACCTCGAATCTTATTAAGGTTGCGCGCAAAGTGGTACATTGTCGGGCCCAAAGCAAATTGAATATTATGTTCACTAGTTATGTAATATAACGTTTTCAAAACGCATTATTCGCTTAAGTAGGAAGCATTCCTAAGTTTGGAAAACTTGAGTTTAAAGAGTAGTTAATACAACAAGACTTATGTTGCTTTTGCATGTTTATATTTCTAGCATGGTTTTCAAGTTGAGGTTCTTGCATGATAAACCTATTTAAAATGCATACCATGTTCAGATTTTTGAACTATATGTTTTAGTACGAGCTTTGTGTTTTTCCGCAAGCATATTTGAAAAGCATGTTCTCGTTTTAATGTTTGATATTCTTTGTGAGTAGATGGTGCTTACTAAGCGTTTGCTTATAGTTTGCATTTCCTTATACTACAGATAAAGGTAAAGGAAAGCTCGAGTAAGTGGAGGCGGCAGGGGCAGTGCTTGGTGGTGTGTGTGTGACGGAACCGTGGAAGAAGATCCTGGAACTTGTTGGTGCAAGGAAATGTGTTAAACTGGGTTTTAGTGTACCTTCCTACCTTTTGACTATGCAAGTAATACCTCTAAGAATTTCTTATGACGAATTGTCAGTTGATAGAAATTAGTGTGTCAAAAACTCTCCCTCAAGTGAGGGGATAGTGTATTAGCCAAGGTTGAGTAAAAAGGAGAGAATGAGTCTTTTATAAAGCAGGGGGTGACCTCCACACGACCCGTGACACAACCGTGTGGAGTCACATGGCCTCGCCATTCTCCTCCTCGGCTCAGGTGAAACGGTCGTGTGGCATACACGGTCGTGCACCCCTTCCTGTCGGTTGGAGTGACACGGCCGTGTGACAAACACAACTGTGCACCCCTTTGTCTCGGTCGAAGTGACACGGGCGTGTGAAGTGACACGGCCATGCACCTCTTCTCGGCTAAAATGACATGGTCGTGTGGATTCACACGGTCGTGCACCCCTTACCTCTCAACCGAAGGTGACACGATCGTGTGAGCCACACAACCGTGCCCCTCTCCCTCTCTGTCAAGGTAACACGACCATGTGAGCCACACGATCGTGCCCTACTCCAGCAGGAAGGACCTTACACAGCTGTGTGCCATACACGGTCGTGCCCAGTTTCGGGTCTAGTAAGCCTACAAGGCAGTCCATCACCACACGGTCCGGACCCTTTAGCAGCTCTAGACTTCACCTCAGCTCCACATCGTTTCAAAACACGACTCAACAGTCGAAACAAGTTCAGAGTAGATCTCTGGATCGAGCTGTGTGCATATAACGAAGTCTTTAGAAGGTAACAAGAAAGGAGTAACGTCCGTGTCTTGAGTCAGGGTTAAGAAGTGTGGTCGTTATAGTATAAATGTAGCTGGCGGAATAAAAAGGCGCCTTTTTATTGATACCATAATGTAACGACCACACTTCTTAACCCTGACTCAAGATACGGACGTTACTTGATAAAACTTAAAATCTATATTAAATGTCACAAATAGGCTTATCAAATTAACAATTGTATATATTCACTGAACCCCTTAATTAAACAATAATGTTGTAGTAACGAGCCCAGGATCGATCCGAGGAACCAACGATGATATGTAATCTAGGATTGTATTTTTATTCCTATTTTTTGGGGTTCTCGATATAAAAATAGAGTTGGGGGTTTTAAAGCTTTAAATCTAAATCTAACAAATGAAAGCACAACAAATAAAAACTAATCTAAAGCAATAGTGAAATCTACTTGTGTGCCAACAATCAAACCATTACGCATTGTCACACTACGTTGTGATAAATCCATCAACACACATCAAACTAAGGATGAAATTACAAGACTTAAATAAATCTGATCTAAAACAAGATGTAAACCTTAATTTGGAACTACCCAACTAAACAATTAATCAAGCATCAAATAAAACTTAAACTAAGCTTCAACAAGGAAAGAAATGCTAACTACTTGCATAAAAATATAACGAACATTAAAAGAAATCTGTCTAAGCTATAAAACAGTAAGAAAAAGAACTAAAATGAAATAAAATGGTAAACCAATCCATTCTCACAATCAATTCCACAAGTTTCACACTCAAGTCGTCACACAGGAGTGCCAAAGTCGAAACCACCCAACTTTGGACCTCAATGGAGCATCTAAGCGGCGTATCAGCTCCAGGTATGCTCCGCAACACCGACAGACCACCCCCGACGAGCTAGAACAACCCGAAACCCAAGTAAATGCCGAAAATGCTGGAAATCTACTGCCGGAGCTCTCTGGATCTGGATGGAAGTTGTGGATTGCGGATGAGCATCGGATGAAGCTCAATAACGCCGGCGGACCACCTCCAAGCGTCACTGATGGGAATCGGAGCTCAGATTTGGAGGACCACCTCCAAATCTGAGGTGAAACAGAGAACTGCCGCAAGTAGAAAACGCGCCAGAAAGAACACTCGCCGGCGCTCCAGATGATCGGGATGAGCTGCTAAGAAGTCCTCCACCAAGGTAGAAACTCGGGAGGATGATCGGAGAAGGAATCGGGGCCGAAATCCGGAAGATGCCGCGCCGCTGGACGAAGAACAGCGCAGGGGATCGACGAAGAAGCTGGGCACTATAGCTTCTCTGTTTTAAACAGATCTCAGATTTGAACCAACGGCTGGGATCAATTTGGAGCTAAATCAACGGTGAAAGTTTACCCAAAATCGGATCTGAAGGTACTGATCTTGATCTAGGGTCTGGATCTACTCTCCCTTAGGTTGGATCGATCAGATCATCAATGGATGGCCCAGGTCCGCCTAGTTTTCATTGAACGGTCCAGATTAATCCGGCTGGATCAATGGCTGGATAAACTCAGATCTGGATCAAAACTTCTGGATCTTCATCAATGGCTTAGATCTTCTCTCCATTAGGTTGGATCGGCCAGATCTTCAACGGATGGTTTAGATCTCTCCTATTCTTGATAAACGGCCCAAATCGACCCAAAGCTTGATCTTGTCTTTTGAACTCCGATTCGAACCCAATTCCGGTCCAAATAGATCCAAATCTAAGATCCTTTGATGCCTACAAAATAAGAATCAAATATTAGCATCAAATAACACCAAAAATAATATAATTTGCAATTAAGTCCAAAATCTATGCAATGCACAAAAATGTAATGTAACCATGATTTAAACTATGAAACCAACATCAAAACCATGCATAAAAGAATCAAAATAATGCAGTAAAATCATGGTTATCATATCCCCCACACTTAGTCTTTAACGTCCCGTGAAAGTAAAGAAAACTAAAAAATCATCTCCATAGAAAATTTCCTAGTAATATCTAAAAGATAGTAAAAAGAATTTAACTAAGACCATCTTAAAGATCACAACAATCATTAATACAATCTAAACAATAATCAGTAGGTATGGTAGTTTCTATCCAATTGAAAAAATTAAGCAAGTTGCAATCTCACAAGGAATTTACCTAATCTATTTCTCACACTCAAACATGTGTATAAGTGGAGCTCACTCAATGCAACTCACAACATTTCACTTCCATAAGCTTGCTTATTTTCTAATTCTCCACTACCATAGAACATAGCATACATGAATTAAAAGGATTTTATCAACAAGAATTGAAATGGAAGCAAAAAGAACAATGAAAATGAAAGTAGTAGCAAAAGAAAAAGACATTAATGAAGAAAATGAGAAGATGAGAGTATTGGAGGAATATACTTGATGAGTTGACCATTTTGATGTGTAAAGAAATGAATACCATTTGTCGTTACCAATTCAAAACATCAAGCTAAACTCTCTTTCAATTTGATAGCAAACCGAAAATCTTGATACTCTATCATCCACTTTTGATACATTCTTGATGTGTCATTTCTTCAAAAAAAAAAAATTTCACTGTTTACTTCAATTCTAGCATTTTGAAAGCTAAACAATCTCTCATCACTTTGAAGAATCATTCCCTCCCCCACACTTGAAATCTTGGTCGTCTCGGACAATGCAACAAATCTTAGAATCAAACAAAACAATCAAAGATACAAGGTTCTGCTGTAATCTGTGAATGAATTTAGATTACTGTAATCTGCCTCTACAGATTCCAGCGTCAAGAATTGTGAGTCAAAGAAAATCAAAATTTCAGCTCCAGCACTCCATTGCATTCCAAATTCTGCAATCTTCAGAAATGGCAAGGTAAAGAACAGAATTCAGCAACAAATTCATACATGGTTTCATTTCTGCAGATGTTGCAGAATTCAATACCTAGAGAATTCAGCTATAATCCAAATTCTATTTTATGATTTCTGCAGATTTTTACCCTTTTCTCCTTATGCTTCTGAGGTGTTTAGCATTTCCATTCTGCAGTAAGTATAGGATAGCACGGATTTCTGGATTTCTGGTTTCAAGAATCCTCTTCCAGGAAATCAAAATAGGAGCTAGTTTCTATCTCAATTGCAGGAATTGTGAGTCAATGAGAACTTTTAGTACTGCTATAGCATGAATTGAAATGATGTAAATCCAAAGCAAACTCTATCCAAACATCTAGCATAAATTGTAATCCTGCACTACAATCTACACAAATTCAGAATAACAGTTCAGAACATCTTGCGCTACAGTAATGTAAAATCTGATTGAATTCTCTACAGTTAGCATTTGTTATCTGAACATCTTTAATGATTGCATTCATATTGCATAAGTAACAAGGTTTAATAACTAAACCAATTACAATCTGTTGTGGCAATTATTTCCTGCAAAATCTGAAATCAGCCACTTAGAAAAAATCCCTACACAACAGCTTAAAATCTCTTCCAGATTTATAGCTACTCCACACCAACTGAAAATGATGTGTTTTCCAACAAATGCAGAATCACACAGAAAATTTCAGTTACTGGACCATGCAACATTCAGCTAAAACCAACTCAATCCATCCCCAAAAGCATCAGCTAATAATCTCTAAGATGAAATTAATTTCTGCATTTCATGTCTAAAAACAGATTCAGAAATTTGTATTCAAATTCAGAAATTTGTATTCAAATTCAGACTTTGATTTCCTGTCCAATAGCAACCTTCTTTTCTACTTCGAATTCAAATTCTAAAGCAAAAGTTGTTACTGAACTCTGCAATTTCAGGAATTCATGAACTAGCATTCTTGGATTTCAATGTAACTTCATTTAGTTCCTACAAAATCCAATTTAACAGATTTATTTCAACTGTCCAGAATCATCAGGAAATCATCACTTCAGATTCAATCTGATAATTGGACAGCATCCACGTTTGGCACATAGAAACAGCTCACATAGCCCTTTGGAATCAACATCATCAGCACAAGTTTGCCACTTAAAATGCATTGTCACTTACTGATTTAAAAACTGAAATGCAGCTTGATCACATCACTTATAAAGTTACTGCAATTCATAATTTCAACAATTTGAAGCTACCAGAATTCTTCCAATTTACTGCCAACAGCAACTTCCATTTCCTTAATCTTGAGATAAGTCCCCATTAGCCAAGTTTCCTCACTAATCTTTCAAGCATTCTGAAACTTCAAAACAGATTTAGCAATTCATTAGATATCTCCATTCCTGCAGGATTCAGTATAGCAGAAATGGCATCCTGTATTTTTTTTTTCTATCCAGAGTTTTAAAGGTTTTACAAGGCCAGATACCATTTGTTGCTTCACATTACAAAAGCTCATGTAAGCTTTTCCCCTACTTGACTTCATATCTGAATTCTTGATACTCCCTAACCGAAATTCGAATTTTGATATTTAACTCTCTATTACAGAACATTACAGTGAATTCAGCTCTGAAGTACAGCTCGAACACTACTGCAATTCTTTTTGTTTTGACCCAATGTAGTATTGAAGTATGTTGTTTTCATGTATATGTTTCTGCATAATGCTGAAATCAAAGGACAGTAGCTCATTTACTTTCTGAACTCAAAATTTCAATCTCTAGATTAAACTTCAGCAACCATATTTCAATGTTCCACAATTAAACATTTAATAAACATGTCTTCCTACTGAAATTCAGGGATCAAACAATAGTAAGTCAAGGTATCAAATCCTCCCAAATGTTTCTGACTTGCTGAGAGCTTAAACTCCACCTCTGAAAACCTGCAATCCAGAATTCTATAACTGCAATCCAGAATTCCAAATTTCCTAGACTTGGTGTCAAAGCAAAAGCAATTTAGCATCAGCAATTTCAGTCATCTGATCTGTTTATAGTTGTTGTCACTGCCCTTCTTTCTTATGAACAACCCCAAGCTTTGAACAAAGACAACAATCAAAATTTCAGAATCTGAGGTCTGGTTTTTTTTTTTTTTTTTTTTTATCAGATCTTGATGCTTGAATGATCAGAAAATCACATCCAGAATTTGGCACATTAAAGACTTGAATTGGTACATTCTATCTCAGCTCGAATTAATTAGTTATGGTCTAGAACAGTAGCATCCCAACTTTAAAACCCTTAAACATTTAACTCCATGGCATCTTTCCAATACTCCATCTTAGCTTGAATTTAAATCCCGAGCATTAACAAATGAATCCAAACATTCCAAAAACAATATACACCTCCCCCACACTTAATTCTTTTGTCATCTTGCAAAATCTAACTCATCAAGGAATTAATCCAAACTCTCAATAAAGAATTACAAGCAAAGGTGATCAAAAGTTAAGTACTAGATGAGATTGCTTAAAGAAAATTGTGAGAAAAGGAATTGGAAAGTATGAAGGGGAACAAAATTGACAAAATCCTCAATTTCCATGCACACATATGCTATTGTCACCTTGAAAAGAAGCAAAGCAAGTTCTAGAGTTTCAATTGCTATGAGTGCATGCCACACAAAGATAAAATAGTGTTTAGGTTTAAAGTGGTCCTCTCTAGGTATTTTTATGCAATCAAACTTAATTGATCAAATTGGAATCCACTACCATTTTAACCAAAATCATGTAAGAAAAGCATCCACTCTTGTCCAATGACCTAAAGTTGATGGTCAAATTTAAGAGACTTTTACCATCTTACAAATATTACTTAGAAAATTCCATAGAGAATTTTATTCAAATGACATGCTATGTATACCAACTAAATGCAAAGTATGGAAGCAAATGTGGAAATAAAATGCAAAATGTAAAAACAAAGTGCAAATGCAAAGTATAGAACTAAAGAAACGTATAAAGAATTTATTAGAGAAAAACTAAGCACAAAGCATGACTCAAAATGCAAGAGTAAGCTAAATTAGAACCAACTCCCCTTTCATTCCCGGTGGTTGAAGAAGGTTTAGAAGTAGAATCCATCCCGGAAGTGGAGTAATCATGGTTCCACTCGAATTCTTCTTATTAATCATTTTTCCTTCGAAAGCTTTTTCTGGAGGTCTAAGGCGGTTCAGTGTAAGCATCCACTCCGGAAGCTTGTGTTCTCCTACAACATCAATCAAAGAAAACACCTCCCATACACATGTGGGGTAAAAAGAAAATAGGAGAATATTAGTGTGGGTAAAATATATATCAAGAATTGCATCACAACTAATAAAATCAACAATTGGTACCTCAATAAAATTCTCTGAAAAATTACACAAAATACTCACCTTGTTATCTTGAGAGGTACCTGGAGTGGTGTTTGTTACCTCTTTCTCCTCAAATAAATGCTCAGACTCCAGTTCTGGCGAATGTTCAACTTCATGTAGTGATTCTTGGGTGCTTGGCTCCATAGCACAAGTCCCTACACTTACATCCTCCATTCTTGGTGATTCTTGAGGTAATGCTTCCAGTAAGCATTCCCCTACACTTAAATCATCTTCTGCAACAAAACCTGCATCACTCACATCATCTAAAGCAACATCATCAGTAGATTCAGAAATTTTAACAATTACATCATCATCACAAATAATATTAGAAAATTCTTGTGAAGAAATAGAAGTAGTGTCAGGCCTGACAAGATCTCCACAATCCACCTCTTCACTGGCTCTTTGTGCTTGTAACTGATTAATAGATGATGCTATCTGATCTAACTGACTCTGTATATTCTGTATCCTTGCAAATTGTTGCTCTTGATGTTCTCTCATTTGTTGCATAACTTCATTGCATTTCCACATTGATTCTTCAATTTGTTCTTGTGCATCCTCATACCTATTCCGTTGCTCCATAGGTAGGTAGGACTGATAGGACTGAGTCTGAGGCTGATAAAAATAATTCTCCATCCCATCTCCAAAACACTGATGATATGGATCCATGGTCGAATAAATCTCCTGTTCTTACACTGAAACACTAGTAAATAAAATCAGAAGACTCAGGAACAAATAAAATCAAACACATGGATATATAAACATGAAAACAATCAAACAACAATCCTAAAATTACTACAATGCTTATAAAGTTCCCCGGCAATGGCGCCAAAATTTGATAAAACCTAAAATCTATATTAAATGTCACAAATAGGCTTATCAAATTAACAATTGTATATATTCACTGAACCCCTTAATTAAACAATAATGTTGTAGTAACGAGCCCAGGATCGATCCGAGGAACCAACGATGATATGTAATCTAGGATTGTATTTTTATTCCTATTTTTTGGGGTTCTCGATATAAAAATAGAGTTGGGGGTTTTAAAGCTTTAAATCTAAATCTAACAAATGAAAGCACAACAAATAAAAACTAATCTAAAGCAATAGTGAAATCTACTTGTGTGCCAACAATCAAACCATTACGCATTGTCACACTACGTTGTGATAAATCCATCAACACACATCAAACTAAGGATGAAATTACGAGACTCAAATAAATCTGATCTAAAGCAAGATGTAAACCTTAATTTGGAACTACCCAACTAAACAATTAATCAAGCATCAAATAAAACTTAAACTAAGCTTCAACAAGGAAAGAAATGCTAACTACTTGCATAAAAATATAACGAACATTAAAAGAAATCTGTCTAAGCTATAAAACAGAACTAAAATGAAATAAAATGGTAAACCAATCCATTCTCACAATCAATTCCACAAGTTTCACACTCAAGCCGTCACACAAGAGTGCCAAAGTCGAAACCACCCAACTTTGGACCTCAATGGAGCATCTAAGCGGCGTATCAGCTCCAGGTATGCTCCGCAACGCCGACGGACCACCCCCGACGAGCTAGAACAACCCGAAACCCAAGTAAATGTCGAAAATGCTGGAAATCTACTACCGGAGCTCTCTGGATCTGGATGGAAGTTGTGGATTGCGGATGAGCATCGGATGAAGCTCAATAACGCCGGCGGACCACCTCCAAGCGTCACTGATGGGAATCGGAGCTCAGATTTGGAGGACCACCTCCAAATCTGAGGTGAAACAGAGAACTACCGCAAGTAGAAAACGCGCCAGAAAGAACACTCGCCGGCGCTCCAGATGATCGGGATGAGCTGCTAAGAAGTCCTCCACCAAGGTAGAAACTCGGGAGGATGATCGGAGAAGGAATCAGGGCCGAAATCCGGAAGATGCCGCGCCGCTGGACGAAGAACAGCGCAAGGGATCAACGAAGAAGCTGGGCACTATAGCTTCTCTGTTTTAAACAGATCTCAGATTTGAACCAACGGCTGGGATCAATTTGGAGCTAAATCAACGGTGAAAGTTTACCCAAAATCTGATCTGAAGGTACTGATCTTGATCTAGGGTCTGGATCTACTCTCCCTTAGGTCGGATCGATCAGATCATCACTGGATGGCCCAGATCCGCCTAGTCTTCATTGAACGATCCAGATTAATCCGGCTGGATCAATGGCTGGATAAACTCAGATCTGGATCAAAACTTCTGGATCTTCATCAATGGCTTAGATCTGCTCTCCATTAGGTTGGATCGGCCAGATCTTCAACGGATGGTTTAGATCTCTCCTATTCTTGATAAACGGCCCAAATCGACCCAAAGCTTGATCTTGTCTTTTGAACTCCGATTCGAACCCAATTCCGGTCCAAATAGATCCAAATCTAAGATCCTTTGATGCCTACAAAATAAGAATCAAATATTAGCATCAAATAACACCAAAAATAATATAATTTGCAATTAAGTCCAAAATCTATGCAATGCACAAAAATGTAATGTAACCATGATTTAAACTATGAAACCAACATCAAAACCATGCATAAAAGAATCAAAATAATGCAGTAAAATCATGATTATCATTACTCCTTTCTTGTTACCTTCTAAAGACTTCGTTATATGCACACAGCTCGATCCAGAGATTTACTCTGAACTTGTTTCGCCTGTTGAGTCATGTTTTGAAACGACGCGGAGCTGAGGTGAAGTCTAGAGCTGCTAAAGGGTCCAGACCGTGTGGTGATGGCCAGCCTTGTAGGCTTACTAGACCCGAAACTGGGCACGGCCGTGTATGGCACACGGCCGTGTATGGCACACGACCGTGTATGGCACACGACCGTGTAAGGTCCTTCCTGTTGAAGTAGGGCACGACCGTGTGGCTCACACGGTCGTGTTACCTTGACAGAGAGGGAGAGGGGCACGACCGTGTCGCTCACACGGCCGTGTCACCTTCGGTTGAGAGGTAAGGGGTGCACGGCCGTGTGAATCCACACGACTGTGTCATTTTAGCCGAGAAGAAGAGGTGCATGGCCGTGTGACTTCACACAGCCGTGTCACCTCGGCCGAGACAAAGGGGTGCACGGTCGTGTGTGTCACACGGTCGTATCACTCCAACCGACAGGAAGGGGTGCACGGCCGTGTATGCCACACGGCCGTGTCACCTGAGCCGAGGAGGAGAATGGCGAGGCCGTGTGACTCCACACGGCCGTGTCACGGGCCGTGTGGAGGTCACCCCCTGCCCCATAAAAGACTCATTCTCTCTTTTTTACTCAACCTTGGCTACTACACTATCCCCTCACTTGAGGGAGAGTTTTTGACACACTAATTTCTATCAACTGACAATTCGTCATAAGAAATTCTTAGTGGTATTACTTGCATAGTCACCTTATTCGGTGCTCGGTAGTCCACGCACATTCACATGGACCCGTCCTTCTTCTTTACGAACAATACCGGAGCTCCCCATGGTGAGTGACTAGGGCGAATGTGTAACGCCCGCCCTTCCCCCTACTGTTAGCTAGGGCGGCGCTACGCGAACATACATACATGCATATGCAATCATTGCAGCGGAAGAAGAAAAATTTTAAAACTTAATCATACAATAAACCATGTGAACATGCCAGCATTCATGCATATAAAATTTATTTACTATCTATTACTTGAAACATGATACATGCTTGTTTACCTAGAGCATAAAGCGTACTAAATAAGAAGGAAACTAAACATGTATATTGTTCTCTAGAGTTCATGATAACTAACAATTCTCTAATTAAACAAGTACTTAACATTTCAAGGTTTCATGGAAACAAGAGCAAGTATAAGTTCACCTTAAGTATAAACCATCCAAACGAGCTCAAGTTAATATCATCAAAAGTAGCAAGAAAAGAAATAGTTCACATGCAAAAGCTTAAAACATATATAAGTCTTGAAGCACAAAACACAGATCTCTTCTACCATGCCACTGCCACACACATCTTTGCCCTCCCTGCTGCTCCCTTTAGTTTAGCCATTCTTTACCCTTTTCTGCAGTACAAGGAAATTTAAAACTATAAGCACATAGGCTTAGTAAGATCCTTTCCTATTCACAAAAAAAACCATGAATCATGAATTAAACATGGAGTAGTGATATATTCATTTAACCAACATCTAGATTTAACATTTCATGCTAGCATAAAGTAGTGTCATACTCATTTGGGCAAATCATAAACATAGCATATGAGAGCATAAACATAAAGTAGTAGCATGTTCATCTAGGTATCATAGACATATCTCAAGAGAGCATCCTCCTAAAGCATAATGATCATATAGCATGAAATAAGTATATGCAAGATGTTCTTTTGAAAACATGTATCAAAATCATATAGCATGAAATAAGTATATGCAAGATGTTCTTTTGAAAACGTATATCAAAATCATATACATGAAATAAGTATATGCAAGATGTTCTTTTGAAAATGTATATCATATAGGTACTTAAACATAAATCTCAACATGAGGGCCCGGCATTGTACCACATACATGAATTACGCGCATCCCTAAATAAATCCGAGGTAGCTAATCCCGAACCTACTAGGGAACTAAGCCTGTGCTTCGACCTAGGGGCAACTTAGGAGCCCATCCCATGGACCATTCTTAGGGTCCGGTATAAGGCATACAAAAGTAAAATAACATATCATGTTTCTTGTCATATCATGAAGAGTGCTCTTAATTCCAACTTATAGGGAAGCATCTCTTAGGCATTTCATCACACATAAGCCTTTCATAAGCATAACATGGTAACACAAAGTTCACATATCACATAGCATATCATGAAGAGTCATTATCATGCATAGTTGGGGTTTTGATCTTTCTACCAACCCTAACTCATATCTTGGTTGAAACTTGCATGAAACATGATCTTAAATCTTAAGCAACTTTAAACAAGGAAAGCATCCTACTAGCATCATATAATATATAGTATATCATGGGAGAAAACATAAACAATTCTAATTGGAGTTAAACTTTCCTAATCCACTCCATTTCCTTCTTGGCCGAAACTTACAAAAGGTATAGTCCTAGGTTTTAAGCAACACCAAGCATGGAAACTTTAAACCAATATCACATAATACATAGCATAACATGTGAGACTTTTTGCAACATAGGTGAGTTTCTAACCCAAATTTCTAGTCTTGGCCGAACATATAAAGCATGATTCTAGGTTTCACTTAAACAACTTTAAGCATGAAACTCTAAACTAATATCATACAATACATGGCATAGCAAATAAGACTTTTAGCAAGCATAGATGAGTTTCTAACCCTAACTTCATATCTTGGCTGAACCTCTAAAGCATGGTTCTAGGTTTCATTTAACAATATTTAACCATGAAGCTCTAAACTAATATCATAGAATGCATGACATAGCTAATAAGACTTCTAGCAAGCATAGATGAGTTTCTAACCCTAACTTCATATCTTGGCCGAACCTCTAAAGCATGGTTCTAGGTTTCATTTAACAATATTTAAGCATGAAGCTCTAAGCTAATATCATAGAATACATGGCATAGCAAATAAGACTTCTAGTAAGCATAGATGAGTTTCTAACCCTAACTTCAAGCCTTGGCCGAAACTTCTAAAGCATGGTTCTAGGTTTCATTTAAAAATATTTAAGCATGAATCTCTAAGCTAATATCATAGAATACATGGCATAGCAAATAAGACTTCTAGCAAGCATAGATGAGTTTCTAACCCTAACTTCAAGCCTTGGCCGAAACTTCTAAAGCATGGTTCTAGGTTTCATTTAAAAAACTTTAAGCATGAAGCTCTAAGCTAATATCATAGAATACATGGCATAGCAAATAAGACTTCTAGCAAACATAGATGAGTTTCTAACCCTAACTTCAAGCCTTGGCCGAAACTTCTAAAGCATGGTTCTAGGTTTCATTTAAAAATCTTTAAGCGTGAAGCTCTAAGCTAATATCATAGAATACATGGCATAGCAAATACGACTTCTAGCAAGCATAGATGAGTTTCTAACCCTAACTTCAAGCCTTGGCCGAAACTTCTAAAGCATGGTTCTAGGTTTCATTTAAAAATCTTTAAGCATGAAGCTCTAAGCTAATATCATAGAATACATGGCATAGCAAATAAGACTTCTAGCAAGCATAGATGAGTTTCTAACCCTAACTTCAAGCCTTGGCCGAAACTTCTAAAGCATGGAGTTCTATCACATAATGGTTTACACATCATGAGAAAACATAATCAAGCATGGTTAACATTTTTAACTCTCCTCGACCCTTGTTTCATGTCTTGGCCGAACTTATAAAACCTAATCCTAGGTTTTAAGCAACATAAAAACATGGAAAAACACTCGAAAACTACTTGTACTGTAGGTGGGGGAGATACTTACATCCTCTTGCTTGGTTTACTAAGAAAATACCCTAGGTGAAGAAGAAGAAGAAAGCTTTTGCTTCTAGAACTCCCCTTTTACTTATCTCGTTTGTAAGGGGAAATAGGTTTTAAGAACTTCCCTTTGTGAAGTTTTCCTAGGAAGAAAACCTTTAGCTTGAATTCAAAAATGGGAGAGGGGAAGCTTGGAGTTTCGGTGAAGGAAGAAGAAGGAGGAAGAAGGAAAAGAATAGCTTTTCTTTCCCTTACTTCTATTTATTCCAAATGAAAGGGAGAAGGGAAAACACCTTTCCATTCTTCCCTTCATTTATTCTAAATGAAGGGAGAAGGGAAAATGAACTCTTCATGCTAAGTGAAGGGGAGAAAGGAAAGATAAACTTTTCTTCTAAGTGAAGGGAGAAAGGTGTCCCTTCACCATCCCTACCCTTAACTACAATTTCCCTTTCCTTCCTACCAATATTTCCTCCTGGGCTATTGGTTATCCCATACTACTTGAAACTTGCCATTTGTTAAGAGGTTCAAGGTTCAAGCCTTGACCACTCTTCTTTTTTTTTTTTTTTCTTTTTGGTTCCATTTTCTCTTATTCTTAAAAGAGATTCATATGAAATTGCTAGGCGTTACAGAATGAAGCCCTTGTCGAGTAGCTCCTGTAATTGTCCCTGAAGTTCTTTCAATTCTGCCGGAGTCATTCGGTAGGGTGCCTTTGAGATTGGATGGGTACCAGGAATGAGTTCAATCTCAAATTCAATTTCCCTATCCGGAGCTAACCCTGACAACTCTTCCGGAAACACTTCTGGGTAGTCACATACAACTCTAACTTCCTTTAGCTCGTGATCTCTTTCTTGCTGGGTATTAACCACATGAGATAGAAATCCAGTACATCCATCGGCTAACATTTTCTGGGCCTTCATGGCCGACAAAAATTTCTGGGTTCTCTTCTTTGAATCTCCGATGAACTCAAACTTAGACTCTGCCTCAGGTTGGAATAGAACCCTTCGCTTATGGCACTCGATGGAAGAATCATACTTGCTCAGGAAGTCCATCCCAAAAATAACATCATAATCAGACATGTTTAGCAAGATCAGATCACTATACAGTTCTCTGTCTGAAATTTTGACTGGCATAGCTCGCAGCCAGTGCGTAGATGTCATTATCTCTCCCGAGGGTAGTGTCTTCAAGAATTGCTCGACCAAGATCAATCTTCCTCCTGCACAACCTGTGCAATATGGAAGCAAGCAGGCACAGCTACACCAAATGCAGGTCGCGTTGGAGGGTCCTCACATTAGCCAAGGTAGACTGGAAGCACCACCAAGTTCTACAAATGCTCAAGTTTTCTCCCTTACCAGAGAGGAGGTAGCAAATTCCTCCACCGTTGTCACAGGTCGCTCACTTGGCTACCAGGATTCATAAACTCTAGTACTTAAGCCTGGAGGTCTAGAGTTCGAATCCTGGGGAAGGCAAAAATCCACTGGGCAAGGGTGGAAAGAACTAGTGAGTAATGGCACGGCCGAGGGTCGACGGTTGATGACATGAGAAGTCACCAAATGGACCGCCAATTGGGCCGAAGGGCCGGGTCGTTACAATAGGATGAGCCAAGTAGGTGGCCGGCCAATGCTTGGAGCCCAAGCATGGTGTGGCCGACCCTAAGAAAATTAAAAGGATTTTTATTTTTAAAATTTTCTTATGTGGATTCCATAGTTTTAAAAGAGACTTTAAAATTTAAATCTTTCCTTTTATAGCTTTCTACAAAAGATTGAGAAAAGATTTGATATCTTTCCTTATTTGTAGATTGAAAGGAAGATTTTAATTTTGATAAAACTTTCCTTTTTTGTAACCATGTTCATGATCTAAAAAGAGAGTTTAAAATTAAATATTTCTCTTTATAAGTTTCTACAAAAGATTAAGAAAAAATTTGATATCTTTCCTTATTTGTAGATTGTAAGGAAATTTTAATTTTATAGATAACTTTCCTTTTTAGAAATCATCCACATGTTTTAATAGAGAAATTTTAATTTATATATTTCCTTTTATAACCAACCATGAAGGGATAAATTATTAGAGAAATTTTTATTTTAAAATTCCCGGAAACAAATTAGGAAGTTTTAATTCTTGTTAAAACTTTCCTTATTTGGGATTATGAGGTGGCCGACCATATTGTTTTAAGAAAAGGAAATAAGTTTTAATTAATTAAATTTACCTTTTCATGGCAAAGTAATAAGGAAGTTTTTTTATTTAAATTTTCCTTATTTGCCAAGACCAAGGATTATAAAAGAGGGGGTAGGAGTGCCTTCATGGCTAAGAACTCTATTTTATTCTCCTCCTCTTTTCCTTGGTGGTGTGGCCGGCCCTTCTAGTTCTCCCTTCTCCTTTTTCTTTCTTCTCCTTGGCCAAAACTCTTCATCCTTTGGAGCTTGGAAGGTGGTTGGATGTTGCTTGGAGAAGGAGGAAAAAAAGAAGGCTTTGTTTCTTGCATCCCTTGGAGCTTGGTGGTGGTGGCCGAACCTCTACATCCTTGGAGGAGTTTTTGGTGGCCGAAACTTGGTGAGGAAGAAGAAGGGCTTGGGTGGTTCTCATCTCGGTAGATCGTTTCCCACATAACGTCCGAGATAAGAAGAGGAATACGGTAGAAGATCAAGAGGTCGTTGCGTACAAAGAAAGGTATAACTAGTAATCGCATCATACTAGTTTTTCTTTGTATGAATTCCAAATACAAGAGGTATATGATTCTAGATTTTCAGAATAGATATTCGAAGTTGTGTTTTTTTTTAGTTTTTCGATCTTGTGATTCGATTATTCTTTTTGGTTAAACCTAATGTTATTTTAGGAAATTAAATATTGAATTTTGTTAAGAGGCTTTGTTGAGGCAATGGTGAATTCTCCCATACCCAAGAAGGTCATGTGTCTCGCCATGTTTGACCTGGGAGTCAATTTCTGAAATAAATATTTAATTGAATTTGTAACATAGGTAGATTTGGATCAATAGTGTTAAGTTCCGCTTACGATCCAAGTCTAAACCATTAAAAACAGATAAGTTCAATTTGGAATCAATAATGTTAAGTTCTGTTTGTGATTCTGAATTTAATTTCTAAAGAACACAATAGGTTGTTAGGAAAGGTTCGACACTTGTACAAAATTTTTGTATAGTGGAACCGATACGATCTTCCTAGGACCATCCAACAATTGGTATCAGAGCTAAGGTTTGCCTCTGTGTGTTTGGTTTTCAGTTTAATTATGCACATGCCATACATATTTTAGGTAGGATAATAGTAGGATATGCTAACTCTGTGGTTGCAGGCTCCAACTATTATGGCTTATAGATATTGTGTGTGATTGGACCCTTAGACATGTCAAGGGCATTTTATTATGTGTGCATGATTGTATTTAACTAATATAGCAGGAGCTATATTAGCCCTAGGATTTTACATTTATGTTCGATCTAGACTTGATGTACATTCCCTTGTGGAATATAGGATCGATGTATGTAAAATTTTATTTTTTATGTCGTGGATTGTATCCTTGCGAGGCGTGGTGCTATTGGAGGACCAGAGGCGCAGCGGAAAAGGAAGCTTGATGGACCTGACGGCATGAACCCTAGGGCTGGCAGCACGCAAAGGACAGTGATGGAAAAGGCCATAATAGTTGGAAAATTGATTTCCATATTTATTGCTTTTATTTACTGTTATGTGTGTGATGTGTGCTTGCTAAGTTAAAAAATTCATCACCTTAAATAACTAAGTGGGAGAGAGATTTTTAAATAAATTTCACGGTCTCCATTACTGGTTCGTAAGTGATACAAACAAACTTGCGCGTTGGCTCTGAGTGTCTTCCTCCATATCGGATGAGTTTGTTTATGGATTACTAGATCAAACTTCCATTTTAGATGACTATAGAAAATTAATTAGGAGCATGTGATCTTCCCCATCGGAAGGGGCACAATCTTAATTAATGGACTAAGTATCAAGTAATGGTATACACTTAGACATATCAAATAGTAGTTTCCCCATCGGAGTCACTGCTATTATTTGTGTGACCAAAGGAAAACCAACTATTAATTTGTCATAAAGATAGGTTGACAAGATAATAAAATTAAAACCCCTCTTATAAATGTTTGGATTTGTATACGTCCACACTATCGTGGCATGCAAAATTCACGGTGTTTGAGGTAATTTTATTTGTCATAAAGATAGATTGACAAGGTTATTAATGGGTAAAATCCTCCTCTTACAAATGTTTAATTTTGTATACGTCCACACTATCGTGGCATGCAAAATTCACGGTGTTTGAGGTGTTGGTGAATTTAAATAATATTATTTTGAGGAATCAATATTATTTTAAATTCAAAGTTTTGACCAAATATTTGATCAGAGATAGACTAACTATTAATTTTATTTGTCATAAAGTTAGGTTGACAAGATAATAAAATTAATGGATAAAATCTCCTCTTTGATTTTGTATACGTCCATACTATTGTGGCATACAAAATTCACGGGGCTTTTAAGGTGTTGGTCTTGAGCAAATATTTTTGTGATTTTTAGGATTTTAAATGTTTGCCAATCCCCTAGTTGTTATACTATATAATAGACTTAGTAGTCCCAATTAAGATTAGAAATAAGACTTGGACATTAAGATGGACTGTCCTTTCAGAACTAAGAACAATATAGGTGTATTATTCATTAGTTGTTGAAACATGTTTAGTGGTGTTATCTACCGGTACCTGGTGTGTAGATACGGGAGCCACTAATCATGTCTGTAATTCATTGCAGGGTTCCAGGAAACCCGACAACTATATGAAAGGGAAAACACCGTCTACATGGGCACTACTGCAAAAGTAGCAGCTGTTGCAGTGGGAGATGTTTATCTTCTGATAGGAATAAAATATGGATTTTAAGAAATTGTCTTTACGTACCAAGTTTAGAAAGAACTAGTTTTCAGACTATTCAAAGAACTTGATATTCTGCCTCTTTTAATAACAAAGTTGTTATCAAGAAAAAGAGATAAGTTATCTGTTCTGGTACGTTGGTTGGCAATTTATAAATCCAATAACTCCCACGATGCAACAAATGGAAATTAATAACATATCTTATAACTCTAATAAGAGAAAGTAACCTTTGGAAATGAACCAATCATATCTTTGGCATCTAAGTCTAGGTTATATTAACTTGAGTATAATTCAAAGGATAATAGCCGATGAACTTTTGGGTTCATTGGTAGTGAAAATCTTTCCAACCTGCGAGTCTTACTTGGAAGGAAAAATAACCAAGAAGTTTTTTAAGTCTAAGGGGTATAGAGCCAAAGACGTGTTGGAATTGGTTCATTCTGATTTGTGAGGACCTATGACTATCCAGGCAAGAGGTGGTTTCGAATATTTCATCTCTTTTATAGACGACTATTTGAGATACGGGTATATTTACTTGATGCGCCGCAAGTCTAAATACTTTGATAAGTTCAAAGAGTACAGGGCTAATGCGGAGAAACGTCAAGGTAAAAGTATCAAAACACTGCGGTGAGATCGTAGTGGCAAGTACCTCTTAGGAGAGTTTAGGAGACACTTATCAGAAGTTAGGATTAAATCCCAACCGACTGCACCTGGTACACCCCTATAGAATGGTGTGGCAGAAAGAAGGTATAGGACTCTTATAGAAATAATTAGATCGATGATGAGTTATTACCAAATTTGTTTTGAGGATATACTCTGGAAACGGAAGTGAACAAAGTACCTTCTAAATCAGAACCCTCTACTCCCATAGAATTGTAGAATAGGCGTAAGCCTAGTCTAAAACATATTCAGATTTGGGGTAGTCCAGCACATATGCTGAAGGGAGACACTGATATGTTGGAATTAAGAACAAGAGTTCACTTGTTTATTGGTTATCCTAGAGAAATGAAAGGAGGTTTATAATTCTAAAAATCATAAGGTCATTGTTAGCACCAATGCCCAATTTTTAGAAAAGGACTATGTAATGAACCACAAATCCATAAGAAAATTTGTTCTTAAGGAAATAATAAAAGACACGTCTAATCTAGTACCAACTGTACAAGATGAGATATCACAAGCAACTGCAACATGTATCACAAATGATACACAATTGGACAAAGTGCCTCGTCATAGTGGGAGGGTTGTTAGGCAACCTGAAAGATTCATGTTTTGGGAGAGTTTTGGGACTTGATCCCTGGTGAACATGAACCTGATTCTCGGACATATGATGAAGCACTCCAAGATAAAGATGCAGCATCTTGGCAAAGAGCAATGAATACTGAGCTTATAAAACCACCAAATGGTGTAAAAGTCATTGGGTGAAAATAAGTCTACAATAGAAAAAGAGGGACAGACGGGAAGGTGGAAACTTTCAAAGCAAGGCTTGTTGAAAAAGGAAAACCTTTTACCAGTAGTCATGCTTAAGTCTATCCAGATTCTTGTATCTATTGTTGCTCATATTGATTATGAGATTTGGCAAGTGGATGTCAAGACAGCTTTCCTTAATGGAAGTCTTGAAGAAAGCATCCATATAAAGCAATCAGAGGGGTTCATTGCAAAGGGAAAAGAGCATCTAGTATGTAAGCTCAATCGGTCTATTTGTGGACTGAAGCAAAGCTTCAAGGTCTTGGAACATCCGGTTTAATGAAGTAATCCAGACCTGTGGATTTATTCAGTGTCCGGATGAGTTTTGTGTATACAAGAAGTCTGATGAAAACGTGATGGTATTTCTTGTACTATACGTAGATGATATTTTTGGTAGTTGGAAACAATATCAAAGTGTTGTCGGAAGTAAGGGTATGGTTGTCCAAATAATTTGATATGAAGGACTTGGGAGAGTGCGCACATATTCTCGATATCAAAGGGATCACAAGAAAAGAATGTTGTGTTTATCTCGAGCTTCATACTATCCTAGCTCGTTTAAGCATGCAAGACTCCATGAAAGGTTTTTCTACCTTTTGTGCATGGAGAATCTTTATCTAAAGAGATGTCTCCGAAAACATCAAAATAGATAGAGGACATGAAGGCAGTTCCTTATGCTTCGGCTATCGGAAGCCTAATGTATGTAATGTTGTGTACGAGACTGGATATCTATTTTGCCCAGGGCATAGTTAGCAGATATCGAAGTAACCCAGGACTGGGACATTAGGCTACCGTAAAGCATATATTAAAGTACCTTAGAGGGACTAGAGATTATATGCTAGTTTACAAGGCAGATAATTTGATCTCTGTAGGTTACACGGATTTTGACTTCCAATCAGATAGGGACAATAGTAAATTGACCTCAAGGTTTTGTGTTTACTTTAGGAGATGAAGCCATAACAATGAAGGAGTATTAAGCATAGGTGCTTTTCTAGACTCCACCATAGAAGCTGAGTATGTGGCAACCTCTGAGCCGACCATAGAAGTTATATGGCTCAGAAACTTCATAATGGACTTAGACATGATTTCTGGTTTGCCCAAAAATTATTACAATTTATTGTAATAATAGTGGTGCAGTAATAAACTCGAAGAAACCATAAGTCTCTAAGGTAAGTAAACACAATAGAGTGCAAGTACCACTCAATACAAGACATCGTATAACAAGGAGAAGTTGTTGCCTCCTAGATTGCATCAGGTGATAACCTAGGAGATCCTTTCACTAAGGCCCTTAAGGGAAGAGCTTTTGATGGGCATGTTGAAGGGTTGGGAATCAGATGTATGGCAAGATATATGGCAACATAGTCTTTTAGTATAAGTGAGAGATTGTTGGAATGTATACTAAAAGCCTAGCTTTTTGAATAAATATTTACTTAGAAATAAAAATCATATTGGTCAATATCTACATTTATATGCTAAATATAGTTGTTCAATTAATATATATTGTAGATAACATGGTGTGTTGTGTCACACATAGAAGATTATGTCATCGATTCTTTATGAATTATAAACAGTAGCTCATGACTAAGATGGAAAGGAACAAACCGTTGGAATAGTCGTAGTGTAATTAGGTATTAGTTTATCTTGACTAATAAATTACACTAGTACACTCTAAGTATATTGAGTAGGACCATTTAAGGTAAGTTCTTTTTATACTGACTTAATAAAAGAACAAGACCTTAGTTATTATGGAAGTGTGTACTCTTAATCCTAATATAATAACAAGCACATATATTTAGTATTTATTTCTTTGACTTATCAAATGGTGAGATTTAGCTTGATAAATCAATATGCCCGATAAGTTGGGAAATGATATTACTTATAGTGTGTGTTGTTGATTATAGAAGGAAACTGTGTCCTAGTAATCTAGGTTGATAATATGCCCAAGAGGAGCTCATAAGGATTCTCATGTTAAACCCTGCAGGTGGACTTAGTCCGACATGATGATAAGGTTGAGTGGTACTACTCTTGGACTAAGAAATTAATTAAATTGAATTGTTAGTAACTCATTTAATTAGTGGACATTCGACATCTTAAACATAGGGAGATTAACATACTCATAATAAGAAGGAGCCCAAAACGTAATTTGGGATTGGTGCGGTAGTTCAATAATAATTCTTTAGTGGTATGAATTATTATTGATAAAATTAAGTTGGGTGTTCGGGGCGAACATGAGAAGCTTAATTTCATCGGGAGACCAAAACCAATTCCTCCTCTCGGTCTCTATCGTAGCCTCTTATTTATAAAGTATTATATCCACCTATACCCACCTTTATACCCATCCTAATGGGGCCAAACAAGCTAGCTTGGAATCCAAGCTAGGGGCCGGCCAAGACCAATAGGATGAGCCAAGTAGGTGGCCGGCCAATGCTTGGAGCCCAAGCATGGTGTGGTCGGCCCTAAGAAAATTAAAAGGATTTTTATTTTTAAATTTTCCTTATGTGGAGTCTATGGTTTTAAAAGAGACTTTAAAATTTAAATCTTTCCTTTTATAGCTTTCTACAAAAGATTGAGAAAAGATTTGATATATTTCCTTATTTATAGACTGAAAGGAAGATTTTAATTTTGATAAAACTTTCCTTTTTTCTAACTATGTTCATGATTTAAAAAGAGAGTTTAAAATTTAATATTTCCTTTTATAAGTTTCTACAAAAGATTAAGAAAAGATTTGATATCTTTCCTTATTTATAGATTGTAAGGAGATTTTAATTTTAAAGATAACTTTCCTTTTTGGAAATCATCCACATGTTTTAATAGAGAAATTTTAATTTATATATTTCCTTTTATAACCAACCATGAAGGAATAAATTATTAGAGAAATTTTTATTTTAAAATTTTCAGAAACAAATTAGGAAGTTTTAATTCTTGTTAAAACTTTTCTTGTTTTATGAGGTGGCCGGCCATATTGTTTTAAAAAAAGGAAATAAGTTTTAATTAATTAAAATTTCCTTTTCATGGCAAAGTAATAAGGAAGTTTTTTATTTAAATTTTCCTTATTTTCCAAGACCAAGGATTATAAAAGAGGGGGTAGGGGTGCCTTCATGGCTAAGAATTCTATTCTATTCTCCTCTTTTCCTTGGTGGTGTGGCCGGCCCTTCTAGTTCTCCCTTCTCCTTTTTCTTTCTTCTCCTTTGCCGAAACTCTTCATCCTTTGGAGCTTAGAAGGTGGCCGGATATCGCTTGGAGAAGAAGGAAAGAAAGGAGGCTTTGTTTCTTGCATCCCTTGGAGTTTGGTGGTGGTGGCCGAACCTCTACATCCTTGGAGGAATTTTTGGTGGCCAAAACTTGGTGAGGAAGAAGAAGGGCTTGGGTGGTTCTCATCTCGGTAAATCGTTGCTCACACAACGTCCGAGATAGGAAGACAAATACGGTAGAAGATCAAGAGGTCATTCCGTACAAAGAAAGGTATAACTAGTAATTATTTTTCGCATTATACTAGTTTTTCTTTGTATGAATTTCAAACACAATAGGCATATGATTCTAGATTTTCAGATTAGATATTAAAAGTTGTGTTTTTTTTTTTTTTTTTCGATTTTGTGATTCGATTGTTCTTTTTTGTTAAACCTAATGTTATTTTAGGAAATTAAATATAGAATTTCATTAAGAAGTTTTGTCGAGGCAGTGGTAGATACTTCCATACCCAAGAAGGTCATGTGCCTCGCCATGTTTGACCTGGGAGCCAATTTTTGAAATAAATATTTAATTGAATTTGTAACATAGGTAGATTTAGATCAATAGTGTTAAGTTCCGCTTGAGATCCAAGTCTAAACCATTAAGAACAGATAAGTTAAATTTGGAATTAATAATGTTAAGTTCTGTTTGCAATTCCGAATTTAATTTCTAAAGAACACAATAGGTTGTTAGGAAAGGTTCGACACTTGTACAAAATTTTTATACAGTGGAACCGATACGATCTTCCTAGGACCAACCAACAAAAAGGACTCTTAAACTATCAGTAAGCTTGGAGAAGAAACTGCATCAAGTGGAGCAGCTACTATCAAAAATAGAAAAGCAAATTTTTGGTTGAGCTATACACTATCCAGAAATACAAATTTCTATAGAGAAGCAATCAGATCCGTTGAATCCCTAGAACCTCCTGCTCTTGGGTTCATAAAACCAAAAAGCACCCAAGAAATTTGGGACGATTTAAAAGGCATCATTAATTACCAGAGGAAGAAGGAAGGTACACCCACTTTACCTGAAGAATTAATTACAAAGCTCTCCAATTTATCTTTAGGCCCAGAAGAAAGACCCAAGGAATCAAAGGGGAAGCTTCTAATATTCAAATACCCTCTTAAAATCCTCCAGTAAGAACAGGAAAAGGTACGAAATGTCAACCAGGACCAGGGTAACCCAAGAAGTACCCGCTACACCCCTGGTGGAGGATCAAATATGGGAGTATAGACACAATCAAAGTCGTCTTTGTTGGGTTCTTCGGGCCGCGAAAACTACTTTTTCGCGTCGCGGAAACCCCGAGTCACCCAAAGCTATGGATCTCGTGCAAAGATTCGTAAACAAAATTATCGAAAAACCTTTTTCTTGTACGAGTTTGTAAAAACTTTAGATCTACACTAAAGTTAAGATCATTACCCTTGTAGCGAAGCCCTTCGCGTTCCCGCTTGTCCAAGATGTCGCCGGATCTCTAGTTGTCAAAGTAGACAACCTCTATATGTATCCACACGGACACAAGTAGAAGGAGATGACCAAAACACAAGGTGTGCTAGCACCAATGGAGTGTTCGGCCAAGGAATGGGAGAAGGAGAAGAGAGAGCACCCAAGGGAGAAGAAGAGTGAATGAATCAATGAGAGGAAATTCAAAAAACCCCTTAGCCATCAAGTGGTCGGCCACTCTAGGAGGTGTAACCCCCACATTAATTCCAATTAATGTGGAGACCATTAAGAGTTGTAACCCCCATGAGGTGGCACTCTAGGATGATGTGGATCAACACTATTGGTCCACATCTTGCCACCTCACTAAATGACATGGCAACAAGTGTAACCTCCTCATTTAATGTGGGCCGGCCACATTAAATGCTATGGAGGCTTGTAACCTCCATGAGGTGGCACACATTGATGATGTGGAGCAATCCTATTGGTCCACATCTTGCCAACTCACTAGTGATGTGGCAAAAGTCAAGTCAAACATGACTTTTCTCTTCCTCTCAAATCAAGTCAAACTTGATCAAATCTCTCTCATGGTTGATCTAATCCAACCATATGATTCAAGCCAACTTAATATAATGAATCTAATTCATTAAATTAAGTTGATTTAATGAGTCATAATCTAAATTAGACTTATTGAATACATGAATCAACTTGAGTCCAACTCAATTAGCCCAATTTGGATTACTCTTAATCCAATATGATTCATCAAATGAATCTAATCCTCTTGGTTCATCATATGAACCAAATCTCCATCTAATTATCCTTAGTGTGTGACCCTATAGGTTCTTGTAACGTTGGCAATGCCCTAAACCCATTTAGGAGCATAAGTAATGAGCGGTATCTAGCAACACATCATTACTACCCAAGTTACAAGAATGTCGAGATCCGACATCACCTTGTGACTACCAATTGTGACTCCTCACAAAATATGTCAAATGTCCTTCTATCCTTGACATCTAGATTGATCAATGTGAGGCATAGACCGTGTCATCCTCTAATCAATCTAAATCTTGAACTCCAAGTAGACTCACTCGATCAAATGAGCTCAACATCTCATGTTGACTCATTTGGGCATGGCCATGCACTTCGTGGTCTAACTCTATCAAGAATATTGATGTCGCTCCCGTCATATGGGAGGGATAGATCCCATCTACATCACTCACATCCCTCTGCATAATTTATTACATACCCAGTAATCGCCTTTATAGTCCACTCTGTTACGGGTGACGTTTGACGAAACCAAAGTACATAACTCCTTATGTAGGGATCCATGGTGACTTCAGGTCTAAGGACTAATAGTCATACTAATAACCACATGAGAAAATATATGACACTCATATAACGATCCATGATACTTTCTCATGGCGGGTCATTCAGTATACATTCTCCAATGTATACCCATGTGTCAGCATGATATCTCTATATCCATGACTTGTGAGATCAAGTCATCGAGCTGACCTACATGCTAGTCTTATTGCATTAACATTGTCCCTGAATGTTAATACTCGACTAGGAATGATTTAGAGTAGTGTTCCCTATATCATCTCACTATCGATTCAACTAATCGATTGATATAGGTATGAACCTTCTACTCTAGGACGTTACTATACTTATTTTATCTGGCACTAATACAAATAAGCATAATAACCAAAAACCAAATGCCTTAATATATATACATGAATATGATATACATGAGTTCATACAATCATCAAATGATTGGCTCTAGGGCTCTAACTAACAATTTCCCACTAGCACTAGTGCCAATCAGTATAGGCTCTAAGGCCTAATGACCTAGTGTGACCATCATGCTTCCTCTGTGCCAAAGCCTTGGTCAAGGGATCTGCGATGTTAGCCTATGTAGGTACTCTGCAAATCTTCACATCTCCTCTATCGATAATCTCTCGAATGAAATGGAAACGTTGTAGAATTACTGTGAACTCTGCCAGCTCATAGCACTACCATTCAAGCAAAACACGAACCTCGACTGTGATCTTTAATCATCCTGATCGGTCTGGAAGCTAGCATCACTGTAACCCTTTACAGCTAGCTTATCATTGCCTCCATATATCAAGAAATATTCTTTAGTCCTTCTTAAGTACTTAAGAATATTCTTGACCGCTATCCAGTGACTTTCACCTAGATCTGACTGATATCTGCTAGTCATGCTCAAAGCATACGAGACATCAGGTCGAGTACATAGCATGGCGTACATGATCGATCCTATGGCTGAGGCATAAAGGATCTGATCCATGCGGTCTCTCTCCTCTCTAGAAGAGGGACCTTGAGTCTTCGAAAGACTCACGCCATGTGACATCGGCAGAAATCCCTTCTTGGAGTTCTGCATGGCAAACCGTAGGAGTACCTCATCAATGTATGTACTTTGACTTAGGCCAAGCAATCTCTTAGATCTATCTCTATAGATCTGTATCCCAAGAATGCGGGATGCCTCACCTAAGTCCTTCATTGAGAAGCAACTCCCTAGCCAGGTCATGACAGACTGAAGCATAGGGATGTCCTTCCCAATGAGTAGTATGTCATCCACATACAATATGAGGAAAACAACTATGTCCCCTACAACCTTCTTGTAGACACAAGTCTCATCTTCGTTCTTGATGAAACCAAACTGTTTGATCGCATCATCGAATCGAAGATTCCAGCTCCGAGAAGCTTGCTTTAGTCCATAAATGGACCTATGCAGCTTGCATACTCTACTAGTATGCTGTGGATCTACAAAACCCTCAGGTTGTGTCATGTACACATCCTCGAGTAGGTTTCCATTCAGAAACGCGGTTTTGACATCCATCTTCCATATCTCATAGTCATGGTAGGTGCAATAGCAAGCATGATCCGAATAGAGTTAAACATCGCTACTGGAGAAAAGGTTTCATCATAGTCAATACCATGAATCTGCTTGAAACCTTTAGCTACCAAGCGACCCTTATAGATAAGTCCATCCATGTCAGTCTTTCTCTTAAAGACCCACTTGCACCCAATGGGTTTTACCCCTTCAGGTGGATCAACCAAAGTCCATACTTGGTTGGTGTACATGGATTCTATCTCGGATCTCATGGCTTCTAGCCATTTCTCAGAATCTGGTCTCATCACAGCTTCTTGATAGGTGGTAGGCTCATCCTCTATGAGCACAATGTCATCATGGTCAGACAAGAGAAATGAGTATCTCTCAGGCTGACGACGTACCCTATCAGACCTGCGAAGAGGTATGTCTACTTGAACTGGTTGTTGTTCCTCAACTCCTTGTGGAACATCATCCACAACACTTTGTGGTTCCAGTTCAATTTCCATCGAGGCATCAGTGCTATTGTTCGCATCTTGAACTTCTTCAAGATCGAACGTGCTCCCACTAGTCTTTCTAGAAAGACCCCAGTCTTTGCCACAACTACCTTGTGCTGACTGGGAATGTAGAAGTAATATCCCTTAGTTTCCTTGGGATATCCGATGAAATAGCACTTGTCGGATTTGGGTCCTAATTTGTCTGAGACTTGACGTCGTACGTAAGCCTCACAGCCCCAAATCCTCATGAAAGACACCTGGGCATCTCTCCCAGTCCATATCCTATATGGTGTCTTTATCACGGCCTTGGATGGAACTCGGTTGAGAATGAAAGCTGCCGTGTCTAGAGCATAGCCCCAAAGGTATGTCGGAAGATCTGTGTGACTCATCATAGATCGTACCATATCTAATAAGGTACGATTCCTCCTTTCGTATACACCATTCCACTGTGGTGTTCCAGGAGGAGTGAGTTGGGATAGAATCCCACACTCAGCTAGGTAGTCACAAAACTCATGGCTTAAGTATTCACCACCTCGATCTGATCGAAGTATTTTAATACTCTTGCCAAGCTGGTTCTGTACTTCATTCTTGAATTCTTTGAACTTTATGTGTCATCAAGTACACATAACCGTATCTACTGAAGTCATCAGTAAATGTGATGAAGTACCTATAACCGCCTCTAGCAGCGACATTGAAAGGGCCACATACATCACTATGTATGAGTCCTAACAGATCAGTCGCTCTCTCGCTGTGCCCACTAAAGGGAGTCTTGGTCATCTTGCCTCGTAGGCATGACTCGCATATCTCATATGATTCTAAATCAAATGAGTCCAGCAAACCATCCTTATGGAGCTGGGATAAGCGCTTGTCATTTATATGACCTAAGCGACAGTGCCAGAGATAGGTGTGGTTCATATCGTTCGATTTGAACCTCTTAGTACTAACGTTATAGATAGAGCTCTCAAGGTCTAGAATATAGAGTCCGTTCATCAGAGGTGCACTACAATAGAACATATCGTTTAAATAGACAGAACAACATTTGTTCTTTATTATAAACGAGAATCCTTTCTTGTCCAAACAAGAAAGCGATATAATGTTCTTAGTCAATGCAGCACATAACAATAATCGTCTAACTCTAGTATAAGCCCGGAGGGCGAGATAGAAAATAAGTCCCTACAACAACACGTGCTCCATTGCCTACTCGTAGGTCTATCTCGCCCTTTGTCAATGCTCGCTATTTCGGTGCTTGTACATTAGTACAAATGTGCGAAGCACATCCGATATCTAATACCCACGACGAAGAAATAGAGAGGTTGACTTCTATAACATTTATACCTGAAGTAGAAATCTTATTTCTCTTCTTTTTAAGATCTTCCAGGTGTCCTGCCCTGCTTGTCCTTGATATAGTTGACGAAGATGTGCAACCATATCGTAAGCACCCATTAACTCATGTTGCTTCGAAGCTTAGAGTTCATGGTTGCGAGCATTAGACAGCATCATCTTGATGCTTCTTGTAAGCATCCCGGTCAGCTCGCATGGCAGTGGTAGGAGGAGCCTCCGGAATAGGCTGCTCCAGAACGTACAGTTTACGTTCCTGAGTGAGAACTATTCTCAGGTTCCTGTACCAGTCCAGGAAATTTGCTCCATTGAGCTTGTCCTTCTTAAGGACAGATCGCAGAGAGAAAGTGTTCGTATTCGACGTCATGGTTATCTACAATAGAAAATTTGCAGAAATAAATATCATATTCTTTAAAAATCATTTAATTAGGTCTTTAATTAAATGATGCTCCCACTGAATTCTATAATTCTTGTGGGACAAGATCCACATCATACTAACCCTTGAGTTAGCTTTGGCTAATACGCCCAAGGCTTAGTATGATCGGTAGGTAACGATTACCAATTACATCTCTATGCAACTCTTGTTTATAGAATCAATATCCGCATTTATATTAAAACTCGAGTTAGCTTTGGCTAATACGCCTGAGAGTTAATATAAACGTGATTTTGTCCTACCTTTCCAACTATTGGAAGAATGTCTATAGTTGACTCGATCCAACCGAGTAACTAGGAATACTCAATCTAATTGAGTTTGTATTCACCCATGCGTTGATAGGCGGGACCAAAATTGTCCCTCCGTACCCTACCAAGATAATATGTATTGCTCTGCTTTGGCAGATTCAACAATACATGTGATCGAGGTAGTGATAGGTATCACGGCACGGTTAGACATTTAGAGTTGGTTCGATCTAGATCTAATCTAATCGAGAAGGATGCATCTTGTGCATGACTTAGATCTAATCTAATCGCAAGGGTGCATCATGTGCACGACTTAGATCTAATCTAATCGTTAAGGCACTAATTAATTAATTAATTATTAAACATGCATCAGATACATAACAATTAATTAATTAATCTATTTGTGATTTAGTCATGGCCCTACTACGATCTTCTCAAGCCAATGAGAAGATCGAATGGTCAACCTAGGGTCAACAGCTTCTCCAAGCTCCTTTGTGTTGCTCGTGCCCGCCTCGGAACTCCGTCTCGTGTGGACCCTCCACCGCTCCAATTTGTACATTACAATTTGAAACTCGAGTTACATTCGAGTCTAAATCTAATTTACAACCAGAATAAGAGAAAGGCACGACGCGCAGGCTGTGGAAAAAAAATAAAAATACAGCACACACAATCATATGACGGCACGCAGGCCGTATTATGAATTACAACACAAATCCAATCTTATTGGGTATTTTGGGCCATGAATATAACAAATTAATATATAATTCAAAATTATATATTTTTCATAATTTTTCTGTAATTTTAAAAATAATTTTTACAATTTTTATGAGTAAAATTTCCCGGCGGTCCCATTTAGCGGTTACGGGCCCAATCGCGGAACGGATCCCCTTGCGGGGCCCATGGGCAGCGCCCCTACCCGCGATCTAACCATCGCGAGGGTTCCTTTGCGATCCAACAGTGCCTAAACCAGCTGTCCCAAAACGATTTGGGTCGAGACATTGCCGTTTCGGAAAAATCTTCCCGGCGGGTTCGTTTTTAGCGATTTCGGGTGCAATCGCGAAGCAAATTCCCTTGCGGGGTTAGGGGCAATGCCCCTACCCACGATCTAACCATCGTGAGTTGCTCCTTTGCGATCTAATGGCACCCGACCCCGCTGTCCCAAACGGATTTGGGGCAAAAACGAAGTCGTTTAAAAGAAAACTTTCCGGTAGCCGAAGCCTACAAGTGCCGAGACACTTGTGCTTCGCTTCTACGGAAAAATTACTCATAAAAACTCTAAAAACTCAATTTTTACAGAAAATCACAGAAGGTATATTTTTCATAAAAATACAAACGAACTCGTACAAGTCTTTGCACGTGGCTCTGATACCACTGTTGGGTTCTTCGGGCCGCATCGCGAAACCCCGAGTCACCCAAAGCCATGGATCTCGTGCAAAGATTCGTAAACAAAATTATCGAAAAACCTTTTCTTGTACGAGTTTGTAAAAACTTTAGATCTACACTAAAGTTAAGATCATTACCCTTGTAGCGAAGCCCTTCGCGTTCCCGCTTGTCCAAGATGTCGCCGGATCTCTAGTTGTCAAAGTAGACAACCTCTATATGTATCCACACGGACACAAGTAGAAGGAGATGACCAAAACACAAGGTGTGCTAGCACCAATGGAGTGTTCGGCCAAGGAATGGGAGAAGGAGAAGAGAGAGCACCCAAGGGAGAAGAAGAGTGAATGAATCAATGAGAGGAAATTCAAAAAACCCCTTAGCCATCAAGTGGCCGGCCACTCTAGGAGGTGTAACCCCCACATTAATTCCAATTAATGTGGAGACCATTAAGAGTTGTAACCCCCATGAGGTGGCACTCTAGGATGATGTGGATCAACACTATTGGTCCACATCTTGCCACCTCGCTAAATGACATGGCAACAAGTGTAACCTCCTCATTTAATGTAGGTCGGCCACATTAAATGCTATGGAGGCTTGTAACCTCCATGAGGTGGCACACATTGATGATGTGGAGCAATCCTATTGGTCCACATCTTGCCAACTCACTAGTGATGTGGCAAAAAGGCAAGTCAAACATGACTTTTTCTCTTCCTCTCAAATCAAGTCAAACTTGATCAAATCTCTCTCATGGTTGATCTAATCCAACCATATGATTCAAGCCAACTTAATATAATAAATCTAATTCATTAAATTAAGTTGATTTAATGAGTCATAATCTAAATTAGACTCATTGAATACATGAATCAACTTGAGTCCAACTCAATTAGCCCAATTTGGATTACTCTTAATCCAATATGATTCATCAAATGAATCTAATCCTCTTGGTTCATCATATGAACCAAATCTCCATCTAAATGTCCTTAGTGTGTGACCCTATAGGTTCTTGTAACATTGGCAATGCCCTAAACCCATTTAGGAGCATAAGTAATGAGCGGTATCTAGCAACACATCATTACTATCCAAGTTACAAGAATGTCGAGATCCGACATCACCTTGTGACTACCAATTGTGACTCCTCACAAAATATGTCAAATGTCCTTCTATCCTTGACATCTAGATTGATCAGTGTGAGGCATAGACCGTGTCATCCTCTAATCAATCTAAATCTTGAACTCCAAGTAGACTCACTCGATCAAATGAGCTCAACATCTCATGTTGACTCATTTGGGCATGGTCATGCACTTCGTGGTCTAACTCTATCAAGAATATTGATGTCGCTCTCGTCATATGGGAGGGATAGATCCCATCTACATCACTCACATCCCTCTGCATAATTTATTACATACCCAGTAATCGCCTTTATAGTCCACCCTGTTACGGGTGACGTTTGACGAAACCAAAGTACATAACTCCTTATGTAGGGATCCATGGTGACTTCAGGTCTAAGGACTAATAGTCATACTAATAGCCACATGAGAAAATATATGACACTCATATAACGATCCATGATACTTTCTCATGGCGGGTCATTCAGTATACATTCTCCAATGTATACCCATGTGTCAGCATGATATCTCTATATCCATGACTTGTGAGATCAAGTCATCGAGCTGACCTACATGCTAGTCTTATTGCATTAACATTGTCCCTGAATGTTAATACTCGACTAGGAATGATTTAGAGTAGTGTTCCCTATATCATCTCACTATCGATTCAACTAATCGATTGATATAGGTATGAACCTTCTACTCTAGGACGTTACTATACTTATTTTATCTCGCACTAATACAAATAAGCATAATAACCAAAAACCAAATGCCTTAATATATATACATGAATATGATATACATGAGTTCATACAATCATCAAATGATTGGCTCTAGGGCTCTAACTAACAGTCTTTACAACTTACAACAAGCGCCCGGATGAATGAGGCAAAGAATAATGGGAGGAGTGGCAACGCAACACACACTGGAGCAACAGATAAATCTCCAAGAACAACTGAGGTTGTCCATGAGGGAAAGGGCAGCAATAGCTCCAGCTGAAGTGCTATATCATTCTCGAAGAGATGACGCAAACCATCATGTATATGTGCATCGATCAGAGGAAGCAATCTTATGCACAGATAATCATTAGATAGACCGGACGTTTATTCAAGAAGAAAGCTTTCATCGGCAACAAAGAAGCAGGATGCAGTACTATATTCATCTAGGCGTCCTTCAAGTACGAATTCAAATTCTTCACAGGAAAGAAGAAGGTACCCTAGCCCTCGTCCTATTCCGAGATAATCGGTGGCAAGATGACAGATCAATAATAGCAACAATGGAAGTAGATCTAGCCAAAGGAAGACAACTTATTTATGTTATTCCAGATATTATGATGATAATAGGGGATTTCTTTAGAAATATCCGATTAACTATAGCGACAAGGGGATATGAAACATGGCAGAATGATGAAGCCAATTTCCTTATTACCATAGGATTAATCGAAAGACTCTCTAACACACCAAATGTTGCCTTCACTTATGAGGTAAGCGGTGTTGTTGATTATTTAACAAGTCATGGAGTGATTGCCCTTCCAGGACGACGATATTCCGCTAGACAACTACAAGGCCTAAACTGAGTAGTACGTCCCACAAATATAGTTGTTCCTCTACAACCTGGGGAAGTATCAAGTAGCAACCTACTAGATGGAAGATTATCTATTAGCTTTTCAAATTATAAAGCAGCACCACTTCGACAACAAGCCACCTACAACAAAAATGATGATGAAGTTCAAAGTGATGAAGATGAATTAAGGTTGCACACAGTAGCAGTCTTAATAGAAGAAGAAGGTCTTCTAGTCAAAAGAATATACCCCTCAGCAACACTACCTAGAAGAGCAACTGAAGGAGTGGCTGGCTATGATTTACCAATCAATAGAGCTCAAGACATTCTTACAAAAGGAAGAACATTATTAACAACAAGACTTAGCATCAAAACGCCAAGAGGAACTTATGCAAGAATTGCAGCATGATCCAGCACAGCACTCAAAAAGGGAATTTTAATTGGAGCAGGCGTAATAGGCTGATTACAGAGGTGAAGTCAAAATTCTAGTGTTTAATACCACTAACCAAAGCATATCTTTGCATAAACATGAGCGTATTGCGCAATTGATCCTAGAAAATATCTCCACACCAGAGGTCTACGAAGTAGAAAGTTTGGTTGACACAACCCTAGGATATGGTGCTTTTGGATCCATATCAAAAGACCATATTGAGGGATTGCAACAACAGCTAAAGACAAAAAACAAGCAACGATGGGATACTTTGGGAGAACCAAGTGGAAGGTTTGACTATTATGTTAACTATGCGATACCAGAAGCGGTACCGGATCTGCAGCTACCAGAACCCTCATGGGATGATAATCCACCACCACAAAACAAACAGTTGGCAGATAATATAATCAAAATTCTTTGTCCTCCTAAGGTTACTAGTCATCACCCTGCGACATATGGTACCTATGTAGGTGATATAAGGCCAGGGCCCTCTGTACACCGGTCCATAGAATACCTTATGACAACGAATGATGAATTTCTAGCAACCTTCTTTGGGGATACTCCCAACTCTGAAGCAGAGAATATCCAGGATTCCCTGAATGCCTATTTCCCAGATGCAATGGAAGGTGGTGGGAAGGAATTACCGTACCCTACCAAAATTATTCCAAAAATTATAGCAGCAGGTCAAGAGTTAGAAGAAAACTGGAAGCTAGAATACCCACAATTGGCAAAGCTCTCAGAACAGATATATTCCTCCTCAGCTATTATAACATATAGACCCCCATCTGATACAACTATGGGGCCGCCTAATTACCCCCTGGCGATAGAAATAGAGGCAGGCTCTGAGCAAAAACCAAATTTTGAAGGATATCGAGGGAATGGTAAATTGAGGTCTAAAGGTTATTCAGAACAATAGAATCTACCTTCAGCCTTGCACTAAACTGGTGCTATGTTCTGGATCCCATCTGAGCTTGGAAATTTTGATGAAGTTTTCACGAGATGGGAGCTAATTACAAAAAATCTAGTTTCACTACAGGGGTTCACTGATACAACTAGCAAAGCTGAGTTTATAGATAACCTATTGGGAGAAGCAGAAAAGCTAGCCTGGATCCAATGGCAGATGTCCTACCCTAATGAATATCAAGAATTGCTGAATAATGTTGATGGATCCTCAGGAACGCAAAATATTATTTCACAAATAGGGACCGTTTTCATGCTTGAAGACCCATATCAAGGATCCACACTTATCCAGGAAGAAGCCTATAAAGATCTGGAGCATTTATCTTGTAACAACTTAAAAGATATTCTTCAATTCTTGAATGACTATTGGCGACTAGCTTCAAAAACAGGGTGGTTATTCATAAGCCCTAAATTATCTGAGAGACTTTGGGCAAAGATGCCAGGTGACTTAGGGAGGAGAATCAAAACAGCCTTTGAGAATAAATACCAAGGAAATACTATTGGAGTAATTCCCAGAATTTTATTTGCTTATAGATATCTGGAGAATGAATGCAAAGACGTAGCCTTCAAAAGAGCTCTAAGGGATCTATCCTTTTGTAGTAAAATCCCTATCCCTGGTTACTACAAAACACCGAAAAGAAAATATGGTGTACGTAAGTTCAATACTTACAAAGGGAAACCTCATCCATCACATGCAAGGATAGAAAAGAAGAAGCACCTTGTGAGGAACAAAAAGTGTAAGTGTTTTCTTTGTGGGGAAGAAGGCCATTTCGCTAGGGATTGCCCTAATGAAAAGAGGAATGTAAAGCGAGTTGCAATGTTTGAACAACTCAACCTTCCAGAAGATTGTGAGATAGTATCAGTAGAAGAAGGAGAGGAGCAAAGTGACACCATCTATAGCATCTCTGAAGGAGAAGGTATGGAAGAATTACAGTATAATTTAAATACAGTTTTAGCATAAAACATTTTCATGTTGCGAGAGGAAGGAAGATCATGGTGGATTGTGCCTAGCAGTGGATACAGAGCATAAGTGCAAGTATCCCAAAAGCAATATGAGTGCCAACACTTATGGGAAGTTAATGAAGAGGTCCCCGGGGAAGATTCTGTATGCCAATGCTGCAAAGAGAAACACAAAAAAAGGCATCGGAGTCATTGTTCGATGTGCAAGATGACTATTTGCGAAATGTGTAGTATTTATTATTTTGACAAAAGGACTCCTGTGGCACAGATGACACCCATAAGGTACAATCCTAAAGACTTACTTAAAGAACAACATGATTATATTACTTTCTGTGAAGCAGAAATTAGAAGACTCCAAGCAGAGTTAGAATCCAAGCAAGTTAAAGATGATGAAGAAAAACAAATTCGGGAACAAGCAATACAATTAGCCGCGGAAAACCTAAAATTGAAGCATGAAGTAAAGGAATGGGAGCATAAATACAAAAAACTGGAAGAAGAAGCAATGAGTATAGACAGATTGCTGTTTGAAAAAGAAGACTTAAAGAAGGAAATTCAGAAGTTAAAAAGGGATACAATACTTCAGAAGGAAAAGGCAGTAGAAGAGGCAAGTGATGAAGAAGACATAAATATGCTTCTAATGGATGAAACCCAAAAGGCCCTTGCATTACCCACTTCAGAGGTAACTCCCTCAAGAAAAGCCAAAAATATGTTATATAACTTGAAGGTTGGAATAGATATCCCAAATATTATTCTCTTTCAAGTCAATGTTGTACTAGATATAGGAGCAACAACATGCTGTATAGACCAAGGCTCGGTTCCTGAAGCAGCATTGGAAGAGAACCCCTTCCTGGTACATTTTAGCGGGATTACCTCAAAAACTACTGTAAAAAGGAAGCTGAAAGGAGGAAGGATGATAATTGGAGAAAATACTTTCCGTATCCCATATACATATTCATTCCCCATGAAATTAGGGAAAAATATTCAGATGATTATGGGCTGCAATTTTATCATAGCAATGCAGGGAGGAGTTAGAATTGAAGGAAATATGGTAACATTTTATAAAAATTTGACAACAAGAAATACTCTGCCATTTGTTTCAGCAACAGCCTCAATTGAAGAATTAGATCTAGAAGAGGAAGACTACATCCAGATTTAAGAGCTGGTATATTACTCGGTAGGAGAAACCCAAAAGAAGTTCAAAGATAAATTTACAGACATTTTATCAGAACTAAAAGCTCAAGTATATATTGGTGAAGATCCGTTAAAACATTGGAGTAAAAACCAAGTTGTGTGCCAGCTAGATATCAAAAATCCAGATTTCACAATCGAAGACAAACCACTGAAGCACCTTACCCCCCCAAATGAAAGAATCATTCACCAAGCATGTTAAGGCATTACTGGATATTGGTGTTATAAGGCCAAGCAAGAGCAGGCATCGAACCATAGCAATTCTGGTAAACTCGGGAACTTCTATTAATCCTAAGACATGACAAGAAATTAAAGGAAAGGAGCGCATGGTATTTAATTATCGACGCCTGAATGATATTACTAACAAAGATCAGTACAACTTACCAGGTATTAATACCATCCTTAAGAAGGTAAACAGTAGTAATATTTATTCAAAATTTGATTTGAAGTCAGGATTTCATCAAGTGGCGATGCACCCTAACTCAATTGAATGGACCGCCTTCTGGGTTCCCGATGGATTATATGAATGGCTTGTTATGCCATTTGGGTTAAAAAATGCTACAGCAATATTCCAGAGAAAGATGGGCAGCTGCTTCAAAGGTACATAACAATTTATTGTCGTATATATTGATGACATCTTAGTATTTTCAGAAAATGAAGCAACCCATGAAAAGCATTTACGAATTATACTGGAAATATGTAAAAGAAATGGGTTGGTCCTAAGCCCCACAAAGATGAAGATTGCAGTCAAGGAAATTGAATTCTTTGGGGCAATTTTGGGTAATAGAAGAATTAAATTGCAACCCCATATCATTAAGAAAATTGGTAGTTTCAATGAAGAAGATCTGACCACAAAGAGGGGATTAAGATCATGGCTTGGTATTCTCAACTATGCAAGAAACTACATTCCAAATCTAGGGAAATTACTGAGCCCTCTGTAGGCCAAGACAAGCAACACAGGGGAAAAGCGGATGAATCAGCAGGATTGGGAGCTGATGAAATTAATCAAAGAGAAGGTACAGCAATTACCAGATTTAGAGGTACCCCCCCTGAAAGTTTTATTGTTCTAGAAGTTGATGGGTGCATGAGTGGATGGGGCGGAATTTGCAAATGGAAGCCTCGAAAAAATGACCCAAGATCCACAGAGAAAATATGCGCCTATACTAGTGGAAAATTTTGCCCAATCAAATCAACAATTGATGTAGAGGTTCATGCTGTTATGAAAACCATGGAAGGTTTGAAAATTTATTATTTAGATAAGAAGGTGATGTGCGTAGATTGTATGCACTTATTTATCATGGTTTGACGCACGTTCACATACTTTGTACATGCTTTATCTATGCACTTTCGTACTTCTAGCTTTCCTTTTGAGCATATTTACTCTTTTTGTTCGGAGATATGTTTTTGTGCATTTTGTGTACACAGGAGTCGAATTTGGAGAAGATTTTGACACTTGAGCAAGGAAGGAAGGCACAAGCCCTGTGAGCCACACGACCCTGCATGGGGGGTTGCCCAGGCCGTGTGTGGATCATTGCCCGTGTGACTGCAGTAGGAAAGGAAGTGGCCTCGGCTGTGTGAACCTCACACGGTCGTGCCAAGATGGGAAGCCAGAGGAAGCCAGGCCGTGTACACTACACGGCCGTGCAAGCCTTCCAGAGCTGAAGAATGCCCTGGTCGTATGCTATACATGGCCCGTGCAACAATTCCAGAGGCCAAGGACGCCCTGGTTGTGTGCTTCACACGGCCCGTGCAGGGGTTCCAGAGCCGGAGGCAGCGCAGACCGTGTGGATCTACACGGCCGTGCAAGGAGTGCAGTGGCAGAGCCAGACATGGCCATGTCTCACACACGACCGTGTGAGACAGGCAGAGAGGGAAGTGAGCTTGGCCGTGTCCCACACACGGCCAGGTCCTGGGGCCGTGTGGCGCCCAATTTTCCCCCTCTATATAAAGGCTTCTTCTTCATTTCAAAGGGGATCTTCTCCCTTTGGGGGGGGGGGGGGATTGAATATTTGGGCATTCCTCCACCTTCTTGGAGGAATTCCGGTGATTCTAAGGTCGGATCTTCAACGTTTCGACTCCGGGGAGCGAGGATTGGATCTGAAGACGGTCTTCATTATAGATAAGCTTTTCTTCCCTATCTTTCTTGGATTTGGGATCAAGATGTTTATCTTTTCTTATTCTTTGAGATTCTTTCCTTGTTCCATGGATTAGATCTAATGTTCTAGGATGGAGGGAGTATTTGTAATGGAGATTTGATGTAAACTCTTGTGGATTTGCCAACATTTCTATTTCTATGATTTTGCCATGTTTGTATCTATTCTTTCTTGTGTGGATTGTTGTGATTAGGGCTTAATGATCATGCTTGATTAAATGTTTGAATATCTTGTGGATCTTGTAGAGGTAATTCTTCATTCGATTTTCCGAGGGACGTTCGTGACAGGAACATGCCCGTGTAAGGACGTTTGAGAGGTAATCTTAAAGGGGAAATTATGTATTTCAAGAGGGTAGGATATATTGTATACATTAATCTTTATATCTAATGAGGTTGAGAAGTAGTGATTTCTATGTTGATTTTCCAAGGGACGCACGTGACATGCAAGCCCGTGTGAGGACAACATAGGGTTCATTCCTAATTGATCGCATTTAGATATATTTTAGTCCTAGGCCGGTTGTCTATTGCAAGAGGGAACTGGCAACCTTCTACAAGTGGTGGATAATTGAGAAATAAGATTTGGTAGATCATTACATTGAATAACATTACAAAGAAATCAAAACTCCTATAGCACACTTTTATCATTGCCCTTATTCTTGTTTCTTATTCTTTTATTTCTTTGTTTACCTTTCATAGTTACACTTAGATTTTGTAAATCAATTGATTGGTGGTTTAGCTAACTCACTTTGAAACATATTTAGTGCTTATTCCAGTCCCTGTGGATTCGATATCTTTTATTATTACTTGCGACATATCCGTACACTTGCGGAAGTCAACAAGTTTTTGGCGCTGTTGCCGGGGACTGCCCTATAACATTAGGGATTATCAATTGAGTTAGACTAAACATAACTTTTCTTTTCTTTTCATTAGCATAATTGAAACTAATCTTTAGAATTCTGTTTTCATCATTTGCATATCTTTCTAATTCTTGACAATTCTTTTTATTGCAATTCTAATTCTAATTCTAACTTTGCATTCTTGATTTCTAGCACTCTAATCTAACTTTTCTTTGTTTTCTCTTTTGATCTAGTTTCTTTCTTCTTTTCTTTTGTAAACATATCTTGCAATCTTTAGCATATGAATTATTCTAGACATTTTTCTTTTTCCTTTTATCTTTTCTTTCTTGTTTTCATTATGCACTTTCTTTCTTGCAATTTAAATTCTGCATTTTCTTTCTTGCTTTTCATATTGCATTTTATTTCTTGTCTTTGATTCTTCATTTTATAATATTTTCTTGAATATCCATGAGCACTAACATGTCAAGCAGACCCATGAGAAATTTTTCTACACCCTTTTCTGCAAGATTTTTATCTCCCATTATGCAACCTTAAATTGAAGCAGAAAGTTTCCAACTAGACCCAGAGTTAATTTTTATGATACAAGGTCACAAATTTGGAGGAAAAGTATCAGAAAATCCTTATTTGCATCTTGAAATATTTTTAGAGATTTGTGATATGGTGAAATGTGAAGGAGTGTCAGCAGATGCAGTTCGATTGATGGCATTTCCTTTCAGTATCAAGGATAAAGCAAGGACTTGATTATATTCTCTCCATCCTCAAAGCATCACAAGTTGGGAATAATTGGAGAAGCAATTTATGAATCATTTTTTCCCTCCAAGCAGAATAGTGTATATGAGGAATTGCATAACAAATTTTGCTCAGGCATACAGAGAATCATTATTTGAAGCATGAGATAGATTTAAGAGTCTTCAAAAACAGTGTCCTCATCATGGTTTTGAAAAATGGTTGATTTTTGCACATATTCTATGGGGGAATTTCTTTCTCAGACAAGAGTTTATTAGATTCATCAGCTGGAAGTTCTTTTATGGACAAAAGTATATATGAAGCATATATGTTAATTGATCAAGTGACATTGAACCTCCATGAATGGTCGAACATAAGTTGGATGAAATCTCCCTCAAACATTCAAGAAGTGCAAGCCATAAATGCTATAGCTCCTGTCAAACAAATTGTAACTCAACCATCTATCAGTTTTGAAAATCACAAGTCACAGAACGGGGAGTTCAAACATTTAGGGGCAAAGATTGAAAGTATTATTTCAAATTGGTTTAAAGAAGATCCCCCTCCTTCACAGACAAGATCTAGAAAAAAGTGTGATGATGTTGGGTTGAGAATTGAAAAAAATCATGAAGTACTTCTGAAGAAGGACATGTTTAGAATTGAGGAGAAGAACAATAGAAGACCACATGAACTCAGTTCCATTATTCCAGGAGGTTCCCAAATGCCACAAGTACCTTTCCCTCAACGATTGATCATACCAACACTAGATAAGCAAGTTGAATCCCCTCCACAAGATAAAAAGGAATATGGGAAATTAGAAGTACCTTTCCCAAGACCTTCACTAAGGGTTCCTTTTCCACAAAGGTTAGTGGGGGTCAATGAGAACTATGACTTTAAAAAATTCTGTGACACTGGTAAGGTTGAGTGTAGATTTTTGAATTTGTATAAAGATGAAGACTCTTCAGATGAGGATTGTGAAGATAAAGCAGTGGTAAATAAATTTTCATATCTATCTCCAAATTTTACAGGGTGTTGTAGTGACATTAAATCATGGTTAGCAGATATCAAAGTAATCCAGGATAGGGATATTGGACTGTCGTAAAGCATATATTAAAGTACTTGAGAAGTACCAGAGATTATATGCTGGTTTACCAAGCAGATAATTTGCTCCCTGTGGGTTACACGGATTCTGACTTCCAATTAGATAGGGACAATAGTAAGTCTACCTCAGGTTATGTATTTACTTTAGGAGGTGGAGTCATAGCATGGGGGAGTGTTAAGAATAAATGTGTTTCAGACTCAACCATGGAAGCTGAGCATGTGGTAGCCTCTAAGGCAGCCAAAGAAACTGTATGACTTAGGAACTTTTTAATGGACTTAGATGTGATTCCTGGTTTGCTCAAAATTATCACAATTTATTATGATAATAGTGGTGTAGTAGCAACTCAAAGGAACCACGAGCCCATAAGACGAGTAAACACATTGAGCGCAAATACCACCTGATACGAGACATCGTAAAGCGAGGAGAAGTTGTTGTCGCCAAGATTGCATCAACAGATAACCTGGCAGATCCTTTCACTAAGGCCCTTCCGGCGAAAGCTTTTGATCGGCATGTTGAGGGGATGGGAATCGATGTATGACAGCGTTTATAGCAGCATAGTCTTTTAGTATAAGTGGGAGATTGTTAGAGTGTATACTAAAAGTCTAGCTTTTTGTATAAACATTTATTTTGACATAAGAATCACATTGGTCAAATGTCTACATTTATACTAAGTGTAGTTGTCCATTTAATTTATATTGTAGATAACATGGTGTGAGGAGACACACAAAAGATCATGTTATCAGTTCCTTATAAATTATAAATAGTAGCTCACAACCAAGATGGAATGGGACAAACCATTGGAGTGGTTGTAGTGTAATTTGGTATTAGTTTATCTTGACTATAAAATTACACTAATACACTATGAGTGTATTGAGCAAGACCATTTGAGGTTGTTTCTTTTTATACTGACTATATAAAAGAACAAAACCTTTGTTATTATGGAAGTGCGCGTACTCTTAATCATAATATAATAACAAGCACGTATACTTAATATTTATTTCTTTAATTTATCAAAGGGTGTGATTTAGTTCATTAAATCAATAGGCCCAATAAGTTGGGAAATGATATTATTTATATGGTGTATTGTTGATTATAGAAGAAAACTGTGTCCTAGTAATCTAGGTTGATGATGTCCCCATGAGGAGCTCATAAGGATTGTCATGTAAACCCTATAGGTGGACTTAGTCCGACATGGCAATAAGGTTGAGTGATACTACTATTGGAGCTAGATATTAATTAAGTGAGTTGTCAGTAACTCATTTAATTAGTGGGCATTCAATATCTTAAACACAGGGAGATTAACACACTTATGATAAGAAGGAGCCCATATTGTAATATGGGATTGATGCGGTAGTGCAATAATAACTCTTTAGTGGTATAAGTTATTATTGATGAACTTGAGTTGGGTGTTCGGGGCGAACACGGGAAGCTCAAGCTCATCGGGAGACCAAAACCAATTCCTCCTCTCGGTCCCTGTTGTAGCCTCTTATTTATAAATCCTTATATCCACTTAGAGCCAAGCTTCTTACCCATCTCATTGTGGCATGCCAAGCCAAGCTTGGAGCCCAAGCTAGGGTCGGCCAAGCCAAAGATTGGAGCCAAGATTGTGGTCGGCCAAGCTTGGAGCCCAAGCAAGGTGGCCGGCCACATTAAAATAAAAGGATGTTTTAATTTTAATATCTTTCCTTTTGTGGAAGCCATGATTTTAAAAGAGAGTTTTTAAATTTTAAAATCTTTCCTTTTATAGCTTTCTACAAAGGATTAATATCTTTTCTTATTTGTAGTTAAAAGAAAGATTTTAATTTTTGATAAAACTTTTATTTTTGTAACTATCCACATGTTTTAAAAGAGAGATTTTAATTTATAAAATTTTCCTTTTATAACCAACAAGGGATTTAAAAGAGAAATTTTTATTAAAAATTTCTTACCGAAAACAAATAAGGAAGTTTTAATTTTATGTTTAAAACTTTTCTTGTTTGGAGCACAAGTAGGTGGCCGACCATAACAAGTATAAAAGGAAGTTTTAATTTTTTTATTTTAAAACTTTCCTTTTTAGTCATTGGCAAGGAATATAAGGAAGTTTTAATTATGTTTAAAACTTTCCTTTTTTGCCAAGACCAAGGTTTATAAAAGAGATGGAGGGGTGCCTCATAAGATAACACATCTTCTATTCCTCTCTTCCAATCCCTTGGTGGCCGACCCTATTCCTTTTCTTTTCTCCTTTTTTTTTCTTCCTTGGTGGTCGGCGACATCTAGTTAGTGATCTCTTGGTAGTCGGTTGCTTGAAGGAGAAGAAGAAGAGAAGGAAGCTCTCTTGTCTAGCATCCCTTGGAGGTTTGTTGGTGGCCGGATCTTGGAAGCCTTGGAAGAAGCTTGAGTGGATTTAATCTTGGAAGATCATCGCTCATACGACGTCCAAGAGAAGGAGAGGAATACAACAGAAGATCAAGAGGTCTATAAGCTACAAAAGATATAACTAGTTATTAGTTTCTGCATCATAACTAGTTCATCTTTTGTATAGATCTTGAAAAACTAAACACAAGAGGATATCGATTTTAAGTTATTGTTTTTGTCATCGATTTTATTTTTCGATTTCATGTTTCGATAATATGTTTCTATTGAGGTCTCTATATTTAAACCTAGTTTAATGTAAGAAGTTAAATATCTGATTTCTTTGTGAGGCTTTGTCTAGAAGTTGTGGATGATCCCATACCCAAGAAGGCCTAGTGTCTCACCATGTTAACCTAGAAGCTGATCTTTGAAATAGATATTTGATAACTTCTGTAATATGGTTTAACTTAGGAAGATCACATCGGTTAAACTTGGAGTAAAAATGTTAAGTATCGTTTTCAATCCAAGTTTAACTTCTGAAGGACAATTTGGATTAATAATGTTAAGCATCGTTTGTAATCCAAATTTAATTTCAGTAGAGCACATGGATAGCTAAGATAGTTCTATGCTTGTACAAATTTTTGTACATGGGAACTAAGACGATATTCCGAGTAGCAACCAACAAGGCCCTTCCCTATCGCCCATCGCTAGAAGACAAACAGTGTTAGAAATATTCAATATGGGAAATAATAAATAAAATTATATTACTTTGGTAAGTTCGTATGCATACTCATCAGCTAGCTCCACAGGAGTAAGCTCGCTCAACTGGTTCCCTGCTACCTCCCAGGCCTCCATTAAGCGACCTCTCAAAAATATTTGGCCAATAATGGGGGGTAGGGGGCAATCAATGGACAAGTTATGACCTAGGTAGATGGTAAATCAAGGGTAGTTGAGAACTGATAAGGCTTCCTGGGCACAGCAGAGGTGGAGATCGAGAGAGTTCTCGCGCGAGGAGATACAAGTAAAGCAGATGTCGAGGAGCCGCCCAGCTGAGAAAGTACCTATGGTGCTTGATTGGCCCCTGGGTTAGACTGCGGAGGGAAGGGTGGACAAAGTCCACTCATAAGATTGTGTTTGCGCTTCCTCCCGGGCAGGCTCTTCCCGAGCAAGAGATAAATGCAAAGAAGGCATTTCAATGGGGGTGTTTGTCCTTCAGGAACTTAGGCATGGACGAGCTTACACCTTTTACATCTCCTCTTTAGGGTGGCCTGAGCCTTCGTAGGGGAACCCTCAGATACCGAGAGAGGATCAGAAGATAACTTCCCAGAAGTAGTGGTCACGCTGGATTCGACCGTCCGACTACCGGATGCCCTACTAGAAGGGGCGGCCGGTTGGGAAGCCCGCTCGATTAATAATGTTTGCTCCTGAGACAGGAGCTCTTCCTCTTCTATATTAATCTCTTCAGCGATCAAAGATTCAAAAATGGTGTCCACTAAATAAAATAAGAAATATCTTAGTTAGTGATAACATAATGACCAAGTTACTAAGACTTACCAAAAGAGTAGGATAGCTTTGTCCAAATGAGGCTTAGGCCAAACAAGTAAAGTAGGCCTTCGCGCATACATTTGTGGATTTTAAAGCATTGGCTGCTCAGCTTAGTGGAGTATGAAATAAAGGTTGGATCACGCTTAAAATTCTCGAGGTCAGGAAGAGGAGGAAGGGAAGACTGTCATTCGGTTGACCAGGTTGCAAGCTCGGGTATCTCAATAAAGAAGAAACGAGATTTTCAACCCTTATTCGAAGAAGGTATGTCCTCAAAGAAAACTGACTTTAGGCGAGATTGAAAGAGGAAAATCCCTGGCTCTGATTTTTTGGGGTAAGAAAACAAATAAAGATTGCACGGTGTAGGAGGAATGCTAAACAAGCGAAATAACATGAACATCCCGCATATATAGCGGATTGCGTTCAAGGTAAACTGTTGTAAGCCAATATTAAAATACCGACTTACCTCTGATATGAATGGAGGGATAGGAAAATGTAGGTCAGCTACTAATTGGTCCTTAAAGAAAGTAATGTGATTAAGAGGAGGATGAGGAGGATGAGGAGGAGGAGCATCAAGGGCAAGAATAATGTGATAAAACCTCTAAATTGTATATTATAAATTTAAAGAAATCTCGAGTTACATTCGAGGGTAACCAATTTTACAATTGGAAGTATAAAGCGAAAGACATGACACGCAAGTCATATTATGAATTATAACATGCGCACACACACAATCATCTAATCACATTGGGGTAAGGGGCCATAACTATGTACCATGGCATACAACATTTGTAATAGATCTATAACACAATTTTATTATGATCTTAAACAACGATTGATGAGCCTCAACCCTACGGCGGTCCCACTAGCCCGTTAGTGCCGGGAGGGGGGGGGGGGGGGGCAAGTGGCCAGCGCCCACGATGTAAAATTAATTTATCAACTCATTGAATGAGCTGCTACCCTTAGTCCATCAAGATGAACCCGAGACCCTTGTAGCCGCTATTCGGAGTATCAATCCTTGTTATTTTGAATGTGAGTTGCTTTCAATGTTTTGAGCAACCAGCAAGTTGATGTGAGGAATTGTTGTCCATGGTTGGAGCAAACGTCCAACAACAAGCAACATATTGCAATAACATAGGTTGCTATTCATATTTTTGTGGGATTCATTCCCAATAAAAACACTCATATAATCATGAAATCAAAATAAACACATGTTCTACATTTATATCACATATAAAATAGAACTACAATGAAGTATACATATTCGTAAGTGACTCTAATACCACTATAGGGATTTTATGCATAAAACAACACATAATGCTGCAAAAAAAGGGTCCCTCCAGAGATCCTTGTGAATATTGCATACTATGTTTTTCTACTCTATCAAATATAATAGTTACCTTTGATGCGTGAATAGTACTACCGACAACAACTTTGATTCGGATGCAGATCTCAGTGTGATCAGAATGTTCATGCCTTTACAGTATCCACACAAACAAACCCTTCGTTCATTGCACGAACTCAGTATTTGGAGCAACACCAACTATGTTGTGCTAGCAACAAATCTCAAGTGGTGTTCAGCCAAGGGAAGAGGAGGAAGAAGACTAGAAGATTTATATGAAAATGAATTCCAAAAAACTTTTGTACTCATCTAAGGAATACCAAAGGTCTTTTGCCTTTTGGTCTTCTTTTGATTAATACTCCATTAATCTCTATTAATGGGCATTAATCCTCTTAAGTGGTTGAGTCTAATCCAATAAATCTAATTTGGATTAGAGTCAACCTAAGGATCCAAATGATTGGATTTATTTGAGTTTAACTCAATAAGTCTAATTCGGATTAGACTTAACTTCATAATCTTAGGTTTTATTATATTTTAGTTAAACTAAAATATACTCATCTCCAAACCAACATACTTTTTATGTGTGACCCAATAGATTCTTATAATATTGGCAATGTATCTAAATAAATATTTTAGATATATAAGCAATGAGTGACATCTAGTAATGCATCATTGATACCTAAGTGATGAGAATGTTAAAATCTGACCTAACATGACCGTGTTTATTATCTTATATAACTCAGTCCTTCTATTCTTGATATCTAGATTGATCAATGAGGTATATATTGTGTCATTTTATTATCAATCTTTATATTTCTTGATCTCTAAATAGACATACTCAATCAAATAAGCTCAATATCTCATATTAACTAATTTGAGCATGATCATGCATTCTTGTGTCCTACTTAATCAAGCGGCCCACAGATATCACTTCCGTCATATGGAAGGGATAAAACTCATCTACATCACTCACATCCCTTCATATAACTTATTGTATACCCAGTGATTGATTTTATAGTCCACTTTATTATAAGTGATATTTGTCGATACCAAAGTATATAATTCCTTATATCGAGAACCATAGTAACTTCAGGTCTAAGGACTATTCATACCAATAGTCACTATAAGAATGTTTATAACACTCATATAATGATCCATGAAACATTCTCATGGTGGGTCAATTCAGTACATATTCTCTAATATATATACTCATGTGTTAACTTGAATTTTATATTCATGACTTATGAGATTAAGTCATCAATTGACATATATGTTAGTCTCAATGCATTAATATTGCCCTTATATATTAATGCTTGACTAGGAATTGTTAAGAGTAGCATTCTATATATATCTATAGCCTCCCACTATTCATTCAACTAATTGATATGTTGTAGACTAGAATTTACTACCCTAGGACATTCTTATACTTATTCATTTGGCACAGATCTAAAGTAACTATAATAATCATTACCTTTGATTAATAAAATATAATACAATATATCCTAAGTCAATCGATTGTTGATTGACTCTTAGGGATTACACTAACAGACCTTCCAGATGATTTTAGTTACAAAATAGAAAAAGAAATCAGTTAGATCCAATAACAACATGAGGATGAATTTCTCATCGAAGCTGTCGAGCAGTCTAGTTCGGATAGGACTCAATCCAAATACATATAACACTCCCTCAGTCAACAACTTATGAATATGATACTTTAGACCGGCTAGTTGAGAGGAGGTCGTGAGGTAGATCGACTCCCATTTATACTTTCTTAACTCAGGAGGGTTGGACAATTTCATTTGTCACTTGATCAGGAAGGTTACTAGATGGGCCTGTTGGAGGAAGAAATAGTGGGACTTCCGTCCTTTATTAGATGAGGGTATTTTATCAAAGAATACCAACCCCACTAGGGCTTAGAAGATAAAAATGCTCGACTCAGATTCTTTTGGATAATAGAAGTAGTGGAAGACTGGGGGTGCAAGGAGACTCGGTATAAACGAAACATTATAATGACCCCACATAGTAACCTAATGGAGTTAAGCACTAATTGTTGCAAAGGGATATAAAAATAAGAGCAAACTTCAGAGAAAAAAGGGTGTAGAGGAAAACAAAGGCCGACTGAGAACTGGTCCTTAAAAAAATAAGAAAGTGTTGGAGGAAGATGGGGGTGATCGTGACTAGAAGGGATGACGATGCAGTGATAAGGAGGAAGGTGATAGGAGAGACGCATATGCTCCACCTCCTTGCCATTGAAGTCAGAGGCGGTGGAGGCATACCAAAGCCCGTGGATAGCGATGGGAGGAGCAAAAACCATGAAATAAGAAGAAAGATAAATGGAGGACGGAAGAACGTGAACTTATGGTGAAAGTAAAAGGCTTGGAGAATCGCCGAGGATAGCAAGGAAGAAAGGGCGAAGAAGAAGATGATAGATAAAATGATAAAGTGGTGTCCGAAGGTAAAACTTAAAAACTCCAGCAACAACCACTCTCAACCATTTGATCAAGGGGAGGAAAGAGAGAGATTTAATCCAGATCGTTGCATTTAAAATTACTAGCTATCACATCGAATCTCAACAGTCATATGCCACATCTAATATTCCTTAGCACAGGCTTGCGATATGTGTCAACACTATTGGATCAAGATGTACGTGAGAGGGGATGAATCACATGGTTTTCAAAAGCTTATCTTTTTCATTTTAAAAATAAGAGTACGCAGCGAAAAATTAAGTAAGACAGCGAAATAGAAAAATGAGAAAAAATACAATTCAATTTTTACTTGGTTTGCATCCTTCGATGACTCCTACTCCAAGACTCAGGTTCCACCGACCTATCGACAGGTAATCCACTAAATCCTCTTCTGGAACTATCGAAAGAGTAATCGAATACAAAGAGAGCTGGAGAAGTGTAACACGCTACACTTTTCATTTGTAGAAAGTAAGTACAGTAATTAACTTTTCACCAAACACTGTTTGTAGTCTGTCGGCTCAAACTCAATATTTGGACAGCTTCTTGGTGGTAGTCGGGCGTAGTAGAGTCATAGCAGGGCAGTAGCAGTAAGCCAAAGCAGTCGGAAAGCCGATCAGACTCGTAGAAGCTCGTATGTAAGTTGTTGAAGAAGCCTTGGCCAAAACATGGAAGACACCTTCCATAGCCTTGAAGGCGCCTCTAATGTGAAGAATCTGATCCTAAATCACCCGCTCCTTATCTACGATAAAATCTAAATTTTATCCTACAGAAGGTACCTTCCATGGCACTGAAGGCACCTTCCATGAACAGTGCGAAGACACCTTCCATGGTATGGAAGGCATCTACCTAAGGCATTGTTCACCAATGACCTTTTGTGCTTCTTTTGCCCTATAAAAAGTGTTAGTCAAATAACTTGTAAGATAATGCTAGTACAATAATAATAAGAAGAAATAACTAGATCATGTCTCCCCGAGACCTAGTCAGGGTTTCAATTTAAGTTTCTGAAATGGACCTAAATTGGACTGATGTCTACTGTCCATTTGAATAAGAATGCATCCTCACTTAGTCACTCTCCTCCAGTGACTTATCTCTACTTACCAGGTGTAGAGTTACATCTGGAATCATACATTCAGACTTCATAAATCAAACATCCCAACCTACCAGAATCGCACATCCGATCTTCTCTAATCAAGAATCACACATTTAGTCTTCTCCAATAGGGAATTGCACATCCCGACCCTTGCTAGAATCCCACATCTAGACTTCAACCTATTAGAAATTGAATATCTCAACTTGCTGGAATCACACATTCAATCTTCAACCAATCAGGAATCAAACATCCTGACTGGGGGTTAGTCAACCCTGCACACTCAGTAACAAGGTTAAATTATAACACATCTAACTTTAACTTATTTATCATTCATCAAAACTCAAGTTTGTAAATTACACCAACAATCTTCCTCTTTTTGATGCAATGACAACCTGGGTTAAAGTTAGAAATTAATGTGGAAGGAATAGTAATAAAAATCCAGCAAATTCTGTTTTACTCTCTTGAGCATTTTAGGATTAAGGTTTTTAGTTTTTCTTACTTAACCCTTACTTTCTCCTTTTGACATTCATCAAAAAATATACAAGTAAGTATACCAAAATATTGAAACACACAAGTGAGTATAAACTTTTCAAAATAAGTATAAAAACTTATAGGTTTATTGTAGGGAGGACTCTAGAGTTTAAAAAATTTCCACTTAATTTTGAAAAAGTTTTCAAATTTTATAATAAGTTTTGAAAGCTAACTTTTGTAAAATAATTTTGAAGTTTAAAGTTTTAAAGTAGCTTCCAAGATATTTTCAAACTAACTTTTCAAAATATTTGAAGAGTGGGTTGCAAAATAATTTTCAAAATAAACTTTTTCAACCATTTCAAAATAAAATTTTTCAATCATTTCAAAATAAAATTTTTCAATCATTTCAAAATAAGCTTTTGTTAAAAAATTTCCAAGAATTCGAAAGATTTTCAAGAGATCCTTTAACCAAGAATTTTGAAAACTTTAAAGTATCTTTAAAGAAATTTTTCTAAGAAAAAATGCTTACAACAAAATTTTTAGATAAGAAATATTTTCAAGATAATTTGGTATACTTTTTCAAATTTTACAAATGATCTAATTTTTCAACCTATTATAAAATTTTCAAGATGTGTTGAAGAAAAGTTGCAAATTTTGAAAGGGGTTTTTCAAATAAATATTTCAAAGAAATTCAGTAAACTAATTTTGAAAATATTTTCAAAATATATCTCAAAACAAAGTGGAAATATTTTTTAAAGCAGTGGAACCCTTTTTCCCCTTTAAGTTAACACTCTCCCTTAAATTAAAACTCCCCTGTAATTCGGATTAGGGTTTGGGTATGTTAAATTTTGTAATATATTTTTAAGGTTCTTCCTCCCCTTAACTTAGCACCTTCTGATTATTTGTGTTTGTGATAAGAAGTTCTACCTAAGTGTTTAGGAGATTTAGATTTACATAAGTATTTCTATATACTTATTATAATTGTTCATTTAAGTTTGATTAATTAAAATAAGATTATTTAAATTAATCATTAATAAAAAATTAACCTATACCAGACCCTAGCGTAGGATGATCATACCGTAGTATAGGATATTGAGCATCTTGCTAAACTTGTGTTTGTTATTTTATACTATAGTGTAGGATATTGAGTATTCTAATAGACCTTTATTGTTATTTAGGCCTATAGCTTATGTTCATGAATTTGTATTATAGTATGGTTATATACTTGGCTCGTGCCTATAGGGCACTGCTATTATAAGTAGTATAGTTGTATATTGGTACGAAGGCGTATATATTAGTGAGATTATACTGACCTATACTTGATGAAAATCACTACCTAGCAAAAGGGTAGTGTATTCCACTAGGCTTTCCCTTCTGAATCAACCCTTAGGATTTCTTGATATTGATCACGTTGTTTATTATATCTGCAATGATTCCATGAAATTAGTCACGATATTAATGTTAGGTGACTAGTAACTTGGGGCGTGATTGTCTATTTTCTGTCCATATATTAGTATGATTATATTGTAATATATAGTATCGAGTATCCTAGTAAACCCTTACTTATTAGTGTTGGTTGCTACACGGAATACCGTTCTAGTTCCCCTATACAAAAATTTTGTACAAGTATAGAACTATCCTAGCTACCCATGTGTTCTACTGAAGTTAAATTTGGATTGCAAGAAGTTAAATTTGGATTGGAAACGATACTTAACATTTTTACTCCAAGTTTAACCGATGTGATCTTCCTAAGTTAAACCATATTACAGAAGTTATAAAATATCTATTTCAAAGATCGGCTTCCAGGTTAAATATGACGAGGCACTAGGCCATCTTGGGTATGGGATCATCCACCACTTCCTAGACAAAGCCTTTCAAAGAAATCGAATATTTAACTTCTTACAGTAAACTAGGTTTAACTATAAAGACCTCAATAGAAATACATTATCGAAACATGAAATCAAAAAATAAAATCGATAACAAAAATGATAACTTAAAACTGATAACCTCTTGTGTTTGGTTTTTCAAGATCTATACAAAAGATGAACTAGTTATGATGCGGAAACTAATAACTAGTTATACCTTTTGTAGCTTATAGACCTCTTGGTTTTCTGCTGTATTCCTCTCCTTCCCTTGGACGTCGTGTGAGCGATGATCTTCCAAGATGAAATCCACCCAAGCTTCTTCCTTTTCTTCCAAGATCTGACCACCAACTAACCTCCAAGGGATTCTAGACAAGAGAGCTTCCTTCTCTTCTTCTTCTCCTTCAAGTAACCGTCCACCAAGAGATCACTAAACCTTGATGTCCTGGCCTCTAAGGAAGAAAACAAAAGGAGAAGAGAGAAGGAATAGGGTCGGCCACCAAGGGATTGAAAGAGAGGAATAGAAGATGTGTTATCTCATGAGGCACCCGCCATCTCTTTTATAATCCTTGGTCTTGGCAATAAAGGAAAGTTTTAAACATAATTAAAACTTCCTTATATTCCTTGCCAATGACTAAAGAGGAAAGTTTTAAAACAAAAAAATTAAAACTTTATTTAATGCTTGTCATGGTCGGCCACCTACTTGTGCTCCAAACAAGGAAAGTTTTAAACATAAAATTAAAACTTCCTTATTTGTTTTTGGTAAGAAATAAAAAATTTCTCTTTTAAATCCCTTGTTGGTTATAAAAGGAAAATTTTATAAATTAAAATCTTCCTTTTAACTAAAAATAAGGAAAGATATCAAACCTCTCTCTTAATCCTTTGTAGAAAGCTATAAAAGGAAAGATTTTAATATAAAAAAAACTCTCATTTAAAACCATGACTTTCACAAAAGGAAAGATTTTAAAATTTAACATGGAGACATTAAATTTAAGACAGTATTTAAGATTTTGTCTCAAATACAACTAAATAAGATACCTAATAAAGACGGTTAAAAAATATAATTATATAAGACATTTAAATAAGACAGTAAAAAAGTATTTGTCTCAAATTATCTTGAATATGGTTCGTCGGAACGGTCACGATAATCGTTACAAACTCTACTGTTCTAGTTTCAATATCTTTTCACAGAATAGTCACGACACGGATATATATATATATATAATAACATAGAAAAATACATCTACAAATTTAACTTAATAAAATTTTTTAATTTATAATTTGTGTTTAGATTATTGATAATTTAAAAATTATGAAAAAAACATATTAAATATTTAATAATATACTATCTTTTGATAGGCCTAGGATATATACTGAAATAAATAATAAGTTTATTATATATCTACATTAATATAATTAAAGGTTTTAAGTTTTTTATTTTAACATTAAATTTACATTTGTTATTATCTTTAAAGGGGTTAGGTTTCTTTTGTTTCTTTCGTGCGACAAAAGAGAACACGGCGACAACGAAGAGGGTGACGGAGGCAACGATGATCTCCACGACAAATCTCAAGTACTTCTTTAGTTCTTCTCTTCTCTCCATCCAACCTATTGAGATTGCCTCTCTTACCGCATCCGCCGGCGTCGAACCTAACCTGGATTTTATTTCAGAGAAGATGGAAATCCCCTGTTGGGTTCTTCGGACCACGAAAACCGCTTTTTCGCGTCGCGGAAACCCCGAAGGACCCAAAGCCGTAGATCCGTGCAAAGATTCGTATACAAAATTCGAAAAACTATTTCTTGTACGAGTTCAAAAACCGATCTACTACTTAGATCTACGAGAAAATGTGTTTACCCTTGTAGCGAAGCCCTTAGCAATCCCGCAAGGTCCAAAATCGTCGGATCTCAAGATTGTCAACGTAGACAATCCTCTCTCGGTATCCACACGAACAAGGAGAGTTCTCTAACTCTCAAGGATGGAAGAGAGAGCACCACAAGTGTGCTAGCACTCTCTAGATGCTCTCGGATGGGATTGGAAAGAAGAGAAAAGAAGAGAAAACAAGAAGAATCTCACCACTCCTCTAGTAGTCTTCTCCTTTGTGACCTTCACACTCTCTTATTGTCTTGGACTTAACTCACACCTCTCCTCCCAATGAAGTGCACGGCAACAATCAGCCATGGAGAGAGGAAGCAAGAAGGAAGATGATACAATAAAACCACATCAATACACACAAATGAAAAAACTCCACACCATTAAGTGTGGCCGGCCACATAACTCCTCTCATTAATGTGGCCGACCACATTAAAGAAAGGAGAGTGTAACCTCCAATGAGGTGGCACACCTCATGAGGTGGAGGTGATGTGGCAACTATGTGTCATGCCATGTAGGATGAGTCAACCTACATGATGTGGCAATGCATCAAGTCAAACTTGATGTTTCAACTTCCAATTTGGTCAAGTCAAACTTGACCCAATCTCTTCCTTGTTGAGTTAAATCCAAGATTTGATTCAAGTCAATTTTAATTTAATGAATCTCAATTCATTAATATAAATTGATTCAATGAATCAAATGTAAATTAGACTCATTCAACAATTAAATCTAATTGAGTCTAACTCAATAAGTCTAATTCGAATCCAATCTTTGGTTCATCATATGAACATAATCCTATTGGTTCATCATATGAACCTAATCTCCATCCACATGTTCTTTGTGTGTGACCCAATAGGTTCTTGTAACGTTGGCAATGTTTCTAAACTCTTTTAGAAACATAAGCAATGAGCGGCATCTAGCAATACATCATTGCTACCCAAGTTACAAGAAATGTTGAGATCCAACATCACCTTGTGACTACTAATTGTGACTCCTCACAATATGTGACATTGTCCTTCTATCCTAGACATCTAGATTGATCAATGTGAGGCATAGACCGTGTCATCCTCTAATCAATCTAAATCTTGAACTCCAAGTAGACGCACTCGATCAAATGAGCTCAACATCTAATGTTGACTCATTTGGGCATGGCCATGCACTTAGTGGTCTCACTCTATCAAGAATAGCGATGTCGCTCCCGTCATATGGGAGGAATAGATCCCATCTACATCACTCACATCCCTCTGCATAATTCGTTATATACCCAGTACTTTATAGTCCACCCAGTTACGGGTGACGTTTGACGAAACCAAAGTACATAACTCATGTAGGGATCCATGGTGACTTCAGGTCTAAGGACTAATAGTCATACTAATAGCCACATGAGAAAGTATATGACACTCATATAACGATCCATGATACTTTCTCATGGCGGGTCATTCAGTATACATTCTCCAATATATACCCATGTGTCAACTTGATATCTCCATATCCATGACTTGTGAGATCAAGTCATCGAGTTGACCTACATGCTAGTCTTATTGCATTAACATCGTCCCTGAATGTTAATACTCGACTAGGAATGATTAAGAGTAGTGTTCCCTATATCATCTCACTATCGATTCAACCAATCGATTGATATAGGTAAGAACGCTCTACTCAAGGACGTTACTATACTTAGTTTATTTGGCACTAAAACAAATAAGCATAATAACCAAACTATTGCCTTTATTAATATAAGAATATGATATACATGAGTCCATACAATCATTAAATGATTGGCTCTAGGGCTCTAACTAACAATCTCCCACTAGCACTAGTGCCAATCAATATAGGCTCTAAAGCCTAAAGACCTAGTGTGACCATCATGCTTTCTCTGTGCCAAAGCCTTGGTCAAGAGATCTGCAATGTTAGCCTCTGTAGGTACTCTGCAAATCTTCACATCTCCTCTATCGATAATCTCTCGAATGAGATGGAAACGTTGTAGAACTACTGTGAACTCTGTCAGCTTATAGCACTACCATTCAAGCAAAACACGAACCTCGACTGTGATTTTTAATCATCCTGGTCGGTCTGGAAGCTAGCATCACTGTAACCCTTTACAGCTAGCTCATCATCGCCTCCATATATCAAGAAATATTCTTTAGTCCTTCTCAAGTACATAAGAATATTCTTGACCGCTATCCAGTGACTTTCACCTGGATCTGACTGGTATCTGCTCGTCATGCTCATAGCATACGAGACATCAGGTCGAGTACATAACATGGCATACATGATAGATCCTATGGCTGTGGAACTACAAAACCCTCAGGTTGTGTCATGTACACATCCTCGAGTATGTTTCCATTCAGAAACGCGGTTTTTTGATATCCATCCGCCATATCTCGGAATCTGGTCTCATCACAGCTTCCTGATAGGTGTTAGGCTCATCCTCTATGAGCACAACGTCATCATGGTCAGACACGAGAAATGCATATCTCTCAGGCTGAAGACGTACCCTATCAGACCTACGAAGAGGTATGTCTACTTGAACTGGTTGTTGCTCCTCAACTCCTTGTGGAACAATATCATCCACAACACTTTGTGGTTCCAGTTCAACTTCCATCGAGGCTCCAGTGCTATCGTTCACATCTTGAACTTCTTCAAGATCAAAGGTACTCCCACTAGTCTTTCTAGAAACAAAGTCCCTTTCTAGAAAGACCCCAGTCTTTGCCACAACTACCTTATGCTGACTGGGAATGTAGAAGTAATATCCCTTAGTTTCCTTGGGATATCCAATGAAATAGCACTTGTCGGATTTGGGTCCTAACTTGTCTGAGACTTGATGTCGTACGTAAGCCTCACAACCCCAAATCCTCATGAAAGACACCTGGGCATCTCTCCCAGTCCATATCCTATATGGTGTCTTCATCACGGCCTTGGATTGAACTCGGTTGAGAATGAAAGCTGCCGTGTCTAGAGCATAACCCCAGAGGTATGTCGGAAGATCTGTGTGACTCATCATAGACCGTACCATATCTAATAGGGTACGATTCCTCCTTTCGGATACACCATTCCACTGTGGTGTTCCAGGAGGAGTGAGTTGGGATAGGATCCCACACTCAACTAGATAGTCACGAAACTCATGGCTTAAGTATTCACCACCTCGATCTGATCGAAGTATTTTAATACTCTTGCCAAGCTGGTTCTGTACTTCATTCTTGAATTCTTTGAACTTTTCAAAGGATTCTGATGTACACATAATTGTATCTACTGAAGTCATCAGTAAATGTGATGAAGTATCTATAACCACCTCTAGCAGCGACATTGAAAGGGCCACATACATCACTATGTATGAGTCCTAACAAATCAGTTGCTCTCTCACTAGGCCCACTAAAGGGGGTCTTGGTCATCTTGCCTCGTAGGTATGACTCGCATATCTCATATGATTCAAAATCAAATGAGTCCAGCATACCATCCTTATGGAGCTGGGATAAGCACTTGTCATGACCTAAGCGACAGTGCCAGAGGTATGTTTGGTTCATGTCTTTTGACTTGAACCTCTTGGTATTAATGTTATAGATAGGGCTCTCAAGGTCTAGAATATAGAGTCCGTTTATTAGTGGTGCACTACAATAGAACATATCTTTCAAATAAACAGAACAACATTTGTCTTTTATTATAAAAGAGTATCCTTTCTTGTCTAAACAAGAAACTGAAATTAAGAGCAGGCACATAACAACAATCGACTAACTCTAGTACAAGCCAGAGGGCAGAGATAGAAAGTAAATCCCTACAGCAACAACAGCAACCCGTGCTCCATTGCCTTCTCGTAGGTCCACCTCGCCCTTTGTCAATGCCCTGCTATTTCTCAGCGCCTGCACATCAATACAAATGTGAGAAGCACATCCAGTATCTAATACCCAAGATGTAGAAATAGATAGATTGACTTCTATAACATATATACCTGAAGTGGAAGTATCACTTCGCTTCTTAAGTTCCTCTTCCAGTGCCCGGTCTGACCGCAGTGGAAGCAGGTAGCATCCTTGGCGACCCCTCCTTCAGGCTTCAGTGCCTTGCCTTTGCCCTTGGTTTGGGACTTTCCCTTACCTTTGGGCTTGCCCTTGCCCTTGTGCTTCTGAACCATCAGAATGGGCTTAACCTTCTTAAGGTTAATCTCAACAGTTCGTAACATTATAAGTAGCTCGGGCAGTGGCTTGTCAATCTCGTTCATGTTATAGTTCAGAACGAATTGACTATAGCTATCTGGCAAGGACTGCAAGATCAAGTCAGTGGCCAACTCTTGGCCAAGTGGGAACCCTAATCTTTGTAGGTTCTCTATGTACCCAATCATCTTGAGTACATAAAGACCTACAGGAGCCCCGTCTGACAACAGTGCCTTCGAGATCTCAAATCTCTCATGCCTCGCTTGTCCCTGATATAGTTGGCGAAGATGCTCAACCATATCATAAGCGCCCATCAACTCATGTTGCTTCTGAAGCTCTGAGTTCATGGTCGGGAGCATTAGACAGGACACATTTAATGCGTCGTCTTGATGCTTCTTATAAGCATCTTTGTCGGCTCGCGGGGCATTGGCGGGAGGAGCCTCAGGAATGGGCTGCTCCAGAACGTACAGCTTACGCTCCTGGAGTTCCTGTACGAGTCCAGGAAATTTGCTCCGTTGAGCTTGTCCTTCTCAAGGACAGATCGCAGGGAGAAAGTGTTCGTATTTGATGTCATGGTTATCTACAACAGAAAAATTTACAGAAATAAATATCATATTCTTTTAAAATCATTTAATTAGGCCTTTAATTAAATGATGCTCCCACTGAATTCTATAATTCTTGTGGGACAAGATCCACATCATACTAACCCTTGAGTTAGCTTTGGCTAATACGCCCAAGGCTTAGTATGATCGGTAGGTAACGATTACCAATTACATCTCTATGCAACTCTTGTTTATAGAATCAATATCCGCATTTATATTAAAACTCGAGTTAGCTTCGGCTAATACGCCCGAGAGTTAATATAGATGTGATTTTGACCTATCTTTTCCAACCGTTGGAATAATGCCTATAGTTGACTCGATCCAACCGAGTAACTAGGAATACTCAATCTAATTGAGTTTGTATTCACCCATGCGTTGATAAGCGGGACCAAGATTGTCCCTCCGTACCCTACCAAGATAATATGTATTGCTCTGCTTTGGCAGATTCAACAATACATGTGATCGAGGTAGTGATAGGTATCACGGCACGGTTAGGCATTTAGAGTTGGTTCGATCTAGATCTAATCTAATCGAGAAGGATGCATCTTGTGCACGACTTAGATCTAATCTAATCGCAAGGGTGCATCATGTGCACGACTTAGATCTAATCTAATCGTTAAGGCACTAATTAATTAATTAACTATTAAACATGCATCAGATACATAATAATTAATTAATTAATCTATTTGTGATTTAGTCATGGCCCTACTACGATCTTCTCAAGCCAATGAGAAGATCGAATGGTCAACCTAGGGTCAACAGCTTCTCCAAGCTCCACCCTTTGACCACCTTGTGTTGCTCGTGCCCGCCTCGGAACTCCGTCTCGTGTGGACCCTCCACCGCTCCAATTTGTACATTACAATTTGAAACTCGAGTTACATTCGAGTCTAAATCTAATTTACAACAAAAATAAAAGACGAGGCACGACGCGCAGGTCGCGAATAATAAAATAAATACAACACGCGAAAACACATCACGCAGGCAGTATTATGAATTACAACACAACCAATCATATTGGGTTTTGGGCCATGACTATCACAAAATTAATATATAATTCAAAATTATATATTTTCTTATTTTTGTAATTTTAAAAATAATTTTTTTTACAATTTACAAGTAAAATTTCCTGGCGGTCTCGACGAATCCCCTTACGGGGCCAGGGGCAGCGCCCCTACCCGCGATCTAACCATCGCGAGGTCCCATTGCGATCTAACAGCGCCAAACCCGCTGTCCCAAAGCGATTTGGGCCGAGACATTACCGTTTCGGAAAAATCTTCCCGACGGGTTCGCTTTTAGCGATTTCGGGCGATCGCGGAGCAAATCCCTTGCGGGGTTAGGGGCGCCCCTACCCATGATCTAACCATCGTGAGTTGCTCCGTTGCGATCTAAAGGCACCCGAGTCCGCTGTCCCAAAAGATTTTGGGTCGAAACGAAGCCGTTTGGGAAAATTCTTCCCGATAGCCGAAGCCTACAAGTGCCGAGACACTTGTGCTTCGCCTATAAGGAAAAATTACCCATAAAAACATAAAAATTGAATTTTTACAGAAAATCACAGAAGCTTTTTGTTTTCCAAAAACCAAAAACTAACTCGTACAAGTCTTTGCACGTGGCTCTGATACCACTGTTGGGTTCTTCGGGCCACGAAAACCGCTTTTTCGCGTCGCGGAAACCCCGAAGGACCCAAAGCCGTAGATCCGTGCAAAGATTCGTATACAAAATTTGAAAAACTATTTCTTGTACGAGTTCAAAAATTGATCTACTACTTAGATCTACGAGAAAATGTGCTTACCCTTGTAGCGAAGCCCTTAGCAATCCCGCAAGGTCCAAAATCGTTGGATCTCAAGATTGTCAACGTAGACAATCCTCTCTCGGTATCCACACGAACAAGGAGGGTTCTCTAACTCTCAAGGATGGAAGACAGAGCACCACAAGTGTGCTAGCACTCTCTAGATGCTCTCGGATGGGATTGGAAAGAAGAGAAAAGAAGAGAAAACAAGAAGAATCTCACCACTCCTCTAGTAGTCTTCTCCTTTGTGACCTTCACACTCTCTTATTGTCTTGGACTTAACTCACACCTCTCCTCCCAATGAAGTGCACGGCAACAATCAGCCATGGAGAGAGGAAGCAAGAAGGAAGATGATACAATAAAACCACATCAATACACACAAATGAAAAAACTCCACACCATTAAATGTGGCCGGCCACATAACTCCTCTCATTAATGTGGCCGGCCACATTAAAGAAAGGAGAGTGTAACCTCCAATGAGGTGGCACACCTCATGAGGTGGAGGTGATGTGGCAATTATGTGTCATGCCATGTAGGATGAGTCAACCTACATGATGTGGCAATGCATCAAGTCAAACTTGATGTTTCAACTTCCAATTTGGTCAAGTCAAACTTGACCCAATCTCTTCCTTGTTGAGTTAAATCCAAGCTTTGATTCAAGTCAATTTTAATTTAATGAATCTCAATTCATTAATATAAATTGATTCAATGAATCAAATGTAAATTAGACTCATTCAATAATTGAATCTAATTGAGTCTAACTCAATAAGTCTAATTCGAATCCAATCTTTGGTTCATCATATGAACCTAATCCTATTGGTTCATCATATGAACCTAATCTCCATCCACATGTTCTTTGTGTGTGACCTAATAGGTTCTTGTAACGTTGGCAATGTTTCTAAACTCTTTTAGAAACATAAGCAATGAGCGGCATCTAGCAATACATCATTGCTACCCAAGTTACAAGAAATGTTGAGATCCAACATCACCTTGTGACTACTAATTGTGACTCCTCACAATATGTGACATTGTCCTTCTATCCTAGACATCTAGATTGATCAATGTGAGGCATAGACCGTGTCATCCTCTAATCAATCTAAATCTTGAACTCCAAGTAGACTCACTCGATCAAATGAGCTCAACATCTAATGTTGACTCATTTGGGCATGGCCATGCACTTAGTGGTCTCACTCTATCAAGAATAGCGATGTCGCTCCCGTCATATGGGAGGGATAGATCCCATCTACATCACTCACATCCCTCTGCATAATTCGTTACATACCCAGTAATCGCCTTTATAGTCCACCCAGTTACGGGTGACGTTTGATGAAACCAAAGTACATAACTCCTTATGTAGGGATCCATGGTGACTTCAGGTCTAAGGACTAATAGTCATACTAATAGCCACATGAGAAAGTATATGACACTCATATAACGATCCATGATACTTTCTCATGGCGGGTCATTCAGTATACATTCTCCAATATATACCCATGTGTCAACTTGATATCTCCATATCCATGACTTGTGAGATCAAGTCATCGAGTTGACCTACATGCTAGTCTTATTGCATTAACATCGTCCCTGAATGTTAATACTCGACTAGGAATGATTAAGAGTAGTGTTCCCTATATCATCTCACTATCGATTCAACCAATCGATTGATATAGGTAAGAACGCTCTACTCAAGGATGTTACTATACTTAGTTTATTTGGCACTAAAACAAATAAGCATAATAACCAAACTATTGCCTTTATTAATATAAGAATATGATATACATGAGTCCATACAATCATCAAATGATTGGCTCTAGGGCTCTAACTAACATCCCCTAACTTGAATTTTTTAGCTCAGGTTATATAAAAGCCAAAAGCTTGATCCCAGGCGCTTGTTCTGCAATATTCAAAACCCAATTGAGATTTTTTTTCTAAATTTGTGTTGGTTTAATTTTCTTAGGTGAGACATGTTTGGGTTCTACCCACCACTAGTTTTGAATATAGTCTACTTTATCGGTTGCTCTAGTCTAGATATCATTTTTCTTATGGGTAAAAGGAGCTGCATTATATCTGCCATGGGCATGTTTAGTCATTGCTATTAATGGGTATATGGCTAAATCAATAAATCAGTATTATCTTTGTTTATTTTCTGGTATAAGATCATGTGCTTGTTCAAGTATTACAACAACAACAACAACTTGTTGTCGCTCGTGCGACCAACTCGCACCCCCTGCTCCTGCCTTGCTGCTATGCCGCACGATGCTTTGGCCGCGACTCCTACTGTGCACATGGCCATGGGAGACTCTTGCTTTTCCAAGATCACTGCGCGGCCACTGCTGCGGTCAAAGCATCGCACGACAAGAGTTGGTTGTAGTGACTCCTATTCAGCTTCCCGCTTCTAGTAGCTTGAATAATTTTCTTATGTTTAATTTTTAAAATACATTGATGTCATTTCTATCAATTTCCTTTGATTTTTTCGTTCTCAAAATTTGCATTTTCATTTTCTTCATATTTTGTTGTTCTCAAATTTTGATTTCATTAATCTTTTTGATTTAATTTTGGTAACCACAGAAAAAAATACCCTAAATCTAATTTAATCTAGGAATATATATATAAGGTTTCAATTAGATGGGTTAGGGATATCAAGATATGACTTCAATTGGATGTGCATTTCATCTCACCAAATAGGTAGAACTACCACAGTCAGATCTTAGCATCTTTGTGGATAATTTATAGCTAGCTTAAAAGTATTTCTTTATTTTTATCTCTTTTATCAATATGTGAAATAGAGTGGTTTGTTTGGTAATATATTAAACAAATGGCAAATGCTATCAATTTTTTAATTGTACTCGACGAAAAATGGGCATGCTACCAAAAGAAAAATAAAAGCTAAATTGAAATTATTATTATGTCTTTTTATCCACTTGAATTTTTGTTTATTGCACTCATTTTTGTCTCTTGCACTCTAGATTTAAAATTGTGAACACAGGTCAAGCCTCTCCTAACTCTGATTCCTGGATCTGTCCCTGAGTAAATCAATTTACATGGTATATCTCTTATTGCTTTTGATTTGATTTTAGTAGTTTGATTGGATGTGAGGGAGAGAAAAGAAATTTAGTTCCCCATCCTATTGTAATTAAGATGTTCGATAAAAGGTCAATATGATTAATTTTGAGAACTCAACAATTTTAAGATTACTACTAACTATATACCAAACAAAGCAAACATACTTTTAAGAGATAATGAGAACCATTAAGTGAATCTACCTGATACGGGCCCCAAATGTTAGTATGCAATAGTTGAAAGTAAATAGTAGTTTTAGTATCCCTCTTAGGAATGGAAAGATTGTGTTGTTTTACTATAGGAAAAACTTCACAGACACAAGAAGTTGGAAAAGAAATAGATCTAGTGATGATTTTTTGCATTGCAATTGAAGATGGGTGGTCAATCCTTTGATGTCATGATGCACTTTTAATTTTTTACAATTTCATTTGTATACATTGAATACTAACAGTTCGGAAGTTAGAGTTTTATCACATTAGAGAAAACTTCTAGAAAAGGTACTGTTCTTTCATTAGTTAAAATTTAATTGTACTTGTAAGTGATATTTGAAATCAAAATGTATCTTTACTTTATTTAAATAACTGACTTTTATAATGCATTTTGATAATTTTGTGATACGTACATTATTTTTTATTTAGGTTGCAGATAATATTATTTCACATGAACAAAGATTGGATAACCAATAGGTACATTAGTAGTTGTTTTCATAAGAATTTTTTTTAGTTTTATTAACAATTTTGGTGATGTAGTAGTGTACATATTTTTAAGCTATAGATAAATTTATTTTACCGGTGCAACAACTTGAAAGGCACAAAGATATTGACAAACACATAAACCATCATTTCTTATTACGAGATGAAGAGGTTTGTTTAACTTGGGGTTGTTTATGTTGTATATATATATAGTTGCAAGAAAGAGGATTATGTGTTAGATGATGAGATTTCTTATTGAAATGTTCTATTTATTGATTTTTTTTTTAACAGTATATATTATAAATCATCTTTACCTCTAATAAGAGTTTTTTTTTAATGTTCAGGATTCTGGTGAAGAAAGATTATAGAAGTTATCTCTAGATCACGAGGAGTTGTTCTTTAAACTTTCTTTTGTGTAACTTTCATGGGAATAGTTGTTTTTTTATTATCAAATTAATGATAGATATGTAGATATTTCTGTTATTGGATGAATGTTGGATGCACTTCAATTAATGATTATAGAATTTTATATTGTCGATATCATTTTTAATTTATAAAAAGAGAGCTTTTCCTTTTGTTTTGAAATGATAATTTAATAAATTTAATCTAGATTAATTTGTATAATAAATGTTCTTTAAAAATTATTAATTTTTGTCATAATTGTTGCATCTAACAAGTTAAAATATTATGAATAGTAATTTACTGTCTTCACTTCTATTTGAGGTAGCACATTACCATCTCGATTTAGTGTCTCTAGTTTTTTCATAGGATAAGACATAACATTTGAGACAAAACAATAACTGTCTTAAATACTTTTGAAACAATTAAATAACTGTCTCATCACCGTCTTAAATAGCATTTGAGACAGTACAACTGTCTCAATATTTTTTTGAGACGCTTGTATTAGGGACGACTACATTACCGTCTCATCACCGTCTCAAAAATATTTTGAGACACTAAATTTATAATTTAAGACATATTTTGTTGTGTCTCAAAAGCCTAGTTTTCTAGTAGTGAAGCTTGGCTTGGCCGACCACAACAAGATGGGTAAGAAGCTTGACTTTAAGTGGATATAAGACTTTATAAATAAGAGGTTACAACAGGGACCGAGAGGAGGAATTGGTTTTGGTCTCCCGATGAGCTTGAGCTTCCCGTGTTCACCCCGAACACCCAACTCAAGTTCATCAATAATAACTCATACCACTAAAGAGTTATTATTGCACTACCGCACCAATCCCATATTACAATATGGGCTCCTTCTTATCATGAGTGTGTTAGTCTCCTTGTGTTTAAGATATCGAATGTCCACTAATTAAATGAGTTACTGACAACTCACTTAATTAATATCTAGCTCCAAGATTAGTACCACTCAACCTTATTGTCATGTCAGACTAAGTCCACCTGCAGGGTTTATATGACAATCCTTATGAGCTCCTCAAGGGGGCATCATCAACCTAGATTACTAGGACACAGTTTCATTCTATAATCAATAACACATCATATAAATAATATCATTTCCTAACTTATGGGGCCTATTGATTTAACGAAATAAATCGCACCCTTTGATAAATTAAAAAAAATAAATATTAAGTATACGTGTTTATTATTATATCATGATTAAGAGTGCGCACTTCCATAATAACAGAGGTTTTGTTCTTTTATGTAGTCAGTATAAAAAGAAACTACCTCAAATGATCCTGCTCAATACACTCATAGTGTACTAGTGTAATTTTATAGTAAAGATAAACTAATACCAAATTACACTACAACCACTCCAATGGTTTGTCCTATTCCATCTTGGTTGTGAGCTACTATTTATAATTTATATGGAACTGATAACATGATCTTCTGTGTGTCTCCTAACACCATATCATCTACAACATAAATTAAATAGACAACTACACTTAGCATAAATGTAGACATTTGATCAATGTGATTCTTATAAATGTTTTATATAAAAAGCTAGACTTTTAGTATACATTCTAACAGTTATGTAGGCTCATGCCTATACATTAGTAGAATTATACCATAGTGTAGGATTTCGAGGATCCTACCATACCCTTGGTTGTTATACCTTGTCGGCCATTGACTCTCATTCGTGGTTGAGAGAGTCATCAGCAACCGTTGGTATATCCTGTCGATCATTGTCTCTCATTCATGGTTGAGAAAGTTGTCAGCGACCTTTAGTATATCCTGTCTCCTATGCGTGGGTGAAAGAGTCGTTAGTGACTATTGGTATATACCATGTCTGCCCATGGGACATCCGTGGAAGAGCGTTCTCTTGTAGACAATAACTAGTTATTTACCCTACCCACCACGGGATCATCCGTGGTAAAGCGTTCTCCCACGGATAGTGACTAGTCTGCCCATGAGACTATCCGTGGTAGAGTATTCTCCCGTAATCAGTATTTGTTATATACTTACTATATGTTGGTCATGTATTTGTTTGTGCAGGTTTAGATGTACTGTATGTACTCTCGATTTGTTGGTTATTCTTGGTTGAGTAGGTTAGTGAAGTACTATATTATTGATTATACTTTTGGTTAGCTGATGATTATATTGGGACACCTACGTTGGTTAATAAGTATTTTACCTGAGACTGCATCCTTTGATCTCATGTCAGTATATTATGCATGCACTATTTTCTTCTACCCACTAAGTGGTTGTACTCACTACCCTTTGTTTTTCCCTTGACTTTCAGGTTAGCTGATAGAGGAGGTGTTGTGTCACTAAGAGGTCCTGACTGCCAGTCTCGCTCGAGTTAGGTTTCCATTGAGTTACTTTATATTATTGTTCCTGTTATTTATGGTTGCAGTTTCTTTCTGTATCAAATTTTGAGTATGTTCACATGTACATGCATACATACACGCATTATCATTTTGTGACTTGATGTTGTTATATTATATCAGTATTTTTATGTTGGCTTGAATTAGTTTGATATCGTATTTCCTATATTGTCACTAGGGGGTACCGTCCAATTTGGCGGACAAGTATACCCTCAGGGTGTAACAATAATAATAAGAAGTAGTAATTAGATCCTATCTCCTCGAAATCATGATTTAGTCATGGTCTCAATTTAGGTTTTCTAAATAGACTTAAATTAGACCGACGCCTACTGTCCCTTCGAACGAGGACATGTCCTCACTTAGTTACTCTCCTCGAGTGATTTACCTCTACTTATCAGGTGTAGAGTTACCTCTGGAATCACACATCCGGACTTTGAGAATTAAACATCCCAATCTAATAGAATCACATATATGGTATTCTCTAATCTGGAATCGTACATCTCGACCTACCGAAATCGTACATTTGGTCTTCTCCAATTGGGAATCACACATCCCGACCCTTGCCAAAATCCCACATCTGAACTTCAATCTATTGGGAATCAAACATCCCAACTTGCCAGAATCACACATCCGCTCTTCAACCAATCAGGAGTTGAACATCTTGATTGGGGTTAGTCAATCCTGCACACTCGGTAACAAGGTTAGATCGCAACATGTCTAACTTTAACATATTTGTCATTCATTAAAACTCAGGTTTTACCATTGGTGAAAATTGCACCAACAAACACAACACAGGCTGCATTTATGAGGGATGGAGGACAATAAGTAACATTATGATAAAAAGATGTGCTCATCATATTAGACATTAATTAGTAAAGGGTTGCCCTACTTCTTAGGCAACAAAATGATGCTAGCTTAAGCTGAGTGATAATATAAAGAAGGAGCATCCGATCGAGAGGCGAAGGACACTTGAATCATCAACAACAAGTGTAGCATTGGCTTGAGCCAGGCATCATAACAAAGAGTAAATATCTAATCGGAAGACAAGCGAACACCAATAACACAAGTGTCTAGTTAGTCGGATTGACAACCTCCTTCGACTAGATTTAGAGGGGAGGCTTGTGATGCAGCGAATAAGGTAGAGCCTCTAAGTCAGGTCAAAGTCAAGGAGGCTAACTAACATGGCAGTTAAAGTCAAAGAGTGTCAGCATTTGGGGCTAGTGCATACTATTGTCTCAATCGAGCGATCATCCGATCAGACCCTTCATCCAACCAGACTCTTTGGTTGGTCAAACCATGGTTTGTAACGACCACCCTTCTTACTACTACTACTCTCTAAGGGTGACTGTTACTTAACTACTAACTCTACTTAACTGGTATGATTGAAACCACGAGGAGTCTCTACCGAAAAATTTCGACAGAGTCTCCCCTGTACCGATGACAAAAATCATCAATGCATGCAAAATAAACCATCAGCCACATGCGGTTGGTATATATACTTCACAACCACGCAGTAATAAGACACAACAACTAAAAAAACTATTCTAGCAATAGCAAATGAATAAAGCTCCAACAGTGGGAAACAACCAAACTAACAATGCGGAATAGACTCAATTAGCAACATAAGAAAAAGGAAACAACTCTTTAACAATCTCAACTTCTCTAATAACATTAAAGAAGGACTCTAAACAACTTCTTAGCCAAGTCCCGAGGCTTCCATAGTTCAACATCACACACATCCATCACACATCCTCCTTGTCGCCTTCCTCTTTATACTTTAGCTTTTCCTTTATCTGTAGTAGGAGGAAAATAAATCTATAAGTGAAATGCTTAGTAAGTACTAAACTATCTCACAAAAACTCGAAAGTGCATAAGATACAAAGGATGCTAAAACTGAAATGCTAAAAAAGAAAAGCTACACATGCTCATCTAATAGCAAAGCACTAAAATAATCTGCATACTCATGATATACAAGAATAAATCTGCATGCTGGAAATAAAGCTAATCATGCTCAATAAACTCATAAGGAAAGCAAATGAAAACCAATACTGTATGCTTAGAATTATAAGAGCTAAACTTTGCTAGTTCTAAACATAGGTGATACTTGCTTCATTTACTTATAGCCTTATACTTGAAATTAATATTTAACTTTCTTCTTCTTCTCTTTCTTGGGCCCAGGCTTAGTACCAAATGCGCGCTCTCTAATAGAGACTGAGGTAGCGAGCCTCCAGTCCTATGAGGGTAAAGACCTTGGTCTTACCAGAGCCAAGACCTTGGAATTGGTCACCTGGATTTGTTTAACGACAACCTTGGAAGTCGGGTACTAGCCTCTTACTTTAAATTACTTGTTATCTTTTCTAACTAGACCTTCGTCTTTTCTCTACTCATAACTTCTCATAATCCCCTAATAGAGCTTACTAGAACACTGTAAGTATATCTAACAAGTAGAGAATTGCAACTAACTGAGCATGCTATAAAAATAAAGCAAATCCCATCAAACTACAAGATAAGCTTAATAGCTATTCATGTTCAAGAAAACCAAGAAACTAACACTACATACTTTAAATAAAGGTTGTTCTTGCCCTTTTGAGTAGCAAGGAAAATGCTAAACCCATTTTAACTAAATAAAGGGTTGTTCTTGCCCTTTGAGTAGCAAGGAAAATGCTATTCATGCTTACGGTAGTGCAGGAAGATTACAAAACTGCAAGGAACTAAATACTGGGATGCTAGATAATGTAGCAAGACAAACAAATCCCGAATCCTGGTAATATGGTTGTTCATGCTAACCAAAATAAGCAAAGAATTCAGAATTGTAATGCTGGAAAAATAGGGTTGTTCGTACTTGTTAAAATGGCAAGTAAAGGTCTAAAATCTGAGATGCTAAAATGAAAGCTTTTATGTTCAGTGGGAAACACTACATGCTACGGTTTAACTACTTACATACAACTGAAACATGTTTTGAGCAATAGCAGGCTACGGATTCATATAATCAGGAATGAATTCTGCTATAAAGGAAACTAACCACAACTTGAAACTACAGTTTCATCATGGAACTTTCCAGCATAAAGAATCTAACATCACTAACAGGCAATTCATCCAAATGGAATGGAAAAGAAAACCCTAGCACAACAATTTGGCTAGATAAACAGAGCATGGAAAGAAAAGCTCTAGCATATAATTCTACTCGGCACAGCAAAATCCGAAAGCAAGGAAACGAAAACCCTAAGTTCAGAGCAACTCCTACCACAGGTGAGTAGTACTTACCTTTGCTTTTGGGACTTACAACCGGAAGAGGAAGGTTCTAGGGTTCGGAGAAGCTTCAAATATCGGCGGCTTCTTTGTGTTTCCGAGCTCCCCTCGTCGAGGTGGTCACCCACGGGTCAAGACCGACCGGAAAAAGCCTTTCGCCGGCGCCGAAGACCAAGCCCTAACGCGGCTGCGATTTCGCCCGAGAAAACGTTGACGCGAGAAAGGAGAGGAGAAAGTGTAAAATACCGGAAAATGGCGAATAATGATAAGGGAATTTTCCGGAATTTTTAGAAATTTTTCGGGAATTTTTCGGAGCTCGTATGGACGAGTTAACCGGGACAAAAATGGGGCTCGGAAAAGCCTGTTTAAGGTACCCCATTTAAGTGAGGAAAAGTTGTTTTTTCTTTTCCTTTTTATTTTATTTTTCTTTTACTCTTATTTCTTTCCTTCACCGCCGAATTTGTGCGTGCCCTAATCCCTAGACGCCATCTCCTCCTAACCGGCGCCGCACTTCTTCTTCTTCTCTTCTTCCCTGCCGAACCGCCTGTGCCCTAACCTCCGCGACGCCGAAGCATCTTTCTTCTTCTCTTCCTCTGCCGGCACAAACCACACGTGGAGCTTCTCATCGCCGGCCGACAAGAGCCAACAGAGGGTCTCCGTTCCTCTCCTCGGGCCGACTCCTAGCTTCTACCCTAGCGCCGACCACTCCCTTGAGCCCTAGATCTGTCTCGGCCGTGGAGATCAGGACGCGCCGCAACCCTCTCGCGTCGCTCCGGTCGCTACAGTTGGCGTCGACTCCTGCCGCCCATCCGAGGCCCTTCCTTCGATCACTGAGCAGAGCCCTTCCTCTCCTCTTCCGAGCACCGATTAGCCGGCCGAATTCCTCTGCCTTAGATCTGTTCCGCGTGGTCTTCACTGCGCCACTGCCGACCGCTGGGGATCCACGACTGGTTGTCATCTGCCAAGCGTGTTGCTTCCCTTACGGCCGCTGTGACTCATTTTCGAAGCTGCCGTTGCTGCCGATTGTTGACTTGGTAATAAATTTCAGTTTTTGTTTTTGTTTCGAAGCAGTCGATTGAGAACTGTTTGATTTGGAAAGTATTTCTTTGGATTGTGGTAGTGTAGACTTTTATTCCATGTTGCTTTGTTGTGGGTGGCATCTGTAATATCTGTGTTTGGAGGTGTAGGTATGCTTGATGATGTTGAAGAGCAACAATTTATTCTCGATGACTTTGAATTGAGTTTGGTAAGAATGATATTAATTTATGTTGCACTAAAGAGGTGATTGAGGTTGCAGAGCTAATCAAAGATGATAAATTTTTGTGTGGAAATTAGAAATGTTATTAATAAGGCTAGATCAAAATGAATTATTGTGGAGGATTATTTAGAGTGTAACAGTGTGACTGTGATTACTAGGGACAATCATTTTGTTATTCTTAAATGATTGACTATGATGAGATTTGTAAGGGATACTGAAGGGGCTTTTGGTTTGGAGAATTGATTCCAGTTTGTAATTGCTTGGCTTGAGGTTATTCTTGGGGATGATTTGGTCAAATAGATAAATTAAATTGTTGAATGAGGTTTGAGTTGTTTTAATTGGGAATTTTGAATAATGTGGAAACTACAAGGTTTGAGTTGGCTTGTGGATGTAGGGAAGAGGACATTTGTGGATAGTTATCCAAAACCTATTGTCTTGGGGGTTTGACATGATGTACCATACCGTATGAAGAACCCAATTTATTTTGTTGTTCTTAAGGATTTTTATTTAGCTGTTCATTTGAGTTGTAGCTAAATAAAAATGTATATCTATATTGGTGATACATGACTCTAATGCGAGACAAGCATCTCGGCGTTGGATTGGACTGGATTGAACCTGCGATTGGAGGCGGGTACCTTGACTTATCTTTTTGATCTGTCATGTTGATATGTCTAGTAGGTTATAATTTTTAGTAATAATTATGTTCGTCCTTGTTTCGGTACGTCACTACCGGATACCTGTTACATGCTTGCTTGCTCACCTGATATGCATTTTATGCTAGTACCCACATGATTATATATATATATATATATATATATATATGCTCAGAGAGGTAGTGATATACCATGCTTGTTATGTTCAGGACCTAGGTTTTTTATATCCTATCTGACCTGTGTACTTTAGATCTTTGTATTTGACCATTGATATTACGGTACTCATTTTATATATATGGATATGGTTATGCTGATCAGTTTATTGCTATGCTTAGTGTCATGCATCATGATTGCATGCTGTGCGATAGTCCGCTCCATTATTGTTGAGCACATCGCCAGTTACATGGATCTGCACACACCACCACTCATGGGTTAGTGGTCGATTCAGGCAGTGTGTGTTGCAGCAGGGACTTTGTTTGGCTCCGTTGATCCGCTCATGGGTAACGTGATGCAACGTGTTAGCCGGCAGGGATTCCTCCCCGTCATCGGGTACCGGGAGTTGAGAGCATTGCGCTCCCCCATTTATGATTTGGGGTAGGAGGATAGGTGTACTCCGACAGCATCCCGTCCACTCGGTCACTCATCAGGAGTAGTGACGACAGAGTGCACGGTTGTCACAGCCCTACCCACTCGGCCTCACTATTGTGTGTGAGATGACTGGCTGGTGTCAGGGGTGACCAGGACGCATCATTGGCATCATACGCATTTATGCATTTACTGCTTGTGTTTGCTGCACTTATATGTTGCATTTGGATGGATGCATATGTTTGACATGCATACAGGATTTATGACACTTCCGATCTGACGACCTGATTATTCTGATAGGTGGCCCTGGTGAGTACAGTACTCTTTAGCCTTTTCTATTATGCATTACCTTCTTTTGTTCAGGAGACTGTACTCCATAGTTATTACCATTTGTTATAGTTTACTATACATGTCAACTAGGTATCTGCTGAGTTGTTGAACTCACCCCGTGGACTCTATATTTTTCAGGTATCAGGTTGTTATGATGTCGCTTGGAGTATCCTGTCTGCTGGTCTCCACGTCACATCAGAAGACTTATCGGTTTCACGTATGTTTTGTTTGTTTATGTATCAGTTTGTTAAGCTTGTGTTCCGATTTTGTGTTCGGAGTGTTGTTTTGGTTGTGTGGTGTAAGCCTAGCCGGCTAGCAGTGTTTTATTTGGTTTTGTATGGGCTTGTATTTTATGTTTATCTGCTGTATTGGTTTTATTTCAGCCGTGTAGGCTGATGATATATATATAACTGCGTGGTTGTGTGTATATTCCAGCCGTCTGTGGCTGATGTATATTATGACTGTAGAAATGTTTCAGATTGTCACCCGTACAGGGGAGGTGCTGCCGAAATTTCTTCGGACAGGGACTCCTCTGGGGCGTGACAGAAAGTGAGGGAATTAGGGTTCGCGTCGAGCGCAGGAAAAGGATTAAATCCTTATACTTAGGGTTATATTCGGTTCCAACTATAGCTTATATATATTTTGTTCCCTACTTGATTAACAAAACTCCCGTGGAACACTTGGTTATCTCACTTCGCTTAAGGCCTATGACTTGTCCGAGGTCTACGGTTCGAATCTCGGCTTGGACATTATTTTTGTCAAAACTTCTTTTGTTCTGTAAAAATATCAAACGACTTCCAAAAATTACGTAAAAATACTCTAAAAATTTTCTAAAAATCTCTAGAATATTTCTATAGCATTTCTAAGTATTAATAAGGACTTTTAGAACTTGAAATAGGGAAAATTGGGTCGTTACATGGTTGGAGTTCCAAACCAAGTCAGTACCCTCCAGAGAAAAAGTCTTCTTCATCACTCGGGCTAGCATGATCAATTATTCTGACCGAGTCATCTAGTTAAACGGACCTATGGTCTAATCAGACAAATTGAACACTTGGTATGATCAAACTCAGTGGCCAAACTAAAAGACCGAATGGAGGAGGAATCCCTGGTTGTTGGTTGCTACTCAGAATATCGTACTGGTTCCCCTATACAAAATTTTTGTACAATTCCAGAACCATTCCTAACAACCTATTGTGTTCTTTAGAAATTAAATTTGGAATCGCAAATAGAACTTAACATTATTGATTCCAAATTCAACTTATCTGTTCTTAGAGGTTTAGAATTGGATTGCAAACAATACTTAACATTATTAATCCAAATCCACCTATGTTACAAATTTAATTAAATATTTATTTCAGAGATCGGCTTCTAGGTTAAACATAGTGAGGTACTAGGCCTTCTTGGTTATGGGAGCATCCACCACTTCCTAGACAAAGTCTTTCAATGAAATTTAATATTTAATCTCCTTATAGTAACCCTAGGTTTAACCATTAAGAACAATCGAATCACAAGATCGAAAAAATAAAAGAAACATAAACTTGAATCATAAATTCGAAACCTAGAAACGTTAGCCTCTTGTGTTTGGTATTTCAAGATCTAAACAAAAAGATGAACTAGTTATGATGCGGAAAGTAAGAACTAGTTATACTTTTTGTAGCTTATAGACCTCTCAATCTTCTGTTGTATTCCTCTTCTTATCTTTGACGTCGTGTGGGCGACGATCTACTGAGACAAGAATCCACCCAAGCTTCCTTCTTCTCCAAGCAAGTTTCGGCCACCACCTATCTTCAAGAGATGAAGAACTTTCGACCACAAACCAAGCTCCAAGGGATGCTAAGAAACAATGCCTCCTATCTCTTCTTCTTCTCCAAGTAAAATCCGGCCACCAAGATCTCACCAAGATGATGATGTCGTCGACCACTTAAGATGAAGAATAGGGGAAGAGGAAGAAGAGAGGGCCGACCATCACAAGGAAGAGAGGAATAATAGAAGATAGATTGTTATGAGGTGAAGCACCTCTACCCTCTCTTTTATATTCCTTGGTCTTGGCGAATAAGGAATGTTTTAATAAAAATTTCCTTATTTTCCTTGCCAATGAAAGGAAAATTTAATTGATAAAAAAAAAATTCTTTTCTCATATTAATGTGGCCCGCCATAGGCCCATATCAAATCCTCTAAGGAAGGAAAGTTTTAAACACAAAATTAAAACTTCCTAATTTATTTCCAGAAATTTTAAAATAAAAATTTCTCTTTCAAAAATTTCCTTTATGGTTGATTATAAAAGGAAACTTTTATAAATTAAAATCTCTCTATTAAAATATGTGGATGATTTACAAAGAGGAAAGTTTTATCTAAAATTAAAATATTCCTTTTAACTACAAATAAGGAAAGATATCAAATCTTTCTCTTAATCTTTTGTAAAAAGTTATAAAAGGAAAGATTTAATTTTAAAATTCTCTTTTAAAATTATGAGGATGGTTACAAAAAAGGAAAATTTTATCAAAAATTAAAATCTTCCTTTTAACTACAAATAAGGAAAGATATCAAACCTTTCTCTTAATCTTTTGTAGAAAACTATAAAAGGAAAGATTTAAATTGTAAACTCTCTTTTAAAACCATGACTTCCACATAAGGAAAGATTTTAAAAAATAAAATCTTTTTAATTTATTGTGGCCAACCACCTAAGCTTGAGTTTAAGCTAGGGTCGGCCACCTACTTGACCCATCTAACCTTGGTTTGGTCGGCCCTAGCTTGGGCTCCAAGCTAAGCTTGGCCGGCCACCTTAAGGTGGGTAAGAAGGTGGGTATGGGTGGGTATAACACTTTATAATTAAGAGGCTACGATAGGGACCGAGAGGAGAAATTGCTTTTGGTCTCCCGATGAACTTGAGCTTCCCGTGTTCGCCCCGAACACCCAACTCGAGTTCATCAATAATATCTCATTCCACTAAAGAGTTATTATTGAACTACCGTACCAATCCCATATTAATATATGGGCTCCTTCTTATCATGAGTGTGTTAGTCTCTCTCTGTTTAAGATATAGAATGTCCACTAATTAAATGAGTTCCTGACAACTCACTTAATTAATATCTAGCTCCAAGAGTAGTACCACTCAACTTTATCGTCATATCGGACTAAGTCAACCTGCAAGGTTTATATGACAATCCTTATGAGCTCCTCAAGGGGACATCATCAACCTAGATTACTAGGACACAGTTTCATTCTATAATCAACAACACACCATATAAATAATATCATGTCCCAACTTATCGGGCCTATTAATTTAACGAGCTAAATCACACCCTTTGATAAATTAAAGAAATAAATATTAAGTATATGTGCTTGTTATTATATCATGATTAAGAGTACACACTTCCATAATAACAAAAGTCTTGTTCTTTTATGCAGTCAGTATAAAAAGAACTTACCTTAAATGGTCATGCTCAATACACTCAGAGTATACTAATGTAATTTTATAGTCAAGATAAACTAATATCAAATTACATTATGACTATTCCAATAGTTTGTTCTATCCATCTTTGTCGTGAGCTACTGTTTATAATTTATAAGGAATTGATAACATGATCTTCTGTGTGTGACACCACACACCATGTTATCTACAATATAAATTAATTGAACAACTACACTTAGCATATAAATGTAGGCATTTGACCAATGTGATTCTTTATTTCAAAATAAATGTTTACAAAAAGCTAGACTTTTAGTATACACTCTAACAATCTCCCACTTATACTAAAAGACTATGCTGCCATAAATGTTGTCATACATATAATTCTCATTCCTTCATCATGTCCATCAAAACTCTTGTCTTAAGGGCTTTAGTGAAAGAATCTTCCGGTTATCATCTGATACAATCTAGGCGACAACAACTTCTCCTCGTTATACGATGTCTCGTATTGGGTGGTACTTGTGCTCTTTGTGTTTACTTACCTTATGGGTTCGTGGTTCCTTCGAGTTTGCTACTTCACCACTTATTATTATAATACATTGTAATAATTTTGGGCAAACCAGGAATTACATCTAAGTCCATCATGAAGTCTCTCAGCCATACAACTTCTATGGCTGCCTCAGAGGCTGCCACATACTCAGCTTCTATGGTGGAGTCCGAAAAGCATTTATGCTTATCACTCCTCCATTATAATGACTTTACCTCCTAAAGTAAACATAAAATTCCGAGGTCAACTTACTATTGTCCCTATCTGATTAGAAGTCAAAATCCGTATAACCCATAGGAATCAAATCATCTGCTTGGTAAACCAGGATATAATCTCTAGTCCTTCTCAGGTACTTTAATATATGCTTTACAGCAGTCCAATGTCCTTGTCTAGGGTTACTTTGATATCTGTTAACCATGCCCATGGCAAAACAGATATCCAGTCTCGGGCACAATATAACGTACATTAGGCTTCCGACAGACGAAGTATAAGAAACTGCCTTCATGTCATCTATCTCCTTTGATGTCTTCGGAGATATCTCTTTAGATAAAGCTACTCCATGCCTAAAAGGTAGAAAACCTTTCTTGGAGGCTTGCATGCTAAAATAAGTAAGGATTGTATCGATATATGAAGCTTGGAACAAGCACAACATCCTTTTCTTGCAATCCCTTATTACTTTAATCCCAAGAATATGTGTGCATTCTCCTAAGTCCTTCATATCGAATTACTTAGACAACCATACCCTTACTTCCGACAATACTTTGATATTATTTCCAACTAACAATGTCATGCCCCAGGTTCCCTGCTAGAGAAAATTTTGGCAACATCTCCCCTGTACGGATGACAATATGAAATTTCCTACAATGCCCTCAGGGCCACATATACCTCGGCCAACATGGCCAAAACAATAATAATATATAATAGTACAAATATAGCAAACATCCACGCAGTTTAATAGTAACAACTAAACATAAGCATAGATAAGGAAATCATCACAAAAATCCTACTCAACTACACCCATAAATCACAAATCCGATATCCTACTCAACTACACTCATAAAACACAAATTCGATATCCTATTCAACTACACCCATAAAACATAAAACTCCAGCATACATCCGAATGAAAACCCATCGTCAAATAACAAAACGTACAAGATCCAAATGTCAGAAGACACAAGTCTGAAACATAGTTCAACATAATAAGAAAACCAAAATGTGCAAACTCATCGTGACGAGCAATGGTGGTGAACTAGCGACTGGAACCTCCTGAACAGCCTCAGCCTAAAAATAGTAATAACGGGGTGTGAGTTCAACACTCAGCGAATACCTAGTTGACATGCATAATAAACTATAACAAATAGCAATAACTATACGTACAATCTCCTGATATAACATATAGAAGTACAAAACTATAAGATAAGGAGTAACTGTACTAACCAGAACCTGGGTATAGGGATATCAAGGCCATCAGACCCAAAGTATCATAAATCCTGTATGCATGTCAAACAATGCATCTATCTAATATGCAGCATATAAAATGCAACAAACATAAACAATAAATGCAAATAATGCATATGATGCCAATAACATGTCCTGGTCACCCCTGATGCTAGTCTGCCATCTCACACACGATGGTGAGACCGAGTGGGTAGGGCTGTGATAACCGTACACTCTGTCGTCACTGCTCCTGATGAGTGACCGAGTGAACGGGATACTGTCAGAGTACACCTATCCTCCTACCTCAAACATAGTGAGGGAGCTCAATGCTCTCATCTCCCGGTACGCGATGACAGGGAGGGATCCCTGCCGGCTACCACGCCGCGTCACACTACCCATGAGTGGACCAGCGGAGCCAAACAGAGCAACCTGCTACAACACACCCTGCCTGAATAAAAACCGCTAACCCATGAATAGTTGTGTGTGCAGATCCATGTAACTGGCGATGCGCTCAATAATAATGGAGCTGCCAACCGCTCAGCATGCAATCATGCAAGATGGTGCATGTCACTAAGCCGGAAAATATCCTGATCCTATCCCTCTCCATATAATGTGTACCATAATATGTGGATCAAATAATATGATCTAGGTACACATGTCAAGTAGGGTATCTAACCAATCCATTATATCATAAAGCATGACATGTCACTACCTCTATAACATAAATAATAAACAGGGACATGAATGCTAATCAGGTAACAAACAAAACATACTCAAAAATAAATAGTGACATGCTGATGCAGATATAAACATAATTATTACTACATGTTAAAAATCTACTAAACATATCAACAAGACGTATCAAAATAGATAGGTCAAGGTACCTGCCTCCAATGTAGATCAAGCTAGACAACCTTTGCGTTAAAGTGCTCGTCCCAAATCAATGTCCTGTAATAGCCACATTTAATTTAGCTACATATATATCGCATAACTAAAATAATTTCTTAATTACCAGAACCCTATTTCGTTCATTTATTCTCGGTTAACTAACAATTTGGATCTAACCACAGCTTAGATTAGACCCGACCCTTTAACCCTAATTTTATATTATAAAATTAACTACCCACATAATTACCACTAATCAAATTCTAGATAATGAATGAACCAACCTTACCTATAGTCATTTGCTCTTGTATCAGCCCACTGCTGAAAATTGTAGTCGACCCGAGAAAGTTACTGATCTCCAAATCTAGTTCTCCAATTCAACCCTTTCTTTCTTCTTAGTCGATGAATCCCTGGCGGCAGTCCACACCCACAACAGAGAATCAAGCCCAAATCCACAACTAGGCAAGGCACTTACCTCCAACCAGTAGCCCTAAATTTCCTTCGCAAGGATGAAGGAGTCCATGCTCTGATTAGGGGAAAACAGCAAGAACCGATCCAAAATCTTCCTCCTAGTGTAGAATAAGAAGAATGTCACGGATCAAAACATCAATAACCTGATTTCGGAAACCCAAACTTACCTTCAATCGAGACTTCTATCATAGCGAGGAAAGGAAAATCAAAGATCCTTGGAACCCTAGTTGCCTCTTCACGCCGGCGATTGGGAGAAGGGGCGGCGGTGTAGCGAGCCCAGGGAGGAGGAAACGACCAGTTGTGAACCCAACCTAGGGCTCAGGAAATTGGCTGAATCAGGCGGCGATGGCTCAGCGGGGGTGGAAGGAATTCAACTAGGGAATGACCTCGGTAGTGGCTGAGATCTCGGTGACGACAAGGCAACGAGCAGAGGGGAAGGTGACGGTGCCGAGAAGGAGCTAGGGTTCGGCCGGCGAGATGAAGAGGAAGGAGGAGAAGAAATCTGCCTGATCCCTCCTTTGCTGAGGCTTTATTCGCGTGGGAGAGGAAACACGAAGCGGTGCCGATTTTGGGAAGAAGAAGAAACGGACACCGGCGCGGAGGCGCGGGGTGCGGTCGGGTGCGGAAACGGGGAAGAAAATGACGATAATGAGAAAAAGAAATGGAAAATAGAAAAATAAAAAGAATAATAAGAAAATAAAACTTTTCCCCGTTAAAATGGGGTAGCCAAAACAGGCTTTTCCGGGGCCCAATTTTTATCGCCGTAAACTTGTCATACGAGCTCCGAAAAATTCTCAGAAAATTTCTAAAATTTTCAAAAAATTCCCTTATGATTATTTACCCTTTTTCAATATTTTACATTCTCCCCCACTAATAAAAATTTGGTCCCCAAATTTTCGTTATCTACTATCAGCAAGTACTAATAATAGATAGATAGTATAAATTTTGAACGGAAAATAACCCACATACCTCAAATGAAAAGATGGGGGTATCGAGCTCGAATCATATCCTCGAGCTCCCAGGTAGCCTCCTCATCAAAATGATGCTGTCATCCGACTTTAACCAGCCAGATAGTCTTGTTCCGCAACTGACGCTCCTTCTGGTCCAGAATCCGTATCGGGACCTCCTCGTAGGTGGCGTCGGGCTGAAGGGAAACTGGTATATCAGACAGCACATGAGCTGGGTCGGTTATGCATCTCCTCAGTATAGATACATGAAATACGTCGTGCACGCCTGCCAGAGCTGTTGGTAGCGCCAGGCGATAAGCTACTGCTCCAATCCTCTCCAGGATCTGGAAAGGGCCAATGTATTGTGGAGCTAGTTTACCTCGGAGGCCAAATATCTTCACCCCTTTCATGGGTGAAACTCTCAAAAAAACATGGTCGCCAGTAGAGAACTCCAGGGGTCTCCGTCTCCGATCAGCATAACTCTTCTGGCGATCCTGCGCTTCTGACATCCTTCGTCTGATAGCACGGACCAACTCTGCCTCCTGCTGAGCTCTATGAGGTCCCAACAGCTGGGCCTCCCTAACCTCATCCCAGAGGGTGAGTGTCCGACAAGGCCTACCATGCAACGCTTCAAACGGTACCATCTGGATAGCCGAATGAAAGCTGTTGTTGTAGGTGAACTCTACCAATGGCAAATGGTCCTCCCAACTGCCTCTGAAATCCAATACACAAGACCTCAGCAAGTCCTCTAGAGTCTGAATGGTCTGCTCTGACTGTCCATCTGTCTGCGGATGGAAAGCTGTACTGAAACGGAGCTGAGTGTCCAAGCCCTGCTGCAGACTCTACCAGAATAGAAACGTGAACCGAGGGTCTCTATCCGAAATAATACTCAAAGGAACACCATGTAATCTGATGATCTCCCGGCAATACAGATCTGCCAATCGATCCAGGGAATCAGTCTTCCGGATCGCTAAGAAGTGCGCCGATGTGGTTAATCGATCAACGATTACCCAAATCGCGTCATGGCCTCGACGTGTCCAAGGCAAACCGACGACAAAGCCTATGGTAATATGTTCCCATTTCCACTCAGGAATAGGAATCTGCTGAAGTAATCCAGCAGGTCTCTGGTGCTTAGCCTTCACCTGCTGACAAATAAGACATCTAGCTACGAATTCCGCAATGTTTTTCTTTATACCGTTCCACTAGTATGAATGTAACACCCATAAAGTCTCTAGTAATTTTATATAGTTTTTGCATGATTAGAATGTGTTTTATGTGGGTTCCTTCTACAAAAAAAAAAAAAAAAAAAAAAAATAGAACCAAAAAGAGGCATGGCCAAGGTGTGAACTTTGAACCTCTTAACAAGTGGCAATCTTTAAGTGGTATGGAATAACCAATAGGCCAAGAGGAAGTATTGTTAGAAAGGAAATGAAATTTGTGGTTAAAGGTAGGGAAGGTAAGGGGACACTTTTCTTCTTTCACCAAGAATAAGTGAGAGGGATGAAGAGAGAAAGCAAGAGAATGACAAGTTGTGTTCTTCCCTCTTCCTTTTATTTAGAATAAATAGGAATAAAAAGATAAGGGAAAGAAAAGTTCATTCTTCCTTCTCCTTTCATTTAGAATAAAAAGGAATAAGAGGGCAAGGGAAATTGGTTTTCTCCTTCCTTCTTCTCCTTCTTCTTCCTCCACCGAAATCCTAAGTTTCCCCTCTCCCATTTCCAAAAACAAACTTAAGGTTTCTCCCTAAGAAAACTACACAAGGAAGAGTCCTTAAGGCCTAATCCTTCTCACAAGCAAGGTACACAAAGGGGAGTCCTAGAAGCGGAAGTCTTCTTCTTCTCCTCCACCAAGGGTACTTTTCTTAGTAAATCAAGTAAGAGGATGTAAGTATTCCCCTCACCTGCAGTACAAGTAGTTTTTCCTCGTTAATTTTCTTTATGTTGCTTAAAAACTTAGAATCATGCTCCTTTAGGTTTCGGCCAAGAAGAAATAAAAGGATTAGAGAAAGTTTAAAACGTAAACTATGCTTGCTTATGATTCCTCATGGTGTGTAATCCATTATATGATATTGGTTTAAGGTTTTCATGCTTTATGTTGCTTAAAAACTTAGAACCGTGCTCCTTTAGGTTTCGGCCAAGAAGAAATAAAAGAATTAGAGAAAGTTTAAAACCTAGACTATGCTTGCTTATGATTCCTCATGGTGTGTAATCCATTATATGATGTTGGTTTAAGGTTTTCATGCTTTATGTTGCTTAAAAACTTAGAACCATGCTCCTTTAGGTTTCAGCCAAGAAGAAATAAAAGGATTAGAGAAAGTTTAAAACCTAAACTATGCTTGCTTATGATTCCTCATGGTGTGTAATCCATTATATGATGTTGGTTTAAGGTTTTCATGCTTTATGTTGCTTAAAAACTTAGAACCATGCTCCTTTAGGTTTCGGCCAAGAAGAATAAAAGGATTAGAGAAAGTTTAAAACCTAAACTATGCTTGCTTATGATTCCAACTCGAGTTCATCAATAATATCTCATTCCACTAAAGAGTTATTATTGAACTACCGCACCAATCCCATATTACTATATGAGCTCCTTCTTATCATGAGTGTGTTAGTCTCCCTCTGTTTAAGATATAGAATGCCCACTAATTAAATGAGTTACTGACAACTCACTTAATTAATATCTAGCTCCAAGAGTAGTACCACTCAACTTCATCATCATGTCGAACTAAGTCCACCTGTAGGATTTACATGACAATCCTTATGAGCTCCTCAAGGGGACATCATCAACCTAGATTACTAGGACACAGTTTCATTCTATAATCAACAACACACCATATAAATAATATCATTTCCCAACTTATCGGGCCTATTAATTTAACGAGCTAAATCACATCCTTTGATAAATTAAAGAAATAAATATTAAGTATATGTGCTTGTTATTATATCATGATTAAGAGTACACACTTCCATAATAACAAAAGTCTTGTTCTTTTATGCAGTTAGTATAAAAAGAACTTACCTTAAATGGTTCTACTCAATACATTCAGAGTGTATTAGTGTATTTTTATAGTCAAGATAAACTAATACCAAATTACACTACGACTATTCCAATAGTTTGTTCCTATCTATCTTAGTCGTGAGCTACTGTTTATAATTTATAAGGAATTGATAACATGATCTTCTATGTGTGACACCACACACCATGTTATCTACAATATAAATTAATTGAACAACTACACTTAGCATATAAATGTAGGCATTTGACCAATGCGATTCTTTATTTCAAAATAAATGTTTACAAAAATCTAGGCTTTTAGTATACACTCTAACACTGGCAACATTCCCTAAATCTGACCCCGTGTCTCTGGCAAGCAATAGTCGGTCGGACTTTATGAAGGACTCGGTCGGCTTGCCAGGTGAACATATTGTGGGCCCCTCAATCCAACAACCTCAATTTTTTTAGCATTTTGTGTCATAGAGGACAGAGGATATTTTGCATGTAAACTGTACACCAGAAGCTTCCATCTTGCCAAACGTAGGGATTGTGCATCCATTTTAAGAAAAATGTCAGAGCATCTTTATAGTTTATCCTTTTTTAGAAGCATTTTGAGATTTGTGCATAAACAAACAATAATACTATAAAAGGATGTCTCCATTCACAGGCAGAGGTACGCGATGCGACGCTACACAACTTTAAATACTCATAGCTACTATTATTTTACTGTTTATCATCTTCAATCGAATCACTTACTTGAGTGTGGAGGGCCTACGCTAGGACCCCCTCCCTGACCTGGTTGCTAACGCTCCTTTTGACATGTAGGACCGCTCAAAATCACTTTATGCTAAATCATAGTATTCAAGCAGTCAACATCAGAGTCACTTTCCCAGCCAGTCATCTTCTCCGTTTTTGGATAGGATCATATATCTTAAACAGAAGTTTAATTACTTTTTCCTTCAACCTTTAAGTAACATATATAATTGTAGTGTCCAAAACTAAATTATTTTAATTAAGAGGATTTATTTGATTAATTCAGATTTAATTAAAAATTTAATAATTTAAATAGATAGATGTAGTTAGATTTAATTAATTAATTTTAACTTACATTTATAGAATTTGGATTGATCAATTATATTAAGAAAATGATTGGATTTAAATATGTATAAAATTTATTTTATATCCGTGTATATATATATATATATATATATATAACCTATGGATAGAAATTTTTATTATGCATATAAAAATTTATATGACTTAGTAAGTATATAAAAATTTATATAACCCATGTGTATAAATTTTTTATATAAAAATTTATATAACTCGTGGATATAAATTTTTATTATGTATATAAAAATTTATATGACTTAGTAAGTATATAAAAATGTATATAACCTATGGATATAAATTTTTATAAATTTATAAGACTTAGTATGTATATAAAAATTTATATAATGTATGGATATAAATTTTTATGATTGACTTATATAAAATTTATATGACTTAGTGATTATGGTGGAAATGTTCAAGTTGGATAAGTCATGGCAAAGCCTATTTAATGCTTTCCTCTCCTCGGATTTTTGGCTACTTCCCAAAACCCTAAATCCCCCCAAAATTTCCGTCAGCCCTAAGCCTCCATCCTCACCAAATTTTCGCCGGTTCTAGAGCTCCAAGCAAAGGCAAAGAAGAGGGAGTTGGTAGCTAAAAATTAAAGGCATGTTCTCTACCTTGTACCTTCATTGGTTGGTTTTATAAATTGGTGGAATTTGGATGCTATAGTTTGATGTTCTTTGCTTTTTTTTTTTGGGACAATGACACCATGGTTTAGATTCTTTCCTTATGCTCCAAATGATTTGTATAGATGATGGATTTCAAATTCTATAGGGAGAAGTTTGAATTCTATTTTTAGAGTTCATTATTCATGGTGTTACACTACATTTGCTTCATGTTTTCTATTTGGTTTCCATTAGAAAATTAGAGAACTTTGTATGCTCGAATTGTAGTATAGAACTTTCAAGTTTCAGATTCTATAGGGAGAAGTTTGAATTCTATTTTTAGAGTTCATTATTCATGGTGTTGCACTACATTTGCTTCATGTTTTTTCTATTTGCTTTTCATTAGAAAATTAGAGAACTTTGTATACTCAAATTATAGTGTAGAACTTCCAAGTTTTAGATTCTATAGGGAGAAGTTTAAATTCTATTTTAGTTCATTCTTCATGGTGTAGCACTATATTTACTTCACATTTTCTATTTGGTTTCCATTAGAAATTAGAGAGGTTTGTATGTTAGAATTATAGTGTAGAACTTCTAAGTTTTGGATTCTATATCACTATTTTAGGAGTTATTCATCATGATGTTGCATATATTGTAATTTGCTTCATGTTATATTATTTGTTTACCCTTAGAAGTTAGAGAACGTTTCATGCTCACATGGATTTATATAACTTGTAAGTTTCAGATTTTGAGGGGATGACTTCCGCACTGACTTTAAGGGGGTTATAATCATGTTTTCTTTCTTTACAATTATGGTTAGGTTCTTATACATGTTTCCAATTAGGAGTTAGCAATTTTCTTGCTGTTGCAAATGGTTGAATAAGTTGCATAACGGGATTAGAAGGAAGTTAGTTTACTCACTATATTAGAGAATATAATTATGTTATCTCTTTTCTACCAAATTAGCCTCTTACACATGTAGACAACTAGAGGTTAGTTAATTTTCATGTTGCTCTTAATTGTGTGCATGAATTTTATATTTCGGTTATTTTTGGAACAAGTATGTTTGTGATTCATATGGTTATGTTTATGCTATGCATGCTCATGTTATGTTGATGCACAAGTCTATGCTTAATCTTATGTTATGAATTACATGCTTATGTTTAGATCTATGATTATGCCCATGTTTAAGTAGTGATCAAGCTATGATTCGGGCAAGCTCGGGGAGCTCACCAAGTCCTATGTGATGGAGTGTGACCGGTGACCCCAGTCCGGGAGCTTATTAAAATCTACGTGGTGGAGTGTGACCGGTAACCCCAGCCTAGGAGCTCACCAAATCCTACTTGGTAGAGTGTGACTGGTGACCCTAACCTCTTACACATATAGACAACTAGAGGTTAGTTAATTTTCATGTTGCTCTTAATTGTGTGCACGAATTTTATATTTCGGTTATTTTTGGAACATGTATGTTTGTGATTCATATGGTCATGCTTATGCTATGCATGCTTATGCTATGTTGATACATAAGTCTATGCTTTAGCTTATGTTATAAATTGCATGCTTATGTTTAGATCTATGATTATGCCCATGTTTAAGTAGTGATCAAGCTATGATCCCGGTAAGCCCAGGGAGCTCACCAAGCCCTACGTTGTGGAGTGTGATCGGTGACCCCAGCCCGGGAGCTCACCAAAGCCTACGTGGTGGAGTATGACCGGTAACCCCATTTTGGGAGCTCACCAAATTCTACATGGTGGAGTGTGACCAGTAACTTTAGTCTGGGAGCTCAACAGATCTTACTAGGTAGAGTGTGAACGGTGACCCTAGCCCGGAAGCTCACCAACCCTACATGTTTTATGACATGCCAGTCTGCTTCTGTGACATTACGTTTATGATTATGCTTGTGTTTAAGTTATGCTCACGATAGGTTTATATATGATTATGTTATGCTAGTCTCTAATATGTATATTTATGTCATGCAAGTATGCTTATGCCTATACTTATATATATGTTTATGACTATGCTTATACTCATGCTTAAGGTTATTTATATGTTTATGCTTATGTTTATGCTCCTATGTTCATGTCGGTGTCTATGCTTACGTTCATGCCTATGATACGCTAGAGTCCTAGGTTACGTAGCATGTGTTCCCCTTAGTACACCAGATTATAGACATTAATTATTGCATAACATGGTTTTGAACATGTTGAGTCTGTAGACTCACCGTTTGATTTATTTCAGGAGATGAGACACGTAAGATGGGATGCGTTGACCAATGAGTAACATCCACAAAGACCTTTTAATTTATATCTTTGATCTACACCTTAATATTGCTTCACAAACCTATGACAATTTGTTTTTTCTATGGTATAGATTTAAGTTACTAGAAAGATAGGATTCGAAAAGCTTGCTTACTCTGATATATAGTTAAGGGAGAGCAGTGATCCGACGGTGCGTGCGGACCATTACATTAAGGTCAAGCCTTCTTCGCCCTCTACGGGGCAATTCAATGCTCAAGTTGTTATACCAGTCAAGTTTCAATATCTAGTAAGTTTTACGAATTAAGCAGTCTACTTTGACTTTGACCAAGCTCTTTCTCACCTTTTGAATAAAGTAAAAAAACAAAAAAAAACAGTAATATCTTCAATTATCGTTCTTTATAGCAATGGAATATATATGCCAAGTCACCATATGAGATGTTCTCTCTTACCTTTGCCATCTCATCCATAACGCTCGTTCAAATACTCCCTTAGGTCTCATGCATGTATGAAATTATCGCATATAATTTGATGCTACTATCTATTTCTACCTCTAATGCCTTTTTTATTTTAATTTATATATATATATTTTATGATAACTTGTTGAGAACTAAACAATTGGCTCATTAATGAATGAAAACATGAAAGCAAAAAAAAAAAGTGTTAATGTAATTTAATTAGAGAGGTGATTAGTACATTTTGTTTGACTTTATGTCTATTAATATTAGCCATGATAAAATGGTTTGACAAAAATCATGGATGGTCTAAGCTTGATGTAAGCGAATTCTCAAACAAAAACAAAAGAATTTTTGTTCAAGTTCAGTTGTAGTATCATTCTCTATACTTACCTATTTAGAACGAGCAATAAAATAATAACAGTTTATATATATATTTTATTTCAACATGACTATTTTATTTAAAGGAGAATAATTAAATATTACAACAATATATGAGGAAATTTATTATTTTACGATACCTTTTATTTTTGAATTTCAAAATAGAATAATCAAAACTCGTTATTGCATTTTGTATAAAACAAAATGCATTTTTTTTTATGATGAAAATTCTAAACCACAAAGAGAATCGTTGGATTGTATTATATTTAAATTCATATAAAAATGTTGAAATCTTATTATTTAGGCTCCAAGTACAATCTTATTATTCACCCTCTATAATGTATTCATTACCTCTCAAATAAATCATCATGACTATAATTTAAAGAAAAATATATGATATCCTCATCAATTTATTATATCCATGAAATTATTGATTTGGCGACTATAATTTTTGTGTTTGCGATTTATTTTATTATGAATTGTTTTTCTTTTATTCATAATTTTTACTGCATTTTATTTATTTTAAATATAATCAACTTTAATTTTGTTTACCTCCTAACCATTAAAATAATTTTAAAAAATTATATATCAAATTTAAAATAAATTGCAAAAGTTATATTGAATTAAATATTTAATCCTTTCGTTAATAGCTAAATTGATTTATATTTATTTATAATGTTCCCCTCTCTATTTTCTTCCGTCGGGATTGAGCCATCCGCATGCGCTTCCCGTTTCCCGTACGACGCTAGGAACTCTCAGCGCAACTCGAAACCCTAATCATCAGGCATGGGGAGCAGCAATCTTCCTCCCAGAATCATCAAGGTTCTGTTTCCTCTTCTTCATTCCCACCTCCCGATTCTTATTTGATCCCCATTTGCCCCTATACTTGGCCCCTAAGTCTGATAGTTTTTCGTAATGTTTTCTTAATGCCTCATTCGAATAGGAAACGCAGAGATTGCTCAGTGAACCAGGTAACTGTTTTCCTTTTCTTTCGTCGATTTTATCTGTTAGTGTTATTTCTTGTGTGGAATCGTTTTATGAAATTCATGAATTGGAAATATTTTAGGTAGCATTGGGGGTCGTGTTTATCATTTTGAGACATTTTAGGAAATCCATTGAAAAGAATTCTTTTTGCTGTCTCTCGATTACTTGGTCTGCTGGCTGACTCGGTCTTATTGTGTGTTTGCAGCTCCGGGGATTAGTGCATCTCCGTCAGAAGAGAACATGCGCTACTTCAATGTCATGATCCTTGGGCCAGCTCAGTCACCTTACGAAGGTTAGCTGCTCCAAGACAAGCTGTTTAACTGTTCCATCTCTCGTTTTTTTATTATTTTTTTTTGTTACATCAATTCATAATATATGTGCAACTTATCATATGAATTCCCGTCTCTTTTATTGGAGACATGCTTCGATATACGAATTATCTTTCAAGGTTTTTTTTTTCCTCTGATTTATACAGTCATTCTTTCCTTAAACTTGTATGTGTTGTTAACTTGGGTATATTTCTAGCCATTTTTTCGACATGTGAACATGTTGGAAGATTATTCACCGAAATGATAACTACTTTCCTACCAGAACAAGCTTTCTTTTAAACTCTAATTGTCAGCCAAATTTGTTCATGTTGAGAATTTACATAGCTATTCTTCTAAAAATGTGAAGATTTTATTGTGGATCTTATTGGTTGTAGGATAGTGGCAATTGTCTTGTGACAAACAGATGGTAAGGGTCACTCGTCTTATATTGCTGTGATCGAATTCTTGAGTGTTAAGCTTAAATGATTGTGCCAATTGACTTGAAAGCAAATGCATTGAAAAACTCTTGAATTTCCATTGTTTTTTTAATCTAGAAGGGTATGAGTGTTGGTTAGAACTTAGAAAGGTTGAATCTATTAGATTGGAAGGTGTAAGGGGTAAAAGAAGATTAAAGAAAATGTTAAATGTAATAAAAATTGGTATAATTAATTTGAATATTACTAAGAAAAATGATATTACCTTGAATAGAGCTCAATGGAGGAATAATATTCAAGTAGCTATTCCCAAGTAGTTGGTACAAACACAACTTGATGTTAATGATGACAGTGGTGGCGGCCAAATAACTTAATTGGGCTATTGACTTTTTGCCTTGGTTGTAGTCTCCTATCTTTCTTCTCACTCTGGTAAGATCACTTGATACTCAGGACTTAGTATAGCGTGTGGAATAATGCTACCATATCAAATCTCTCTGTAAACAGAAAGATAATTAATAGAATGGTAGTGTATCAATATTTGAACCTTGGGTTTTCATTGGTCAGTAGATTTAAGAATGTTGTATCAGTTCTTTAGTCTATGCCTCTCTCTGTGTTGTTAAAGGCGCGCCTGAGGCGCGCCCCAGGCGCAAGGCGCGAGGGAAAACGCTTCTCCCCGCGCGAGGCGGGCGCTGTTCGCCAGGCGCGCGCCTAGGCGCGCCTCGTGCGCCTTTGCACCTCAACGAAGCGCGATCGAGGCGCGATCGAGGCACCGCAATAGATCTTGACCAAATCTGGATTTTAAACAAAAAAAAAAAATTCCAAATCAGCATTGTTTGGAATTAGGGCATGGGAAAGAGGAGCAAAAACGCAGCAGAAAACGCAGGAAGGAAACGCAGGAAGGAAGAGAACGCAGGAAGGAAGAAAACGCAGGAAGGGAGGAAGAAACCTGAACCCATTTCCGTCCGCCGCCGCCATCGCTGAGTCGCGCCATCGCTGAGTTGCATCATCGCCAAGTATGTTTTCCTTCTTTCTTCTATTTTTTTCTGTTCTTCACTTCTTCTTCTTCTCTTCTTCTTATTCGTCTGTTAACATCTTCTTCTTCTCTTCTTCTCTTCGCTGCTTTCTCTTCGTTTCTTTTGCTTCTTCTTTTCTGTATTTTTTACCTGTTGCAGTTCTGTATTCGTTTCGCCGCCGAGTATTCTTTTCGCTGCTGTCCGGTTCGTGTACGTACTGTGCTGCTGTCAGGTTTTGTTTTGTTTTGGTTTCTGTTTTTAAATTTTTGCCGGTTGTTGTTTAATCATCTTCTTCTCTTTTGCCGTCTGGTTTTGGATTTTTGATACTGATTTTTTGTTTCATATTTGGTGCTGTATTAGTGCTACGCGTCCACTGTCCAGTATTTCAGTCCACTGTCCAGTATTTCAGTTTTTGACTTCCTACTGCTGCTGGCGTGCTGCTGTCCACTGTCCAGTATTTCAATTTTTTTAATGTTTTTTCATTTTTTTCTGTCTTTACTGCTTTTGGTTTTGTTGTATTGGTGTTGGCGACTGCCGTGCTGTCCAGTATTTCAGACTTTTTACTATTTTTTTATTTTTTTTTCTTTACTGCTTTTTGTTTTGCTTTGAAATGAACATTTCTATTTTTTTACTGGTTTTTATTTTTTCAGGCGGTAGGTATAGTTCCTGAATTGGTCTAAGTTTTACTTTTAAATTACTGGTACAGATTGTACAATGCTTTTTTATTGTTGGTACCTTATTGATTCTATTTTTATTTTTAATTTTTCAGACTATTTTCTTGTTCAATTATCATGGAAGGTAGTAGTGATACTCCAACATATATATCAAAAGATCCGGGATGGAATTATTTTCAAAGAATTAATCCGGATAATAAAAATGATTTAATTTGTAACTTTTGTCAAAAAGTTACAAAAGGGGGTATTTATCGTGCAAAACAGCATCTTGTTGGGGGGTTTCGAAATACTACGACTTGCAAAAAATGTCCACCTCATGTACGTGAAGAAATTAAAAATTTCATGGAGAAAAAGGCAGAGAAAAGTAATCTTTCTCAACTTGCGACATTGGACTTTGAGGATGTAGACCCTCTTGGTGATGATATTGATATAGATAATATTGGAGCTAAAGGTGTGCCGCCTATAAGTACAAGTACAAGTTCTAGATCAGTGAATATGCAAAAAAAGGCCCAGACAAATAGGTCCAATGGATACGTATTTTGCTCCTAATGTACAAAAAATTGTTGAAAGTAGAAAGGGTAAAGAAAGACAATCTACGATAAATGAGGCATACAAGAAAGAATTGAGGGAAAAAGCTTGTATGGCCATAACTGAGTGGATGTATGATGCGGCAATTCCATTTAATGCCGTTAATTATTCAAGCTTCAAAAGAATGTTGGACTTGGTTGGCCAATATGGTATAGGTCTAAAAGGACCTAGTTATCATGAGGTGCGGGTTCCTTTTCTAAAAAAGGCGGTTGATAGTGTGACAAATGATTACATTAAGTCGTGTGAAACAGAATGAGCCAAGTATGGTTGTAGTTTGATGGCAGATGGGTAGACAGACAAAAGGTAGAGAACATTGATTAATTTTTTAGTGAATTCTCCTAAAGGTTCAGTTTTCATCGAATCGGTTGATGCTTCTGATTATGCAAAGACTGGAGAGAAAATATTTCAGTTGCTTGATCGATTTGTGGAGCGTGTAGGAGAAGTAAATGTTGTTCAAGTTGTTACAGATAGTGCAAGTAACAATGTGCTTGCTGGTAAGAATCTATTTAATTCCTTCTTATCAATATGCTTTTTCTTATATATGTTAAATTTATCTACTTTTCTAACTTCGTTTGTAGGAAAATTATTAGAAGCAAAAAGGCCACACTCGTATTGGACTCCTTGTGCTGCTCACTGCGTTGACTTGATCTTAGAAGATATAGGGAAATTGCCTGATTTTAAAGCAACATTGAAGAAGGCAATGAGTGTGAATGCTTACATTTATGTTCGCCCCGGCATGGTAAATATGTTGAGGCAATTCACAAGACAAAAAGAGTTTTGTCGGGCGGGTGTCATAAGATTTGCTACTGCTTTTCTTACTCTTGAAAGGATGCACCTACAGAAGCAAAATTTAAGAAAAATGTTTATTTCAAAGGATTGGACAGATAGTAAATGGGCAAAAGAAGCGGCGGGGAAGAAGGTAGCTAAAATCATCATGACACTTAGATTTTGGAGCAGTATTGTGCATATTTTAAAGATATATGACCCTTTAGTCCGTGTTCTGAGACTGATTGATGGCGAAAGAAAACCTGCAATGAGTTATATTTATGAAGCTATGGATAGGGCAAAAGAAATAATTATGAAGGTCTTTAAGGAGAAAGAAGAGAAATACAAAGAAGTGTTTGAGATCATTGATACAAGATGGGAATGTCAACTTCATCGGCCTCTGCATGCTGTAGGACATTATTTGAATCCAGAATATTTTTATTTATACACAGATTCAAATATATGTGGAGAAGTGGTGAATGGTTTGTTTGAAACTATGGAGAGATTGGTTTCAAGTGTTGCTGAGCAAGATAAAATCACTACCCAACTCTCTATATATCGAAAGGCAAAAGGGCTATTTGGGAGGAATGTGACAATTAGACATAGAAGAGCATTATCTCCAGCAGAATGGTGGGAATGTTATGGAGCAAATACCTCAGAATTGCAAAAGTTTGCTATTAAAGTGCTTAGCCTCACTTGTAGTGCTTCTGGTTGTCAGCGCAATTGGAGTGTATTTGAGCAGGTATGTAATAAATATAAATGTTTAATACTATTAGTATGGTACTTTTATAAGTAGAAAATATTCTTTGATATTTTATTATACTTATTGTGATTTTTGACATTTTGTAGATTCACAGCAAAAAAAGAAATAGGCTAGCTCAGCAGCGCTTAAATGATTTGGTATTTGTGAAATATAATCGTGCCTTAAAGCTTCGGTATGATGCACGTGATAAGATTGACCCCATCTCTTTGACAGATATTGATGATAGTAATGAATGGTTGATGGGTAGAATGGATGGAGAAAGTGATAATGAAGAAGATGAGTTGGTTTTTGAAGGTGATGACTTGACATGGGATGTCGTTGCTAGGGCTAGTGGAGCTGAAGAGCCTGAATATTGGTACTAGAGGAAAAAATATTGCAACCATGACCTCTAGTTCAAATGCTAGGCCTAAACAAGTCGAGAAGGGAAATGCATCTTCCTCTATGAGACACTCATCTCTAAGATTTAGAGATGAAGAAGAAGAAGAAGAAATTGAATTTGAAGAAGATGAAGATAACGAAGAAGAAGAATACAATGAGGATGATCTTGAGCTTGATGATTAATTTTACTTATTACACTTGTTTTGATGGACTTTGTTAGTTTAAATTAGAAACTTGAAACTTGAAAGTTTGAAACTTTTATTAATTTTATCATGGTGTTGTTTTGCTTGTTATATTTGATATTGATGTATGTGGAATATTAATAGTTATCATATTTGACATAGTATATGAGTGTGGCAATAGTCTGGTAATCATCAACCTCATGTTCAAGAGGCGCGCGCCTCGGGCGCGCCTCGCGCCTCGGGCTCTAGGAGCTTTTTGCGCCTCGCGCCTCTAACAACACAGGCCTCTCTCTAAATATTACTTTGATTCTGCTTGTTGATTTAGTTTTCTTCTAATGTAGTATGTCTATGCTTTTTGTTAAAAGATCTATAAGCAAATTACAGTTTTCTACATATTTAAGGAGAAATAAGTAGATGACTAAGGCCAAAATTTCAAGTTCCAAATTTTTGTAAAAAAATGCCGATGTTGATCCCAAGCCCGGATGAAAAAGGTTAAGAGCTGCGTTAGGTTGTCAACCATCATCAAACTTAGACGAATATTCTATTAATGGATCTATCAAACTATTGTGTTAATGATAGGTTGTTCTCCGGAAGGAACGCATTGTCGGTTTGACTATAACATCTCGGTAAGGACTGCTACATTTTCATGAGAACTTGGGTGTAGTGTTAAAATATGCAAGAGTTCTCACACCATAGGTTGGATAAAAACAAATATTATCTGAATACTCATTGCCTTAGATTTGAAATATGAAAAATAGGAATGCTCACTCGTAAAGCAATGAAGGTAACAGATATGATGATTAGGAGAAATATTAATATTTTGTGTTGACAGGATACAAATTGGGTAGGAGATAAACAAAGATAATAGAGAACTCAATTTTTAAGTTATGATACACATAAAGAAATACAAATAAAAAATGGAGTAGGTATTATTATAGATAGTTCGTTAATGGATAAAGTATTAGGACTGGTTAGAAAGAGGATAAAATTATAACTCTCAAAGATAGTAGTGACAAAAGAAAATATTAATGTAATTAACATATATACACTTCAAGTAGGATTAGATCAAGACATGAAATATAAGTTTTCGGAATACCTAGATGAGGATTTTTACAAAAAAATTCCATGATTTTAACAAATGGATAATCTAAATGGGTATATAGGAGTAAAAATGAGGAATATATATTAGGGTGTGTGGGGGTGGTTATGGTTTTGGAACAAGAAATGAAGAAGCAAAAAAACTATATTGGATTTTGCAATAGCATATTAACTTATATTATTAATATATTTTTCAAGAAAAAAGAAAAATACTTGGTTATGCTCAAAAGTGGGTATGATAGGTTACAAATTGTTTTTTTATGGCCTAGAAGAAGGATAAAAAAATTTGTAAACATTACAAGTCATCATAAAATTTAACTATCCAACATAGGTTAGTCGTGTTATATATGCGCCTCAAGCATAATATTAATAGAATAAAAATGTGCACGACTCCTAAAAATCAAGGGATGAAATTTAAAGGACCGGAAGTAAAATATATTTATCAAGAGGGTATGAGAATAAGTATTAAGAGAAATATATGATGCTCGAATATGACATTAGATAAGATTATATTAAAGTTAAAAATGATGGTCAAGAGTGCATTCGGTAAGTAAAAAAGATGTGCTCCCCTAAGTAAATAATGTTGGTGGTGGAACGAGAGAAAAAGTGAGGGATCATTATTCTTTGGACAATTAAATATCCAACCCGTTATTGCAATAACCCAATTGCAAGAGTGGAGCCCTACCAACTTAGCTATATCCTCTCAGCCAAGTGGAGTATGCATGAAAGAGTCAGACACTTCTTATATTCTTTTTCTTGAACAACATATAAGTTATTATACATTTTTAAGAACGAAGACAACTTAGAAAAGTATACAGCAACTAACAAAGAGGCCAAGAAAGCCGTGATTGAAGTCAAGAATGCAACTTTTGAATGCTTATATTGTTAGCTAGGTACAAAATATAAAATAGCTAAAGACAGAAAGAGGAAGACAAGATATTTTATCTAAATAAGATGCATTAAAGATGATACAATAGAGTAATAGGTATACCATCGTAACTATGTATTATTTTTCATGCATTTGTGCGTCTGGCAACACCTCCAATTGACATGTGGTGTCACATACATATGACTTGTGGTGAGTCTTTGCAAAGATTACAAGCTGCGAAGATAAAAAATGGTAAATTTCTTCGATCAATGAGGGTGGATACTGGATATAATACCATTGCATCCCATTTGTATTACTGTTATTTCATTTCTTTGTTTATTAATGAGGTTTGTAATTTACAAAGTCTGCACATGCATGCACCAAGCACGCAATTGCAGTATAGTGCTTGGGAACCACTTCCATGCTTCATTACCTAGCTTTCCAGCTTCAAGTTCTTTTTTGTATTCTAACAGAACAATCAGTCTGACTGGACCATTCATGCATTGGTAGCCCTTACTAGATTTCTAGCCTTCTCTGTTCAAATGACTATCAATTTGACTGCACCTCCCACTTCCCTCTTGTGCCACTCAGTTGCTTGTGGCCCCTCCAAATTGTCACATTACGACAGTAGATGAAGGGTGAGGATAGGACGTTTGAGCCCAAGAGTGCCTACCAAATTATACTTGGTCTACCAATTCAAGCACCGGAGCTATGTACCTCAGCAAAGAGATCGTTGTCATGGAGATAAGGTTGTGTTGTTTGAAGTCATTCAACAATTTAACAATGACAATCGTGTTTAGATGAGGGGCGATTTCTGAGTTCATGCTGATCATGACATAGTTCGCCATTGAACAGTCGATCAAATTAAGTTTGCCGTCTGGAAGGCAGTCAACATGTTATCAGTGCATAATGTATATAGCAAATGATATGAGAGAAATAATATAGGGATTCAGATGATTTTTCGAGTACTATGCGAAAATTATGATGCGTGACATTATTGATGTCTGAAGTGGTCGATCGTCTTATTTGGTTAAAAATAACAGCTCTTTTTTAGTTTTTTTTTTAAATCTAAAAGACCTGAGTTTTTTTCTTTACTTTTAGGAACCCCATCTTGTATTATGTTAATAATACTAATAGTATATTAGGTAAGGATGATTCATTATGAGGTTATTATGGTAAAATATAGTTAGATTATAACTACAGGACTATGTCTTAATAACTTCAACAGTATATGTTTTTTGTTAGATGGGGGGCTTATCACTATGACCTTTTATTAATGATAATTTAACATTAATTAAGTATTAATAAATTATATTACTTAATAATTGATAATATAATATTAATAGGAAATGCTGTCAGTAATTTTATTATGAAATTATTTAATGGCTTATGTAAATATAGAATATGATCTTTTATTTCAACTGAAAATTCTTAAAGGCTTTATAGTAATCTCTAATACGATTAGGAAATGCCTCTCAACTAATTATAACTAACTTTTGATTTGTTATTCAAATAATTGTTTTGATTTTTTTTATTATTTTTTAGTGAATTATACCATTACTTATACTAGCACACATAGATGCTGTAAATTGTTGCAAAAGTAGCTCTTAATAAGTTGTTTGAAATACAATTACTCTGAATTATTACTAAAATTTAATTTGTAATTCAAATAATTGTTTTGTTTTTTAATTTGTTTAGTGAATATGCCATTACTTATACTAGCATGCACATAGATATTGATAATTGTTGCAAAAGTAATTCTAAATAAGTTGTTTGAAATACAATTACTCTGCGTTCTTTAAAATTTCAAGATAAATGTCTAAGCGATTGATACATATGAATCAATTGATTTGTAAGTGCATGACGGCAATCCTTAAAGTCTTTTCCAACTAAAATTTCAGCCAAATTAAATATAGATTCAACATTTTAATTTACTTTTTAAATATAAATGTTAAAGATTTTTTTTTTACTATTTTGACTATCATTTCATTTTCTGATGTGGTTTAATTAAATATTTTTTTTATTCACTGAAATATGTCGTCAATGCTGTCCACACCGCACCGTGCAGATTACACTAGTATTCAGATTACACTAGTATTCTTATGAATGCTAACATTCTGTGATTCTCATGGTAGTTTTCTTGTTAATGTGAGTATTCTGTGTAGAACCACAATTCAGTATATTAACATTTATTATTTCATATAATTAAAATTTGAACATATTATGTTAACTAGAAATTTTTTAATGGATTATTGCATTGTCCTATTGACAAGCAACAAGTACATTTAATTACATTTGGGTGAGCCTGTGCAGAACCCCAATTCAGTATATTAACATTTTAATGTCCAATGCTATTAAAATTTGAACATATTATGTTAACTAGAAATTTTTTAGTGGATTATTGCATTGTCCTAATGACAAGAAACAAGTACATCTAATTTTGTTTTCTAATTTTGAAAGTTTTTCAAGCAACAATAAGTGCTATATTCTAAAACATGTAAACCTAAGTTGCATCTTTCTTTCTATCAAGACTAATTCTTTACTTCCTTTTCCTGTCATTTTTCATTAGGAGGTGTTTTTAAGCTTGAGTTGTTCCTTCCTGAAGAATACCCGATGGCTGCACCAAAGGTATGAATTCTGCAAATAAGATTGCAATCTGTCAATGCTTTCACTTAGGTGATTAGTTTTCTTATTGCACGGGAATCTATATAGTAATGACGTTCTTAGTACATATTTTTTTAGAAGCATATTAAGATAATTTCATTTTTTCAGTGGAATTTACTTGGAGTATTGCATTTTACCAAATTCAAAAATATAAACAACTATCATTTATTGTGACAGAACCAACAGAAGTAGGAGAGGGCTTTAGGGATGAACCGACAAAAGTCAATGGGATTGTGTCAACTCGATATGATGAGGATGGAGAATGATTCCTGAGGTTGTGATCTTAGATGAAGCGTGACTTCTAGGCATCTAGGCTGCAACAAGTAAGAATACATGAAATCATACACTGACATGGGACAAGGATGACTAAGCTATGGGTGTGACATGCCTTGAGTAAATTAAGGGTGTGCTCTACATAACAACGCACACACATTTTGGTGGGTTAACTTGATTCTTTGTAAGAACCTTAAAGCTAAGTGTGCTCATTGTGGTCCAATTTCAGGAAAGGTGACCTCTTGCTAAGCTTCACCTTGAAGCTAGTTTTTGCCATTGGACAAAATCACGAGGCTGATAGTATAGCATGCTGGTCAAAGCAGACAATACCTTGATGTTGATCAGCACATGTCTAAGTTGGTGGGCTTGTGATGAACAAGTTTGATGAGCACAGGGAGTGATTAGCAAGGCTGATAACTAACAATGAACAATTCCCAGTAGGCTTTGTAGTGTGGAAGGGAGGAGAACAAATGCAATTCCCGTTGTTGGCAAACCCAGTCAATCTTGACACAAATTGACTGAATTGGATCCACATTGTGGCTGATCTAGTTCCAACTGGTTTCTTGAACATGTTTGAGAATCCCTCAAATTTGGAAAGTCATCATTAATTTGATAATATTCTGATGTAATTGATTGAAATGGTTTGGAAAATAGAAACATCAGTGGCGTGCAGTGAAGAGGGATGTTGAGGAAGAGGGGCATGAGACAGGTTATGAGGAAGAGACCACAAAGTGTTTGCAATGAGCTGTTTAGGAGCAATTCTTGTGATCGAGGAGCCATCAAGGAGGAGAAGATGATGATGTGACTTCAAGGAAAAGCAGAGTAGAGAAGCTAGAGGGATAGCAAATAATAATTATTGTTAATAGTTAATTGCTAACACTTGTGAGTTATTATTATCAGAAATATAAACATTAATTAGCATAATTAAGTTGATTTAATTTAATTATACTCTGACTAATTTATTTACGTTATGAGTTATGACCACCTGTGTGATATGTTCCAGCAAACATATATTTCTTGTTTTCATACATTTGTCTAACACCACAAGTGGCACATCTTATCACTATGATTAACATATTTTCTATACTAGTTTTTAACATTTTTGGTAATAGCAAAAACTGATGTTTTGTACCTTTTCTCAGTTGGAACTTAGTCCTTTTTTCTTTTTGGGTTTTTTATGTTTGTAGGTTCGATTTCTTACAAAAATCTACCATCCAAACATTGACAAGGTAAGTAAATATGCTTCATATTCTGCCCATGTTTGGAGGCGTTTGGATCTCTGTCAAATAAGTCAATAATTCATACAGCTTGGACGAATATGCCTTGATATTCTCAAAGACAAATGGAGTCCAGCACTACAAATTCGAACCGTATTGCTGAGGTAATTAATTACATCCGCTGAAAATAGGATGCTATGATTCAGTGTTTTTTTTTTTTATTATTGTCCATGGTTAGGGATATCATTTCAGACAAGTCGATCTAGCTTGAGACTTAAAGCATTGTTCTGACTCAATTTTATCGGTTAAAACCATACATCAACCTTACTTTAATTAAACTATAATAAAGATAATATGCGAGTCTCAACTATTTGGAAATTATCTATGTAATATGCGAGTCTCAACTATTTGGAAATTATCTATGTAAAGTTATAACACTATTATTAGGTCATGGTTGATAACCTGGACTTACAATAAATATATTATGAGATTGTGACAGTTTTGCACCAACTGTCGTTGGGTAGATTTACACCATCTATCAATGAATGTATCAAGTAAACTAGTGTGCAAATACTAGAATGTTGTTTGGAAGGAATGCATTGCAAGCTTTGACTGTAACGTCTCAACAAGAACACGTATATCACCATGAGGACTTAGGTATAATGTTAAATATACAAGAGTTCTCATACTATATGTTGGGTAAGAACAAATATTATAGAAAAATTTATTGTTTAAGATTTAGAATATGAAACCTACGAACACTTACTGATAAAGAAATGACAATGTTCTAAATGGCAGTTGTGCGGTTGCCTAGGCGGGAGGCGGACCTCAACCGCACCGCATTTGCGAAAGGTGGTGGTTTAGGTGGTGGTTCGGAGACGCATCCGACGTTGAAACATCGAAGATAGTTTTTGTCACGCGACCTAGGCGCGTGACACCGGCATTACTCGTGAATATAAATACTCGAAAACAACAAGCCTCATAACATACATATCAAACCAGTAATAATATAACGAAAATATTGTCTTTACAATCCAAAAGAGAAAGCGTACAAATAAAGATAACATGAACTAAAAGGATGAATCACTTGGACACGACTTGATTACTAGCCCCAAAACATCTCTTGCTCCTCTTTTTCGACTTGTTCTTTATCTGGGGATGGGAGTAAGGGGGGTGAGTGCTTGAAAAAACACTCAGTAAGTGGGATCGATTGAACATAGCATGACAAAATGCAAAATATAGCAAAATATTCGGAATTCATGATGAAAACATATTTCATGAAATATGACAGAAACATAACTTAATCGAAAACATATACTTTTAGCAAGACATTCAAAATTCATGACAAAACATAATTTAATCAAAAACATAACACTTAATAAAAAACATAGCACTGTTAAACATCTTGTTTTCCATGGTCTTATTGATTAGTCCCCTATATGTAATTCCTCTAAGGGGTGAGACCATATATCGATTATTATTACCCACCGCATCAGGGCCATAACTTGTCATATCTTATCATGTTTTCGGAAAACATAGCACTTAATTAAAAACATAGCACTTAAAAAACATAGCATTGTTAAACATCTTGTTTTTCATGGTTTTACTGATCAGTCCCCTATATGTAATTCCTCTAAAGGGTGAGATCATATATCGATTATTATTGCCCACCGCGTCAGGGCATATATCGGTTATTATTACCCACCGCATCAGGGCCATAACTTGTCATATCTTATCATATTTTCGGAAATTCCCTTTACCATATCTAACTTGAGTCATAACAGTGCATCTTGGAATAAAAAGAAATGAATTTGCAATATAAAATGACGAAATGTAAACATATTCTGCAGCTATACTTGAAACGAAAAGGCCACTTACCTGGCTAGAACTTCTTTAGTTTTGGACAGAAACTTTACAGAACTTGATACGATCCGTTAGGTGCTAGCCTCTTGGATCGACAAAGACTTGGAAGCACTACCGATCTGTTCCGGTGGAAGGTCAACGAAGAAGAAGTTGATGAGGGAGAAATCGATAGAAGGAATTTCCCTCTTAGCCTCCAAGGAATACGAAGAGTTAAGGTCTCAATTAATTCATCATTTATGATCTTCATTAATTAAGAAGATAAAGAGTTATATACTCCATAAATTCTTCATTTATAACCTTCATTATGATGACTCTTCAAATTTTTCATTAATTATCATTATGATGACTCTTCGAATTCTCCATTAATTATCATGATTATGACTATTCGAATTTTCTATTCTTTGTATCAAATAAATCCATATTAAAAAGGTTAGGTGAAAGGTTATCTATTCATTAAAAAGGCTAGGTGAAAGACCACCATACCATTACAACTTAGCACATGAAACATTGACATAGCTAGAATAAGTCCAAGTTACATAAAAAGATTAACACATGACTTATTATGTTATCATGATAAAACCAAAAGAAACATAAGCATAAAATTTTAACATATGACTCACTAAGTCATCTTGATAGAAATCAAGAAAAACATAGATATAACTAGAATAAAACACATAAAATTAATATGTGACTCATAAATTCTCATGATGAAGAGCATAGAAGAAACATATGAGTAACTAGACCCAACATTCGAAATCCCTAATATCCAAACCTACACATGACACAAAGTAGTCATAAACTTAGGTTTAATTTTATGGTATTAAGATTTCTAGGAGTTGAACCTAACTTAACCTTTAAAGGTATGTGCACTAATGTCCATTACCATATCCAAAATCGGGTCTTCACGGTTTTTTTCAAATGTTTCAGCATTTCGATCGTGAACCCGTCGCGTGACACGTTGGGCTCGTCGCCGACCTCTGGCGACGCTTTCGAGACCGTCGTCGAGCTTGGGCGACTCCTCCAGGCTCAGTGACTCCTCTGGGCTCGGTGACGGGTTCAGACTGGTCGCGCGACAAGCTCGGCCCATCGCCGGGCTCAAGCGACAGGTCCGGACTCATTGTCGAACCTAGGTGACGGGCCCAAACTTGTTGCTGGGCATAGGTAAAGCGTCCGAACGTGTTGTCCGGGTTTAGTGACGTGTGCCTTGGTTCGACGACGCATCTGACACCGTAATGCCGAATCAGCGAAGCAAAAACACATACATTTTTTGTTTTTGAACTTAGGATTTAATTAAAACTTTATATCAATAATTTTTATCAACTTCTAGCTATGGTTGAGATAATTTAAATAGACTTAATTAAAGTCTAATAAAATTATCATATTAATTATATATATATATTTTAAAAAATATTATTATTATTTTTAAAAAAATATTTGGATTAACTTTTTTATTATTAATTAATATATTTTATAGTAATTTTTAACTCCGCCCATGATGAACCCATCATGGTCAGTCCCAAGTTCGGATAAAGGAGGAGGGTTGCGTTAAGTTGCCAGCCAGTTAAACTATGATAAATGTTGAATAAATGAATCCATTAAATTATTATACTAATGCTAGGTTATTCCTCGGAAGGAATGCGTTGTATGATCCGATTGTAACGTCTCGGTAAGGACTGTTACATCTCCTTAACTTGAGCGTAGTGCTAAATATGCAAGAGTTTGTGTTGTAGGGATCGACTATAATATATCGGTAAGGACCACTACATCTCACTTCGGTGTAATGTTAAATAGGCAAGAGTTCTCACTCTATTCATTGATAATAAAAAATATTATATGAAAACTAATATTTTAAGATTTGGAATATGGAACATAGGAAAATCATGGAACATAGGAACTCTTATTGGTCAATTAATGGAGGCAGTAGTAGATGCCATAATTAGGAGAAAAATTGATATTTTATGTGTACAAAATACAAAATGAGTAGACGAGAAGACAAAAATGATAGAGAAATTTTAGGAAAGAGTAAAACTAGAAATGTAGTGGGTATTATTGCATATTGTTTGTTAAAGGATGAAGTTATAAGTATAGTTAGAAAAAGGAATAGAATTATAGCCCTTAAGATAATAGTGACAAAATAAATATGAATATAATTAGCATATATGCACAGCTAGTAGATTAGATGAAGCTACCAAAACCTAGATGAAGTATTATAAAACATTCTACCAAATGAAATGATTTTAATAGAAGGTGATCTAAATGGGCATATCAGAATAAAAAATGAGGAATATGAGAAGGTACATAGGGTTATGGGTTTGGAACGAGAAATTAAGAAGGGAAAACTATATTGGATTTTGCGATAGCATATGACCTTATATTAGCTAATACAATTTTTTTAAAAAAGAGAATAACACTTGTTCATGTTTAAAAGTGAGAATAATAAATCGTAAATTGATTTTCTTATGGTTAGAAAGAGGGATAGAAGGATTTGTAAAGATTACAAATTCATCTCTAGAGAAAACTTAACTATCCAACATAAGTTAGTCGTGTTAGATATACGCCTCAAGTATAGTATCAATAGAAAGAAAATATATATGACTCCTAGAATTAAGTGGTGGAAATTAAATGATGGAAAATAAATATATTTAAGGAAAAGGTAGGAGTATAACTATTAGGTGAAATATATAGTGATTCTAATACGACATGTGATAAGATAGTACAAAGTTAAAAATAATAGTTGAGTCAAAAGGTTATGCACCACCAAATAAGGAATCTTGGTGGTGGAATGAGAAAGTACAAGAAAAAGTGAAGAAAAAACGAACAACTTATAAGTAATTATATATTTGTAAAAATGAGGAAAACTTAAAAAAAAATACAATAGCCAAGATAGATATTAAAAAAGTAGTGAATGAGGTAAAGAATGAAACTTTTGAATGATTATATAAAAAATTAGATACAAAAGATAGGGAAAGAGACATTTATGGAATAGTTAAAGTGAGAGAAAATAAGACGAGATCTTATTCAAATTAAATATATTAAAGATGAATATAATAGAGTACTACTAAACGATGGAGAAATAAAAGCGCAGTGGAAAATATATTTTTATCAATTTTTAATAAAGGTTTAAGTGACCAACTTAACTTTAAGTAGGTTAAATGAATATAAAAATTTAAATTTTTATCTTAGAATTTAAACTTCAAAAAGTAAAACAAGAGATGCACAATAGAAAAACTGTTGGACTAGATGATATTCTTATAGAGATATGAAAGTGACTAGGAAAATAAAATATTGAATTACTTATAAAATTATTTAACATAATATTGAAAATGCAAAAAATGTCTGATCAATGGAAGGTAAGCACTCTAGTTCCTTTATATAAGAACAAGGGAGACGTAGAAAATTGTGTTAAACTAATGAATCATACCATGAAATTTCAGGAAAGATTAAGAGACTACGGTGATCAGAAATCAATTTGGGTTCATTTTTGGAAGGTCGATAATAAAAGGTATACATCTTCTTAGATAATTAATTCAAAAATATCGAGAATAAAAATAAGATCTATATATTTTATTTATTGACTTAGAAAAAGTTTATGATAGAGTCTAGAAATTATATGGAGAATTTTAGAACAGACAGGTGTTAGCATAACATATATTGAACTAATTAAGTATATGTATGAGGATGTAACGACCAAAGTAAAAATTTCAGGCGGAGTAACCGAAACATTTTCAATAAAGATAGGGTTATATTAAGGATCAACTCTAAGTTTCTATCGTTTTACACTAATTATGGATGGACTTACTGGACACATTTAAAACACACTACCGTGGTGCATGTTATTTATAGATGATAGTGTTTTGGTAGATGAAACATGTGAAGGAGTAAATGCTAAATTAGAATCTTGACGGGAAACACTAGAAGGGAAAGATTTTAGACTTAGTAGAATAAAAATAGAATATATGAAATTAAGTTTAGAAATATTAGACGCAATGAGACAATTGTTAAAATATAAGATGACGAATTAGATATTTAGGATCATTTTTACAAAACGATGGAGAAATTGAGAGAGATGACTTATACATAATACAAACAAGATGATTGAAATGGAGGAGAGCGTCGGGTGTGTTATATATATCTCTAAAACTTAAAGGAAAGTTTTATAAAATCACAGTTAGACCTGCTATGTTATATGAAGCTGAACGTTAGACTATAACTTGAGCACATGAGTAAAAGATGAGAGTTGTAGAGATGAGGATATTAAAATAGATTTGTAGAGATACGAGGATGGACAAAATAAGACATGAGAGCATTAGAGAGAAAGTCGGAGTTGTATCTATTAAAGGAAAATTAGTGTTCTAAAATTCGCCCTAGGTGGCCTCCTAGGTGTTGCCTAGGCGCTATACAATAGCCAACCGCACCGAAAATTTGGAAGGCGGCCAACCTAGGCGGCACGATCGCTTAGGTAGCCGACCCTATGCAGCGCTAGGTGGCCTTGGCGCTGTTAGGCGTCGCAGCGTCATTGCTAGGCGGGTGGTGATGTTTTGGGCTTTTAAATTAAAAGTCGGGTTTGTCCAACCAATTAAAGCCCTAGATCATCTTTAATCGTCACGGAAGGTCTGCCTCTTCATCTGCTTCTTGTGGAGGTCTGTTCTCCCCGCGGAAGGTCTGGAACTTTGGATTCGCCTCTTCAATCATTTGGGTAAGTTGATTTTGTTCTGTTAATTTTTTTTAGCCGGGATGTCGTGAGATGTCTATGATGACACTGGATGTGTTGCGGGAGGCGCCTACAGTCGTAGGAAGCTTCGCGGGAGGCATTTGCAGTCGCAGGAAGCTTCACGTGAGGTATTCACGGTCGTAAGAAGTTTCGCGTGAGGCGTTTGTAGTTGTAGGAAGCTTCGTGTGAGGCGTCTGAAGCTGCTAAAGATGTTGTTGGACGTGTTTCGCAATGCTTCTAGTGGCACATGATGCGTCCCGCGACGCTTCCAGACCCGCTGGAAGCATTGAAGGACGTTGGAATTGTCGCAGGAGACGTCCAGTCGGAAGCATCGAGGGATGAATGCGTTGTAGGACACGTCCGATGCTATCCTGCGATGCTTTTGGTGGCTTCGGACGCCTCCTGCAACCCTTATTGCCACGTCGGAAGCCTCGAGGGACGTCGCTGGACGCATCGTGTGACTAGTCTATCAACCTCCGATGGTGTCATGATCGCGATATTCTTATAAACAAAATTTTGATTTAATTAATTCAAACAACTCCCAACTGAGATAGTTCCAATAATAGATTTTCATAAAATCTAATTAAATTATCTTAATAAAATATATTTAGAATTTTAAAAAATAATTTAAAATGCTATTAATTTATATAAATAAGATTTAAAATTTAAAAAATACTTTAAAATATTATTAATTTATATAAATTAGATTTAAATATATAAAAAATATATTTTAAATTTAAAAATTCTAATAAGTATTATTAATTTATATAAATATATAAAAAATATATTCTCAGACTTATTAATGCTATTTTGTATAATATAAATGTATAATTATATCTTAATATTTATATATAATTATATTTTAATTATTTATATATAATTTTTATTTAATCTAAATAATAAAATTTATTAGGATTTTTAAAGAATTTTAATATATTCTCAGACTTATTAATGCTATTTTGTATAATATAAATGTATAATTATATCTTAATATTTTATATCTTTATATTTTATATATAATTATATTTTAATTATTTATATATAATTTTTTTTCCCACCTAGTGGGAAAAGACTTGGTTGTTGTTGTTGTTGTATATATAATTTTTTTCTCTGACTCGTTAATGATTCCAAAGTTTCTAAATTTATTCTTAAATCACTTTTCAAGTTATCACAATGACAAACGATCCATCTTCGACGAAATCCATTACTCAACTCATTCGAGATTCTTAGGAGAAAGTCAAATGATATCGGATGGAAGTTTGAAATATTGATTAATCCTAAGAATCTAGTTAAAATTAAATGCAAGTTGTGGAAAAATGATATCGGAGGAGTATAGGATCAAGGAGCATATATAAAATATATCTGGAAATGTATCTGATTGTTGAAAAATATCTCAAGAAGATAAAAATAAGTGCAAACATGTTATTTTTGAAAGGAGAAACAGAAAGAAGAATAAAATAATGGAAGAACAAAGTTATAGAGTAGATGTGACTATTTCTCTAGATGAAGAAGGCCTGAAATTGATGGGATAGAAGGAATTAAAAACCCTCTTCCACTTGGCTTCATAGATAGATGCATTAGTAATTGTTCCAGAAAATATAAATTCCAGTGGGAGTAAAGTGCTTCACTAACAAAAACTAAATGAGGTTCATTTCAAAGAGAGAACTCAACAAGTTCAATAATATGTTGGGATGAATTTATGAAAATGAAATCTCATTCAATGTTGTTGATAATGATAACTTCAAGTAACGAATGGAGGCAGTAGGTCAATTTTGGACTAGGATTTAAGTCTCTAACTCAATATCAACTTAGGGAGCCACTGTTGAAAGCCGAAGTTGAAAGAGCAAAATAACTACTGAAGAAACATGAAGAAGAATGGGCAAAGAATGGATGTTCGATCATGACAGATGTATAGAGTCATAAAAAAGAAGAAACATCTTAAATTTATATATTAATTTCAAGGAGTACTACATTTTTAGAATCTAAGGTGTTTTCAGACGAGACACATACAACTGAACTTATTTTTAAGTATGCTGACAAGTGTGTTGAACAAGTAGGAGCTCAGAATATTTTTTAAATTGTAACAGACAAAGGGATATGTACCACTAAGTAAAGAATCTTGGTGGTGGAATGAGAAAGTACAAGAGAAAGTGAAGGAAAAACGAATAGCTTATAAGGAAATTATATATTTATAAGAACGATAAAAACTTAAAAAAATATACAATAGTCAAGAAAGAAGCTAAGAAAGTAGTGAGTGAAGCAAAAAATGAAACTTTTGAACGGTTATATCAAAAATTGGATACAAAAGAAGGGGAAAGAGACATTTATAGAATAGCTAAAGTGAGAGAAAGAAAAACAAGAGATCTTAGCCAAATAAAATGTATTAAAGATGAATGTAATAGGGTATTAGTAAACGATGGAGAAATAAAAGAGCGGTGAAAGATGTATTTTCATCAACTTTTAATGAAGGTTTAGGTAACCAACTTAACTTAGATAATTTAATTAGGTCAAATGAGTATAGAAATTTTAATTTTTATCGTAAAATTCAAACTTCAGAAGTAAAACAAACTTTAAATGAGATGCACAATGGAAAAGCCGTTGGACCAGATGATATTCCGATAGAGGTATGGAAGTGTTTAGGGAAACAAGGTATTGAATGACTTACAAAATTATTTAATATGATATTGAAAACGAAAAAAATGTCTGATTAATGGAGAATAAGTACTCTAGTTCCCATATATAAGAATAAGGGAGACGTAAAAAATTGTGCAAACTATAGGGGTATTAAACTAATGAGTCATACTATGAAACTTTGGGAAAAAGTAATAGAAAAAAGATTAAGGAAGGAGATCACAGTGACAGAAAATCAATTTGGGTTCATGCTTGGAAGGTCGACAATAGAAGCTATACATCTTCTTAGACAATTAATTGGAAAATATCGGGAGCAAAAACAAGATCTACACATATTCATTGACTTAGAAAAAGCTTATAATAGAGTCTCAAGAGAAATTATATGGAGAATTTTAGAAAAGAGAGGTGTTAGCGTAACATATATTGAACTAATTAAGTATATGTATGAGGATGTAACAACCAGAATAAAGACTTTAGGTGGAGTAACTAAAATATTTTCAATAAAGATAGGGTTACATCAAGGATCAGCTCTAAGTCCCTATCTTTTTACACTAATTATGAACGAACTCACTGCCACATTCAAGACACAGTACTGTGGTGCATGTTCTTTGCAGATGATATTATTTTGGTAGATGAAACACGTGAAGGAGTAAATGCTAAGCTAGAATCTTGGAGGAGAACACTAGAAGGGAAATGTTTTAAGCTTAGTAGATTAAAGGCAGAATATATGGAATTTAAGTTCAACAATATTAGAAGTAATGAAACAATTGTTAAGATAGGAGAGGACGAGTTGCCCGGAACCGAGAGATTTAAATATTTAGGATCATTTTTATAAAATGATGGAGGGATTGAGAGAGATGTCTTACCTAGAATACAAGCAGGATGGGTGAAATGGAGGGGAGCGTCGAGTGTTTTATGTGACCGTAAAGTACCTCTTAAACTTAAAGATAAGTATATAAAACCGTAGTTAGACCTGCTATGTTATATGAAGCTGAATGTTGGGCTATGACTCGAGCACATGAGCAGAAGATGAGAGTTGCAGAGATGAGGATGTTAAGGTGGATGTGTGGACAAACGAAGATGGACAAAATAAGAAATAAGAACATTAGAGAGAAAGTCGGAGTTGCATCTATTGAGGAAAAACTCCGAGAGACACGTTTAAGATGGTATAAACATGTACTTAGACGACCAATAAATGTTCCAGTTAGGCGATGTGAAACTATGACAAACATGCATATTAAACGAGGAAGAGGAAGACCAAAAAAGACTTGGTTAGCAACAATAAAACAAGATAAAATTTATTTAAATATAAATGATGATATAATAGGAGATAGAACTCAATTGCATAAAAGGATTCATATAGCCGACCCCACCTAGTGGGAAAAAGCTTGTTTGTTGTTGTTGTTGTTGTAACAGACAATGCTACCAACAATATGACTGTAGCTAAATTGATAAGAGAAAAGCAACCTGGGATCTTTTGGAGTTCATATGCAACTCACACTGTTAATCTCATGCTTGTAAGTATTGACAAGCTTCCACGATAAAAAAGGTTATTGAGCAAGTCAAGTCTTCTACAATTTTCATTTATGCTCATCATAAGATTGTCGTCGATGAGAAGTTTCACGTCCGGCTAGGAGTTACCAGGTTTGCATAAAATTTTTCACATTTCAAAGTTTGATTAAAAAAAATCTAGTTTAAGGGTCATGTTTACAAGTGATATGTGGAAGAAATATAAATAGTCAAAAACAAACAAAGGGAAATTAACTTACTGAGCATGAGTTTTTGGAATGGAGTGACACTTTGTTTGAAAATATTTACTCTTTTGGTAAGAGTTCTTCGATTGGTAGATGAAGATAGAAAGTCATCCATGGGATTTCTATATGGGGAGTTTCTTTAAACTAAAAAAGATATTAAGGTGGTCCTGAATAACATGAAATCAAATTATCAACCTATCATAGTGATTATTGAGTCAAAAATGAAGAATAGACTTGATAGAACATTGTATACCACTGTCTTTTTGTTAAATCTCTATTTTTACTATAAAGATAGTTTTATTGTTCTTTATGAGGAGGTCACGAGGGAGATTTTTGAATGCTTAGAAATTTTTCTTGCTAATGAGTTTAATGTACAAGATACAATTATTAATAAAAAATTTGCAAAATACAGAGACAAGATTGAGTTATTTGGGAAAACATTGGCAGCAAAAGCATGTGAAAAAAATAATGATACATTTGATCCATATGCATGAAGTACATACGGTGTTTACACACCCAACTTGCTAAGAGTGACATTGAGGATATTTCATTAATTACAAATTCATCTTGGTGTGAAAGAAATTGGAGTACATTTTAAGGAGTAAACTTTAAATTTTTAATTAAAATAAAGTATTAATTTTAAAGTTTATATTCATGTTACTAACTATGATATTTACTTACTTTTTTTTTTAGATTCATACAAAGAAAAAAATAGGTTGGATATCTAGTATTTGTCCAATTTAATGATAAATTGTTGAACAAACAAAAAAGGAAAAAAAAAAGAATGACGATGTTCTTCTTGCAAAAGATGCTTCAAATGCATAAGGTTGGATTATGGATGGTGGGGAAGATAAAGAAATTGAACTAGGTTCCGGGCTCACATGGTTGATGAAACAAGTGGAGCAGATAAAAATCTATAACCCCAAAAAAGCTTTAGAGTGAGAGAACTTCACGAGGATGATTTTGCATCTGAAGAAGAAGAAGAGGATCACAATGATGATATTGAGTTTATGTTTGATAAAGAACAAGTTGTTAAAAATTATGGAGATGAAAAAGTAGAATAAATATGTGATATTTTATGTGTAATTTTGAATTCATTTTAAAGTTGATGTTATTATGTTGGAGTTATAGTATATGATTTATTATGTAATTTATGTTGATATTGAGGAATTTATCTAGCAGCGCCTAGTCTCTACCTAGGCAGCCTAGATGCTGGTCTGTTGTCTGACTAGTGCCTAGCGAATTTTAGAACTTTAGGGAAAATTCTATGAGACACGTTTAAGATGATACATGCATGTACTTAGACGACCAATAAATGCTCCAGTTAGGTGATGTGAAACTATGATAAACATACATATCAAATGAGGAAGAGGAAGATCAACAAAGACTTAGTTAGCAACAATAAAATAAGATAAAATTTATTTAAGTATAGATAATGATATAGTAGGGGGATAGAGCTCACGTAAAAAAGATCCATATAGTCGACCCACTAGTACCTAGTGGGATAAAACTTAATTATTGTTGTATAGTAATTTTTTCTTCTAATATTTGATACTGTTTAATTTTTATCTTTTAGTTAATATATTATTTAATTATGTATAAACATAGTAAAAAAATAAATCCAATCGCCTAGGCACTGCATAGGCGGTCCCTGACCGCCATCGTAGTGCCTAGGCGGTAGGTGGTCCCTAATCGCTACTATCAACACTGAGTAATGGAGGTATTAGATACGATAATTGAGAGAAGAATTGATATTTTGTGTGTACAAAAGACAATAGATAGGAGAGAAGGAAAATATGATAAAAAATTTGAATTTTAAGTTTTGATATAGTAAAACAACAAATGAAGTAGGTATTATTGTTGATAATCTATTACAGGATGAAATAATAAGAATAGTTAGAATGAGGGATAGAATATAACTCTCAAGATAGTGGTGACGAAAAAAACTATTAATGTACTTAGCATATATGTACCTCAAGTAGCATTAGATGAACACATCAAATCTTAATTTTGGGGTGACATAGATAAGGTATTACAAAATATTCCGCCACCAAAATGGTTTTAATAGAAGTAGATCTAAATTGACATGTAGGAGTGAAAAATAAGAAATATGATAGGGTGCATGAGGGTTATGAGTTTGGAACCAGAAATGAAAAAGGGAAAATTATATTGGATTTTATGATAACATATGATCTTATATTAACTAATACGTTTTTTAAAAAAAGAGAAGAACATTTGGTCATATTCAAAACTGGGAATAATAAATTATATATTCTTTCTTATTGTCATGAAGAAGGATAGACAGATTTGTAAAGATTGCAATGTCATTGCTAGAGAAAACTTAACTATCCAACATAGGTTAGTAATATTAGATATACGTCTCAAGTATAGTATTAATAGAAGGAAAATATACACGTCTTATAGAATTAAGTGGTAGAAGTTAAATGGTGGGAAACAAAATATATTTAAGGAGAGGATAGGAATATAAATATTAGGAGAAATATACGACGACTTGAATACTATATGGGATAAGATGATATTAAGGTTAAAAATAGTAGTCAAGAGTGTACTCGATGAGTCAAAGGATGTGCACCTCCAAGTTAATAATCTTGGTGGTGGAATGAGAAAGTAGAGGAGAAAGTGAAGAAAAAATGAACAACCTATAAGATACCAAAGAAAACTTAAAAAAATATACAATAGTCAAGAAAGAGGCTAAAAAAGCAATGAATGAAGCTAAAAATGAAAGTTTTGAATGTTTATACTAAAAGTTAGATACACAAGAAGGGAGAAGAGACATTTATAGAATAGTTAAAGTGAGAGAGAGAAAGATCTTAGCCAAATAAAATGTATTAAAAATATATGGTATAGAGTATTAGTAAATGATAAGAAAATAAAAGAGCGATGAAAGAAGTATTTTTATCAACTTTTTAATGAAAGTTTAGGTGAAACTGAACTTAGAAATTAAGTAGGTTAAATGAGTATAAAAATATAAAATTTTATTGTAAAATTAAACTAGAATAAGCTTCTAATGAGATGCAAAATAGAAAAACAGACCAAAATGATATTCCAATAGATGTATGAAAGTATCTAGAGAAATAAGATATTGAATGAGTTATAAAGTTATTCAACCTGATATTGAAAACTAAAAAGATGCTCGATCAATAAAGGGTAAATGCTCTAATTCCCTTATATAAGAATAAAGGAGATGTACACAACTATGCAAACTATAATGATATTAGACTAATTAGTCATATCATCAAATTTTGGAAAAGAGTAATAGAAAAAAGACTAAGGAAGCCATGTGGATTTATGTTAGAAGGTCGACAATAGAAGTTATTCATCTTTTCGGACTATTAATTGAAAATTATTGAGAATTGAAGTAAGATTTATATATGATATTGGTTGATTAAAAAATTTTATAATAAAGTCACAAGGGAAATTATAAAAAGAATTTAAGAAAAGAGAAGTGTTAGCATATTGTATATCAAACTAATTAAGGATATATATGAGGATGTAATAACAAGAGTGAATATTTCAGTGGATTAATTGAAATGTTTCCTATAAAGATAGGGTTACATCAATGATCAGTTTCAAGTCCTTATTTTCTTACACTAGTCATGGACGAACTCATTGGACACATCTGAGATATGGTACTGTGGTGCATGTTATTTGTAGATAATATTATTTTATTAGATAAGATACTTGAAAGAGTAAATGTTAATTTCGAATCTTGACTGTATATGCTATAAGTGAAAGATTTTAGGCTTTAGAGTGAAAAATTTTAGCAATAATAGAGTAAAGATAGAATATATAAAATTTAAGTTTAGTAATATTAGATGTAATAAGACAATTGTTAAGATAGGAGATGACGATTTGTCTAACTGAGAGTTTTAAGTATTTAGAATTATTTTTGTAAAAGGATGGAGGGATTAGAGAAGTCTTACATAGAATACAAACGTGATGGTTTAAATGGAGGAGAGCGTCAAGTGTTCTTTGTGATCGTAAAGTACCTTTAATACTTAAAGTAAGTTTTACAAAACAGCCGTTAGACCTACTATATTATATAGAGCTGAATGTTAGATCACATACAGAATATGAGAATTGTAGAGATGAGGATATTAAGGTGGATATGAGGACATACAAGGATGAACATGATAATAAATGAAAATATTAGAGAGAAAGTCGGGGTTGCGCCTATTGAGGGAAAACTACATATTTAAGATGATACAGACATGGACTTAGATGATAATAAATGCTCAGTTAGGCAATGTAAGATTATGACAAATGTGTATATCAAACGAGGAAGACCAAAAAAAAAATTTAGTTAACAATAATAAAATAAGATAAAATTTATTTAAATATAAATGATGATATAACAGGGAAAGAGTCCCAAAGACGTAGAAGGATCCATATAGTCGACCCCATCAAGTGAGATAAGACTTAGTTATTATTGTCGTCTTCATCTTATGATATTTTTACATTGGTTATCTCGGGGTTCAATCATAACCCTTTTTTCTTTTTCATCCGATCTTGATAGACTCTTAAATTTCCATGTGATATTCACAATTTTAGGTACTAAATTTATTTGGACATGCATATTCTTCTAAAGTATATGAACTCAAAATTTTTGATATTTTTTTTAAGCTATGTTACATTTGGGGGTACATATATTTCCAGTGAAAGCAAGGTTTATTATGAATATTCAACTAGGTTAAAATGGTTATGTGAACTTCAGAAGGCAAACATATCTTTAGTTTAATTTCCAGGTAAAGCATCCTAAAATAGGATAAAGGACTGGTAGCAAATTCATGGTGACCATTTTACTTGGAAAATTTTCCTTTAGTTTTAACCTTTTGAGAGAAGATGAGGGAGTATGATAAATTGGACATCCTTCTGTTCTTTTTTTTTTCTTTTTACAATTTACTCCGATCATTTTTTACTTGGTTTGAAGAGGAGTCTTGGTGCAATGGTAAAGTTGTTGCCATGTGACTAAAAGGTCACGTGTTCGAATCCTGGAAACAGTCTTTTGCAAAAAGTAGGATAAGGCTGCGTACAATGGATCCTTTCCCGGGACCTCGTATGGCGGGAGCTTCGTGCACCGGGCTGTCCTTTTTTTTTTTTTTTTCATTTTTTACTTGGTCTGTACATGTCACAAAGGAGGGAATATTCCATTTTAAAATTTTGATAAACTAAATTGCAAATTTACTCAAATATGTATGTTGCTTTGGCCAAACCTGACAGATGAGTTATGGTCTGAGAAGATGGTTTCCATTAATCAGAGTGTTTTCTATTAGTTAGTGTGTTATTCCTCTTGCATTGCAATTTCGACCACCCACAGTATGTAAAGTTTCAAACAGTACACTTCAAATATAGAGATGCCACCATGAAAACCATATATTTACAATTATAGCCAGCAGCAGATATCTCTAACTAAACTCTGTAAAAACGATACAAATTTCATTCAATTTCTTAAAACTAGCAACATAAGACTTCAAATAATATGCTGCAAAAGAAAAAATAAAAATTAAATCATGCGGAAGAACGTTAAAATAATGGTAAAAATGAGAATAAAGGATGCAACTATTTGTGTTGGGATAAATTCTTTATTTGCAAACCATAGTTTGCTTATGTGGTGGCATGCGAATTGTTTTCAGAAGTGATTGAATATTCCCGTTTGTTTATTTTTAATATAGAAACTAAGACTTTGTTTGGTTTGTGAAAAATTTCTATTCATTTGTAATTTTCAGAAAATAAAACAAACCACTGAAAATTAGAAATAAAAAATAAATATTTATCATATTTTTTACCTCTTATAAATTTAAAGGAGCCAAATAAAATCAATGCTCAATATTCATTTTACACCTTTTTTCTTTTAAATGTTATTTTCTAAAAACATAATAAAAAATCTAACTAAACAAGATTCAAGTGAGCTCATTTACCATAAATGTTTGGTTTATAATTTTTTTACTGAATCAATTAGTCATAGAAAGCTCTCGGGTTCGAATTTTGAAAACAGTCACATGCAAAAAGTAAGATAAGACTGTGTACAATGGATCTTTTTCGGAAATTTTATACACCGCGCTGTTCTTTTTTAATTAATCAGTCATAGAAAGCTCTCATATCTTATTATGGAGGTTTATTTTTCTTTCTCATGATGTGTTTGATCAGCATTCAAGCACTATTAAGCGCTCCCAACCCAGATGATCCACTATCTGAGAATATTGCTAAGCATTGGAAGACAAATGAAGCTGAAGCTGTAGAAACAGGTCTGCATATCATCCTTTTTAAGTCGAACATTGTCTAGGAATGTCAACAAGCTACTGGGATTGGATTACTTAGATAGATCAATTTCTGAATCTTTGTGCTCTGACATTGTGCATTCTCTTGGACATTGCAGCAAAAGAATGGACTCGCCTCTTTGCTACTGGAGCATAATTATCTGGCGGCTGAATTTTGAGGCCCAAATATGTTATGATGTAACGGAACAATTTCTTGGATCACCCATGTTAGTTGATAATGGACTTACGTACTAAGGTACTGGAGTAATTAGAACATCGTCGATCATGATAATGATGGCTCACTCGTGCTTGCCAAATATAGTCTCAATTTTACATAATCAATAATCTGCATCCAATAAAGTTTGTTCAGCATACCAATTCCCACATGATGTACAATGGAGCCAAGAGCCAATTGTTAGCAGTTGACTTGTGAAAACATTCAAAAGTCTGATGATCAACCAATCCAAGCGAGTGTGCTTAGAAGGGTTAATATAAACGATAAAGAAATTTATATCTTCCTGTCTCAACTAAAGCTTTGTTTATAAAAATCCTTTCTTTTTACACACAGATGCGTTGATCTCCAACGCGATAAGATTTACAGTATGGAACTATACATTCACGAGTTGCATCTTCAGCATTAGTTAACTTGAATTTGATTCACTCTTCTGGTTCACCCGGCTCAGTCGTATCTTCTTTTTGACTCTACCCACCGCTTCTTTCCTGGTTTCTACACACCACTTTGATTTCGCTTGATGTGTAAGGATGTGTGGGTTAAACTCAGCCTGACTTGAATAAAAGATTGTTCCCAAAGCCTGATTCCGTGTCATACATGACATGGTTCAGTTATGGCCAGACCGAGCTGAGCCTAAAGACATGGGACGATGACCAGCTCATTTAGACCGGTAGCTGGCGTAGCAGTGAAATGGAAATCTCTTGCACAGGATTGACGTCTTCCATTCATTTGAAGATGTTTGTTCTAGTCTTTGCTTCTTTGAATCTACTCAATTTAGTGACATCACATCACTGATGTGTCATCTGGTTAAGATGATGCTACAAATATTTAATATGTGATGTATTCGAAAAAGGAAATTGGCTTCGTATTTGAAAAGCAAGAGAATCATTCCTTCCAACTTACTCATTTGCGGTGGTTACCGGTAGGACACTTTGTCTGTTGAACTCTTAAAGTGCAAGCCATCCAACATATGTTTCATAATACCTTCCTCTCCTTCATACTCGTTGCACTCCTAAATGAGGCCATCACCTGCTAACCCTTGTCTCTCAGCTCTCATCCCCATTTTTTTCACATCAATTCTGCTTCTCAGCACACTGAGATTGACCACTGAGAATGCTTTCTTGAATCAAGGACTGAATCATATCATCAGTCTTTTTTCTCCAACCTTTGCAAGAGACAAATCAGCAAAAAGTGCTAGAGCAGACCATGATATTGTACTTGGACATGGATGCAACCTCTTTGAAGGTAAATGGGTGTTGGATAAGCAAAACTCTCGCCCTCTGTACAGTGAAGACAGCTGCCCTTACTTGACCCGGCAAGTCACTTGCCGGAGGAATGGCCGGCCAGATTCACTCTACCAGAAGTGGAGGTGGAAACCAAATTCTTGTGAGATGCCAAGGTTTGAGTCAATTCTCTCATACTATTGTTTATGTTGCGGATCTCAAGTGAATTAATGGCATGTTCAGGTTCAATGCAGTGCTTTTATTGGAGAGGTTGAGGAACAAGAGATTAATGTTCGTTGGTGACTCGATCCAGAGAACGCAATGGGAGTCCATGGTTTGCCTGATCGAATCTGCAATTCCTGACAGCAAAAAGTTCATTCACAAGGATCCTCCAAGAAAACTTTTCATAGCAGAGGTGATAAGACTTGTGTTGCTCCATCTATTGAGATTAAATTTTATAGCTTGATTTCTGTTGCTACTTGTTCATGGTTAGGAGTTCAATGCGTCGGTCGAGTTCTACTGGGCTCCTTTCCTGGTGGAGTCAAATGCAGACCATGCCACAAAGCATAGGGTTCAGAAAAGGCTGGTGAACTTGGATGAGATCACGAAGCACAGCCAGAACTGGAAAGAGGTGGATATCTTGGTGTTCGATAGCTATGTTTGGTGGATGAGTCAAAATCAAATCAATGCAACGTAGGTAGCTCTTCGCCCCCTCTCGATTCGTCTCTGTCGAGAAGCTAAATGTAATTGACACCTTGAATCTATGGCACAGAAGAGTTGGATCTGAGAAAATCAAAGAGTATGAGGTTCTCACTGCATACCAATTGATGCTAAGAACATGGTCACAATGGATGGAATCTGCTATAAATCCTCAGAAACAGAAGGCCTACTTCATGAGCTTGTCACCCATGCATCTTTGGTGAGTTCAAGTCGAAACTAAATGAATATTTGGCCTTGATTTCATATCTCCAACTTTGGCACTGTATTGCAGGAGCTCCGAGTGGAGAAATGGAAGCAATGGGAACTGCTTCAATGAAACATATCCAATTCAAAGACCATTTTGGGGCTCAGGATCCAACTTGAGCATCCTAAGGGTGGTCGGGAAGACTTTGCGAGAGATGAAGGTGAATGTCACCTTTCTGAACATCACCCAGTTATCGGAGTTCCGAAAGGATGGCCATACTTCAGTGTACACTGAGAGAAGGGGCAAGTTAGTAACAAGTGAGCAGAGATTGAAACCATTGAGCTTTGCAGACTGTATCCATTGGTGTCTGCCTGGTGTTCCTGATACATGGAATGAGATCCTGTTTGCATACTTGATAGATAACTGATGAACTATAAAAGAAGATAAACCTGTTTAGAATAGGAGGGTAGAAAATTGTCTTTACAAAATATTGAGAGATCTATCAATAGAAGATCTGTTTGATGACATGCTTCAGTTAGAAGAGCAGGAACTGTTCTACCTATCTTTCCCCGCTACAGCTGATTTAACACCATAAAATAACACAAGAATTGCTTTTTTTTCTGTTTCTCTTGGGCAATGAATGACCCACAGCATGAGAGTCAATGAGTATGTTTTGAAAATGGAAGAGCAATTAAAATAAACTATTAAAATTTTGTTTAGCTGGAAAATTGAGACAATCATACTATGGTTGCATGCTTTGAATGAGTTTTTTTTATATGCATGAAAGGTTGAGATACCAAGTGTCTTAAAAACCACTATATGTGTGGTAAAAAGTGTTAACACTCATCTTATAGGTGTCTCTACGGTCTACCCCAAGGCCGGTGGAAGGATGGTAAATCACAGAACTGAGCAGCTTCCTAGGTGGAAGAAACTTATTCCTTAAGGAAATAAATCCCAGGGATTCGAATGTTCCTCCTGTGTAAACACTACCATTCGAGTATCAACTTGGCTACTTCCATGGGGCATCTTAAAAACCACTCTAGCACTTTTAAATCACTTATCTCAAATTGTACATTTATAGATTCAAAAATAACCTGCGATCTGGTAGAATCTCTCTCTGGGTAGAATCATAAAAAAAATAGCAAGAGTAATTTAATATAGCTTGACATAAGTTTATTACATATAGAGAACTCAAATCTATAATGACTTTGATACAACCTTCCATTCCTTCACTCTATTTTGAATAAAGAACAACCTCCCACCTACTGATAATAAAGGTTAATAATAAAGGTTAATGCATCAATTCCAACCAAGCATAAACTACTTTGCAATAATTGAATAAGCTTTCCTCCTATTCATCAAAGATCTAAGCTATTTTTTAATATTTGGATCATGTAGCCAAAGCCGATGCAATCTTAGAGAGGAACTAAACCTTTGCTATTGATTGAATTGAGCCTTTCTTCTAGTCTCTTGCTGCCTATCCGTATAGTAGCTTCCCCAATGCAGAGTTAATCTAGGATCTCACTTAGACATCTCAGTCAACTAGCAGAGAGAGAGTCACAATCTCTATTTACCGAGGTAATAATAAGATATATTATAATATTGTGAGTGGAACAAAAAACTCTATCCTTTACAGCTTTAGCTCCCAGGTTAAAGTAACATTTGATTGTTTGAGAACTTCTAGGGGTCGTGCCAGTTCTTTTTCTACTGAGATACAATCTTTAAGATACAAAAATGTTGTGAACTCAACTGACCTTATTGGATTAGAGGATGACCGCAATGGATTAGAGAATGACCGCTGAGGAGCAGAGGAGGGCCGCTGAGATTAGAGGAGGGCCAAAAGGGATGCGAATCAAGATGCTCTCTTGGCTCATATGCGAACGGTCATTGCCTTTTGGTCCCGGCACCACATGGTTTTGAGTCACAGGAGACACAAGATCCATTAGACGGTGTTGATTAGTTTTTTCTGAGGTTTGTTCAACTACAATATATATATTTTTATTTATCATATATAAATCATGCAAAATATATTTATTTTATTTTGATATTTTAATCTATCAATTTCTAAATATTGCATTACTATATGTTTCATGTAATTTTTTTAATTATACATATGTGACACATTTTTAATTATATATCATTCTGATCATAATCTATCGTATTTGACTTTATGTAGGATTTTATATTACTACCTTGTATATAGATATATTATTTGGAGCTAAGTATGTTTTATCATGGTATGGATTTAGATATCTTATTCTATAAATTTGGATTTTGATACTTTATTATAGACATTTGGATAGTTTAGTTTGTTTCTATGATTGTGTTTGTAATTTGTTTAGATTGGGATTAGTTTAGATAAATTGTTTTTGTTTGTATGTATTATGTTTGTCCATATGTATGAATTGTAGGTATAAAATGTGATTGTATGTATGAATTGTATTTGTATTGTCATCATCTGTAATGATTTTATATAGATATGAACAAAGTAAATAGGGTATATTCTGAACATAAAATTATCTTAGCAATTTTTTTATTATCGATGGAATACCGACGGAAACATTATTTCTGTCGGTAAATATCGAAACTGGTGTTACGATAGGCCGTCGGTGTTCACCGACAGAACACTTTTTGTAGGTATTTATAGATGAAAATATTAACTTCCATCAGTAATTACATCGACAGAATCATATTCCCGTCGACAAATAACGTTACGGGTTAGATTTCCATTTGGTAAATACTGACGGGAATTATAATTGTGTCAGTAATTTATTGATAGAATTTTTATTCCGTCGATATTTATACCGATGGAATTATAATTTCTTTCAATATTTTTAGCTATGGAAATTTATTCCGTCTCTATTTAATTCCGTTGGTAAAATAGTCTTTGACGCATTATCTCATAATTTCATCGCTAATCCAATATATTGACAGAATTATGATGAAAGTTTCTGTTAGAGCAATCCCAATGGTCTGTGTGACCATATGTTTTGATATTTGGGCAAAGGATTTTGTTGGAGCAATCCCAATGGTCCGTGCGACCATGTGTTTTGGTATTTGGGCAAAGGGTTTAAGTTAGGTTCACCCTTATATTTGATATGTGTATGTGAGTATGCAGGTTTACAGGATACACATATGACTCAGCTTGATGGCTTCGAGTCCGGTGAAGGATGGAGCATCCGAGGGACCGTGTATAAGGCAACAAGGACAAGGGTCGAGGGAAGTGACTGTTGGGGAATCGGTGGCCGGCTAGAAGAGGGGTTGGATAGCTAGGTCACCTCTAAATCGATTTCTTTTCTACAAGGTTAGTGCGTAAGCGGAATATACTAAAACTAAAACAATGAAAGCAAAGCAAGAATACAAACGCTAACATAATTCCTTTACGTGGTTCGGAGATTACCTGTTCCTACTCCACGGTGTGTCCTTGAGATGGACGAACCCTTGATCGTTCGGTGGATCAATCCCCAGCAATCTCCGGCTAGAGCTTACTCCTTCTTGGTGGAGTACAACCTCTCACAAAAGTTCTCTTCCTCTTACAAGATGAACTTAGGTTTAGGAGGAAGAGAGTATGACTTGGAAGCTTTGGACAATGACAAGAAGTGATTCAATAATAATCAGTAACCTCCTTCAAGCCCCAAAGGTTCCTATAAATAAGAGGAGAGAGTTGATCATCATATCAACTCATCTCGACACCAGTCGACTGGTAAAGCTATCAGTCGACTGGTGCTACAGTTGGAGGTAGCCAATGACTACATCGCAGCACTAACGGTTTGCCAACGGTTATTTACCAATCGACTGGTAAAACTATCAGTCGACTGGTTGCTGCTGGTTGAGCGAATATAATGCTTCTGTTCGCTGCCAGTCGACTGGTGCAGTCGACTGCTAAAACTAGCAATCGACTTGTAACACCCTTAAATTTTCTCTATTGCAAAAAAGTAAAAAGAAATAGAAGAAGAGAAAAGGAATAAAAATAATAGATTTAAAAATGGCCTGTTCGCTGCTAGTCGACTGGTGCAGTCGACTGCTAAAACTAGCAATCGACTTGTAACACCCTTAAATTTTCTCTATTGCAAAAGAGTAAAAAGAAATAGAAGAAGAGAAAAGAAATAAAAATAATAGATTTAAAAATGGCCTTGGACAGGATTGAACCCAAGACCTGTTATTTAAGATTAGTTGAAGTTGCCATTAGGGTGGTGGTAAAGCATCAAATTGGCAATAGGAAATAATTGATTATAAGTAGATTTTTTGGGTAAAGAGATGCTTCAACTTCCACTTAGTATAAAAGGGGATGGATGAGATCAAAACATAGATTTCATCTCCCTCTTTTCCTCTCTAGCCGAATTCTTCCTATCCCTCCTTGCAAGTTCGGCCAAGAACCCTAGGGCTTCAAGTTGTAAAGATTTTCAAGGGGAGAATCCTAAGGGAAGGTCTCCCGCCAGGAGATAGTTCGTGTGGGGAAAGGTATCCTGGAGATTGAAGCGTACAAGGGAGGTGGTCTTCTCTACATCTAGAATATTAGGATCTAGCGAAAGGATGTAAGTACTACTCACCTGCAGTATGAGTTGTTATGATTATGCATGTGAAACCTTCCTTGTGGTAGTTTTAGTATAATTTCTGCATGCTAAAGAAAATACATGCTATGATATGTTTTATACATGTTATGATATGTGAGATGCCCCCCCTAAGTTTCGGGAATTAAGAGCATGTGAGTACTTTGATTTGCTTCCTATTAAAATTTTGGGACTAAGAAGCATAATCAAGTGCCCTAAGATGCTTCCCTATAAGTGTGGGGGATTAAGTGCATATAAGGTGTTTGTCGAAATGACAAACAAGTGCAATTATAAGAAAGTAATAAGTAAAAGAAAGTATTTTACTTTTAATTGGCATGTATTGGACACAAGGTCCATGGGTGGGCTCCCAAAGCACCCCTAAGCCCCTAAATCGCCTAGTAGTACCTTAATAGGTTCGGGACTAGCTACCTCAAATTTTATTAAGGATGCGCGCAAAGTGATACAATGCCGGGTCCAAAAGCAAGTTGACTATTATTTTCACTAGTATGTAATATAAAGTTTTCAAAGCTTATTGATTTGGTTAAGTGAAAACATAGTTGAGTTGAGAACTAGCATTAGAGAGTGCAGTGTTTGATCTCTATAGCATAGCAAGTTTTATGTTTTCCCTTGCATGTTGATGTTACGAGCATGGTTTTAAGTGGATGTTTTGCATGATCAACTGATTTAAAAATGCATGCCATCTACATATTCCCGAGATATGGGTTTTAGCATGATTGATTGTTAAATGCATGTTTTGTGTTTCCCAAAGCAGTTTGAAAAACATGTACTCTTCTTAATACATTATTTTGTGAGTAGATGGTACTTACTAAGCATTTGTCTTATAGTTTGCATTTCCTTATACTGCAGATAAAGGTAAAGGAAAGTTCGAGTAAGAGGAGGCGGCAGGGGCAGTGCTTAGTGGTGTGTGTGTGACGGAGCCTTGGAAGAAGATCCTGGAACTTGTTAGTGCAAAGAAATGTGTTAAACCGGGGTTTAGTGTGTACTTTCCTACCTCTTGACTATGCAAGTAATGCCACTAAGAATTTCTTATGATGAATGGTCAGTTTGGTAGTAATTAGTATGTCAAAAACTCTCCCTCAAGTGAGGGAATTGTGTAGTAGCCAAGGATGAGTAAAAAGGAGAGATTGAGCGTTTTGGGGTGCAAGGTGTGACCCCCACACGGCCCGTAACACGACCGTGTGGAGTCACACAACCCCAACTCTCTCGCTCTCGGCCTTGGTTGCACGGTCATGTGCCACACACGACCATGCGAGGCTTAGCCTCTGAAAGGTTGCATGACCGTGTGCCACACACGACCATGCAAGGATTAGCCTCTAGAAAGGTTGCACAGCTGTGTGCCACATACGACTATGCAAGGCTTAGCCTCTGGAAAGATTGCACGACCGTGTGCGACACACGGCCATGCAATGCTTAGTCTCTGGAAATGTCACAAGGCCGTGTGACACACACGGCCATGGAAATGGTGTGCTCCTAAAAGTGACACGGCTGTGTGACCTGCACATGGCCATGCCCTTCTTTCCCTTCGGTAAGGCTACACGGCCGTGTGCCTCACATGACCATGTCCTTTCCCTTCTCGGGTAAGGCTATCCGGCCGTGTGTGCCACACGACCGAGGCACTCTAAAAGCTCCAGACTCCATTAAGGACTTGTGTTGGCTCGAAATAACGCCCTATCACTCAGAACAAGTATGGAGTGGACCTCCCAATAGGAACAAGTAAGGAGTAGAGCTCCCAATCTTCCCATAGGAAGACGAAGATGAGAAAAAAAGTAACGTCCATGCCCTAAGTTTGGGTTTCAGAAAGGCGGTCGTCACACGACTAATGCAGTTGACTGCTAAAACTAGCAGTCGACTGGCGCAGTCGACTGCACCTGGTTACACACTCACACTCATCCTCTCTGGAGTCACTCTTGAAGTCCTTTTCCTCGACCTTCGTCCCTCAGATGCACCCGAGCCCACGGCTCCTCTCCGTGCCATCCTTCACATTGCCTTGAAATCCGCTTCCCTTGGCTCCACTCCGTTACTCCTAATCTGGCGATCCCTCGGATGTCTTCCACATCATTCTTCACCGACTCAAGGATCTGAGCCCTAGGATGAGCATCCCAAGCTTAGCTGCACTAAGCTCCTCATGTGTATTTCACCAAGTCCTGCAAGACTCAAACACACATATCAAACACATATGAAAGTCTAACTTAAACTTTTTGACACACCCATCAAAATCATGATCGTATCGATCAAACTTGGGTCTATTGTACCAACGGCGACTTCGAAGCATATGCGAAGGATGACATCGGGGATGAGCCGCGGGCTTGAATGCATCCGAGGGATGAGAGCTAAAGGAAATAGGCTTGAAAGCAAGAGATCAAGGCTACAACGAAGAAGAGTTAAGTGAGTCGTAAGAGTGAGGGTCCAAGTGCTGAGAGACTATACTCGGGGTACCAATCGACTGATGGAAATGGTAGTCGACTGGTATAGTTGACTGGGTAGTCGACTGGGAGTGAAAAGAATACTTCTGTTGCTCGGCCAGTGTGGAGCAGTTGACTGGTACTTTCACCAAACAATTGGTATTGAGCCGTTCAGTTGTAACGGTCGAATCTCCACAGAGGGCAGTCGACTGACACTTCACCATTCGACTGATAGACGGGGTTTTCTAACCCGTGACCTATATAACCAAGCCTTGGGAGCTTGGTTAAGGTTGACGAAATAGAGATGGTTAACCCCTATTAGTAGTCTATCTGTGCCCTAGCGTCTCAAGTGTTCTTGTGAGAGTTGTGGTGAGGTTTCTCCACCCACAAGGATGTACGTGAGATAGCCGGAGTTTGTCGGGGAGTCATCCACTGATGGATCGGGATCGTCCACCTTACGGACAACCGTGGAGTAGGAGCCTTATCTCTGAACCACGTTAAACAATGTGTAGTGGTTTGCTTGTTCTTTTCTTTTGTCTTTAGCTTTCGTATTTGTGTTTGTATTGTTTGTATTTCACTGTGCTAACAAATACATAGGAAGCGATCATTTGGGGGCGTTATCTATTCAACCCTCATTTTAGCCGACCATACACAAGATCCTCTACAAGTGGTATCAGAGTGAGGATGCTCTTCTTCGGACTAACCGCCAAGGAAGCAAGAAGATGACCGACTTGATAGTACCTCCAAAGTTTGAAGGAGGAGGCTTATGGGACATCATGTATTAGATGATGAAGATGGAGGTCTTCTTCAATATAGATTGGGACACCATGTGTAACACCCATAGGGTTCTTAGCAAAAAAAAAAAAAAAAAAAATTAGAATAATTTCTATCATGAATAAAAATATTCCTTAGTTAAATTTTTGCTCCTAGCCGAACACTTAAACAAACAAAATAGAAATAAAAATATATATAAGGTCTAGGATTTGAACTCTAGACCTCCCACTAGATGCATGAATAAGATAACCATTAGACCAAGAGTAATTGTGGTTGAAAAGAGAGGGAAACTATAGTTAAAGGTAAAGAGGTAAAAGCTCTTCTCTTGGGAAGAGAAGTTAGAATTGTCTTCTTCCTCTCTAATGAAGAGATGCTCTAGAATATTCTTTTCTTGCTCTCTAAGAAGGGATGCATCTAGACAATGTTTTCATTACGAAGAGAGTAAAGGAAAGGAGGAAGAAAAATATAGTTTTTCCTCCTCTTCTCATGATGAATAAAAGGGAGAAATGAAAAATGAGTTGGCATTTTGCTCTCATTCTCTCCTACTCTCTCTTTCACCGTGACTCTCCCTCCCTCTCCTCTTCTTGCCGAGACCAAGGAGCAAGGAAGCTCTCCTCTAGGAAGGATTCACAAGCAAGGTTCCCTCCTTAGAGAATTTAGTGAAGGATGTGAGTATCCCCTCACTGCAGTACAAGTAGCTTCGATCGGTTTCAATCGTAAACGTTTTCTTTTGAAATTTTAAAGATGTCTCTCTTGTAAATTTCAGTCAAGGTAAATATGGGTAGTCACTTAGGGCATGATAGAAAAAAAAAGACATACTTACCATATGATTCGGCCAAAATGATTTTTAGGCCTTAAGTTAAGAATTTTGGATAGAAATCATGGTAGTTGTACTCCTTCATGATGTATAAAATTTTTACATGTTGATAACCTAAGCTTTTATGTTTTATATGAAATGAAAACCATGAAGACCCTACTGATATGTTTCGGCCTAAACAAAATAAATGGTTTAGGGTTAGAGTTTTGAACTCAATCATGCTTATTCATGAAGTATAATGCCTTGTATGTGCTTAGATCAAGTTTGCATGTTATATGGTTAAGTTTTATGCTTCATATGGAATAAAATGATATGAAACCCTACTGATATATTTCGGCCAAATTGAGATAAATAAGTTAGGGTTAGAATTTTGAATTCAAATAGTCTTATTCATGAAGTATGGTGACTTGTATGTGCTTGTACAATGCCTTGTATGTACTTAGATTAAATTTGCATGTTATATGTTTAAGTTTTATGCTTCATATGGAATAAAATGATATGAAACCCTACTGATATGTTTCGGCCTAATTGAGAAAAATAGGTTAGGGTTAGAGTTTTGAACCCAAATAGGCTTATTCATGAAGTATAATGCCTTGTATATGCTTAGATCAAGTTTGCATGTTATGTGGTTAAGTTTTATGATTCATATGGAACAAAATGATATGAGAACCCTACTGATAGGTTTCGGTCAAATTAAGATAAATGGGTTAGGGTTAGAGTTTTGAACTCAAACATGTGTATTCATGAAAAATAATGTCTTGTATGTGCTTGGAACAAATTTGCATGTTATGTGTTTGAGTTTTTATGCTTCATATGGAATAAAATAATGTGGAAACCTACTGATGTGGTTCGGCCAAGATGGATTAATTGGGTTAGGAAAGAGTTTAAACCTAACTAAACATGCTTATGTATTCCCATGATATGTAACCTTTGATATATGAGCAGATTAAGCTTTCATGCTTCATGATATGATGAAAATATGCCTTATGATATGTTGCATTTCTATGTCTTATGATATGATGTGCCATGTTAATGATATGATATGCTAGACTCATGATATGATATGCCATGTTCATGATATGTATGCTAAGTTCATGAGATGATATGTCATGTTTGATGATTTGAAAATAACATGTTATACTTTATGTTATGATAGGACCATGTTATGTTTCATAATGCATGTATGAATGACTTATGTAAGAGTAAAAGCCTAAAGAGTTGCTTCCCTTAAGTTGGGACCAAGAGCACTCTTCATGTTATGAAAAAGAGTTGCTTCCCTTAAGTTGGGACCAAGAGCACTCTTCATGTTATGAAAAAGAGCTGCTTCCCTTAAGTTGGGATCAAGAGCACTCTACATGCTATGGTAAAGAGATGCTTCCCTTAAGTTGGGATCAAGAGCTCTCTTCATGATATGACAAGAATTATGACAAGTATGATATGATATGACATGCATGATATTTTACTTTGTAAGGCTTGTACCAAGGGTGGGCTCCATAAGCGCCCCGGGGTCGACGGACTATGAACGGATCTCGTTAAGGGATGGGCTCCTTAGTACGCCCCTAGGTCGACGGACTATGAACGGACCTAGATCCCTAGTAGGTTCGGGGCTAGCTACCCTGTCCTAGGGATTGCGCGCATTTATGTTTACATGTGGTACAAGCCGGGGCCCTTCTCATGTTGATGATATTATGTTCAAGTATATGTATACGATATGTTTTACAAGAAACATGATGCAAACGTTCATTCCATGATGCATGTTTTGAAAATCATTCTACATCTTGCATCTACATGTTCACATGATATAAAATCCTTACATGAAAATAAAAAGGAGGTATGATATGCTCACCTGACATGATATATGTTTTGATAGGTGTTTCTATGATACGTTTCATGATATGAATTCACATGACATGATAGATTTTCATGAGACATACTTATATGATATGATATGTTATGATGTGTACTTACAAGCTATGACACATTTTATGCCATGCTATGTTATGTTCCTTATATGATAGGAGACGATTATGTTATGTTCTTCCATACCATTTGATGATATGATATGTTTGATTTCATGTGTCACTTTATGTATTATTGTGATTCGGATTTATGAGTAGGAAAGGAGCTCACTAAGCCCTTTGGCTTATAGCTACACGTTTTCCTTGTACTGCAGATAAAGGCAAGGAATGGATCAGTTAAGGGGAGCAGCAGGAAAGGCGATGAAGATGTGTGTGGAAGTGCTGGTGGATAGATCTATTTATGCTTTTGGGTTATCTAAGTTATGCATGTGAACAATGTTGGACCTATGCTTATGATAATGTTCGGCTAGTATGATATCCTACTCATGTTATGTTGGTACGTTTGATTTCACATGCCATGTTAAGTGAACTAGATTCATATGGTAGATGTCAAAATATATATATATATATATATATATAAGTCTTCCGCTGCCATGAATCCATATGCATTAGTAAATGATGTCTATGTTAAGTGACGTCCGTCCCTCTAGGGTAGCCTTAGGGGTACCTGGAAGGGCGGGCGTTACACCATGATGGTGGTTAAGGAGTCATTTGAGTCCCAAGAGACAAGAGAGGAAAGAAACTTCGACCACGTCATTGGATGGAGGAGCAAACCTCACGATCAAAGGCAAATGATAAAATAATATATATTTTGATTGATATTTTGCCTAATGACGTGATGAGCCGTGTAGGTGAATACGAGAACACCCATGATTTGTGGAGCAAAGATAAAGAAGGTTCCTTGGAAAGAACCTATGCCTACACAAGAAGAAAAAAAGACCAAGGAAATGAATTCAATTGCTCAAGGAGAGGAGGTGGAGCAACCGAAAGTTTAGTCATGCTCAACATCCGAGGAAGAGAAGGAGGATGAGAAAACATCATCAACATCCTCAAGGATTGAAGAAGAATCCAAGACAGATGAAGAAGAGGTCTTGGAGGTTAACCTAGTGAGCACCTCCACTGAAACGAAGTTAAAAGATCATATCATATGCTTCGGGTGCAATGAGAAGGGACACTACAAGAGTATATGTCCATTGGGTAAAAAAGAGATAACTCCTAAACCCATTCAAGTTAATTTGAATACTAACAAGGGTTGTAGGAATGAAGAAGTCCAAAGAAGGAAAATGCGCATTGTGTGCTTCACGTGTGGGGAGAAGGGGCATTACCACACAAAATGCCCCAAGAAGAGGGAGATTAAGAAGCTAGCACATTTAAAGAAATGGGAGAAGAAGAAAAGCTCAAGTCGAAGGGGAGCTTCAAGGGTAAGGGATGTATATCCTAATTTGAAGGTTAATTTAAATTCTTATACTCCCATGCATGCTAGGGATAAGTTTTATTATTTACCCATGCAAAATTTTGGCTTTAGGCATCATGATAGAAATAGGGTAAATGTTAGAGATAACCCTAAGGTACTTATGCATGATAGACTTAGGTAAGTTAAATTCTCATTATCTAAGGAGAAGAAGGTAATGGACGTAAGGAACTAGGGTGCTAAAAACTTCTAGTTCCTCCAAAAGATCCTTGCGAAGGGAAAGACATGTTACAATCTATACTAAGTTTATATCATGATAGTATACCTTTAATGCGTGCACACGAACTTCAGACAGCTTGGATCTCAATACGATCACACGTTCGCGCCTCTATGGTATCCACATGAACAAGTGTTCGTTTGTCTCACAAACTCGCAAAGTGGAGAAGGTAACCACCAAAGGTTATGCTAGCAACCTTGATGGGAGGTCTCAGACTAGAGGAGAAGAGGAAGGAGAATGAAGAAGTACAGAAAATGAGAGGAAAAATTCTTAAGTATTTTCATCCAATGAAAATACTTAATGAGCATTAATTCAATTAATGAGCATTAATGAATATTTACACTCCATTAAGGACCACATTTGAACCTCTTCATTTTGAATTCAATTTCGAAAATTAAATGATTCATTGAATTTCAAAATTGAATGATTCATTGAATTTTAAAATTGAATGATTCATTGAATTTCAAAATTCAATAAATTAATCTACATTAATCCTCTTAGTGAATGAATTCTCTTGAGTCTAACTCAAGTCTAATCCACTTGAGTCTAACTCAAGTCCAATTCAATCGAGTCTTACTCAATTGATCTCATGCAATTTCAAATATAATGAATCACTATTTTATTAATTCATATTGACTCCTTGAGTCTAGTTTGAATTGGACTCAATCCAATAATTAGATCCAATCGAGTCTAACTCAATAAGTCCAATTCGAATTAGACTTAATCTAATGATTCATCATATAAACCCATCTCCAAATCTACTTGTTCTTTATGTATGCCCCAATAGGTTCTTGTAACGTTGGCAATGTATCCAAATCAACATTTAGATATATAAGAAATGAGTGGTATCTAGTATGACATCATTGCTACCCAAGTGACGAGAAAGTCGAGATCCGACCTAACCTGTCCGTGGCTATTATCTTGTATGACTTGGTGCCTCTATCCTTGATATCTAGATTGATTAATGAAGCATAGATCATGTCATCCTCTTATCAACCTTTTGTGTTTCTTGATCTCTAACTAGACACACTCAATCAAATAAGCTTAATATCTCATATTAACTCATTTGCGCATGATCATGCTTTCTTGTGTTCTACTAATCAAGGGGCCCACAGATATCACTTCCGTCATATGAAAGGGATAGATCTCATCTACATCACTCACATCCCTTCACATAATTCATTGTATACCCAGTGATCAACTTTATTGTCCACCTTGTTACAGGTGATGTTTGTCAATACTAAAGTACATAACTCTTTATATAGAGAACCATAGTGACTTTAGGTCTAAGGACTATTCATACCAATAGTGACATGAGAATGTTTATGACACTCATATAACGATCCATGAAACATTCTCATGGCAGGTCATTCAGTATATATTCTCTAATATATACCCATGTGTCAACCTGATATCTCATTTTCATGACTTGTGAGATCAAGTCATCTGTTGACATACATGCTAGTCTCAACGTATTAATATTATCCTTGTATATTAATGCTTGACTAGGAATAATTAAGAGTAGTGTTCCATGTATATCTACAATATCTCACTATCAATTCAACCAATTGATATATTGTAAATAAGAACCTACTACCCAAGGACATTATTATACTTATTCAATCGGAACTGAACTTAAAACAAATATAATAACTAACTTTGTCTTTTATTAATAATGAAATATGTTACAAAATGAGCCCTTTACAATCATCTCATAATTGATATTAGGGCTAATACTAATAATCTCCCACTAGCACTAGTGCGAATCACTAAGATATCAAATACCCATTGACCTAGTGTGACCATCATGCTTCCTCTATGCCAAAGCCTTGGTCAAAGGATCCACAATGTTAGCTTCGGTCAAAACTCTGCATATCCTCACATCTCCTCTATCAATGATCTCTCGAATGAGATGGAAACGCCGTAGTATGTGTTTGGATCTCTGATGAGAGCGAGGTTCCTTAGCCTGTGCAATAGCCACATTGTTATCACAATAGAGGTCTATTGGGTTCGCTATACTAGGAACAATACCAAGCTTTGTGATGAACTTCCTGATCTAAACAATCTCTTTTGTTGCAGCTGAAGCAGCATTGTACTCAACTTTTGTTGTAGAATCAACTATTGTATCATGCTTTGAACTCTTCCAGCTTACAGCACCACCATTTAAGCAAAACACATACCTTGACTATGATCTGTAATCATCCTTGTCAGTTTGGAAGCTAGCATTGGTGTAACCCTTTACAACAAGCTCTTCATCACCTCCAAAGATCAAGAAATAATCTTGAGTCCTTCTCAAGTCTCGAGAATATTCTTGACTGCTGTCCAGTGACCTTCACCTAGATCTGACTGGTATCTGCTCGTCATGCTTAAAGCATACGAGACATCTAGACGAGTACAAAGCATGACGTATATGATAGACCCTATAGTAGATGCATAAAGGATCTAATCTATGCAGTCCCTTTCTTCTTTAGAAGAGGGGCATTGAGTCTTCGAAAGACTTACACCATGTGACATCGGAATCCTTTCTTGGAATTCTCCATGGCAAAACGTTTAAGCACCTTGTCAATATATGTACTTTGGCTTAGGCCAAGCAATCTTTTAGATCTATCTCTATGGCTGCTTCACCTAAGTCTTTCATTGAAAAATAATTCCCATGGCAAGTCTTCACTGACTAAAGAGTAGGGATATCATTTCCAATGAGAAGTATGTTATCTATATACAATATAAGAAAGATGATTGTGCTCCCACTAACCTTCTTATAGACACAAGATTTATCTTCATTCTTAACGAAACCAAACATTTTGATCGCATCATCGAATCGAAGATTCCAGCTTCTAGAAGCTTCCTTTAATCCATAAATGGATTTTTATAGCTTACAAACCGTTTCAGCATTCTTTGGATCTATAAAACCCTCATGTTATGTCATGTACACATCCTCGAGTAGATTTCCGTTAAAAAATGCGGTTTTGACATCCATCTGCCAGATCTCATAATCATAGTAAGCTGCAATAGCAAGTAAAATCCGAATGGACTTGAGCATCGCAACTGGTGAAAAAGTTTCATCATAGTCTATACCATGAATTTGCTTGAAACCTTTAGCTACCAATCTACCTTTATAGGTATGCATATGCCCATCCATGTTAGTCTTCACTTTGAAGACCCACTTACACCCAATGGGTTTGATCCCTTCAGGTGGATCAACCAAAGTCCATACTTGGTTAGTGTACATGGATTCTATTTCGGATCTCATGGCCTCTAGCAATTTCTCAGAATCTGGGTCTTGTACAGCTTCCTGATAAGATGTAGACTCGTCAAGACCAACAAGCACTACATCACCATGGTCAGACAAGAGAAACAAATATCTCTCAAGTTGACGATGGGTCCTATCAGATCTGCTTAGAGCGTGTGCTACTTGAACAGGTTGTTACTTCACAGCTTCTTATTGTGTAACAAAATCCTGTTCCATAACATCTTGTGGTACCTATTCAATTTCCATCAAGGTGTCAGTGCTAGTTTGTGTATCTTAAATTTCTTCAAGATCGACTTTACTCCCACTAGTTTTTCTAAAAACAAATTCCCTTTCTAGAAAGACACTAGTTCTGGTAACAAACACCTTGCCTTGTGTGGGATTATAAAAGTAGTATCCCTTTGTTTCCTTGGGATATCCTACAAAATAGCACTTGTTTGATTTGGGTCCTAGTTTATCTGAGACTTATCTTCAAACGTAAGCCTCACAACCCCAAATCTTCATGAAAGATAACTTGGGACTCTTCCCAGTCCATATCATATATGGTGTCTTTATGACAACCTTAGATAGAATGTGGTTAAGTGTGAAAGTGGGCATTTCTAGAGCATGCCCCAAAAGGAAGTAGGAAGATCTGTATGACTCCTTATCGATCGTACTATATCTAATAAAGTACGATTTCTTCTTTCTGATACACCATTCCATTGTGGTGTTCCAGGTGGAGTGAGTTGAGATATGATCCCACACTCAACAAGATGGTCATGAAACTCTTGGCTAAGGTATTCCCCACCTCGATCTGATTGAAGCATCTTAATACTCTTAACAAGTTGGTTTTGTACTTCATTCTTGAATTCTTTGAATTTTTCAAAGGATTCTGACTTGTGTCTCATCAGATACACATAGCTCTATCTACTGAAATCATAAGTGAAAGTAATGAAGTAATGATAGCCTCCTCTAGCTACTATTTTGAATAGGCCACATACATCAGTATGTATGAGTCCTATAGCCCTTTCGCTGCGCCCACTAAATGAAGTCTTTGTCATCTTTGTTAGTATTAGCCCTAGTACCAATTATGAGATGATTGTAAAGGGCTTATTTTGTATCATATTTCATTATTAATAAAAGGCAAAGTTGGTTATTATATTTATTTCATATTAATGTCGATTGAATAAGTATAATAATGTCCTTGGGTTGTAGGTTCTTATCTACAACATATCATTTAGTTAAATTGATAGTGAGATATTGTAGATATACATAGAACACTACTCTTAACTATTCCTAGTCAAGCATTAATATACAAGGATAATATTAATGCATTGAGACTAGCATGTAGGTCAACGGATGACTGGATCTCACAAGTCATGGTTATGAGATATCAGATTGATACATAGGTATATATTAGAGAATATATACTGAATGATCTTCCATGAGAATGTTTCATGGATCGTTATATGAGTGTCATAAACATTCTCATGTGACTATTGGTATAAATAGTCCTTAGACTTGAAGTCACTATGGTTCTCTACATAATAAGTTGTGTACTTTGGCATCAGCAAACATCACCTGTAACAAGGTGGACAATAAAGTCGATCACTGGGTATGCAATGAATTATGCAGAGGGATGTGAGTGATGTAGATGGGATCTATCATTTCCATATGACGGAAGTGATATCTGTGGGCCCCTTGACTAGTAGGACACAAGAAAGCATGACCATGTGCAAATGAGTCAATATGAGATATTGAGCTTATTTGATTGAGTGTGTCTACTTAGAGATATTGTGCAATCTTGTATGACTTGGTCCCTCTATCATTTCCTCTTCTCTACTCCTCTTGGCCGAAATTACCTTGCTTGGTTGCTAGCACAACCTTAGGTAATTTTCTTCTCCATTTTTGTGAGTTTGTGAGACAAACGGAGATACTTGTTCGTGTGGATACCATAGAGGCGCGAACATGTGATTGTGCTGAGATTCAAGCTGTCTGGAGTCCGTGAGCACGCATCAAAGGTATACTATCATGTTGTTGTTCAAATCTTAGTATATTTTCTTTCCCTTCACGATCTCCTAGAGGAACTAGATGGTTTCCACTGCGCATAAGCGTGTTTAGCGCTCTAGTTTCTTACAGTGGTATCAGAGCCACTTGCGAAGGGATATACTAAGTTGTTGGAATTTTTATATGTGATATAGAAATGCATGATAGGTTTACTATGATATGTAAATTATGAGTTTCGGCCAAAAATTGGTGTTTTGTTGGGAACGAAACATAGTTGGTGTTGTGACCAACAAGGTCTTGACCAAAGGTGTTTTGTTTGAAATGAAACCTAGTTAGTTTTTTGAGGGTAGTAGGGTCTCAGGTATGGCATCAACTCATAAATGAGTATGAAAAATATTTTTTGCTTCAGGGGCACTGCCCCCTAAACCCCATAAGGGGAGCTGCCCCTTGACCCTGCCCGCTAACCGGCTAGCAGGACTGCCGTGACGTTGCGGCTCATAATTTGTTATTCACATCATAGTAGATTTATGTCATAAGGATATTGTGAATATATATATGATATGGTGCATGGTTATGACCCTTGAACCCCTATGTGATTGTGTGTAATGTTGTAATTTATAATACGACCTATGTGTCGTGCCTTCATTTTTTGTATTCTTGTTGTAATTTTTTACTACACTCGAATGTAACTTGAATTTCTTTAGATTTTGTAATGTACAAAATAGAAAGGAGTTAGTCTAATGAATGACGGGTGAAAAGGAAGGAAGTACAACAAGACACGACGACCAAGGAAGCACTTGGAGAAGTTACTTTGGCCAAGGTTGACTTATCGCTCTTCTCATTGACTTGAGAAGATCGTAGTTTATAGGGGCCATAACTATGCCACGTTTTAATTTATGCATATATGTGATGTGTGCTTTGATTGTATTCGATACATGCCTAGTTTAAATATAATTAGGTCTTTTTAATATATGCCTATCAAAGTTTAGTACTCACTTCTATCTCGATCAATTGTAGTTAGGTTTTGCCAAAGTAAAGTGACTTAATTTATCTTGCTAGAGTACGACAGGAGAATTGTAATATCCGACTATTAAACTTGGGTGCGACTTAACTAAATTGTCTCATTTAGATTGAGAGCTTAGAGGCATATCCCATAAGATGGAATTCAAATTGTACTAATCTTGGGAGATTAGCCAAAGCTAACTCAAGATGAGATATAATATGAATTTCATAAGATGGGCAAATGAACAAATAGTATTATTCATCTAGCTATACAAGAGTTTCATTTGATGCAATTGGTATATGATGCCTACCTATATTATATGAGTCTTGGGCAATTGGCCAAAGCTAACTCAAGATGAGATATAATATGGATCTTGTCCCACATGAATGTCATTACGATTGGATTTGGAGCTAGTAGTGTGGGTAAAACCACAACCATGACTCGCCCCTATCAATCTTTACAATTCTGTGGGAGAATCATTTAATTAAAGGCCTATCGATATATGATACTAAGTTCTACATTATGTTGTTGTAGATTATCATGTCATCAAATACATCGAACACTATCTCTCTACGATCTGTCCTTGATAAGTACAAGCTCAATAGAGCTAACTTCCTGGACTAGTACAGAAACTTGAGAATAATTCTCAAGCAAGAACATAAACTGTATGTCCTAGAGCAGCCTATTCCTAAATCACCCCTTGCTACTGCCACTAGAGCTGATAGGGATCCTTACAAAAAGCATCAAGATGATGCATGTGTCATGCCTTATGCTTGCCACCATGAACTCTGAGCTTCAGAAGCAATATGAGAACATAGATGTTTATGATATGGTTAAACATCTTAGACAACTATATCAAGGACAAGCAAGGCATGAGAGATTTGAGATCTCTAAAGCACTGTTTCAATGCAGAATGTAAGAAGGAAGTCCCGTAGGGCCATATGTACTCAAAATGATTGGGTGTGTAGAAAACCTACAGTGATTGAGATTTCCACTAGGTGAAGAATTAGCCACTGATCATATCTTGCAGTCATTGCCCGATAGCTATAGTCAATTTTTCATGAACTACAACATGAATGAAATTGATAAACCACTGCCTGAGATGTTGAGCATGTTGAGAACTGCTGAACTCAACTTTAAGAAGGCAAAGCTTAGTACCATTTTGATGGTGTCTAAAGGCAAAGGCAAGTGGAAGCCTAAAGGTAAGGGTAAGACCCAATCCAAAGGCAAGGGCAAGACTCATGCATTGAAATCCAAAGGTGGGGTTGCTAAGGAAGGAACCTGCTTCCATTGTGGTGAGACTGAACACTGGAAGAGGAACTGCAATATGTACCTAAAGGAACTGAAACAGAAGAAAAGTGAGACTTCTGCCTCAGGTATATATGTTATAGAAGTCAATCTATCTATTTCTTCTTCCTAGGTATTAGATACCGGATGTGAGTCTCATATTTGTACTAATGTGCAGGGGTTGAGAAATAGTAGAGCGTTGACAAAGGGCGAAGTGGAACTATGAGTAGGCAATTTGATATTTCCTAATAATTTAAGAAATTTTTTAAGAATAGAATATTTTAATAAATCTAAAAATTCTAGAAAAAATTAATTCTATAATCTAATTTATAATATTTCATATCTGGATTTTTTTTAAAAAAAAAATTTCAGAATATTTTCATATTTGATATTACCTAACAAATTAGAAAATTTTCCAAAAATAGAATATTTCTTAAAATTCAAAAATTCTAGAAATGATAATTTATAAATTAAAAGAATATTTATAAATTTCATTTTTTGAAATTACATCATAAACTTTCCAAAAATGGAATTTTCTAACAATTTAGGAAACTTTCTAAAAATAGAAAATCTTAATAATTCCAAAAAAAAATTTAAAATTAATTACAATACAAATTATGAACTATAAAATAATTTTACGATCATTTTGAAGCATGATCAGGCTCTAATACCATTGTTGGGATATATCCGATGTGGTGTGTGCTAAAACACGTTTTGTGAACATGCACAGCGGAAAATAAAATAATAATAATTCCTAAATTATTACATCACATACACCACATGCATACAAGAATACAATATGTCAAACATGATCACATAATTAAATTTTTACGGAAAGTAAATTTACCCTAGGTGTACCTTATGGATGACATATAACGAGAAGGGCATCAACTGTAGTGACGTTGTCGAACCTCACCTCTATTCGTATTCATGTTGAGATCCTCAAGTTAACTCCTTGAGTATAAACCTCTCCTTCAGAAGTTACTAGCCACGAGTGAAGAAGAGGGATCAAGAAGAAGAGGAAGAGAAGGACACAAGGAAGAGATTTCTTCCTTATGGTGGTCACAACAACAAGGGGAAGGGCTTCCCCTTGTTGGCGGCGGAAAAGAGAGAGGGGAGAGGAAGAGGAGAAGAGAAATTAGGTTAAGGTTTTTCAAAAACCTTATAAGCCAATTAATGATCTCATGTGTAAAATTTTCTCTCAATCATATCAATATATAATCCTCATTAATGAGTTGGATTAGAAAGCCCAAATCCAACCCATTAGTCCTTAACAAAAAATTAACCCATTATCCTCTTGGTTTGGTTCACAACTAAACCAAGTTGGTTGATGATTAAACCAAATATGGTCCAATTCTTTCATAAGAGATGTGACATATCCGTGCTTCCATTGTCATAAATATTTCTATATTTATCTTATGTATGGTCCAACTAAATATTTATCTCTTGATCTAAGAATCTTACTCTTTAACTTATTTTACGTCTTTTAGAGACTCGTTAGTGCGTGTGACCCAATATTTTCATAGTTTATCTTGGTCATCTATAATTAACTACTTAATTATAGAACGATCATGATGACACCTAGTAGTACATCATGATCCCCAATTAGCCAGAAAATCATAGTTGATCTTAGAATTAATTCTAAACCCTTCAGTAGCTACAGTGAGTCGTGCCTTATTCCTTTCACTCATCTTATACCCATTTGGTTGAGGACATGGTCTATGTGTCTTGTCCCCACTAGGCTAACTACGCCACACCTAGCCCAAGTAATACTTTATCGTTCTATAGATTCAAATTACTTATACATGTGTACAAGAGTCTCACACTCTTAACATGTGATGCTTTGGCCAAAGACTTTAAGTAATAATCCTAACAAGTGATCATAGGGTATACGTCTCATCGCAAGGAGTGGTGAATCTTCTGTGGACTATCCAAACACCTTCGGGCACTTCAACTTATACCCAATCATTCCAGGTCCACACCTCAAAGAGATGCTTACTTAAGATGTCAAAGTATAAGTCTCGATGACTAAGATGACTTGTATACCTCAAGTCGAAGGAAACTTGCACTCATACTGCAATAAGAACTTCACAAACATATCTATATATATATATGTAGAGAACCATATGAAGTCTTATAATGAGTCACTCCAATGAACTAATTGCCATAACCAACATTCACGTTTAACTCTCGACATATCAATGTCTCCAGCCAGTAAGAAAAATAGCTGTTTGGCCGAACTAAGGAGTAAAACCCGTGATAGTCTTATAGAATTCATGATGTTGGAATGCATCAATTCGACGACTAGGGAAATTTTAATATATTCATAATTGCACATGTAGAGATAATCACTAGTTGTAATCTAATCACAAATTCTCTCATGCTATGAATTATATTACTGACTTTCAGTGCTGACTAGTTCAGGGCATAGACGAGCCAGTCTGTTGAATTTTTTCACGACCTCCTCAACTGAAAGGTTGCCTTGACGAAATTCGGTGAACTCGTCATAGTGGCGGTTTGTGACCCGCATGTGAAAGAACTCCTCAAAGAATTCTCTCTCGAAGTCGGCCCATGTCATCTGGTTCACTGGGCGCTTCACCTTAATCCTCTCCCACCACATACGTGCATCTCCTGCCAGGCAGAAGGAGGCGCATTTCACCTTTTCATACTCTGGCCAGTCCAGGAGCTCCATCGTACTCTCCAATATTTTGAACCAGGCTTGAGCATCCCATGGTTCAAAGGTGCCTGAGAAGTTCTCTGGTTTGATTTTCTGCCACTGGATCAGATAGGCTTCTCTCCTTGCCCCTGCTGCTGTGGCTGCTGGTGCTGTAGGTTGGACTGGTGGAACCTCTATCACTACTGTTCAGCTAGTTGCTTCTGTAACTGAGCCACTACTTCTGTAAGGTCTGGGGGAGGCACTGAGCTATCTGCCTCATGCTGGGGCTCAGTAGCTGGTGCCCTTCTAGCTGGGCGTCCTCGTGCCATTTTCTAGGGAAAAAGAGGACATACATAACTAATACAATCATATTTACATAACTACTGTTATCTTGTTAGATGCTATCATATATGAACATGCTTTAGTTATCTATAAACATGAAAGCAAGAAACATAAATAAAGTGAAAGATATTCTTACTTGGAAGCTGCAGGTTCAATGCTGATGTGTGTGTGGAGGAAGTATGGAACTTGCTCTGATACCACTCTGTAACAACCCACCTTCTACTGACTAGGCTGTAAGGCCGGGGGCTACATTATGCTAAACTATTCTTGGGCTATCACTGAATATTAAGGTGCGGAAAAGCTGAACTAATTAAAACTCTCTGCTATTTTCTATAAAATCTGGAATTTACATTCAGAATACACTTCTGAAGTTGTACATATGCTAAAGAAGGTAACCTAAATTTTTATTTAATCAAAAAGCTGAAATCAGACACTCTAGCTGAAATCAGACTTTCCAATCGATCGGCTAATCGATTGGAGTTATTTAATCGATCCACTGATCGATTCAACGTGCTACTGTGCACAGTGGGCCAATTCTGGATCAATCGGATGATCGATTCAGCCTGGCCAATCGATCCGATAATCGACTCAGAGGCTCTCTGTTCGCGGAATTAAATTCCCGATTGATCGGCTGATCGATCCATGGCCAATCGATCAGTTGATCGATTCAACAGCTCTCTGTACGCGACAGATTACCTCTCAATCGATCGGCTGATCGATTGGGGACCCTCCAATCAATCGGCTGATCGATCGGAGCTCTGATTTCTGCTGCATTTCAGTAATTTCGTGTACCACACGAATGTATCACCTAATAAACACTGGAATATTACTAAGCATGTCATGATTCATAATTTACTGACTAACATCAAGGTAACTAGAAGTCTAGGCATAACATTTAGAATCTAAAGAGGTGCGGAAAATGAAATATAAGGAGTTCTAATCCTTTTAAGCTTGCTAGTCTCCAAGGGTCTTTATTCCAAGTTCCTTCTCACACACATCTTGTCGCATTGCCCTCCAGCCTCCGCTAATCCATCTTCCCTTTACCTTTATCTGCAGTATAAGGAAAATGAAACTATAAGCTTGGGAGTTTAGTAAGAATCATCTACCTCACAAAAACATGCATTAGAAGAAATCATGCTTTCAAAGGATGCTATTTGAAATACATGCTGATGATCATGCTGAAAATGCTAAAACATGGCATATGGACATACAAGTCATGACAATCAAAGACTGAACATAAAGTTATTTGTTGCATCAATAAGAAAACTAGACTGATACATAAGCTAAGCTAAAATTTATGTTAGATTCATGCTGAAGCTGTATCATGTTCACATAACTAATTTGTGAAGTTTTGAAAATTATTTTCATAAGTAGATAAAAATACTAATCATGCTTATGATGGGCCTGACAACTGTACTTGCTATGCGCGCATCCCTAACTAGACCCGAGGTAGCTAGTCCCGAATCTAGTAGGGTTTACTAGGTTATCTAAACCTAGGGATGACTATGGGAACCCAACCTAAGGACAACTAAGAGTCCCAATACAGTGTCACTGATAAAAGTAAAATACTATTCATAACTGATTTATCTCATCTTGCTCCTACTAGGTTATCTGAACCTAGAGCTAGGTTATCTGAACCTAGAGGCGACTATGAGAGCCCACCCATTGGACTGTAGTCCCATATAAACTGAAGCAAGACTATGTATGCTATTTAAAATGCATCTATGGCATTTAACTGAGTTATTAATATGCCTACTGTAGCGTATAACTGTACTAGTCATTTTATCGAGCACCTGGCGTGCTTTATTTCTGCATGTGGCTGCACTAAGAATAAAAATGCGAACTAAGAATATAAAAGCATACGATTATCTACTTATACTGTAGGTGAGGGGTTACTTATATCCTGTGCTAAGTTTTCTTACAATCCGTTCACTAGGTTTTTCCGAAGAAGAGATCTCTTCGGCGATCTTCTTACGTCTACGCGTTCTTCTCGCGGAGAGGGGCGTCCTCGTGCCGGAGTTGTCGCCGGAAGGTGCTCCTACGACCCTAGGGATGGAACCCTAGGTTTTCTTAGGCTTGGGCGCCGAGAGGGTGAGGAGGAGAGAGGGCGGCGTGTGAGGGTGAAGGTGAGGGAAAATTGTCGATCAAAAATACTAAATCCCCACTTAAATTCCCTATTTATATTAAGTGATTAATTCGACCCAACTCAATCATAAATATAATTCCTCTCCTCTTCTTTCAGCACACCCCTGCTGGGGTCCCTTGGTTACTAGAGTCACCCTATAAGTCATAGAGTCCATAGGTTGTGGGTTTAATTCCCGCTTAGGTTGTTTTACATTTTTATTTAATTTTGCTATTTCCACTACTCCAAAAATTCCCTAAAAATATTCTAAAATTCCAGAAAAATAATAGAATATTTCTAAAATTTATTTGAGAATTCTCGTGCGTTATAATCCCCCATAACTTATAAAAAGTTCGTCCTCGAACTTAGAATAACTCTGGGTACTTCTGTCTCTCAAGTTGCCTCTTCTGTTGTGTGATTTTGCCAAATGACTTTTACTAATGGTACTTCCTTGTTCCGCAATTTCTTAACTGCTCGGTCTACTATCTGGATAGGCTAACTGTCATAGCTGAGGTCTTCGCGGACTTGTACCAACTGGGGCTCAATCACCTGGGTGACATCTGAGATATGTTTCTTCAGCATAGAGACATGAAATACGTTATGGATAGCTGACATCTCCTGGGGTAGCTCTAGCTCATATGCTACCTTGCCAACTCTTCTAGTGAAAAGGTATGGTCCCATATATCTGAGACTTAATTTGCCCTTCTTCCCAAAACGCATTACTCCCTTCATGGGAGCCACTCGGAGAAATACCATATCCCCAATTGAAAACTCTAAGGGTCGGCGCCGTGTATCAGCATAGCTTTTCTGGCGGCTCTGAGCCGTCTTTATCCTCTGGCGGATCTACTGTATAGCAGCTGTGGTATCTGCTACTAGATCTGTCTAAAGTTCTAGTTCTTTCTGTCCACCACTTTCATACCAGCAGATTGGAGATCTACACCTCCGTCCGTAAAGAGCCTCGTAGGGTGCCATGCCGATAGTGGCCTGATAGCTATTATTGTATGCAAATTTTGCTAAACTCAGATATTTGCACCAACTTCCCTTGAAGTCTAGGGCACATGCTCAGAGCATATCCTCGAGTACCTGATTTACCTGCTCCGTCTGACCATATGTCTGAGGATGGAAAGCTGTGCTAAACTTTAACCTGGTGCCCAATGCTGACTGTACACACTCCCAGAAGTGTGACGTGAATCTACTGTCTCTGTCTGATATAATGGTCCATGGGACTCCATGCAGTCTGACAATCTCCTTGAGATACAACTGAGCCAGTTGTTCCATGGAGTAGGATATCCTAATAGTTAAGAAGTGAGTTGATTTAGTCAATCTGTCGACTATTACCCAGATGGTATCAAAACCATTCGTGGTTTTGGGTAGTCCCACTCTAAAATCCATGGAAATATCCTCCCACTTCCATTCTGGAATCTGAATAGGCTGCAGAACTCCTCCTGGTCTCTGGTGTTCTTCCTTGACCCTTTAGCAGGTCAGACAGATACTGACATATCTAGCGATGTCTCTCTTCATTCCAAGCCACCAAAAATATTTCTTTAGGTCTTGGTACATCTTAGTGGAATCAGGATGCATCGCATAAGGAGTCCTGTGGGCCTCATCTAGGATCTTCCTCCGTAGTTCCTCCAGATCCGGAACGCATAGTCTGTCACCAAAATACAATACCCTGCTATCAGATACTCTGAACTCTCCACTTTTTGATTCTGCTATCCCTTGCTTGATTTTCTGAATCTCAGGGTCCTGATCCTGAGCTGTCTGGATGTCACCAAGCAGGGTAGATGCTAAGGTCATAGTAGAGAGCTGTCCAACTATAAGTTCGAGACTGAAATCTGTAATTTCCTTCTGTAGGGGCGGTGACAAGGCTGCTAAGGATAATAAGGCGGCACTGGACTTCCTGCTAAGTGCGTCTGCCACCTTATTGGCTTTTCCTGGGTGGTAGAGGATGTCTATGTCATAGTCTTTGACCAGCTCGAGCCACCTGCGCTGTAGCATATTCAGATCCTTCTGGGTGAAGAAGTACTTCAGACTCTGATGATCTGTATACACTCTACACTGAGCTCCATACAACTAATGTCTCCAAATTTTGAGGGCGAAGACAACTGCTGAAAGCTCAAGGTCATGAGTAGGGTAGTTCCTCTCATAATCCTTGAGTTGTCTGGAGGCATAGGCGGTCACCCTGCTATTTTGCATCAGTACTGCTCCTAGTCCCAATTTAGAGGCATCACTGTAAATATCAAAGCTGTTTGTGTTTTCTGGCAGAGTCAGAATGGGAGCACTGGTCAATCTTCTTTTTAGTTCAATGAAGCTGTTCTTACAGTCCTCTGTCCACTAAAATTTTCTGTTCTTCCTGGTGAGAGCTGTCAGTGGTGAGGCTATCCTGGAGAAATCCTCTATAAATTTTCTGTAGTAGCCTGCTAGTCCCAGAAAGCTTCTGATTTCACTGGCGTTCTTAGGTCTTTTCCAGTTACTCACAACCTCTATCTTACTGGGGTCTACCATGACACCATCCTTGGAGATGATGTGACCCAGAAAGGATACCTAATCGAGCCAGAATTCACATTTCGTGAACTTGGCGTATAGCTAGTTCTACTGAAGGGTCTGTAGTACTATCTTCAGGTGCTCTGCGTGTTCTTCCTAAGTTCTGGAATAGATAAGAATGTCGTCGATGAACACGATAACAAACTTATCCAAGTATTCTCTGAATACTCTATTCATGAGGTCCATGAAAGTAGCTGGAGCATTCGTCACGCCAAAGGGCATGACTACGAACTCATAGTGTCTGTATCTAGTCCTGAAAGCTGTCTTGGGTATGTCACCTTCTTTAACTTTCACCTGGTGATATTCCGATTTGAGGTCTATTTTAGAGAACACTGCTGCTCCCTTTAGCTGATCAAACAGGTCATCTATCCTGGGAAGAGGATACCTGTTCTTAATCGTGACTTGGTTTAGTGCCCAGTAGTCTATACACAGGTGCATGCTCCCGTCCTTCTTCTTCACGAACAATACAGGAGCTCCCCATGGTGAGTGATTGGAGCGTACGAAACCCTTGTCAAGCAGCTCCTATAGTTGCTCCTGAAGTTCCTTCAGTTCGGCTGGAGCCATGCGGTAGGGTGCTTTGGAGATGGGATTCGTACCGGGGATGAGTTCTATCTCAAATTCAATCTCTCTGTCTGGTGCTAGGCCTGGTAACTCCTCAAGGAAGACTGCTGGGTAGTCACATACAACTCGGACCTCTTCTAGCTTTTGGTCCTTGTTCTGACTGGTACTGACTACATGTGCTAAGAATTTTGTACATCCTGAATCCAGTAGTTTCTGTTCTTTTAGAGCTGAGAGAAACTTCTTGGCCTTTCTCTATGGTTCTCCGATGTACCCAAACTGTACTCCTAATTCGGGTTGGAATACAACTTTCTGTTTACGACACTCTATGGAGGCACCGTACTTGATCAAAAAGTCCATTCCCAAGATGACATCATAGTCAGTCATATCTAGCACTATCAGATCACCAAAAGGCTCTCTGTCTGCTATAATGACTGGCACTGCTTGGAGCCAGTGCGTGGATGCCATAATTTCTCCTGAAGGTAGTGTTGTCAAAAACTGACCACTGAGTACCTCTGGAGATATTGCCAACTTTTCGGCGAATGTCCTGGATATATAAGAATGGGTTGCCCCAGTATCTAATAAGACAGTTGCACTTTGCTATAAAATACTGATCTGACCTGTAATAACTGTCGAGGCATTCGCTACATCCTCTCTGGAGAGTGAGTAGATCCTCGCGTTCGTTGTGGCTGAGGGGGCTTCTAGTCTGCCATGGCTGATGTGTGGACCATCTAGAGCAGCCTTCATCTGGTGTAATTGGGCTGGTTTGTCTCCGTACTGAATCGGCTGCAGTAGGGGAAAATTGGTCTTGTTCGGGCATTACTTAGCCATATGCCCTTCCTGGCCACATTCGAAGCATCCTCGTGTGCCCTTGTGACAAACTCCGGGGTGGAATTTCCCAAAAGTGGAGCACTTGGGATAGCTAGGCTGTCTACTAGCTGGTCCTCCTTTTGGGTAACTCCCTGGTTTACGTTTGTTACTGGAGTTCCCTTTCTAGTTAGAGCTGTGGCCCTGGTGTTTTTGAGTACCTGAGCCTCCTTGGTGTTTGGACTCTGAGAAGGCTTGCTTATGCTGCTTGATGCTGTTTTGGTAATGCTCGGTGATCAGGGCACTACTTACCAGTTCTTCAGTGGTTTGCGGCCTATGGACGCCGCTGGCCACGTTCAGTGCGATTTCCGGCCTTAGCATTTTGAGCATCAACCGGAGTCATTCTCTTTCAGTGCTGACTAGTTCAGGGCATAGACGAGCCAGTCTATTGAATTTCTTCACGGCCTCCTCAACTGAAAGGTTGCCCTGACGAAATTCGGTGAACTCGTTGTAGTGGCGGTTTGTGACCCGCATGTGAAAGAACTCCTCAAAGAATTCTCTCTCGAAGTCGGCCCATGTCATCTGGTTCACTGGGCGCTTCACCTTAATCCTCTCCCACCACATACGTGCATCTCTTGCCAGGCAGAATGAGGCACATTTCACCTTTTCATACTTTGGCCGGTCCAAGAGCTCCATCGTACTCTCCAGTGTTTTGAACCAGGCTTGAGTATCCCATGGTTCACTAGTGCTTGAGAAGTTCTCTGGTTTGATTTTCTACAACTGGATCAGATAGGTTTCTCTCCTTGCCCCTGCTGCTGGGGCTGCTGGTGCTGTAGGTTGGACTGGTGGAACCTCTATCACTACTGGGGTTGCTAAGTTAGGTTCCGGAGTGGCAGTGGGAGTGTTCTGTTGATTAGCTCTTAGGGTGGCTATCTCCTGTTGCTGTTCAGCTAGTTGCTTCTATAACTGAGCCACTACTTCTGTAAGGTCTGAGGGAGGCACTGAGCTGTCTGCCTCATGCTGGGGCTCAATAGTTGGTGCCCTTCTAGCTGGGCGTCCTCGTGCCATTTTCTAGGGAAAAAAAGGACATACATAACTAATACAATCATGTTTACATAACTACTATTATCTTGTTAGATGTTATCATATATGAACATGCTTTAGTTATCTATAAACATGAAAGCAAGACACATAAATAAAGTGAGAGATATTCTTACTTGGAAGCTGCAGGTTCAATGCTGATGTGTGTGTGAAGGAAGTATGGAACTTGCTCTGATACCACTCTGTAACGACCCACCTTCTACTGACTAGGCTGTAAGGCCGGGGGCTACATTATGCTAAACTATTCTTGGGCTATCATTGAATATTAAGGTACGGAAAAGCTGAACTAATTAAAACTCTCTGCTATTTGCTATAAAACTGGAATTTACATTCAGAATACACTTCTGAAGTTGTACATATGCTAAAGAAAGGAACCTAAACTTTTTATTTGATCAAAAAGCTGAAATTAGACACTTCTAGCTAAAATCAGACTTTCCAATCGATCGGCTGATCGATTGGAGTTATTTGATCGATCCACTGATCAATTCAACGTGCTACTGTGCACGGGGGGATAATTCTGGATCTATCGGATGATCGATTCAGCATGGTCAATTGATCCGATAATCGACTCAGAGGCTCTCTGTTCGCGAAATTAAATTCCCGATCGATTGGTTGATCGATCCATGGCCAATCGATCAGCTGATCGATTCAACAGCTCTCTGTACGCGGTAGATTACCTCCCAATCGATCGGCTGATCGATTGGGGACCCTCCAATCGATCGGCTGATCGATCGGAGCTCTGATTTCTGCTGCATTTCAGTAATTTCGTGTACCACACGAATGTATCACCCAATAAAAACTGGAATATTACTAAGCATGCAATGATTCATAATTTAATGACTAACATCAAGGTAACTAGAAGTCTAGGCATAACATTTAGAATCTAAAGAGGTGCGGAAAATGAAATATAAGGAGTTCTAATCCTTTTAAGCTTGCTAGTCTCCAAGGGTCTTTATTCCAAGTTCCTTCTCACACACATCTTGTCGTATTGCCCTCCAGCCTCCGCTAATCCATCTTCCCTTTACCTTTATCTGCAGTATAAGGAAAATGAAACTATAAGCTTGGGAGCTTAGTAAGAACCATCTACCTCACAAAAACATGCATTCGAAGAAATCATGCTTTCAAAGGATGCTATTTGAAATACATGCTGATGATCATGCTGAAAATGCTAAAACATGACATATGGACATACAAGTCATGACAATCAAAGACTGAACATAAAGCTATTTGTTGCATCAATAAGAAAACTAGATTGATACATAAGCTAAGCTAAAATTTATGTTAGATTCATGCTGAAGCTGTACCATGTTCACATAACTATTTTGTGAAGTTTTGAAAACTATTTTCATAAGTAGATAAAAATACTAATCATGCTGTTGATGGGCCTGGCAACTGTACTTGCTATGCGCGCATCCCTAACTAGACCCGAGGTAGCTAGTCCCGAATCTAGTAGGGTTTACTAGGTTATCTAAACCTAGGGACGACTATGGGAGTCCAACCTAAGGACAACTGAGAGTCCCAATACAATGCCATTGATAAAAGTAAAATACTGTTCATAACTGATTTATCTCATCTTGCTCTTACTAGGTTATCTGAACCTAGAGGCGACTATGGGAGCTCACCCATTGGAGCATAGTCCCATATAAACTGAAGCAAGACTATGTATGCTATTTAAAATGCATCTATGACATTTAACTGAGTTATTAATATGCCTACTGTAGTGTATAACTGTACTAGTCATTTTATCGAGCACCTGGCGTGCTCTATCTCTGCATGTGGCTGCATTAAGAACATAAATGCGAACTAAGAACATAAAAGCATACGATTAGCTACTTATAATGTAGGTGAGGGGTTACTTACATCCTGCGCTAAGTTTTCTTACAATCCGTTTGCTAGGTTTTTCCGGAGAAGAGATCTCTTCGGCGATCTTCTTATGTCAACGCGTTCTTCTCGCGGAGAGGGGCGTCCTCGTGCCGGAGTTGTCACCGGAAGGTGCTCCTACGACTCTAGGGATGAAACCCTTGGTTTTCTTGGGCTTGGGCGCCGAGAGGGTGAGGAGGAGAGAGGGCGGCGTGTGAGGGTAAGGGTGAGGGAAAGTTGTCGATCAAAAATACTAAATCTCTACTTAAATTCCCTATTTATATTAAGTGATTAATTCGACCCAACTCAATCATAAATATAATTCCTCTCCTCTTCTTTCAGCACACCCCTGCTGGGGCCCCTTGGTTACTAGAGTCACCCTATAAGTCATAGAGTCCATAGGTTGCGGTTTCAATTCCCGCTTAGGCTGTTTTACGTTTTTATTTAATTTTGCTACTTCCACTACTCTAAAAATTGCATAAAAATATTCTAAAATTCCAAAAAAATAATAGAATATTTCTAAAATTTATTTGAGAATTCTCGGGCGTTATAGTATTCCAAAATAGTTTTGATATGATAAGCCAAGGTAGGTTAAGTCCTATTAGTTTTTAACCCTGTGTCTAAGTGTGCAAGAACTTAGGAGCACATGAAGTCAAGCGAAAGACACAACTAGCGAGAAGGACGACGTGGGAGAGAGCTGACGGGCTCGGTGTATCCTAGGGATGAGGTGCTGCTAAAGTAGTATGCGTGTGGACGAGAAGGAGGCGTGCGTCATTTCTGAGGGATGAGAAGCTGGAGTGGAAGATTGCTTGAAGGCCGGAAGTTGGGTTCGAGTGAGCCCTATTTCAGATGACCGAGATCACCCAAGCGAGCGGAGTCGAAGAAGAAGACCCGGACCAAAGAGAACGGAACCAGAGTGGAAGATCAGGACTGAAAGTCAATAGGAGGTTCACTTTCTTGGTTCGGGCACCCGGACTTAGTCCGGGCGCCCGGACTGCCAAACTCCGGGCGCCCGGAACCCTTCTAGGCACGCGAAACTCTTCCGGGCGCCCGGACCTGGATTATTATTTGGTTCACATCAAACGTGATATGTTATGATGGAGATAAAGTTTTATTCCCCTTCAAGAATCTGGAACCCTTCCAGGCATCCCGACCAGAGCTTTAAATACACCCCTGATTCCAAAAGCTAAAATAGAATACTTGTAAACAACTTCTTCTGTCTAACTTTGCTTGTTGAGTGCTTTAATTTCTGTAAAGAGGCTTCTCTGCCTGAAGGAGAATTTAGTACGCTTTTCAACTTTCTTAGATTAACAACCTTCCCGGTTGTAACCAAGTAAAACCCTTCGTGTCTCTTCTTGTTAATTTTACTTAATTTTTATTCAAGTGTTGATTGTTTTTAAGCTATAACATTCGAGGAAGGTTCATTTAATTTTGCAGGGATATTAACACCCCTCTAGCCGACCGCCAATGATCCTAATAGGGTTTAAGATACCGATCTAATGTCTCTAATGGTATGGGAAAGTCTTATGCTAAGGTTGCATATGACTATAGCAAGGAGAAGTCGAGAAATGACAAGGGGAAGTCATTTAATGGTAAGAAGAAATTAACTAAGGACAAGGTGTCTAAGATTAAAAAGGTTAAGTTTGTAGGCCAAGTGTCACCGGAGGTGCACCGATGTGGCCTAGTAATTGTGGATAAGTCACCTAGGGAGGTGGCTAAGACTAAGAGCTCTAGGGGGAGCTCAAAGAGTCAATTTGGGGCCCATGACCAATGGATCTCAAGTGGGTATTGCTTGGTATTCTAGATGAGTCATGGAATCTGCCAAAGGATTTTGGAGACGGACTTGAGTCTCAAATCTAGGGAATTGGTACAAATGGGTTGAGTTCATGCATAGAAATATGACACTAGGGTCATATGGCATGAAAATTGGTTTTTGATGTATAGATGCCATCTAAACTAATGCTAGGGATGTATTGATGTTTAATATGGGTAAATACATCAAGAGGAAGCCAAAACTAGGACTTTAGGTCAATGTTCAATTGAACCATTTAGTTAGTTTTAGATTTTGTGTCAATCTTGGGATCTAAGATATGTACATTTTTAAATATATTTTTCCCAAGTAAACATGGGTAAAATAGATCTCTCCACAAAATTTAGAGATTTTTGGAGGTCTGTGAAATTATTAGTGAATTTCTGAAGTTGGGTTTAGAATACTGTTTGGGCTGAAAATAGTGTGCCAGTCAACTACTGTAGTTACCAGTTGGCTGATAACAATATTTATCGAACACAGAATGGTTTTGTGAGTTTGTTACGATAAGGGTAGTTAACTGGTGCTTTTGATAGTCGACTGATATCATGTTGGACCCCGTGATAGTTTTGATGTGATCAACCAAGTTGGTTAGGTCCTGCTTTGTGTTTGACCCTTGTGTTTGAGTGTGCAGGAGCTTAGGAGCGCAGGAAGTCGAGCGGAAGACGCAGCTAGTGAGAAGGACGGCACGGGAAGGGAGCCGACGGGCTCGGTGCGTCCGAAGGACGAGAGAGCTATGGAAGAGTATACCGGTGGGCGAGAAGAACGTGTGCGACGTTCGAGGGATGTTAAGTCGGGAGGAAGACTGCTCGAGGAGAAGGTCGAAAATTGGGTTTGGGTGAGCCCTATTTCGGTTGGCCAAAATCACCCAATCGCATGGAGCTAGGGAAGTCAAAGCAAGGTGAAAGGATGCTGGAAATAGAGCTTAAGGCGCCTCAAGCCAGTACTGGAGGTGCCTCCACCTTGGAGGCGCCTCAATCTGCCTTGGAGGCGCCTCAAGCTTGAAGGCGCCTTCAGACTTGATGAAGGCGCCTTCAACTGGTCAAAAGTGACCGTTTGCGCTGCGGATAAAGTTTTATCCTCCCACTCGATGGAGGCTGTAAAATACCGAAAAAAATGACGGATAATAATAAGGGAATTTTCCGGAATTTTTGGAAATTTTTCAGAAATTTTTCGGAGCTCATATGGACGAGTTAACGGGGATAAAAACGGGGTTCGGGAAAGCCTGTTTAGGCTACCCATTTAAGCGAGGAAAACTTGAATTTTTTTATTTATTTCTTTTTCTTTTTTTTTTTTTCGTCGAATTCTTTCCCTCTCCCTCGTGCACTCGAGCCGCACCCCCTTCCTCGCCCGACGCCATCTCCACCGTGCCCTAACCGCGACGGTTTCCTTCTCCCTCGCGATTTAAGCGTGGCCGAGTGTTGGCATATCCTTCTTCTGCTTCCGGAGCTCTGCCCTACCCTCTCTGTAGTCCGCCGCACGGAGCAGCGCCGACGCCAATCACAGTCGACGCTGAGCCCTAGCCACCGGCGCCCGTCGCCCTAGCCGTGGAGATCCCCAGCACTGGCCGCCGACTCTCGACCCGAGCAGCACCGCCGCACCCTTTACCCTAACATCGGCCGAGCCTTCCTTTGATCGCCAAGCAGAGCCCCTTTTCCCCGTGCCCTAATCACTGTTGCCGCCCCCACCGCGCCTGCGACTTATGATCTACAACCTCGTCGAGCACTGGCGCAAGGATTTCTCACCGGCATCGATTGCCCAGGTCTGATTCGGCCGTTGTTCATTCATTCTTGGCTGTGATCACTTGCCAGAAGCCAGGCACACGAATTTTCTAGATTCGGCTGTGCCCTAGCATCGTTGTCGTGCCACTGCCGATTCACCTCCGACCCCCTCTGCCCTAGCTTCCAGCCGCGTGCCCTAGTTGATCTTGGAGGAAAGTTAGTTGGAATTAGGTTATTGTTGGCAGTAATCTTTGTTCTGTTCTTGATCCGAACAGTGTAGTTTGTTCCCAGCTATGAGCTGTTTCATTTGTGATATGGAATCTGTGCTTGTTTTCTAGCAGCAAAGCTTTAAACTCCAGCAGCAAAGCTTTAATCCAGTAGCTGATCATATTCGGTCCAGCAGCAACGATCCTTGCTATTGAGCCACAGCGACTGTGGTTAAGGTATAGTCTAGGAATTTGATCTTGTTGTAGCGTGTATAGATTTAAAGGTTGGGAAATGAAGTTTGGATTCGAATTTATTATGTTAGGCCGGATATATATGTATAGACCTTGATCAATTGAATGGTGGAAAGGTTAGAGTTAATGAAGTTAACCCTAATTGATCAATGAATTAGGATTTAGTTTAGTTAATGGATGCATGATAAAATTAACTAAATTAAATATTATGACACAGGACTTTGACGCGAGACGAGTATCTCAACTACCGGTTTGGACTTTTCGATTGGAGGTGGGTACTTTGACTTTATGTTATTTGATATGCATAGTAATGTTTATAACATATAGCAATGATTGTGTTTTGTTATCTGTTTCGGTTGATCACTATTTGACCTGTTACATGCTTGCTTATTTATTGATTTTGCATATCATGCTAGTGTTTACCTGATTATGCTTATTTATAGAGGTAGTGACACAACCATGTTATTTATCATGTTCAGGACCTAGGGTTTTTGATACTTATCTGGTTCGTGTACTTTGATTTGATACACTTCCCGATGGTACACATTTTACATGTATATGGATTATTGCTATGCTACTCAGTATTTTGCCATGCTTAGTGTCATGCACCATTCGCATGATTGCATGTTGTGCGATTGTCGGCTCTATTATTGTTGAGCACATCGCCAGTTACATGTATCTGCACACACGACCACTCATGGGTTAGTGGTATATTCAGGCAGGGTGTGTTGCAGCAGGTGCTCTGTCAAGGGCTCTGTTGGTCCACTCATGGGTTAGTGTGACGCAGCATTGTAGTAGCACAGGGATCCCTCCCCGTCATCGTGTACCGGGAGATGAGAGCATTGAGCTCCCCCATTTATGATTTGGGGTAAGGAGGATAGGTACACTCCGACAGTATCCCGTCCACTCGGTCACTCATCAGGTGTAGTGATGGCAGAGTACACGGTTGTCACAGCCCTACCCACTCGGTCTTACCATTGTATGTAAGACGGCTGAATGGAGAGTAGGGGTGACCAGGACATGTCATTGGCATCATATGCATGATGCATTTATGGGTTCTGTTTGTGTTTGCTGCATTTATTTGCTGCATTTGGATGGATGCATATGTTTGACATGCATACAGGATTTATGACACTTTCGGTCTGATGACCTTGATATCCTTATACCTTGGTCCTGGTTAGTACAGTTTTCTCCTACTTATTTCAGTTACATTTATCCTTCTAGTATCATGAGACTGTACGCATGATTAGTGCTAGATGTTATTTTCTTTATTGTGCATATCAGTTGTTACCCGCTGAGGAGTTGACTCACCCCGTGGATATTTACTATTTTCAGGTTGATGCTGTCAGGAGAGTTCCAGTCGCTAGTCCCCTACAGTCCACGAGGACGTCGTGTTGAACTTTTAGTCTTTCTTGTTTTAGACTATGTTTGGATTTGTTTGTGTTGATATATTTGGATCTTGTATGGATTCTTATTGCCTATGAGTTTTACTGGATTTGTTTTACTACACGCCTGCCTAGACAGAAGAAGAGGTAAGTTGATTTTATCATCGGACTTGAGCTTTATGAGTGTAGTGGAGTAGGACATCGGTTTTGTGCTTTATGGGTGTAGTTGAGTAGGGTTGTTTTTGAGTCATATTATCACTATTACAGTTTGTTAAATTATTAACTGTGTGGGTGATTGTTTATATTATTGTTATTGTTTCGGCCGTGTTGGCCGAGGTATATGTGGCCCAGAGGGCGATGTAGAAAGTTTCAGATTGTTCGCCGTACAGGGGAGATGCTGCCGAAATTTCTTCGGACAGAGACTCCTCCGGGGCATGACAGAGGCACCTTGGACCCTCGAGATCAGATTTCCAGAGGCTATTTAAAAGCCCCTGGAGCTAGGAAGTAAGCATCAATTATTCATTCAACTCTGTAACAACTTCCTAGCAATAGTTCTGAGTCGTTAGTGTGTAAAAGGCTTCTCCGCCTTCAGCAAAGGAGATTTTTCTAGTGCGCTCTTTCATCGCCCTGGATTAACAACCTTCTTGGTTGTAACCAGGTTAACTCCCGAGTCTCTAGCTTTATTGTTTTAGTTCTTTTTACTATTGCTTTTATTTTGAGTTGAAAAAATCCGAGGAGGATATAGTTTTAATTTTTTTTCAAGCAATTCACCCCTCCTCTTGCTGGCCTCCGCTGCACCTACAATTGGTATAAAAGTCAGACCGCCTCAGAAGGACTAATCGCCGACTGAAGCACAACGATCAAGACAATGGCCGAAGCAAATATTCATCCCCCGAAGTTCGACGGAGACTTCGCAACGTGGAAACGCCGGATGGAGGTATTTTTCAAGACAGAATTTGATATTTGCTTAATTATGAAATATGGCTATGCAGTTCTAAAAGATAAAGAAGAAAACACGTGGAGCAAGAAGGAGCAAGCCGATTTTGTCGCCAACGGAAAGGCAGAATTCCACCTGCTTAGCGTGCTGCCACCACAAGAGGTAAGTCGAATCGGAAGCTACGACTCCGCGAAAGACCTCTGGGAAAAATTCCTGGAGCTTCACGAAGGTACCTCGGAAGCTAAGCTAGCGAGGCGCGACATCCTCCGAACCTAATTAACGAACCTTCGGATGAACCAAGGTGAGAAGGTAGCGCAACTCCAAGCAAGGATCAAAGAGCTGATCACGCAACTAACCAATCTTGGAGAAGAAGTAACGAACCGGTACTCTATCCGGTACGCACTCAACACCTTCCCCAGAACTCCAGAGTGGGCCTCCTTAGTAGATGCATACTACATCTCTAAGGCCTTCGAGGTAAGTACTTTAGAAAATTTGTTTTCTACATTTGAATTTCACGAATCTCGGATTGCAGAGCCCATTAAAGTGGAGAAAGCAAGTCAGAACATTGTCTTTAAGGCAAGAACAAATGATTCTGACTCCAAAGCCTCGATCGACGAATCTGAAGTTGCATTAATGGTAAGATGATTTAATAAGTTTTTAAAATCTAACAAATTTAGATCGCAGAAGCATGAGCGAAAAAGAAGAACGGTTCGTTGCTACAACTATAATGAAGAAGGGCACATCAAGGATGATTGCCCGAAATTAAAGAGAAAGCAGAAAGAAAAGGAAAATGTCAAGTACAACAAGCTAGAATCCTCCAAGCACAAGAACCTGAAGGCAATATGGTTAGACTCATCCTCCGAATCAGAACTCGAAGAATTCTTGGGGTTAGCGCTAGTGGCAAGCCATCAGCTGGAAGAAGAGTCAAGCTCAAAAATGAGCATAGATGAATGGGGAGGAACTTTAGGCGAAGAAAGCGACGATAAAGGGGGAGCATCACCGAGTCAGGTAAGTAAGGTACGCAATCTAACCCCGACTCAGCCTTTTCGCTTTATTAAGTGTCTTTCTAAAGACTTATTTAAATTAGAAAAATAAAATACTGAATTAAAAATGAAATTAGCAAAAGCATGTTCACTTGAGATGTACGATAATCTAAAATCAGAAAATGAAAAATTAAAAATTGAAGTTGAAGAATTAAAAAATAATGCATGTTTAAATAAATTTCCAAAATAAAAAATAAGAATTTATGGAAAATTGAACTGGTATATAAGAAAACATCAGGGCCAACTTAGAAGAATACCTAAAGGATATGTACCCCCTAAGTTTTTGACCAACCCAGTAGGAAGGAACCTTTATTGGGTTCCAAAATCTTTGCTAGTTTAAATTGCTCTTTTAGTTAAAAGCTTACAGTGAGAAAATTAAACTTTGAGTTTCTTTATGGAAGCTTTGTCTAAGGAAGTGGTTGTTGCTCCAATAACCAAGAAGGCCAAGTGCCTCGCCACGACCTGGAAGCCGAAATATCGAAATAAAAATGTTTAATTAACTTTCTGATAAAAGCATTAAAATTAGAATTAAATAATGCTTTGAAAAGTTTTTAAACATTTCCTTAGAAATTCTTTAAAAATTTTTTTAATTATCTAGAAAAATGTCTCTTGAAAGTTTTACTTAAAAGTTTTTTTGGAAAATTAATTTTGACTTAGAAATTATCTTGAAAAATTCTAAAAATTAATTTTGACTTAGAAATTATTTTAAAAAATTCTAAAAATTCAGCTTTCTAACTTAAAATTTGCTAAATATTTTTCTTAAATCATTTGTTATTATTACCCCGTTTTTGCTGTGATCAAATGAGGAGAGAGAAGTACAAGTTTAGGGGGAGAGAATTTTTTTAAAAAATATTTTTGAAAATTCTGGTTAACTCTTAATATTTTTGAAAAATTCTGCTTAACTCTTTATTAAGTAGTTGCAATTTTATTTATTGCAAATTTATGCTAAAATATGTTAGTTTAGTAATTTTCTTTTAAAATTACTTTTTGTCTATCTCTTTACCCTAAGTTGAATTTGGGTTGATGCACATCAAAAAGTGGGAGATTGTTGGACCCCGTGATAGTTTTGATGTGATCAACCAAGTTGGTTAGGTCCTGCTTTGTGTTTGACCCCTGTGCCTGAGTGTGCAGGAGCTTAGGAGTGCAGGAAGTCGAGCGGAAGACGCAGCTAGCGAGAAGGACGACACGGGAAGGGAGCCGACAGGCTCTGTGCATCCGAAGGACGAGAGAGCTGTGGAAGAGTACACCTGTGGGCGAGAAGAACGTGCGCGGCGTTTGAGGGACGTTAAGCCGGGAGGAAGACTGCTCGAGGAGAAGGCCGGAAATTGGGTTCGGGTGAGCCCTATTTCGGTTGGCCGAAATCACCTAATCGCATAGAGCTACGGAAGTCAAAGCAAGGCGAAAGGATGCTAGAAATAGAGCTTAAGGCGCCTCAAGCCAGTACTGGAGGTGCCTCCACCTTGGAGGCGCCTCAAGCTTGAAGGCGCCTTCAGACTTGATGAAGGCGCCTTCAACTGATCAAAAGTGACCGTTTGCGCTGCGGATAAAGTTTTATCCGCCCACTCGATGGAGGTGCCTTGGACCCCTGTTGGAGGCGCCTTGGACCCTCGAGATCAGATTTCCAGAGGATATTTAAAGGCCCCTGGAGCTAGGAAGTAAGCATCAATTGTTCATTCAACTCTGTAACAACTTCTTAGCAATAGTTCTGAGCCGTTAGTGTGTAAAAGGCTTCTCCGCCTTCAGCAAAGGAGATTTTTCTAGTGCGCTCTTTCATCACCCTAGATTAACAACGTTCTTGGTTGTAACCAGGTTAACTCCCGAGTCTCTAGCTTTATTGTTTTAGTTCTTTTTACTATTGCTTTTATTTTGAGTTGAAAAAATCCGAGGAGGGTATAGTTTTAATTTTTTTTCAGGCAACTTACCCCCCTCTTGCCGGCCTCCGCTGCCCTTACATACCAGTCTGAAATTGTATTTCAACAATGATTTTGACCGGGTCAGCTTGTATAGGTGTATGAGATCCTTGGATGATTAATACATGAGTTTAGGGTTAATTTAGATGTTAAGTTTCAACAATTGGGATATTGTTGGATCTTTTTGATATTAGGCAAAGGCGGAGAAGTAAGGTTTAGTTAGGAAAATCTGAAAATGCCTTTGTGGTGGTGAAAATCATAGCTCGGGAGCTTAGGTGTAGGGGGAGCCTATGTTTTAATGCATGTTGCATGTCATAATTCGGTGGTGTAAGTCCAAGTATGTAACCTTGGCAACGTAAGTCCATTTGGCGGTGTAAGTCCAAGTGTGTAGCCTTAGCAACGTAAGTCCATTCGGCAGTGTAAGTCAAAGTGTATAACCTTGGCAACGTAAATCCATTTTTTTTAGTATATGTTATTGCTATTTGTTTTTCCCTAATTTAAACGTATTGCCAAACATCAAAAAGGGGAGATTGTTAGAGCAATTCTAATGGTCCGTGCGATCATGTGTTTTGATGTTTAGGCAAAGAATTTAAATTAAGTTCATCCTTGTATTTGATATATGTATTTGAGTTGTGCAGGTTTGTAGGATACACATATGACTCAGCTTGATTGCTTCAGGTCCAGTGAAGGATGGAGCATTCGAGGGACCGTGGACAAGGCAGCAAGGACAAGGGCTGAGGGAAGTGACTTCGAGGCATACGCGAAGGATAGCATGGGGACGAGCCGCAGGCTTGGATGCATCCGAGGGACGAGTGCCAAAGGAAGTACGCTTGAAGGCAAGAGATCAAGGCTGCAACGAAGAGTCAAGTGAGTCGTAAGGGTGAGGGTTCGAGTGCTAAGAGATTGTACTCGGGGTACCAGTCGACTAATACTTTCATCAGTTAACTGGTGCACTTGACTGGGTAGTCGACTGGGGAGCGAATAGAATGTCTCTGTTCGCTCAGCCAATGTGGAGCAGTCGGCTGATACTTTTACCAGTCGACTGGTATCGAGCCGTTGGATTGTAACGATCGAATCTCCACGGAGGGCAATCAACTTGTACTTTCATCAGTCGACTGATAGGCGGAGTTTTTCAACCCGTGATCTATATAACCAAATCTTGGGAGCTTGGTTAAAGTTGACGAAATTAGTGGTGGTTAACCCTAATTAGTAGTCACCAAAGTTCTCAAGTGGTTGTATAATCCAAGAGGTCTTGGTTAGAGTTGTGGTGAAGTTTCTCCACCCACAAGGAGACTTGAGATAGTCGGAGTTTGCCGAGGGCTAATCCACCGATGGATAGGGATCACCCATCTTATGGACAACCGTGGAATAGGAGCCCTAATCTCCGAACTACGTTAAAGGAAATGTGTTAGTGGTTTACTTATTCTTTCTTAATCTTTAGTTTTCTTATTACTATTAGTTTATATTTGCGCTACGCAAACTAACCTTATAGTGAGCGATTAATTTAAAAGTACCGCCTATTTAACTCCCCTTCTAATCGACCGTCCGATCACCAATCGTTTCTATCGATATTCTAGATTTTTTTTATAATATCTTCTTTTGAATGTCTAATAATCATTCTTGTTTTCTCCTCTTCAGTCCCATCTTGGAGCAAAGAATTCTTCATATCAGATGGCGCACCTCCCTAGAAGTGGACGATGAAACACGGAGCATCCACTACCTGTACAAAACCATCCAGATATCTTCACCTCTTTCAATATCTATAGAGAAACATTGGAAAAGATCACCTCTTTCACTCTTTGGACACCAAAAGTTATCCACAAGAAAAACCTTCTTTTCTCAAAATAATATGCTCTTCCATAATCTCCACTAGCACCCTACAACGTTTCTAAGATCGGGGCACTCCCATGATGGAGGAATCTATAAACTAATTCTAACTATCAAATTCTGAATTAGTGATTATTTGACGCTGTTATGCTAATCGATAGATCTGATCTGAGCCGAATGAGAATCAGACCTGCTCTGGATTCGTAATCAGCCAATGAGTGGGGATACCTGTTGACCTAGTTCCCGGGGAAAAGATGCTTATTTATTTATTAATTAATTTATAATCATTTATCTCTAAATAATTTTATATATTAATTAATTATTTAATAACTAATTAATAACTTTTACTATATAATTATTCTAGTCCAACAACATCCGAGCCCGATAAATAATTTTATAAATTTATAATTTTTTTAAAAATAATATAATTGATCCTGTCCGAAAGTTGAATCAACGGACGCTGGGCATGCTGGGCACGTGATTCTCTCCAAACAGCTGACGTAGATCTCCTGACTGCTCGCACGAGCCTCCGGTGAACCTGCACCGAAGTCGGGCCGGGAAGGGGTTCTCGGCGACGACCCTCTGACGCTCAAGTCAGGTAAAGCTCGACAACGAAGAAGTGGCTCCCAAAATCATAAAACGCGTACCTCCGATGAAGGGTGAGGGCCTTTATATAGGGCTGTGGAGAAACGAGTGCACACATACTGAGGTGTACACGTGTCCTTTCCCATACCGTAGTGTGGGCTTGTCAGAGGAGCTTACCTGACCCATACTGCTACAGTTTGAGCACGTCTCTGATGAGACAGCGGATCCTTCCATCGTAGGATTTTGAGTATGGCCTGAACGCAGAACATGCCCGCTGTCAGAAAAAGATGTCCCTTGTCCTTTTCCCCTTACTCCCTGCCGGGTGTCCGGCCGGCCAGTCCGCGCCTTACGTCCAACCGGTCGGCACTCACATCACGTCCGACCATCCATATGCACTGGTATGCTTAGGAGATCCTCGGTAATGTGCTCTATGGAGACTGTTCGCAGTATGCTACCTTATGTCTTCGGCCGAACGTGTCATCCGCTCGGCCCTTCGTTCTTGTTCGACGAGTGCCGGAACCCCGACTCCCACCGGGGCATCTTTTGCCATCAGTAAGACACCGGTCGGCCGGCTGGGCGATCAGCCCCCCTTCTCCGGTCGGCCTACCAATCCCACCTTTTCTCGGTCGTCCGGTCGGTTCATCCTTATCCGATCGGCCACCTGGCCCTCTGACTTTCACGTGGCGTTGACTCCCCGGAAAGGGGGTCCCCTGTTTTTACCGCCGGATCAATAATAATTTTGAACCGTGGTGAACCGTGAACGAACTGTGAACCGGCGGCTCTAAACTGTAAATCATAATCGTATTAGATGGTTAAGGTTAAGGGTCGACTCCTAGGAATCATCGAACCGACGATTTCAAACCATCAACCCATCGATTCCGAACCTCCATACTATTTCACAAAGGGAGATCCTTTAGATCTCTTCACTCGCAAATAACCAGTAAATCTACTCTTCTACTCATCTAACATTTTGAGATGCAATGTGTCACATGAGATCTTAACGCATATTAACTATCTCATGTGTCTTCTTCGCATATCTCTACAAGATATAGATCTTTATATAATTTTCTTGTCATGTAGATGTGTCTATTATGAGCTACCTTTAGAGTTCAACTAACAACTCTATACTTTTAACCTCCTCAACATCGGTTTCGAACTACTGGGAAAGCTACATATGTGGATTGGTTAGGATAAAATAGCAAACGAGTCAAATGACATATCTCTTGCAATAATAGTTTAGTATTGTGGAAATTATTTTTTATTTAATTTTTGCAACAATATTCTAAATCAAAATGAATAATTTTTCATTTTTTAAATTTGTTATTGTGGCATTCATCAATGATTATATTTTAATATTTAAGCCAAATATTATAGATGGTTGATCACTTCATTAATCAGCAAAATTCTCTATTTTCTCCACACCTACAAGCAAAACCAAGTCCACAAATTTAACCAATCCATTTCTTCTCAAACTTTCCAATTCCTAATTCAAAAATCACATCTCTTGCTGGGAGTTAAGCATTTATAATTAGATATCTTTATTTGGACCAACTCCTCCACATTCTATATATCTTCATTTCTTTTCCTCTTCAATCTTTCACCTTCCTCCATTATAAACTTTGCTCCCCACTCTCTCAAAAGCACCAATCTATCCCTTTTTCCTTGTGTCTCTCAGGATGGGGAACTCATTGCGTTTCTTATCGCATGAAGGACTGGAGATCTCACCAAAGCCTGCAAGGAAGTCCAAGCAAAGACACCATCTGTGCCTCAATATTGCTCCTTTAAACAAATGGTTTCAGAGAAGAAGTATGTCTTATCCAGGTAAACAACAGAAGGAGATGGTGAAGAAGAAGGGGGTTATCAGGGTGAAGGTGGTTCTCTCCAAAGAGGAAGCAGCTCAACTGTTAGCCGTGTTCAGCTGCCGCAAAGAAATGATGGCCGTCAAGACCATGCTCCGGCTTGGTACACTTCAGACTACTTGCCGTCACCCGTCTTGCCACCGGTGGAGGCCGGTGCTTGCTAGCATCCCTGAGCTAATCTAGGGGTGTAGAGATATTAGTGAGAGTATGGGATGAGTGGAATTGTTGTGTAAGGCTTCTCTTCTCAGTAACTGAATGGCCAATGTGGTTGTACTTAAATGAAGCATCTAGATTTTATACAATCATTACTTGAATGTCCCAATGAGGCTTACATTTTGCTTTGTATGATAAGTATCATAGAGATTAAAGTTGAAGTCTGGAAAAAAGATACACTTCACTGGACAGGCTTTGATGAAAAGATACCGCATGACAGCACCAAGCCACCTAAGGCCATGAACGCATGCGACTCTTCAAAATAGTAAAGAAAGTTATTAGAGGGGGCTTCAGCCTTCAGGCAATTTTAGATAAGTACCCTTCACAGTAGCTGTGAGCCTGTGACCGGGACACGGAGACAGATTTGTTGAGAAAACTGATCAGCTCGTTGTAGAGCTCAACAAACCTTGGAAGTATGTTTTGTTTTGAGCTTTTGACTCTACCTGCTTTTGGAGCCAGTAAAAAAATCTGTTGGAACAAAAAAAATTATTGGAAAAATGCATAAAAAATAGATAAAAGTAGCTTCAATATGAATGAAAGTTTAAGGTATATTAAGAGTTTTAGGGTAACCTATTTATATTGAATCACAACTATATATTGTAAATTTATATGGATGAGAGGCTTTCTTTCACAAGTGGACCCGTAAGAAGTGCAAATCTAGGATTCAGATGGTACTAAACTCAATTAACTTGGTAGCCTTGAGTTCAGTAGGGATTAAGTCTATCTCAATAGATAAGTCTGAATCTTTTGAATTCAACATTTCATTTATTATTTTATATTTGCCTTGACAGTTAACAATCTTAATACATAGTAAGATGGGCAAGAGTCAAAAGAGTGTCCCTTTTTTATCAAATCGTCAAAGTGATGTCTCACTTTAATTTTTTTATCAAAAGGGCGCCCCACTCCCCTATAATATGACACAAAGAGTGTCGCAACTATGAAATAATAGCTGCTATATAGTTGCAGTAGCTATGACTTCATAACTGTTACAATTAAGTTGTCACATAGTTATAACAGTTATAGTATCATAGCTCTACAATGTGTATGCTGGGTAAACTTTGAGAGATTATAACTTTTGACTCGAGTTAAACCATGAGATGCATATTATATCAAATCTAAAATCTCTGAACAAACTTTGATTTGATATATTATGCTTCACATGGTTCAACCTGAATCAAAAGTTATGACCTTTCAAAGTTATAACTTGTAGCTATAGTAACTATGATTTCGTAGCTATTACAACATATATACTAGGTAAACCTTGAGAGAAAATAACTTTTAATTCAGATTGAACTACAGGATGCACAATATATTAAATCGAAGATCTCAGTATGAGCTTCGATTTGACATATTGCGTGTTTCGTGATTCAACCTGAATCAAAAGTTATGACCTTTTAAAGTAGAATTTATAGTTGTAATAACTACGGTTTCATAATTGCTACAACTGAATTGTCACATAGTTGTAACATTTACTGTTTTATAGCTAATACAATGTGCATGCCAAGTAAATTTTAAGAGATCATAATTTTGACTCGGATTGAACCACGATACTTATAATATATCAAATCGAAGATATTTGAACGAGCTTCGATTTGATATATTATGCATTTTGTGATTTATCCCACATAAAAAGTTATGGCTTCTTAAAGTTAAATTTACGATTGTAACAGTTATAATTTCATAGCTGCTATAACTAAGATGTTGCATAGTTGTAGCAGCTACAAAATCATAGATGTTATAATTATGTAGTAGCTATAAAATCATAACTACTATACAGTTGTAGCAGCTATCATTTTGTAGTTGCTAGGTGATCCGATTTAGGCAGGAATATAGGCGGGAGTGTCAGAAGCATGTAGTGTGTCAAAGAATATTTGTGTCATTTTATAGGGGTAGGGCGCCTTTTTAATAAAAAATTAAAATGGGACACCCCTTTAATGATTTGATAAAAAAAGGGCACCCTTTTGATTTTTTTTTCCCTAGTAAGATTGTCTAACAAAATTCACTTGATGAATTGCATTGTTGAACATTTATACTATCTTTCATAAATTTCAAAAGTGGCAAAAACAATAGAAAGATAAAAGTTGACAACAAAATATTCAATATTTTTGTAATCTAATTAGCAAGTGTTGTGCAAAGAAGGGGGCAACACCTCTCAACCTCTAACGTGGAAGAAGAGGAAGAGAGAAAGAGATCGCGTGGAGCAACGAGACAAAAACACACAAGAAAGAGCAAACACGAGGAGAAGGAAGAAGAAGAAGAAGAAGAAGAAGAAGAAGAAGAGGGAGAAGAGTTATTATGGTTCAGCGGTGTGCCTACTCCACAAAACGACCAAAGTTTTATTAAAATTCTCTCTACACAAGAGAATCCTCATGATCCTCTTAATTATAAAATAAGTTTATAATGATCCCTACAAATAGTGCCCAAACTCCAGCATGCCAAAACAGACTCGAAAAACTGTAATAGAATTCTATTATGAAAAATCGTAATAGAATTTTATTAAAAAAATTGTAATAGAATTCTATTGTGAAAAAAATTATAACAGAATTCTATTATAAAAAATTATAACAGATTTTTTCCATGACGTCCCTTATATTGACCTTCACTTAGATATGAGCCACCCATTAATAATCTCCACCTTGACAAATATTTACTCCTTCGAAGAACATGAGTATCTGAGCAAAACCCTACCTAGATCTTTGGGCCTGACCTTTCTTCCTCTAGAACCTAGAGACATGGATCAAATTCAAGCAATGCTTGAACTTTTCTGCAGTCATTGACTTCGTCAACATATCTGCAACATTATCTGTAGTGTGAACCTTCTCAAGTTAAATTTCTCCAGAAGCAATCAGCTATCTGATCTTGTGAAACCTTACATCAATGTGCTTGGTTCTTACATGATACAATTGATGCTTCACTAAATAGATAACACTATGATTATCACATAACAACTTGACTTCACCTTACTGAACACTCAGTTCTCTGACCAACCTTGTAAGCCATAAAGCTTCCTTCATTGTTTCAGTTGCTGCTATGTACTCTGACTCCATAGTAGACAATGCAATAATAAATTGTATCATAGACTTCCAACAAATAGGTCCTCCCATTATAATGAACATGTATCCTGTAGTAGACCTCCTGCCATCTAAATCTCTTACATAGTCTACATCTATACACCCAACAACTGAAAAATCTTCTGGTTGTCTACTGAACATGATGCTATAATCATTTGTATTTCTCAAGTATCTAAAAATTTACTTCATTACTTCCCAATGTGGCCGACTAGGGTTTAAGAGAAACTTACTCACTATACTAGCTGCTTGCGCCAAATCCAGTCTCATGCAAATTATGATATACATCAAATAACCAACTACACTAGAATAAGGAATCTTTGATATCTCTTGGATCTTCTCATCCATCTTTAGACACCATGTACTTGATAACTTGAAGTGATGTGCCAGGGGCATGCTCATTAACTTTGCATTCTTCATGTTGAACCTATCCAACACCTTCTCCACATAGTTACGTAGAGATAACCATAATCTCCTTGTAGCTCTCTCCTTGTGAATCTCCATCCTAGGAATCTTCTTAACCTCCCCTAAATCTTTCATGTCAAATTCCTTGCTCAGTAGCCCCTTCAATTTCTCTAACTTCTTCTTCTTCTTTACAACAACCCACTTGCAGTCTATAGCTCATTTTTCTTCAGGAAGCTCCCCTAGATCCCACGTTTTATTCTTATACAGTGACTCCATCTCCTCTATGATATTACTCATCCAGTTATACTTCTTAGAGTCGTGAAACGTATCCTAAAAAGATGTAGGGTCTTCACTATTGGTGATGAGTGCATAAGATAGCAAATCTTTGAATCCGTATCTAGTGGGTGGCTTTACGACTCGTCTCGTTTAGCTACCAACTATAGTGTGATACTCCAAGTGTTCTGAGCTAGAATCATGAGAGTCATGAGTTTCTAGCTCCACTTGCACAACATATTTCTCCTTGTTACTTTGTTGTGTTTCCTTTCCTTCTTTCTGAGTACCTTGTAGCATGGCCTTCTGGTCAAACACTACATCTCTGCAGATCACCATCTTGTTTGCCTTAGGATCCCAAAGCTTAAAGCATTTAACTCCTTTATGATATCCAAGAAAAATACACTGATTTTACTTTGCATCCAACTTTGATCTTTCTTCACTAGATATGTGCATATAGGCTGGACATCTAAAGACATAAAGATTAGAGTAATCTACTAGATTCCCTATCCATTCTTCCTTTGATACTTTGCCTTCTAGTGCTACTTTTGATGATCTATTAATGAGATAACATAACATGTCATATTTACCACTTCGGCCTAGAAATTTTTTGCTAGCCCTACATTCAGCCTGAGACATCTTACATTCTCAATGATTATCCTGTTCAACCTTTCTACCATATCGTTTTACTAAGTTGTCCTATCAACCAAGAAATTTCTCATTATCCTATGCTGCTCATAAAATTCCTGAAACTCTAAATCTGTATATTCAGTCCCATTATTTGACCCAAGACATTTGATATTCCTTCTAGTCTGTTTCTCCACTTTAGTTTTTCATTGTTTAAATATTGTAAAAGTTTTTGACTTATGACACATGAAGTATACCCAGACCTTTTGTGAGTAATCATCAGTAAAACTCACAAAATACAAGTGCCCTCCACATGAAGCTATACTGGACAGTCCCTTGAGATTTGTATGTACATAGTCTAGAACCACCTCTATTTTATGTGTTGTTATTTTCAATTGCACTTTGCTCTGTTTGCCAAGAACATAGAATTTGCATAATTCAAGCTTGCATATCTTGACACCCTTCAAAAAATATCTTGTGTGAAGTTCTAGCTTCCCACATTCACTCATATGCCCTAATCGCATATGCCATAAGATAGTACTATCTGATTCAGACTCCACTGAGGCGACTTTGTTGGTGCGGAAAGCATCCGACGATCGAACCTGTATTTTGATTATGTCAAAGGGTTCAAAGTTAGTTTGTCTTGTTATCTAACAAGGTTGAATGAGTTTGCAAGAAAGTCCTAAGTATACTTAGGCAAAAGTCCTAACTGCGGTTAGGTAGGTGGAAAATCTTAGGGGACGGTAACCCTAGGTAAGGAAAAGTCCTAGTTGTGGTTAGGCAAAGGGAAACACCTAGGGGCAGTAACCCTAGATCCTAGGGGGTAGTAGCCCTAGGTGGAAAGTCTTGGCGGGTCGAGAGCTTCGAGCAATATCCTAGGGGGTGGTAACCCTATGTTGAAATCCTGGTGTCGCGAACTAGGTGGAAGACTGGACAGGTCATGGAGCGGACTCCAGCATGAAGACCGGAAGGCTCGAGCACAGAGCAAAAGTCCAGCCGGTCTGGAGGACTGGACTGGCAATAGGTAACTTCTCCTTAGAGGAGTAGGTGAAAACGCGTTCCCTGATGAGGGAACAGTAGGCGTTAGTTCGACATAGAGTTTCGACGAAACTCAAAGTCAGAACCGAACAGTCGAAGCTATCATATTTTTCATTATTATTTTTTATATTATTTTTACATGGACTAACCTTGTTTTGCAAAAAAAAAAAAAAGGGGGCTGGAGAAAGGTGGTCCAGGCGCCTGCCGTCTGGGCCCCTAAAACTGATCCGGGTGCCTCGAGTTGGTCAGGCGCCCGAAATTGATCCGGGCGCCTGAGCTAGTCCGGGCACCCGGAGTAGGTCCGGGCGCCCGGAACCCAAAGCTTATTGCGAAGCTGAGGTGGCACGCGCGGAGTGGCCGAGCCACTTGTTCCAGGGACCCGAAGGGGTTCTGGGCACCCGGAATAGCCTATATAAGGAGCATCGACCAGAAGCTACAGAACAACACAACGAACAACTCAAATCTGTGATCTTTCTCCCGTGTGTTGCTAGAAAAATGTTCCGATAAAGCTGTGACAAGACACCGACAACCCAAAGTTTCAAAGTCTACTGTTTTCATTGTCGGTATAACTTTCATTACGATTTTACTGTACTTAATCGTTGTACTATAAACTGTAATATTTTCGGATTGATAGTGATTGCCCAAAGTAAACGCTCAAAGAGCGTGGACCTTAGAGTAGGTGTCTCCCCAGGCTCCGAACTAAATAAAAAACTTAGTGTTTGTGTGTTTGCATTATTATTTACTTTTCCGCTGCATTTTACTCTTAATCTTTTCCGAAACGAAAGTGAAAGCCACGAGCGCTATTCACCCGCCCCCCCTCTAGCCCTTTCGATCCAACAATTGGTATTAGAGTGGGGTTGCTTCAAATTGGTGAAACCACCATTCAAGCAAATTTTTCGTGGTAGTTTTTTAATTTTTCGGAGTTGATCAGAATCGATAAAATTGTCGCCTTCTGATCTATTTTTTTCGTAATCGAATTTTTCCTCGAGGTTGGTGCAACACCACTAATTTCTTAATCTCATACTACTAATCCAAGACTGACTCTTAGAACAAGTTTTTTGTTTTTATGTGTGTGCAAGATATTTTTTTAACAATGGCCCATCAAGAAGGCTACAACACAACCCACCCGCCGCTCTTCTCCGATGAAGACTTCGGCTACTGGAAGGGCCGAATGGAGTCCTACCTCCAAACTCAGTTTGAGATGTGGATGATCATCAAGACTGACATTGCACTTCCACTCGACGGCTCATGAAAACCACTATCATGTGAGAATTGGGACTCAAGTACCATAAATAAGGTCGAAGCCAACGCAAAAGCTACATGTACCCTTCAATGTGGTCTAACAAAGGAGGAGCTGAATCGAGTTGGACCATTATCAAGTGCCAAAGACTTATGGGAGAAGCTGAATGAGCTACATGAAGGGACTTCCGACACAAAAGTAAGTAAAAGGGATATGATTTTTAATAAATTATATAACATTAAATTGTAGGAGGGTGAAATAACAACTCAATTGCACACACGCATCCAAGACCTCCTCAACGGTCTCCACGCAATCGGACAAAAGGTGGAGAATCGAGACATAATCAGGTATGTGTTAAACGTTTTTCCGAGGAATACCTTGTCGGCATCCATGGTAGATGCTTTGGTATCCAAGGATCTTTCTTTAATTAAGTTAGACAAACTTTTTTCGGAATTTGAATTACATGAACAACTTAATACATGCTATGCTGAGAAGGGTATTGCCTTGATTGCAGGTATAAGCAAAACTCGAGAAGCAAAAACAAAGTGTAAAACCGAACCAGAGTCCGAAGAAGAACTGGACTCAGAAGATAAAGACGACGAGATAGAACTCGTCAACCTAGTACGCAAGCTCTACAAAAAGAAGAAGGGGTTTACAAAGAAGGATATCAAGAAGGTGGTTTAGTCCAAAAAGGTACAAACGAGTCCAAAGGTAAAGTTCGAAGTAACCTGCTATGGGTGCAATAAAAAAGGGCACGTCAAGGCCAATTGTCCAAACCTAAAAGAAGCAAAGAAGGAGAGGAAGAAGAAAGCACTGCAAGCAACATAGGATGAGTCCTCTTCAGAAGACTCCGACGAAGAGCTCGAGCAAACAAGCTTTATTGGACTGACGACCCCGGAACACATCGACGAATCGGAGACCGAAAGCGAATTAGAAGCCGAGTCTGAGCGAAGCCATGGATCTGTATCCATTTCTGAAGGACCCAAACCCATTGTAAGAAATTCACTGCATAATTTAGTCAATTATTTAATGCACAAGTTAGCTAAATCAAATATCAGGGTCAAATTGTTGGTGCAGCGGGGACCGACAAGAGGGGGGTGAATTTCCTGAAACTAAAAGTTACCCTCCTCAAAGCTTTTCAACTCTAAAATAAAGCAACACTTAATAACAAAACAAAATAACAGAAAAGAAATAAAACTTAGCTATTTGACTTGGTTACAACCGAGACGGTTATTAATCCAAGGCAGTGGAAAGGCACACTAAAAGAGTCTCCTTCTCTGAAGGCGGAGAAGCCTTTTACACTTTTACAGCACAGTAGTTGCTAAGAGAATGAGAGTACAAGAGTTGCTTTTTTCGTTCGTATTCGTTGTATAGAATAGCTACCCGAGACCCCCTTTATATAGGGGTTCTAGAGCTTATCAGATAACCTGAACCTTCGGGATCAGGCTTGACTCGAGAGGGATCGGTCGACCGAACCTGCTGTACCTGCCCAGTCTTCCGTCCAGGTGCAGTCTCTGTGGATCGAGCTTTGGTTCGGTCGACCGATCCTTATGTTCGGTCGACTGATCGGCCAACGGTCTCCAGCTGAGTTGGTCTGATCAACTTGCTCGACTGAGTCTCTGGATTAACTTCGGTTCGGTCGATTGATCAGGAGGTTCGGTAGATAGATCAGCTTTACCAACGGTTAGCTTCTGACGTGGCATTGGCGGTTGGCTGCTGATTGAGAGGGGTTCGGTCGATCGATCAAGAGGTTCGGTCGACCGAACCATTGACAAGTCAACTTCTAGTTGACTTGCTCTGGTTCGGCTTCTCTGGGTGATTTCGGCCATCCGGAATAGGGCTCACTCGAACCCAGTTCCCGGCCTTCTCCTCGAGCAGTCTTCCGTCCCGGCTTTACGTCTCTCGAACACTACGCATGTTCTTCACACCCACCGGGTGTACTCTTCCGCAGCTCTTTCGTCCTTCGGAAGCACCGAGCCCGTCGGCTCCCTTCCCGTGTCGTCCTTCTCGCTAGCTGCGTCTTCCGCTCGACTTCCTACGCTCCTAAGCTCCTGCACACTTAGACACAGGGATCAAACACAAAGCAGGATCTAACCTAAACTTGGTTGATCACATCAAAACTACCACGAGGTTCAACAATCTCCTCCTTTTTGATGTGCATCAACCCAAGTTTAGGTTATGGTAAAACAAACAGATAGTAATTTTAAAGAAATTACTAAACTAACAATTCAGGCATAAAATTAAAATAAATTGCAACATGAAAATTTATACTAAAAAAAATTTTAACTAAGTCCCCCTAACTGAACTTATCTTTATTCTCCCCCTTTGATCACAGCAAAAACGGGGTGCAAACAAATTTGAACTTTGAAAAAAAAAACTGAGTTAGGTTTAATTTCAAAAAAAAAATTCTAAGTTTTGAAAAATTTTCTAAGTAAACTGAGTTATGAATTTTCAGAATTTTCCAAAAACATTTCTAAGTAAAAATTTCAAGAAACATTTTTCTAGAGAATTAAAAAATTTAAAGAATTTCTAAGGAAATGCTTTAAAACTTTTCAAAGCATTATTTGTTGGTGCAGCGGAGGCCGGCAAGAGGGGGGTGAATTGCTGAAAACAAAAGGTAACTATACCCTCCTCGGATTTCCAACTCAGTTAGTGTAATAGTTAACAAAATAATAAAACAGTAAAAGAAAGACATAGAAGAATTAACCTGGTTACAACCAAGGAGGTTGTTAATCCAGGGCAGTAGAAGCGCACTAAAAGAAACTCTCCTTTGCTGAAGGCGGAGAAGCCTTTTACACTTTCAAAAGCTCAGAACTATTGCTAGGAAACACTATAGATTGAATGCTTGAGTTGTTGTTGAATTCCTAGCTCCAGGGGCCTTTATATAGGCCCTGGAAATCTTATCCCGAGAGTCCAAGGCGCCTCCAACAGGGTTCAAGGCGCATCCAACTCGATTTACGGATAAAACTTTATCCGTAGCGCAAACAGTCAAACTGGCCTGCTCAAGGCGCCTTGAGCAGGCTTGAAGGCGCCTTCAAGGGCGCCTTCAAGCTTGTTTAAGGCGCCTTCAAGCTACAGTAACTTCTGCTACAGTAACTTTCTGCTACAGTAATTTCATCTTCTTTTGGCACCTTTTATTCTTCGCTTTGGCTTTCAAAGCTCCGTTCTTTTGGGTGATTGCGGCCAACCGGAATAGGGCTCACCCGAACCCAATTCCCGGCCTTCTCCTCGAGCAGTCTTCCGTCCCGGCTTAACGTCCCTCGAACGCCGCGCACGCTCTTCACGCCCACCGGAGTACTCTTCCGCAGCTCTCTCGTCCTTCGGACGCACCGAGCCCGTCGGCTCCCTTCCCGTGCCATCCTTCTCGCTAACTGCGTCTTCCGCTCGACTTCCTGTGCTCCTAAGCTCCTGCACACTCAGACACAGGGATCAAACACAGTAGGACCTAACCAACTTAGTTGATCACATCAAAACTACCACGGGGTCCAACATTATTTAATTCTAATTTTAATGCTTTTATCAGAAAGTTAATTAAACATTTTTATCTCGATATTTCGGCTTTAAGGTCGTGGCAAGGCACTAGGCCTTCTTGGTTATTAGAGCAACAATCACTTCCTTAGACAAAGCTTCCATAAATAACCTTAATGTTTAATTTTCTCACAGTAAACTTTTAACTAAAAGAGAAATTTAAACTAGTAAAGATTTTGGAACCCAATAAAGGTTCCTACCTACAGGGTGTTGGGATTTTCAGGCCACGAAAACCATTTTTTCGCGTCGCGAAAACCCCGAAACCCCCATCATCGGATCTGTGCGAAGAATAAATTTTCGAAAAACCTTCGAGTACGAGTTTACTAACACTAGATCTACATTAGAGTTCTAGATGGTTAAGAGTTTTTACCCTTGATGCGCGCCCTTCGCGAATCCCGCTCGTCCAAGGTGCCGGATCTCAAGATTGTCAAAGTAGACAATCCTCTACACGTATTCTCACGAACAAAAGAGGGAGAAAACCAAACTAAAGTGTGCTAGCACCTTAATAGGGTTTGGCCAAGGTAAGATGAGAGGGAGAGAAGAAAGAGCTCAAGGAGGAAGAAGATAGAATGAATGCCTTGAATGAAAAAAATTCATTCTCATTCATTTTGAGTGGTCGGCCACAGTTGTAACTCCCTTACAATTAATGTGGTCAGCCACATTAAATGGAAAGGGGTTTCTAACCTCCATGATATGGCACACACGTGCTTGCTTTGATGATGTGGCACATCATCATTAGTCCTCTTATTGCCAACTCACAAATGAGGTGGCAAATCGTCAAGTCAAACTTGACCTTTCATCTTCCTTCTCAAGTCAAGTCAAATTTGACCAAATCTCTCTCATGGTTGATCTAATCTAACCATTTGATTCAAACCAACTTAATATAATGAATCTAATTTATTTAATTAAATTGATTCAATGAGTCATAATCTAAATTAGACTCATTGAACACATGAATCAACTTGAGTCCAACTCAATTAGCCTAACTTGGATTACTCTTAATCCAATTTGATTCAATACATGAACCTAATCCTCTTGGTTCATCATATGAACCTAATCTCCATCTAATTGTCCTTAGTGTGTGACCCTATAGGTTCTTGTAACGTTGGCAATGCCCCTAAACTCATTTAGGAGCATAAGTAATGAGCAGTATCTAGCAACACATCATTACTACCCAAGTTACAAGAATGTTGAGATCCAACATCACCTTGTGACTACTAATTGTGACTCCTCACAATATATGACAAGTGCCCTTCTATCCTAGACATCTAGATTGATCAATGTGAGTCATAGACCGTGTCATCCTCTGACCAATCTAAATCTTGAACTCCAAGTAGACTTACTAAATCAAATGAGCTCAATATCTCATATTGACTCATTTGGGCATGGCCATGCACTTCGTGGTCCCACTCTATCAAGAATATCGATGTCGCTCCCATCGTATAGGAAGGATAGATCCCATCTACATCACTCACATCCCTCTGCATAATTCGTTGCATACCCAGTAATCGCCTTTATAGTCCACCCAGTTACCGGTGACGTTTGACGAAGCCAAAGTACGTAACTCCTTATGTAGGGATCCATGGTGAGTTCAGGTACAAGCACTAGTAGTCATACTAATAGCCACATGAGAAAGTATATGACACTCATATAATGATCCATGATACTTTCTCATGGCGGGTCATTCAGTATACATTCTTCAATGCATACCCATGTGTCAACTTGATATCTCTATATCCATGACTTGTGAGATCAAGTGATCGAGTTGACCTACATGCTAGTCTTATTGCATTAACATTGTCCCTGAATGTTAATACTCGACTAGGAATGATTAAGAGTAGTGTTCCCTATATCATCTCACTATTGATTCAACCAAACGATTGATTTAGGTAAGAACCTTCTACTCAAGGACGCTATTATACTTAGTTATTTGACACCAATAATAGTAAGTACAATAACCAAAACAAATGCCTTTATTTATATAAGAATATGATACAACGAGCCCAGACAACAATCATCAAATGATTGGCTCTAGGGCTCTAACTAACAATCTCCCACTAGCACTAGTGCCAATCAGTGTAGACTCTAAGCCCCAATGACCTAGTGTGACCATCATGCTTCCTCTATGCCAAAGCCTTGGTCAAGGGATCTGCGATGTTAGCCTCTGTGGGTACTCTACAAATCTTCACATCTCCTCTCTCGATAATTTCTCGAATGAGATGGAAGCGTCGTAGTATGTGTTTGGTCCGCTAGTGTGAGCGAGGTTCCTTCGCCTGTGCTATAGCTCCATTATTGTCACAATAGAGCTCAATAGGGTCAGCAATGCTAGGAACCACCCCAAGGTCAGTGATGAACTTGCGGATCCAAACTGCCTCCTTTGCTGCCTCTGATGCAACAATATACTCGGCCTCTGTTGTAGAATCAACAACTGTGTCCTGCTTCAAACTCTTCCAGCTCACAACACCACCATTAATGCAAAACACGAACCCTGACTGCGATCGATAATCATCTTGATCAGTCTGGAAGCTGGCATCACTGTAACCCTTTACAGCTAGCTCATCATTGCCTCCATATATCAAGAAATATTCTTTAGTCCTTCTTAAGTACTTAAGAATATTCTTGACCACTATCCAGTGACTTTCACCTGGATCTGACTGGTATCTGCTCGTCATGCTCGAAGCATACGAGACATCAGGACGAGTACATAGTAAGACGTACATGATAGATCCTATGACTGAGGCATAAGGGATCTGCTCCATGCGGTCTCTCTCCTCTCTAGAAGAGGGACCTTGAGTCTTCGAAAGACTCACGCCATGTGACATCGGCAGAAATCCCTTCTTGGAGTTCTGCATGGCAAACCGAAAGAGTACCTTGTCAATGTATGTACTCTGACTTAGGTCAAGCAATCTCTTATATCTATCTCTATAGATCTATATGTCTAGAATGCGAGATGCTTCACCTAAGTCCTTCATTGAGAAGCAACTCCCTAGCCAGGTCTTGACAGACTGAAGCAAAGGGATGTCTTTCCCAATGAGTAGTATGTCATCCACATACAATATGAGGAAGACAACTATATCCCCTACAACCTTCTTGTAGACACAAGGTTCATCTTCATTCTTGATGAAACCAAACTGTTTGATTGCATCATCGAATCGAAGATTCCAGCTCCGAGAAGCTTGCTTTATTATTAATTTTCAATAGTATTAAGTTCCGCTTGCGATCCAAATCTAAATCATCAAGAACAGATAAGTTAAATTTGGAATCAATGATGTTAAGTTCTGTCTGCGATTCCTAATTTAACTTCTAAAGAACATAATAGGTTATTTAAGGAAAGGTTCGACACTTGTACAAAAAAATTTTGTACAATGGAACCGGTATGTTTTCCTAGGACTAACCAACAGTGCAGAGCTGCTGGTCGAGACCCTCTTATAAAGGATGTTCAAGGTGCCTTGAAAGCCATCCAAGGCGCCTCCATGCTGGCCGAGTCACACGCTGAGATAAGGGCTGAACTAGTCGAACCTTATTAGGTTCAAGGCGCCTTCTTTGCTCTCCAAGGCGCCTTCATCCACCAGTCCAAGGTGCCTTGAGCTTCCTTCAAGGCGCCTCCAAGCCTGCTTCGCAGCCAGCTCATCTTTTGCACCCAAGGCGCCTCCAAGCTCCATGGAGGCGCCTCGGACACTGTTTATCCGAGGCTTAACCTTGTTCTTTCGTACTTGCAAGATATGTTAGATCCAAAACACAAACATATCCTGCAAAACAAAAGTTAGCACATATAATATCATAAATATGAAGTTTGACAGTCATCGGACTATCCGGGTCTGACTTCGGATTTTCGACCGAAAACCCTAGGTCGACCCGACGCCTATTGTTCCCTCTACGAGGAACGTGTCCTCACCTACTCCACTCAGGAGATTTACCTGATGCCAGTGCGATCCTCCAGATCGACTGGACTTTTGCTCGGTGCTCGATGCTTCCGGACTTTCTGCTGGATGTCCACTTCCCGGCTGGTCCAGTCTTTCACCTGGTTCGCGACACCAGGACTTTCCACCTAGGGTTACCCCCCCTAGGACTTTTGCCTGAAGCACTCGACCCACCAAGACTTTCCGCACAGGGTTACCACCCCCTATGACCTAGGGTTTTCCACCTGCCTAACCGCAGCTAGGACTTTTGCCTAAGTACACTTAGGACTTTTCTGTAAAACTTGTTCAACATATTAGAAACCAAAACACCTTAACTTTGAACCCTTTGACATAATCAAAACATAGGTTCGATCGTCGGATGCTTCCCGCACCAACAGTATGGTCATGTGGGATCACACGGTCGTGTCTTGCTCCTTCTCTGGTTAGGCCACTCGGCCGAGGGATTCACATAGTCGTGGTCTGTTTCTGCTCTGGAAAGTCCACACGACCGTGTGGATTCACACAGTCGTGGTCTTCTTCTCTTTGATGTGTGGCACGACGTGTGAGTTCACACAGCTAAAGATTGCTTTACCACGGGCAAGACCACACGACCGTGTAGTTCCACACGACCTGAGCTTGATCTTCTCTAGTTGCTCTAATGTGCATCTTTTACTCCATTTTCATCCAAATTATATTCTATCAATCAAAACAAGCAAACAGTAGATCTCTAAATAAAAGGAGTGGAAATATAATATCATAATGAAATATGGTGCAATCAACATAGATTATGCTCATAAAATATAAGTAGATGTACGTGAAAATATGCATAAAAGTGTATATAATCCATGCACATCACTATGTCGAGTCCAAGTCAAATCTAGTAGACTTTTCACAAAACTCTTACCCGAACTTAGGTTTAGTACACTTAGAAGACAATTAGATATGTGCTTAGTAGAACAGACTCTAAACTTTTCAAAATCATTCTCTTTATTGTTTTGCTTTTTCAAAACTATGGTTTTTTAAAATTATATTATATTTTCAAAAACTTTATAAATTTAAAAAATAAATCAACTTAGTTTTAAAATTATAGGTTAAATTATTTTATTTTCTTTTAAATTTTCAATTTTACTAGTGCTTTTAAAGATTAGACTTAGCCTAGATTTTTTCCCTGGAAGTATGTACTCATAGGTTTCCGCTAGAGCATCTCACAAGCACACTAGAAATACCCTGCTTGTGTATAAAATAACACTTAGAATGGTATGAGATGCATAAGGTATTGTCTAGATTTCAGAACACTTATGTCTGCGCATCAACATAAGTCTGAGCTATAAATATCAATTTAAATTGATCAAGTTAAGTCATCCTTTTTAGTAAACCTAACTAGATCACGTACTTAACTTAACTAACTAAGTAACTATTACCACCTTATGGTAAATGTCTAATAATAATGGTTAGACATTTTTTCTAAGGAGAATAGATGACCAATTTGAATTTTTTTTTTCTAAAAACTCTCTTTAATTACTTTTATCTTTACATACTTGTACACTAGGATAAAAATCATTGACTTTGCTCTGAAACTTAAAACACTTACTTAAAGAGTTCTTAAGGTATTAATCAAAAGGAAGATTAAAATTATTGTTAAAGTTTTTTTTTAGCTTCTTTTCTCTACTTAGTATTTTTAATATATGTTAGGGGGTAAAAGGAGTTAAGTTAAAGTATTGTTCAAATTTTCAAAGTTAAATATTTTTTAAAAGTTAATTTTTTTTAGTTAAAGTATTATTTAAAATTTAAAATTTTAGTATTTTTTCAATGTTAAATATTTTTTAAGTTAAAGTATTGTTCAAATTTTTAAAGTTAAACATTTTTCAAAGTTAAATATTTTTTAAGTTACAGCATTGTTCAAATTTTAAAAGTCAAATATTTTTTAAGTTAAAGTATCTTTAAAATTTTAAAAGTTAAAATATTTTTTAAATTTTTAAAGTTAAATATTTTCTCAAAGTTAAAATATCTTCAAAATTAAACTATTTTTAAAATTTTTAAAGTCAAAGTATTTTTTAAAAAGAGGGTAAGTACTTTTCAGAAAGTAAGTTAAATTTTTTTTAAGCACTATTTCAAAGTTAAGTTTTTTTTTCTAAAAGTTAAAGTATTTTTTCATAAAACAAAAATAAGTAAAGTACTCTTCAAAAAGTTAAGTATTTTTTTTCAAAAAGAGCAAGTTCAACTATCCTTGAAAAAATAAGTATTTTTGAAAAAGAATTTTTAGCTAAGTATGTTTACCTAGTGTTTATCTAAGTATTTTGAAAGAAAAACTTTTGAAAATTAAGTTTTTGCTAAGAAAAGTGTATATTTCAGGGGGAGTTTTTGAACTCTTAAAGAATTCTTAATTGTATTTCAAAACTTAGAAACTTAGTTTTTGGGAAAAAAAAATTCCTTATGAAAATACGTACTCATTATTATTTATTATTTGTTTACTTAACTATGAACTATATTACTATAATAAAAAAAAGGGGAAGATTATTCGTGCTGGGTGCATAAGACAATCGAACATAAGTTTTGATAATGACAAAGGGTTCTAAGTTAATTGTTATTATTGTTCTAACAAGTTAAACTGAATGTGCAGGAAAGTCCTAAGTGATATTAGACAAAGAAAAAGTCCTGTCTACGGTTAGCCAACAAAGTCTTAGTCCGAGAGACTGGGCAAAGTCTTAGCGGATTGAGAATGTTGGGTGAAATCCTAGAGTCAAGGATGCTTGGTGAAAATCTTGGAGGTCGCGGACACCAGGTGGAGATTGGACCGGTTGGGGATTGGACGTCCAACATGAAGTTCTCATGACTTGAACACCGAGCAAAAGTCTAGATGGCCTGGAGGACTGGTCTGGCAAAAGGTAATCTCTCTTAAAAGGAATATGTGAGAATATGTTTCCCAAAGAGGGAACTGTAGACGTCAGTCTGACCTAGAGTTTTAATGAAACTCTAAGTCAGGACCGGATAGTCCGAAGACTATCAAAACTTATGCTTTACATATTATTTGTTTGGATTAACTTTATTTTACGAGAAGAAGAGGCTAGCAAAAAAGTTAGTCTGGGCGCCTGGAAGGGATCTAGGTGCCCAGACTTTGAGCACTCAAAGTTGCTCCAAGCGCGTGGACAGGTTTCATCACAGAGGAAAACCCAAGTGGGTGTCAGGCTAGGTACCCGAGCGATCCGGGCATCTGGAGGTGCTCCAGGCGCCAAGACGACCAAAATTTCATCGACATGCTGAGCTGGAGTGCAATTACTGGCCAACCCACATCAATGCTCCAGGCACTCGGAGAGGGTCCTAACACCCGGACATGGATAAACTTCAGAGATAAAGTTTCAGCGAGAGTTTGCCACATTAGCACAGTCTAGGTGCCCAAAAGGGGATCCAGGCACCCGGATGTGGCTATAAAAGGAGGCTTCAACCACCATCTTAAAGACATCAACGTAAACAACTTTCGTTTTTGCGCGTTGCTCTGATAAGACTTCTACGACACCCAAAAGCTGCTCTGATTCTCCAAGTCGTCAGTATCATTTTGTTTTTGTTAAAGTTACTTATTCAAATTGTAATCATTCTTGTAACTTTTCAGATTAATTAGTGATTACCCAACGAAAGCACTCTCACGTGTGGACCTTGGAGTAGGAGTCACCACAAGATCCAAACTAAGTAAATCTTAGCTTGTTAGCATTGTCTGTTTTTTTTCGTCTCTTTATTTATTCCATTGTCGCTTGTCTCTCTGAGTTTTAAACGAACATGGAAGCAACGAGCGCTATTCACTCCCCCCCCCCCCCCCTAGCGCAATGATCTTACAGGGGCCTCTTCTAATAGCTTGCTCTACAACAAACTTTGAAGCTCTGCTATCTTATTGCCCTTTTCAATTATAGTCTTGTCCTTCTCACCAATACAAATTTCACTATTACTAGCACTCCTCTCCAACAATCAACTAATCCTTAGAATTGTTTGTTCTCTCTAATACTGCAATCAGTTCCTAATTCATTTTATTCGATGAATTAATCAAAATATTTCTCTCAACAATCTGTTCATCTTTTGCTTTGTAGAATTGGCATTCAACTTACTCCTAAACTTTCTTTGCAACTTGCTAATCTTACTCAGGAAATTGCTATGCAAAGTTCTAGGAAATTTTCTCATCAATTTTCTCTACAACATTTGCTGAGTAACCACTTGATAGCAAACATTCCTCTACATTTGATAGAATTAAATTAATTATTATTCTTGTCGAAGGGTGTTGTCCAATCATCCTCTTTATTTTTATACACGTGAGGCAGTCCACTTTCATCAATATTTTCTTGGAAGGGCATGAGGGTCGTATGGTAGTATGATTCTTATATGTTCACATATTCATACCTGCAATACAATAAGAGTGATTATAATTTTTGAATAAATGATATAGATTGATACAATTATAGTAAGATATAACAATTTACAACTAAGACTTGGGTAAATACTTTCAACATAGAATTTTGAGTTTTCCCTCAAGGCCCTTTGGGTTTGACCTCGGTAAGAGAATTGCACCAATGACCTCTATTCGAGGTGGCCATATAGTTATAAAGAGCTTTACATCGATTATATCTTCTCAAAATTTTAAATCTATAAATCAATTAGTGATAATGTTAGTAATTTAGATATACTGCTAGTAGTAAAAAAAATAAAAATGGAAAACTGATAATACAATCAAATTGAGGAGATGGTTGCTTGTTGATGTTCCTCAACTTTTTCTCTAGTTCCTACTTTGAATAATCAAGATCTTTAAAATGTTGAAGGTAGAGTTGGCTAGAGGGACTTCATCTTCATAGTCTAGAAGTCTTAGGATCAGTACAACATCTTTTCTTATAAATAAAAGTTTGTGATTTTGAAAGATAAAACATCTAGTTTGATAGTCCTAATTGTCAAATATATTTTGTATAAGGTCTCTCATGTTTGGATTTTTTTGTTATGTTTAAGACCAATGCAAATGGGCTTCTATTTAATAACTTCATCTATCAATCATTTAGTTATATTGATGGTATGAAGACCTAAATTGGTAGAGATTATTTTTCTATTATATTTTCTTACGAAGGAAACAACACTTTATAGTTATAGTTTGCTGTTGGGATCTAGCACGCCAAAGACGTGGAAATGCAGTGGAAAAATTACTAGATCCTCTTATCCAACAGATCCATGCGAAGGGAAGAAATATTTTCTATTCATAATCTATACTAAGCTACATGATAGGATTATACTTTTGTTGCGTGCCCTTCGCAATCCCGACAACAACCTTTCTTTGGTGCAAATCTCAGCACGTTTAAGTGTCCGCACCTCTACGGTATCCACACGAACAAGTCTTGTCTTTGATTGTCTCACAAACAAAGCAAGATGGAGAGGGAAAACACACAAGGTTGTGCTAGCAACCTTTATGTGTGTCTCACGGCCAAGAAAAGGGAAGGAGAAAGAAGAAGATCAAGGGGACTTTTCACCTTCTCAAGCAATGAAAAACTTATGAAAAATATCATCCAAATGATATTTATAACCGTCTCATGGTATACCAAGAGTCTCCACCCTTTCATCTTCTAATCCAATGGCTCAAAATCAACCATTCAATCCAATGGTTGAATTTTGACCATTCAACTTCCTTTGTGAACTCAAGTTCGCCCAATGAGTCTAACTCATTGATTCCCATGCAATTGAACTCAATCCAACAATTAGATCCCTTTGAGTCTAACTCAATGAGTCAAATTCGGATTACACTTAATCCAATGATTCATCACATGAACCTATCTCCATATCAACTTATTTTTTGTGTGTGACCCTATAGGCTCTCATAACGTTGGCAATGTACCCAAATCATCATTTGCGATACATAAACAATGAGTGTCATCTAGCAAGGCATCATTGATACCCAAGTGACGAGAAAGTCAAGATCCGACCTAACTTGTCCGTGGCTATCATCACGTATGACTTGGTCCCTCTATCCTTGATATCTAGATTGATCAATGAGGCATAGACCATGTCATCCTCTTATCAATCTTTGTGTTGTTAGGATCGATGATCGCGGCTAGAGAGGGGGGGTGTGAATAGCCGACCCCAAATCGTTTCGTTTCTTCCTACGATTAGGGTTAACACAGCGGAAATAAAAACAAGAAACGAAGACAAGAAATCAAACCTCAATACGCGTCGATGTAACGAGGTTCGGAGATGAAACTGTTGGTGCAATATCCTTCAGGTCAAGGGTGACCTGGTTAACCAAGCTGAGTCTTGGTTAGGGTTTAGATGTTTGACAATAAGATATTGATTGAAGAAGAGTCAAGTAGGTCAAGGTTGACTGGATACTTGACTGGGAAGTCCTAACTGGCAAGTTAGGCAGATGGAAGTCCTAGTGAGTGAAGCTAGGCAGAAGGAAATCCTGGTGAGTGAAGCCAGGTGAAAGTCCTAGTGAGTGAAGCTAGGCAGAAGGAAATCCTGGTGAGTGAAGCCAGGTGAAAGTCCTAGTGAGTGAAGCTAGGCAGAAGGAAATCCTGGTGAGTAAAGCCAGGTGAAAGCCCTAGTGAGTGAAGCTAGGCAGATGGAAAAACCTAGTGAGTGAAGCTAGGTGAAAGTCCCGGTGAGTGACCGGGCAAGGAAGGAAAATCCAGATGGATCAAGGATGATCGGACATCTGGTGTTGGGAAGTCAAGTAGGTCAAAGGATTGTTGGATACTTGGCAAGGAAGGAAGTCCAGATGGGTCAAGGTTGACCGGACATCAGTGGAAGTCCAAGTAGGTCAATGGGTGACCGGATACTTGGCACGACGAGTAAAAGTCCAAGTGGGTCAAAGGTTGACCGGACACTTGGTGGGGAGTCTGGCAGGTCAAGGAGTGACCGGATGCGAGGCATGATGTACCAACAGTCAAGGTTGACCGGATGTTGGTTAGGGAGGTTTGGGACTTGGTTTGGGCAAAACCAAGTCTGGATCGATCCCGGATCGATCCAGGCTCTCGATCGATCGTGGATCGATCCGCGAACAGAAGCTTCCGGATCGATCCGTGGATCGATCCAGAGGTCCCGATCGATCAGCCGATCGATCGGGACGATTGCTTCGCGCGATAAGCGCTGGATCGATCCGTGGATCGATCCGGCGCGTTTCGAGCACGAGGCGCTCCGGATCGATCCGTGGATCGATCAAAGCCTCCCGATCGATTCGAACATTTGAATCGATCGGGATCCGACCGCGTCAGTTTAAAGCCGCAGCGAGCGTGGTCTTCGGCATATCTTCACGATCTCTTCTCGATTCATTCCAGCTCCTCCACAGCTCTCAACAAGCACGTGATCGCCGGTTCTTGAAGGTTCTTGGAGGCTTTCCAAGTCAAGAGGCGGATCTATTGCAAGAGGAAGAAGTTAGGGTTAGGGTTTTCTTGCACATCTTGTAAGCTTTTGCTTAACTTGTATTTCCTTTCTTCTTCTTGTATTGAGAGTGTTGTAGGGCTTCTCCGCCTTTGGTAGTTACCATAAAGGAGTGTTATTCATAGTGGAGGGTGTGTGCGTTGGTGTGGATCCTTGGATTAGTCACCTCTTGTGAGGTGGATACCAAGTAAAATCCTAGTGTTAGCGTTTTGTGTTTGTTTCTGTATTTTCCGCTGCACATCCAAGAAGAAACAAGCAACGCCAAGCAACGAAGCGCACCGAGCGAACGCGACGAGCTATTCACCCCCCCCTCTAGCTACTTTTGGTCCTAACAAGTGGTATCAGAGCGAGGCCGCTCTTCACCGGAATCATCGCCGGAAGGGTCAAGCATATCAAGAAAAGCTAGAGGGTGAAGAAGTTGGAGCAAATTCTTCAAGTTCAAGACTTCATCAAGCTCAACTTCAAGATGCAATTCCAAGATGGACTTGGATTTGACACAAGGGTGGCTCCACCATACACTTCCACAAGTTTTGATTCTTGGAGATCAAGAATCGAAAACTTTCTTATGATGGAGATAGAGCAATGGTTTGCTCTAATGGAAGGCTTCAAAGCTCCAACGAACTCCAAGGGCAAGCTTCTAAAGAAAAGTAGATGGAGCTCGGAGCAAATTCAAAGGGGCGAGGCAAATGACAAAGTGACCAAGCTTTTGGTCAACTTATTGCCTAGCCACATCTTGGCTCAAGTTGGAGAATTCGAAGATGCCAAGGAGCTTTGGAGCAAATTGGCCAAGCTTCATGAAGAGATCCCTCCACTGTACGAGATCAAGAAGAATCCAGAGAGGGAGACTCTTTGGAGCAAGACCAAGAGGAGGATTCCGAGGTTGAGAGATGCTCAACCTCCGAAGAAGAGGAAATCCAAGAAGCTTCATCCTCAAGGGAATGCAACGAAGGGAACAAGGAGGGAGCATATTCCTTGTTTCATATTCAAGATGATGAAGCCTCCACCTCTAGGATTGAGGGGGAGCAATCCTTGGTGACACCGGATCAAGAAGAAGGAGAAGCCTCTACATCCGGGTCAAGAGAAGAAAAGGAGGAAGAAGCTTCTACCTCCACAAGTCAAGAAAAATCAAATGGAGGAGAATCAAGGTCCGATCAAGAGGAAGCTTCTACCTCCGGATCCAAAGAAAAAGATGCCACCCCTACAAGCAAAGGTATAAATATTTCAATTAATAATAAAAATCATATTATATGCTTTGAATGTAGGGAACATGGGCACTACAAGAGCAAGTGCCCTAAATTAGCCAAGAAGAAGGGCCAAGTGGCACAAAAGGGCAAGGTGAAGCCCAAGGAGACTATCCCCAACACAAAGAAGAGCAAGGAGCATATAATATGCTTCTCTTGCAATCAAAAGGGGCATTATCGTAGTCAATGCCCCAAGGGGAAGAAGAAGGTCAAGGCTCAAGGAGGCACTAGTCAAGGGGGAGCCTCCAAGGTAAAGAAGAAGGTAACATTTATTGAGCCTACTCCTTTACATTATGGTAAAAAGCATGATAGGTCTAACTTTTATCATTTTAATGCAATTTACCATAAGAATAGAAAGCATGAGGGCTTTAAGGAAAAGCATGTGGCCCTACATGCTAAGACTATCACTCCTAGGGTTAGGAATGTAGGTAAAAGTCTAGGCAATAACTCTAAGGATTTTAGATACAAGCCTAGAAACCAAAATGCTCATGGACTTAATGAAAAACCAAATACTAAGGATTTAATGATAGAAAATCAAGTCTTGAGATCAAGACTTGATAAAATGGAAAAGACCCTAAAAAGGATGGAAAATATCCTAAAAGGGCAAAATGAGCAAAACCTAGGGCTAGGAAAGTCAAAGCCATCAAATAGCCATAGAGGTTTGGGATACAAACCAAAGGCTAAGAAGGATGTGCCTAGTTATCATAGGGTTCCATATAGTTATGGAACAAACCCTAGGTTTAGTGGTCAAGTCAAGAATACTAGGGAAGTCATCCCTAAGAGTATTTTTGCAACCAAAGTGACTAAGACTTCTAAGAAGTCTAAGAAAGTCACGAACAAGGTCACAAGGGAGGCTATCCCTAGGGTTGACCTAGAAAATGTGACCAGGGCTTCTAAGAAGCCCAACAAGGTCACTAGGAAGGTATCTAGGGAAGTTATCCCTAGTGAGTACCTAAAGCATCCAAGGAGCACCAATAGGTGTTGGGTTCCTAGGAGCATCTTCTCTATCCCATAAATGGGTTAGAGAGTGTCAACTCCAATTAGAAGGGTAGTTAACCCAACTTTGAGGAAATTGACACTCAAGGAGCATTTTCAAGGTTTTTGTTAACCTTTGAAAATGAAATGGAACTATTATTTACCCATTGAAAGAGTAAAATGTGCCTAGTGGTGAAAATTTGATTTTAATCTTAAAAGGCACATATTGGGAAATTCATAAGAGCTACCAAGTTGGGATTTTGGTATGTTCTTAGAAAATTAAAGGAAATTGAAGCCTTATGTTGAAGTGCTACTCTTGTGGAAAAATGAAATATGCCAACATCTGAGGATATGCTTAATTTCGACTGGCATAAATTAATCAAGGGAATTAGAAATGCCAATTTAGGCTTTGACATTTTCTTGAAGCACTTTAGGGCAATCTAGGTTTAAGTTGTAAGTTTAGCTAAGGTTTTAAGGATACTTAGATAGTTAATCTAGGTATATTTTATTTATGCTAAATCTTGCCATGATTGTTTGCCCATCATGTGTCATGACATCATGTCTATTTTTGCGTTCATGTTTTATTATGAAAAATCCAAAAATACCATGTCATGACATTCATACATCATGTAATTATAGGATATTTTCTTTTGAAAGTTATTTTATTTTGATGTATGCCATAACATTATCATGCATTAGTTTAATTCCTTGTAATTAAGGACAAAAGGCATTTAACAACAATTATTAACAAGTGACATCCTTGGTGGATGTCTAGTATATATCTAAAATGCCTAGATAGATATGCATGATCCCTAGAATAGGGCAAAACCAAATCTTACATCTCACAAGGACTATAAGATGACTTGTATGTGTTTTAGTGCACATTAGATACAAGTGAGATGTTAGGCAGATGAACAAAACTCAAAATGTTGATTTAGTGCATTCTTTTGAGTTTTAGGTTCATCAAAACACATAGCTATGTGTTTTCCCATCATTGGGAAAGCTAATGTACAAGTCATGTGCATTATGCCCAAGGAACATGATGGGATATTGGTTTTGAAAATGTTTTAAAAAATGTTTTTGGAAAACCTTGGTGAAGGCTATCTTTTGATAGTAATCACCATTGAATAGTTAGACACAAACTTGAAGAAAACACTAAAGTTTTTGCAAGTTTTCAAGTTTGTGTCAATCTTTGAAAATATGATGTATTTTCATAGAAAACTATTTTTCCTTGATAATATATGCCCTAAACATTGTCTACACGAAATTTCATAATTTTTGGATTTTTGTAGAATTTTCTAGGGGTTTCTGAAGTTGACTGAAATGGAATTTCAGCAACTATCAGAGCTCCGATCGATCCATGGATCGATTGGAGTGCCTGAATCGATCCATGGATCGATTCAGAAGGCAAATCTCGCGAGCAGTAGCTCGCTGGATCGATCAGCCGATCGATCCAGGTAGTCTGAATCGATCAGTGGATCGATTCAGAAAGGTTCAATCGATTGGAACCCAACTCCAATCGATCCAAGTTGCTAATTTTGGCTGGGAAAGCCTTATTTCAGCACTTTGAACCTATTTTAGTCTAGGTAACCATTCCAAACCCATAAAATACATTTGTATACAATAAAAAGGGTGTTTTCGTGATGAAAACAAGGATGGAATGGTTAAGGAAGACTTCATTGAAGTTTAGGTTGAGGTTTGTTTCAAATTTTGAACATTTGAACCTCAAAACTTCTAAATCTGGGTTTCCTAAAGGTTTAGGGATTCCAAGTCATTGTTGGTGCAATGACAGAAGTTACCACCATGTCTTTAGGGGGAGGGACTCTTTAATGACATGAAAAATTATTTTTCATGAACCTTGGAAGGTGGTTAACCTTCTGTTGTGAACTTGCTCAAGGTTGAGCATTTAAACTTGAAATGGGGATAAATGGGGAGTGGATATCCTCATCATTTCAAGTGGCAACTCAAGAGGTTGAAAATGCTCAAGGTTGGGTATTTGTCAACATTGAGGGAGAAGTTAAGGATAATGAAGGGTATGGGACCTTCAATATTGAGTTGATCACAATGAGTGAAATTGTGATCACGATGAGTAACTCTTCAGGGGGAGAGTCTTCAACAAATGGATTTGTTGAAGTGTGCCCAAAATTGGAGCATCGGTTGATGTGTGCCCAAAGATGGGTTGATGTGTTTTAATTAGTAGGAGGTTGATGTGTGCCAATAGGGGGAGAATGAAAGGAAGTATAAGTTAGGTTTTCATTACCTAGAGGGAGTTTGCCCTCTTAGGGGGAGAATGAAAAGCTTAACTTATGGGTTCATTACCTAGTGGCATGAAGAAGGAGGCTATAGGATTAGCCTAACTTACATGTGAGATTGTAAGTGTTATTGTGGTATTGTCAAACATCAAAAAGGGGGAGATTGTTGGTGCAATATCCTTCAGGTCAAGGGTGACCTGGTTAACCAAGCTGAGTCTTGGTTAGGGTTTAGATGTTTGACAATAAGATATTGATTGAAGAAGAGTCAAGTAGGTCAAGGTTGACTGGATACTTGACTGGGAAGTCCTAACTGGCAAGTTAGGCAGATGGAAGTCCTAGTGAGTGAAGCTAGGCAGAAGGAAATCCTGGTGAGTGAAGCCAGGTGAAAGTCCTAGTGAGTGAAGCTAGGCAGAAGGAAATCCTGGTGAGTAAAGCCAGGTGAAAGCCCTAGTGAGTGAAGCTAGGCAGATGGAAAAACCTAGTGAGTGAAGCTAGGTGAAAGTCCTGGTGAGTGAAGCCAGGCAAGGAAGGAAATCCAGATGGATCAAGGATGATCGGACATCTGGTGTTGGGAAGTCCAAGTAGGTCAAAGGATTGACTGGATACTTGGCAAGGAAGGAAGTCCAGATGGGTCAAGGTTGACCAGACATCTGGTGGAAGTCCAAGTAGGTCAATGGAGTGACCGGATACTTGGCACGACGAGTAAAAGTCCAAGTGGGTCAAAGGGATTGACCGGACACTTGGTGGGGAGTCCTGGCAGGTCAAGGGAGTGACCAGATGCGAGGCATGATGTACCAACAGGTCAAGGTTGACCGGATGTTGGTTAGGGAGGTTTGGGACTTGGTTTTGGGCAAAAACCAAGTGCTGGATCGATCAGCCGATCGAGCTCAGGATCGATCGGTGGATCGATCTGATTCCCAATCGATTGCTCGGATCGATCCGTGGATCGATCCAGGTGCCGACTCGATCAGGACGCGGCTGCTTCGCGCGATAAGCGCCGGATCGATCCGTGGATCGATCCGGGCGTTTTGATCCAGAGCCTGGATCGATCCGTGGATCGATCCAGCCTTCCCGAGAACATTTGAATCGGGATCCGACCGTTGCGTCAGGTTTAAAGCCGCAGGCGAGCGTGGTCTTCGGCATATCTTCACGATCTCTTCTCAGATTCATTCCAGCTCCTCCACAGCTCTCAACAAGCACGTGATCGCCAGTTCTTGAAGGTTCTTGGAGGCTTTCCAAGTCAAGAGGCGGATCTATTGCAAGAGGAAGAAGTTAGGGTTAGGGTTTTTACTGCACATCTTGTAAGCTTTTGCTTAACTTGTATTTCCCTTTCTTCTTCTTGTATTGAGAGTGTTGTAGGGCTTCTCCGCCTTTGGTAGTTACCATAAAGGAGTGTTATTCATAGTGGAGGGTGTGTGCGTTGGTGTGGATCCTTGGATTAGTCACCTCTTGTGAGGTGGATACCAAGTAAAATCCTAGTGTTAGCGTTTTGTGTTTGTTTCTGTATTTTCCGCTGCACATCCAAGAAGAAACAAGCAACGCCAAGCAACGAAGCGCACCGAGCGAACGCGACGAGCTATTCACCCCCCCCCTCTAGCTACTTTTGGTCCTAACAGAAACTCCTACTCCTCGGCGTGTCCGTAAGGTGGACGAAGCCTATCAATCCGTCGGTGGATGAGTCCCCGGAGAACCGGCTAATATATACTCCTTGTGGGTGGAGAAACCTCGCCACAATAACTCTTGCAACAGCAAGATAGAAGTACACAAAATACAAAGAAGCACAAGACAATATGAATGTAAAACAACCACGCTTGCCTTCTCGTCGACTGGTTGAAGCAGCAACTTCACGAGACGCCTACAACAGCAGGAACCCAGTCGAAGAAGCTCACACGAAGCTTCGGAACTCAACAAAGCTCAAGAGCACAGCAGCAGCTTCGTAGGAAGAAGAGCAAGAAGAAGAAGTAACTCTTAGAACAGTAGCTCCTCAACCCCTTTTATAACCTGCGAAGAAGACACAGAAGAGACTAGCTGTTGCTACGCAACGGCTAGGACGTGGACCGATCAGACTTCATCCTGATCGGTCCACAAGGGTCCTGATCGGTCACAAGACCGATCATGCCCTTCCTTGATCGGTCACGGTGACCGATCAGGTCCTTCCCTGATCGGTCATGGTGACCGATCAGGTCCTTTCCCTCCCGAAGGTGATCTCCTTCTGATCGATCACTGATCGGTCTGCTGACCGATCAGATAAGCAACAGAAATGCTTCTGTTTGGTTACTGATCGGTCACCAGACCGATCAGATAACCCAGCGTATCACTGGATCGGTCACCAGACCGATCCAGGTTTAGAGCTCCAAGCCGTAAACCCTACTTGGTCCTGAGAACGAGCTACCGAGCCCTCTCCGACTTCGTCCGGTCCAGAGAACGAGCTACCGAGCCCTCTCTGACCTAGTCCGGAGAACGAGCTGCCGAGCCCTCTCCGAATTCGTCCGGTCCAGAGAACGAGCTACCGAGCCCTCTCTGACCTAGTCCGGAGAACGAGCTACCGAGCCCTCTCCGACTCCATCCGGTCCAGAGAACGAGCTACCGAGCCCTCTCTGACCTAGCATGCCAAGCTTCCATACTTGGACTTTTCCCGTGCCAAGTCTCCATACTTGGGCTTTTCCCGTGCCAAGCTCCCTGCTTGGACTTTTCCGTGCCAAGTCTCCATACTTGGACTTTACCCGTGCCAAGTCTCCATACTTGAACTTTTCACCAGATGTCTGGTCAACCTTGACCCATCTGGATTCCCCTTGCCTGGCTTCACTCACCAGGGCTTCCGAACTGCCTAGCTTCACTCACTAGGTCTTTCCCCTGCCTGGCTTCACTCACCAGGTCTTTCCCAATTGCCTAGCTTCACTCACCAGGACTTTCTCCAACTGCCTGGCTTCACTCACCAGGACTTCCCGACTGTCTGGCTTCACTCACCAGGACTTTCCGAACTGCCTAACATCCTAGTTAGGACTTCCCAGTCAAGTATCCGGTCAACCTTGACCTACTTGACTCTTCTTCATCCAACCTGATCAGACCCTGATCAGTATCTCTCCGCATGGACAACTGCACCTGCATTGTCCATGTCTACATATCTTTCTGTATTATCAAACATCGAAACCATGACCAAGGTTTACGCTTGGTCAACTAGGTCAACCTTGACCTACTGGAAATTGCACCAACATGTGTTTCTTGATCTCCAAGCAGACACACTCAAACAAATGAACTCAATATATCATATTGATTCATTTACGCATGATCATACTTTCTTGTGTCCTACTAATCAAGGGGCCCACAGATATCGCTTCCGTCATATGGAAAGGATAGATCTCATCTACATCACTCACATCCCTCCACATAATTCATTGCATACCCAGTGATCGACTTTATAGTCCACCTTGTTACAGGTGACGTTTGATGATACCAAAGTATACAACTCCTTATGTAAGGAACCGTAGTGACTTCAGGTCTAAGGACTATTCATACCAATAGTCACATGAGAATATTTATGACACTCATACGACGATCCATGAAACATTCTCATGGCAGGTCATTCAGTATATATTCTCTAATATATACCCATGTGTCAACCTGATATCTTATATCCATGACTTGTGAGATCAAGTCATCCGTTGACCAACATGCTAGTCTCAACGCATTAATATTGTCCTTGTATATTAATGCTTGACTAGGAATAGTTAAGAGTAGTGTTCTCTACAATATCTCACTATCAATTTAACCAATTAATATATTGTAGATGAGAACCTACTACCAAGGACATTATTATATTTATTCAATCGGCACTGAACTGCAATAAATATAATAACCAACTTTGTCTTTTATTAATAATAATATATGATATAAAATGAGCCCTTTACAATCATCTCATAATTAATAGTAGGACTAATACTAACACTTGCTTCAAAGCTTAAAACACTAGAAGCCATTAATTATGTAAAACAAACAAACACTTGATATCTTAGTGAGACATTGCAATGCTAGTGTTGTACACTAACATAATATAAAGCGGGGATAAAATAAAAAATTAATGTCCCTTTGATGATTGCAATAAAAAGGGGAATTTGTTTTATTTTTGCCCATTTTCTTTTATGCTTGTGGACAAAAATATTAGTATCCAACGAAAATATAAAATGTAAAGAAAATACACAAATGAACCTGCACAATAATACTGTAACCATTGAAATCCCCCTATTATTAAAAATTATTTTAAAAAATTAGTTGTTTTTCATAATTATCCTGAATACAATAATACTCTATCTAAAAAAAAATATTAATTTTAGTTAATCTCATTAACTATAATTTTATTGATCAAATCCCGTGAATTATCTCTCTTCATATAATCTAGGGACGGGATATAAAAAATATCTGAGATGAATACAATTATCTTTTTACTACAACATTATGACAATCTTATTGATCGATTTACTCATTTTAATATATCAATTGATTGAAAATTATCCATTAGTCGACTAATTCTCTATTTTATTTAAATTTATTCATTCGTTAATTGATTCGACTATTACTTTTCATCATGAGACCTGATTTTTCAATCACACCGATGCTAAAATTTATATTAAGTCAAAATATCTCATATTTTCAGAATTTTCTCCTAGTTGACTGAATAAGAACATATTTGATCCGAGAGACCTTTTACGAACCTTTTTATATAGGCACTTTTTTTTTTACATACCACTTTATATAGTCAATTTCGAATAAATAATAAATGACTTATGCGACCAAAGAGACCATCTTCTTCCAAATTCTAGAAATTTAATACGATCACACTGAATAAGAACATGTACAACATCAATGTTCTCAGAGGTTAAACAAAGGGGGAGGGAGTCATAAATCATAGGCGATTAGGGAATTAATGCTTAAGTTCCTGCTTGGTTCTTAGCTGACTTGGAAATTTTGTTTCTCAGTTATAGCTTATGCATACTATCAGGAGCAATCAATCTTCATTCATAGTGACTGCTACTGATGTTATGCATGCATATCTACTACGCTCCAAGCATTCTGAGAACCTATCACACCTGTGTATCTGTATATTCGAATGCTCCCTAATGAACTCCGCCATGCTGTTGCTTCCTTATACTTGCAAGATGAAGGAGACTGGAACAAGGCATAATCCCCTGCTCTTCAGATCCTTCTTCTCTCCCTCATTGTTGTTTCTTCCCTAATGCAATGAAAAAAAAAAACAATTAATATGAAATTTGAGCAGTACATTTATTGTGTTCTATATAGGTCAAAAATAGATGCACAAAGGTTAAAATTACTCACAGTTTGAGGATGCTTCATGTTCCCTGGAGCACTGCTCAAGTAGGGTAAGCTCAGAGCCTACCAGAAGCAAAAGCAAAGGGCAGGAATGTATACAGTGAACAAAAGGTACTGCTGAGAATAAAACTCCAAACACAAAAGCATGCAGCATAATTACAAGACATCAGTTCAACAAAAAGTTGGTGCATAAAACAATCAGGTTAATCTGTGTACTTCAAAATTTTAAACAGACATCTTGCTTTCCTTATTTTATTTTAAGAGGTCATCCTTCTTTGATATTTTTATTTTTTATAATTCAGGTCTCCAGCCTTCTACTAATTCTGAAAGCTGAAGGTTTTTTTATTTGCCTATCAATTAAATCTAGAGTACACTTTATACCATCTTAGAGGCTGACTTCTAAAATATTCGTTCTTACTAGAATTCAAACTCTTATTCTCTTGTTTGTTCTCTTAAGGATTTTTCATTGCCCGTGGGATATTCTTCTTTCATATTTATTTTTACAAAGAGAGGAGAGAATTTAAATTTGACCTCAATTTGACTCTGTAGGAATCTGATGTAGCCACTGACTTCTAGCAATACTGAAGCCGTGTCAGTCTGTAAAATTCAACATATTGGAATTCGAGTTCTCTTAAATTTCTATGAACAAATTAAAGCTTTAAATAGTTAGGAATATGTACCTTTCCAAAGGGGGAAACAAGCTGATGAAGTGCAGTTATTCTATCACCAATTTTCTCCTTCCTTACCTGAAATTAAGAAGCAAGCAAAACAAAGAAGAAATTAATAAGCCAAGAAAATAATAGTAAATTGTATTTCCATGCATAGAAGTGAATTAACCTTGAAAGTGGATTGAGTTGAGAAGGAGCCTTGAAACCTAGCCTTCTTCGGAGCTATACCAGTTCTTATGCTGTTGCACTTTGAAATGAGGAATCTAAAGTATTAGAGCATATAATGACGATCACATTATGCTACCTACTTTTTTATTTACAAGGAATTTGCAAGCATAAAACACTTATATTTGTTTGGCTGAATTCATTTGTCATAAGAAATTACTCTCACTCTATAGAAAACACACACACATATACATATATATTTTTCAGAGATCAATGAAAACTGGAGCACTTTAAGTATCATTAATAAACTTTTTAATATAGTATAATGATTTTCTGTTTGATTAAAGGTGAACGTTCAATAATGAAGACCAAACTTAACTCCATAAACTTTTTAATATACTAAAATGATTTTCTGTTTGATTAAAGGTGAACGCTCAATCATGAAGACCAAACTTAACTCCATATATCTGAAGCAAATAAAAATTTTCATACCTCAGATGAACTATTAGCTAGTTGAATATACATATTATTCTTGTTTGAGAATTCGAACATGTTCTTGCTTAAAGTGGAAGAGAAAGAAGCTGGTAGAACTTTTCCATAGAATTCTTGCTGAATGCCAGTCAAAGCAAATCTGGCTGGGTTTACCATTTGTTGTTCCCAACAGTTATCCATTTTTCTCCTATCAAGAGTTGTTGCCAAACCATATTTCTCTTCATCAGTATACGATTCTCCCCTGCAACAGTGAATTTCATGATGGATATGAAACTCGCATTAGATGTGCAAGCATGGAATTCAAACTGGTAGAAATGGAATAATCTACTATTTAGTGTACTCATCGAAACATCAACACGAGATCTTTTGATTCATCTGTAGAAGAATAACTAGAGAGAGAAAATTACAGCAATAGTTGGCTCCATGAGAGTGGAAGGTCTTGGCTAGCATGACAAGAAGCCATAGATATCTGAGGGTGAAGTGAAGATGAGGAGGAAGAAGAGGAGGAGGGAGGGAGGAGGCAATCATATTCTTCGTTTGGTAGCCTTATGACACTGTTCATTCTCCCATGGCTACGGCTCCCCTCCATGATCTGTAGTCGGAGGGCTCTGTTGCAATCCTTCATTTATCCCTGCCAGACTACAACCTTAATTTCCTGGTAACTAGCACCTCTTTTTTCGTCATTAAAATGTTAACAAGGATTGTAAACGCAAGTTTTAGAAAATTATACTAGATTTGAAAAGAAAAAAACATGCTAATCTGTTAACTATAAAAGACAGAAAGAGAATTCAGAGGACGTCATGAAATTGATTAATTATTGAGTTTAACTGAAAACCTAGCAGATGCCTTATCTCTAGATCCAACCATAAGAAAAGATAAACTTGGCAATTGTATATAATTGTATTCCAGCAAATTCTCTTTGTTCTGCTATTCCACATTCCCTCTCGCTCACAAACATACATTCCCCTTGTGAATTCTGAGCCCTGCCTGTCCTTTTCGAAGGACATGCACAACTCCACCTTCCTTATGTAATTAATCATTTTCCTTTTTAACTCTTTATCGGAATCCGCGCCACTCTTGCTTGTCTGCACCCTCCCATGCCAATATTCCTTTCTTTCTCCACATGATGTGCCTTCTGTCTCTTTTCTTGCTGCTTTTTGAGTCATAAGTCGTGAGGGTTTCCATCAAAGAGCCTGAAAAGGCTATGATGTGCTTTTTGAAAATGTGCTTAGAACTTGAAATGAGATTAAAAGTGATCGGCAATTTAATGTAAATTTCAGAATTTATTATTTCTCGTATCTAATTTTTATAATATACAAAATCATGTAATGTATTTTTGAAATGTCCCTCTCTTTTAATATCATGAGTCACTTTGGTTCAAAACTTATTGATAAACTTAAAGAATTTTGAATCATTTTAAATCAAAATTAATATACTCATAGAAACTGTATCTGATGCAGGATGTAATGATTGTATCCAGGAGATAATTTGGGGTCAAACTCAAGATAACATGACTGTCAAAGTCAAGGGAAGAGAGTACGCCCCACTTGACTTTAGCGTTCATCCATCATTAAGGCTCTCAAACCTAGCTCGACCGAATTACAAGCATGGCGGGCAGGGCCGACCAGCCCTTAAGTCGATCAAATATAAGGAGCCTAATACTTTAGTAAAAGGATAACATGTTCGGTCATTTAATGGCTGACCGAGCTTTGAGGTGGTTAGCCTTATAGGTCGGCCGAGATGTCCAGTTCATTTCACAATCGATCAGCCATAGGTATGATCAAAGTGAGGGTCAGCCTCCTCAAGGCTCATAAATCTCTCTTTACTTGTCCGGCCAGATAAAAGGTCAGACAGGCTTAAGACACTTAGGGGCATGAGTCTCTCTATACATGTCTAGCCAAAAAATAGGCCACCCAGGTTTGAGGCAGTAGGCCTCATGTTGCTACCTAGACAAATTTCCAAGACGCCCAGTTTATCATATTATCCCTTAAATAGATTTATAATGTGGCCAAGGCAGTGTACTATTATTCGAACAAATCCCTAATATTATGTGGAAGGTGACTAAGCGATTTAAGCAAGGACTTATACAAAGACGGTTGGCTTTATAAGTCGGTCAGGATATACTCAGCAGACAACATGATCAGAGAACCCTAACAACTTATCAGAATAACAACCTGTCAGAGAATATTTTTCTAGAACCTTCTTCAAAGACTGTCTTGTCTCTCATCAGCAGACCATTTATAACAATATATTCCTTTATTAATCCCTGCAATAAAAAAAGATATAAATGATAAAAAAAGGGTATACATATAGGTAACGGGAAGATTCTGGGGATAATTATTACACATTGCTTAGGTTATACCCTTTCCTTTACCTAACAAATGTTGACACACTTCGCCACTTCATGATTACGGAGGTTATGTAGGGTGGTATATAAAGGGGAAGTCCTCTTTATAGCAAACGTATGTTCTCTGAACATATGCAACTTACTCTCGCACTCACTCTACTATTCTTTATTCACCCGTTCGGACTTGTACTAACTTGAGCGTCGGAGGGTTATTGCCAGGGACTCTCCCCCTAGTCTCAAGGCACTAACATTTTGTTGGCTTGTCTTTGTACGCGCAGGATCAAAAGGAAGCTCTTTTGTGGAGTAAAAGGTCTTCTCTTGGTCAACAGTCAATCCACCGTGCCCAACATTCCATCTCCGTAGTTTTCAGATAAGATCAAATTTTACGTTGTCTGTAGGAACTTTCACATGAATCTAAAGGTCTAAGATGGAAGAGGTTGGGTGACTCACCAGCGCTATCCTAACATAAGAAGATCTAGATCTGCTCATCAATACTCAAGCACAGAAACTATTGCAACAACAACAACGTAGCTACTAGTGGTACTCTGCCGCCACCTAATTGTTGGAACGTAACCCCAAGGTTGTTTTGGTGTGATCAACAAATTAAGTTAGGTCCTGTGTTGTTCTAACCTTGTGTCTAAGTGTGCAGGAGCTTAGGAATACAGGTAATCGAGCGGAAGACGCAGCTAGCGAGAAGGACGGCAGTCCGAGGGACGAGGTGCTGCGGAAGAGTACACCGGCGGACGAGAAGGAAGCGTGCGGTGGTTCCGAGGGACGAAAGCCGGAGTGGAAGATTGCTCGGGGAGCAAGAGACGCAGCTAGCGAGAAGGACGGCACGCTATGCGTCCGAGGGACAAAGACTGCGGATGAGTACGCTGGCAGACGAGAAGGAAACACGCAGCAATTTCGAGGGACGAGAAGCCGGAGGGAAGCCCGCTCGAGAAGACCGGAAGTTGGGTTCGGGTGAGTCTTTTTCCAGATGGTAGAGATCACCCAACCGGGGCGAAAAAAAGTCAATCGGAGTTGACTTAGGGTTCGAGGCGCCCGGAACAGTCCGGGGCGCTCGGAGCAGTCCGGGGCGCCCGGAGCAGTCCGGGGCGCCCGGAGCAGTCCGGGGCGCCCGGAGCAGTCCGGGGTGCCCGGACCAGCCCGGGGCTCTCGAACCAGCAGTTTTGACCAGAACACGTCCAATGCGTTCTGAACGTTGGGGGATAAAGTTTTATCCCCCCAGGGCGCCTGGAACCCTTCCAGGCGCCTCGACCAAGGCTATAAATATAGCTTTGGTCAAGAAGCTTTTCAACGAACTATTGTAATTCATTTCCAACGCTTGTGCGCTTTAGTTTAGAGTTAAGCTTCTGTTTTCTGCGCTTCATTGCTGTACGAGGCTTCTCCGCCTGAAGGAGATTGATAGTGGGCTTTATCTTCTTTGGATTAACAACCACATCGGTTGTAACCAAGTAAATACTGGTGCCTCGTCTTTTTAATGTTTGATTTACTTTCTGCTTATTATTTATGCAAGTATTAGCTTAAAGAGTTCGAGGAAGGGTTGTTTGTTTTTATCTTTGCAGGCTATCCAACAACCCCCCTTCCAGCCGGCCGCAACGGTCCTACAAGTGGTATCAGAGCCGAGACGCCTCAGAAGGACTAACCGCCGTCTGAAGCAAAAAATGATGGCCGGAGCTAGCGACTACCCACCAGCATTCGAGGGGGAGTTTGCCGTTTGGAAATAAAAAATGGAGGTATATTTAAATTTAGATTTTGGTATTTCTTTAATAATGAAATTTGTTTATGAAGAACCAAAGAACGCTTACAGAGAAGAAATCGATAAACGTCTCTGGACCCACAAGCAACGTGAGGAGTTTATGGCAAACGCGCGAGCTAAATTTCACATTCTAACTATAATACCAAAAGAAGATATCAATAGAGTCGGTGAATACAAAAGCGCAAAAGAACTTTGGGAGAAGTTCTCAAAGCTCTACGAAGAACATTTGGAAGCCGACAACTCAATGGACATCAAGCTGCCGACAGAACAGTCCGAGAATGAAGAAACTGTCGAGACAGCTGAACTCCATCCCGAAGCTACAGAAAGCTCATCCCAAATGAGCACCGATAAAGGGGGAGAGACTTCAGAAGAAAGCAACTCGATAGGGGGAGAATCAACTGCTGACAAGGTAAGTCAGGTATGGTCTCCACCTTCTGAACAAGTAATTAACTCATCGAAAAAATTCTTCGAATCGCAAAATGCTTTGACAAAAGATTCTTACGAATCACAAATTATTTTGTCAAAAGAATTTTGCAAATCAGAAATATTGTCGAAAACTTTCTTCGAATATTTTTTTGAATTACAAATACTTTCTCGAAAAAGTTTTGCGAATTAGAAATTGAGTCATCGAAAAAGTTTTTCGGATTAAGAAATCTGTTATTAATAGATTCCTGCAAATTAGAATTTTTGTTAAAAAGTTCTTGCAAATTACAAAATATTTCTTCAAATGAAAAGCACATTAGCGAAAGAATTTTTACAAATTATATTGTCGAAAAATTTTATCAAGTTAGAATTTAAGTTATTGAAATATTTTTGTGAAGTAGAAAATAAAAAAATAACAGAAAATGGCATGTTAAAAGATCGAATAAAATTTTTAGCATGTTTAATATTTGTTGCCTTAAATCTGAAAAATTATGATTTAAGAAGTTATGATAAATTAAAATAGAAATTTAAAACTTTCTGATAAAATCATGAGAATTAAAAATTAAATAAATGCATAGAATTTTTTTAATTTTTCTAAATATTCTCAAAAATTGTTTTAAATTTTTCTTGCATAAAGTTTTCGGCTTAGAAAGTTTTTTCTTGATAACGAATGCTTAAGAAATTTTTCAAAAGTTATTTTTGACTTAGAAAATTTTCTTGACTTAGATATTTTTCAAAAAATCATTGAAATAGATTCTTATAAAATTTCTAAGTGTCAACTCTTAGATTTTTTTTGCAACCCCAATTTTTTTATGTGATCAAAGGTGGAGAAGAAAAAGTATAAGTCTAGGGGGAGGTAGAAAATTGAAAATTGCAAATTTTTGAAATTTAATGTTTCTATCTTTTTGCACTAAATTGCAAATTAAGCTAGTTTTATTTTACGTCTATTTTGACCCTAGCTTAACTTGGGTTGATCACATCAAAAAGGGGGAGATTGTTTGAATCCCAAGGTTGTTTTGGTGTGATCAACAAGTTAAGTTAGGTCCTGTGTTGTTCTAACCTTGTGTCTAAGTGTGCAGGAGCTTAGGAACACAGTTAGTCGAGCGGAAGACACAGCTAGCGAGAAGGACGGTAGTCCGAGGGACGAGGTGCTGCGGAAGAGTACACCGGCGGACGAGAAGGAAGTGTGCAGTGGTTCCGAGGGACGAAAGCCGGAGCGGAAGATTTTTCGGGGAGCAAGAGACGCAGCTAGCGAGAAGGACGGCACGCGGTGCGTCCGAGGGACGAAGACTGCGGATGAGTATGTCGGTGGACGAGAAGGAAACACGCAGCGATTCTGAGGGACGAAAAGCCGGAGGGAAGCCCTCTCGAGAAGACCGGAAGTTGGGTTCAGGTGAGCCCTTGTCCTGATAAGTTGGAATCAGGTATAGAAGTTCGCTTGTTTGTGGGTTATCCTAAAGGAACAAAAGGTGGTTTATTTTATAGTCCTAAAGATCATAAGGTCATTGTTAGCATCAATGCCCGATTTTTAGAAGAGGACTATGTAATGAACCACAAGTCCATGAGTAAAATTGTTCTTGAGGAAATAAGAGAAGACACGTCTACTTTAGTACCAACGGTACAAGATGAGATACCACAAGAAACTGCAACACATGTCACAAATGATGCACAATTACAAGTAGTGTCTCGTCGTAGTGGGAGGGTTGTTAGGCAATCTGATAGATTTATGTTTTTGGGAGAATCTTCGGACTTGATCTCTGGTGAACATGAACTTGATCCCTGGACATATGATGAAGCACTCCAAGATAAAGATGCAGCAACTTGGCAAAGTGCAATGAACTCTGAAATAGAATCTAGTACTCTAATCAGGTCTGGGAGCTTGTAGAACCACCAAATGGTGTAAAAGCCATTGAATGTAAATGGGTCTACAAAAGAAAAAGAGGGACGGGTGGGAAGGTGGAAACCTTCAAAGCAAGGCTTGTTGCAAAAGGGTATACTCAGAAAGAGGGAACGATTATGAGGAAACCTTTTCGTCGGTAGCCATGCTTAAGTCTATCCGAATCCTTTTATCTATTGTCGCTCATATGGATTATAAGATTTGGCAAATGGATGTCAAGACAGCTTTTCTTAATGAAAGTATTGAAGAAAATATCCATATGAAGCAACTAGAGGTGATTCATTGTTGATCCGGCAGTAAAGACGGGGGACCCCCTTTGAGGGAAGTCAACGCCACGTGGAGGTCAAAGGTCAAACAGCCGACTGGAAAAGGGGGGGCCGACCGGCCGAACGGGGACTAAGCGGAAGCAAAGAACCCGACGGGGAGTCAGGTCTCCGACGCTCATGGTGAATAGGGTCGCCGGGCCGATCGGGTAGCCCGCTCGGCCGAAGCATAAAGCAGTAATGCTGTGAACAGTTTCATCCGAGCACATGACTTGGAATCTCCCGAGCGGATCAGTACCTACGTCCGGTCGGATGTGATGGGACTGCCGAGCGGCCAGACGTTCGGCGCGGGAACAGAAGAGACAAAAGGACACATCGGGGGACATCTTCTGACAACAAGCGTGTTCGACGACTAACCCATATGCAGAAGTCTATGACGGAATGTTCTACTGTCCCATCAGAGAGGTGCTCGGACTGTAGCAGTATGGTGTCAGGCAAGCTCCTCTGACAAGCCCATACTGAGGTATGGTAAGAGGACACGTATTCACCTCGGTATGTGTGCATAAGCTTCTTCACAGCCCTATATAAGGGTCCTCACACTTCGCCGGAGTTACGCATTCTCCGATATTCGAAGCCACTTCCTAGTTTCCTCTTGCCTGACTTGAGCATCGGAGGGTCGTCGCCAGGAACCCCTTCTCGGCCCGACTTCCTTGCAGGTTCGCCGGAGACCCGTACGATCGGTCGGAGATCCACATCATCAGTTCGGAGAGCGCCACATGCCCAGCGTCCGTTGATTCAGCGTTCAGACAGGATCAAATTGGCGCCGTCTGTGGGAACGCACCTACATCCAAGCGGAAGCAATGGACGAAGCTGGACGACCGCATACGGTGATGCTCTCCACGGAGGAGCTCGACGCTCTGATCAAGGCAAGAGCAGCTAAGCTTGTGGAACAATAAAAACAGAAGGTGCAAGCCGAGAGGATGGAGCAACAAGCGACGTCCGCATCGGGAGGCCGAGCGGAAGCACCCCCGACCACGGTTCCATTTCATCGGGCCCTATTTCGAACGCCTCCTGAAGCAGCAACAGTTAATTATGACCGAGGATCTTCATCCGACGAGGCGCCTATGCGAGACAACAGAAAAGGCAAGGCCCCCCGAACGGACGCCTCCCCCGAGCGGATTAATCGGCAATTTTCAGAGGCCATCTTGCGGAACCCTCTGCCAAAGCACTATGTGCCCCTAGCGATCGGTGAATACAACGGAACCACCGATCCGGACGACCATCTTGGTAAGTTCGATAACACAGCTACCCTACATCAATACACAGATGGAGTAAAGTGTCGGGTGTTCCTTACCACCCTCTCGGGGTCGGCGCAACGGTAGTTTCGGAGGCTGCCGGACGGGTCCATTACAAGTTTCAAGGAGTTCCTCACGGCCTTCCTCCACCATTTCGCAAGCAGTCGGCGCTACCAGAAGACCAGTGTTAGCCTATTTGCCATCAAGCAAGAGCCCAAGGAGTCGCTCAGAGCATACATCCAACGATTCAACCGAGTGGCCATGGATATTCCAACGGCCACCTCAGAAACGATGATGAATGCGTTCATGCAAGGCCTCGTGGACGGTGATTTCTTCCGGTCACTCATTCGGAAGCCGCCCCGAGACTACGATCATATGTTACACCGGGCCAACGAGTACATTAATGTGGAGGAAGCATAGGCGGCCCGAAGAAAAGAAGTTCCAACTGAGCAGCTAGCCCCTGCCGAGCGGAAGCCTGTCAATCGCCAGGAGCTGCCTAGAGGACCGAGGGCCGAAGCAGTCCACCCTCACCACGGGAGGTCCCAAGCAGTCCAAGAGGTAGCTGCCGAGCGACCCAAACCAAAGAAGAAGATATGGACCCCTATGTTTTGCTCGTTCCACCGGACTGACACGCATAACACAAGAGATTGCCGGAGCCTTCCCCTGATCGCCCACCCCGCTCCTCGGAGTAGTCGTCGTCGCTCACCATCATCCGACAGGCGACAGCAACACCATGAAGTCGATCGGCGTATATCCGACAGGCGACAGCGACAGTCTCCCGAGCAGCATCATCCTCAGAGGCATGAGGACTATCCCCGGGTGTCTAGGGAGCGGCCTAGGTCGTCCGCTCAGGAAGAAGAAAATATAAGCAACACGTCCCGCGGCGAAATCAACATCATCGCTGGCGGGTCAATCGGAGGTGACTCCAACAGAGCACGGAAGGCAAGTGTCAGGCAGCTCCCGATCCATGCGGTCGGCTGCAGCCAAGAACGGGCGAGCGGGCCCAAAATCAGTTTCGGGCCCAGGGACTTGGAGGGAGTCGAAGTGCCACATGACGACGCTCTCCTCATCAAAGCGGTAATAGCTAACTATACTATTCACTGCTTTTTCATCGATACAGGAAGCTCGGTCAATATTATATTCAAAAAGCCTTTCGACCAACTGTAAATTGATCGAGCCGAACTACTGCCCATGACAACCCCCCTCTACGGGTTTACGGGCAATGAAGTTTTGCCGGTCGAACAGGTCCGACTAGCTATTTCGCTGGGAGAAGAGCCGCTCAGAAGGACGCGAACTGCCAACTTCGTCGTGGTCGACTCTCCCTCTGCATACAATGTTATCTTGGGGCGACCGGCGCTCAGCGAGTTCCGAGCGACCGTCTCCACCTTCCACCAGAAAATCAAGTTCACGGTGGAAGATAAAGTGGGAGAAGTACGAGAAGACCAGCTGGTGGCTCGGCGATGCTACGTCGAGATGGTCCGAGCCGAAGCTAATTCCGCTCGGAAGACGCCACGGATCGAGGTGAACGCCATTACTGAAAAACCACCCTCTTTGGTTTATGAAGAAAAAGAGGAAGTGCAGATTCACCCGACCTGATCGGAGGCCACCACATTTATTGCGGCCGATCTGGAGGCAAGCCAGAAAGAGGAGGTGATCAAATGTCTTCAGAGAAACTGCGACGTCTTCGTTTGGTCGACGCATGAGCTGCCGGGGATTTCACCAAGTATCGCACAGCATGAGCTCCACGTCCGACCGGACGCTCGACCGGTGAAGCAAAGGAAGAGGGACTTCAGCGCCGAACAAAATGCCATCATCCGAGCGGAGGTCGAGAAGCTCCTGGAGGCCGGCCACATACGCGAGGTCCAATTCCCGAGCTGGCTGGCGAACGTGGTACTAGTCTCCAAGCCGGGCAACAAGTGGAGGGTTTGCATCGATTTCTGGGATCTCAACAAAGCATGCCCAAAGGATTTTTATCCTCTGCCCCGGATCGATCAACTGGTGGACTCTACAGCCGGTTGCGAGCTAATATGCATGATCGACGCCTATCAGGGCTACCATCAAGTGCCACTCGCCCGAGAAGATCAAGAGAAGGTCAGCTTCGTTACAGCCGACGACACTTACTGCTACAATGTGATGCCGTTCGGACTGAAGAATGCGGGAGTAACTTACCAGCGCTTGATGAACAAAGTATTCAAAGAGCAGATCGGACGCAATCTAGAAGTGTACGTGGATGATATTCTCATCAAGTCCGTCCGAGCGGCTGATCTTTTTAAAGACATGGAGGAGACCTTCCGAATGCTGAGGAAGTATGGAGTTAAGCTGAACCCTCAGAAGTGTTTGTTCAGAGCAAAAGGCGGGCGTTTCTTGGGCTATATAGTGACCGAGCGGGGCATCGAGACAAATCCCAGCAAGGTGAAAGCGTTACAAGATATGCCACCCCCAAGAAATCTAAGGGAAGTATAGCACTTGACCGGTCGGATAACTGCGTTGTCAAGATTCATCTCGAAGACCGCCGATCAGAGTCTCCCTTTTTTCAAGATTCTACGCAAAGCTACTAAGTTCCATTAGGACGAGGAGTGTGATCAGGCGTTCGAAGAACTGAAGACATACCTGAACTCTCTGCCCGTGCTAGCCAAGCCAGCTGTGAGTGAGCCGCTCTGTATTTACTTATCTTCAACCGAGCAGGCAGTAGGCTCGGCATTAGTGAGGACGAGCGGAGAAGAACAACCCGTGTACTTCTTGAGCCATATTTTAAAAGACGCTGAATCTCGCTACACTGGGCTCGAGAAGCTGACTTTCGCTTTGGTCCTCGCCGCTCGGAGACTTCGCCCTTATTTCCTAGCACATACCATCATAGTCCGGATGAATAGCCCATTGGGAAGAGTGCTGCTGAACCCAGAAGCGTCCGGTCGGCTCATCAAATGGACAATGGAGTTGAGTGAATTTGACATCCAGTTTCAACCCCGTTCGGCAATAAAGGCGCAGTCCTTGGCAGATTTTGTTACTGAAGTGCAAAAGCTCGAGCCCGAAGCTATGTGGAAAATATTTGTGGATGGATCGTCGACTCGGCTCGGGAGCGGGATTGGTGTATTATTACTCTCTCCCCAAGAAGAAAGGATGTACCTATCCATCCGATTGGATTACAAGGCCTCAAATAATGAAGCGGAGTATGAGGCTCTCATAGCCGGTTTGCAGGCAGCTCGGCATGTAGGCGGCGGTCGGATGACACTCCATTCAGACTCCCAGTTGGCCGCTCAGCAGCTCTCGGGCACTTTTGAGATTAACAATGCTCGGCTCAAGCTTTACGCTGAGGCCTTTGAAAAGCTCAAGGCCCACTTCAGAGAGGTCATTATCCAGAAGATACCCCGAGCGGAAAACCAGGCAGCAGACGAGTTAGCCAAGCTTGCAAGTTCAATATCACCGGTCGTCATTCAGTAGCCAATTGAACAAGTATCTTTGGTGGCGCACGTCGACCGGACGCAGGGCATCGCGTTTCCGAGCGATTGGAGGACAGCCATCATGGAGTTTCTGAGATCAGGGGTAACACCGTCCGATCGGGAAGAAGCCCAGCTATTACGGAGGAGAGCCGGTCGGTTCACACTCATTGGAGACCAACTCTACAAGAAGGCTTTCTCCCACCCACTGTTGAAGTGTGTGAGCTCGGAGGACGCGGAGTACATCCTCCACGAAGTGCACCAAGGATCGTGCAGGGGACATCCGGGTGGTCGATCGTTGGCTAGGAAGATCCTGCTAGCCGGGTACTTCTGGCCAACACTGCAAGCAGACGCCGCTCGGACCGTCGCGACGTGCCTCTCCTGCCAGAAGTACCACAACTTCTCCCACCGACCGGCAGAGGAGATGAAAGCGTCTGCGGTATCCTGTCGGTTCGATCAGTGGGGAATGGATATCGTGGGTCCGTTCCCTATGGCGACCGGTCAGCGGAAGTTTCTACTGGTGGCAGTCGACTACTTTTCCAAATGGGTGGAGGCCGAGCCACTGGCCAAGATCACCGAGCAGATGGTCAAAAAGTTTATTTGGCAGCATATAATCTGTCGGTTCGGTGTTCCTCGTCGACTCATATCTGATAACGGGCGATAGTTCGTCGGGAAGTAGCTCAAAAAATGGTGCAAAAGTTATGGCATTGAGCAGCACTTTACTTCCGTGGCGTATCCCCAAAGCAACGGACAGGCGGAAGTAACCAACAGAGAAATACTCAGAATTCTTCGGGCTCGACTTGACCACAAAGAAGGAAGTTGGGTGGACGAGCTGTCTGGCGTCTTATGGGCTATCCGCACGACTCCAAAGGAAGGAACGGGCGTCACGCCGTTCCATTTAGTGTACGACGGCGAAGCGGTTATCCCGGTTGAAGTTGGCATAGAGTCCGTCCGGATCCAGAACTATGATGACGACAATGCTGAGCGGAGGAACATGGAGCTGGACTTAATCGACGAAGAACGAGCCAAGGCTTCTGTCCGGCTGATGGCTTACCGGCAGAGGATGAAGCAGAATTACAACCAGCGCGTGATCCCCAGAGCGTTCCAGGTCGACGACCTAGTCTGGAAGAAAGTAAAGTCGGTCGGGGACGTTGGCAAGCTGGAGGCTCCTTGGGCGAGTCCCTTCAAGGTCATCAAAAAGCTCCGCTCGGGTGCTTATTATTTGGAGGATGAAGACGGACGGCGGCTGGATCGACCATGGAGCGCAAATCATCTCCAGCCGTACCGAGCTGGGTGAGAGGTGCGCTGATGTAATTCATTTTGTGTTTCTCTTGGTCGCCTGTGTTCTTTTAATGCAGGAAGCAAAATGATAAAAAATGCATTTGGCAATCTTCGCCGAACGGCAGTGTTGAAATTAGCCTTAAAAAGGTCGTCGAGCTCCGACGTTAAATATCGAGAGTCGCGCCGGCGACTATAAACCCTCCGGCCGGAAGACGGTCGAGCTCCGACGTTAAATATCGAGAGTCGCGCCGGCGACTATAAACCCTCCGGTCGGAAGACCATCGAGCTACGACGTTAAATATCGAGAGTCGCACCGGCGACTATAAACCCTCCGGCCGGAAGACCGTCGAGCTCCGACGTTAAATATCGAGAGTCGCGCCGGTGACTATAAACCCTCCGGCCGGAAGACCGTCGAGCTTCGACGTTAAATATCGAGAGTCGCACCGGCGACTATAAACCCTACGGCCGAAAGACCGTCGAGCTCCGATGTTAAAATCGAGAGTCGCACCAGCGACTATAAACCCTCCGGCCGGAAGACCGTCGAGCTCCGACGTTAAATATCGAGAGTCGCGCCGGCGACTATAAACCCTCCGGCCGGAAGACCGTCGAGCTCCGACGTTAAATATCGAGAGTCGCGCCGGCGACTATAAACCCTCCGGCCGGAAGACCGTCGAGCTCCGACGTTAAATATCGAGAGTTGCGCCGGCGACTATAAACTCTCTGGCCTGAAGACTGTCGAGCTCCGAGGTTAAATATCGAGAGTCGCGCTGGCGACTATAAACCCTCCGGCTGGAAGAGCGTCGAGCTCCGACATTAAATATCGAGAGTCGTGCCGGTGACTATAAACCCTCCGGCCGGAAGACCGTCGAGCTCCGACGTTAAATATCGAGAGTCGCGCCAGTGACTATAAACCCTCCAGCCGGAAGAAGACAATAAAGAGGTCGACTCTTAAGTCGTTTGTCCAATCGTCCAATTAACCAAAAGTACTTCGTGAACATCTGGAGAAAATCCTGTTTGCGAAACAGGATATATTCCACCGAGCGGACTAGCTACACAAAATACTTCGTAAAAACCCCTTTCGAGCACAAGAAAGGTGGGATGAGAGGCGAATAACGAGGAGAAGCAAAGGAACATGAACAACGGTAGTTGGCGAGCCGAGCGGACAACACTCATATTGATTAGCAAAAGAAAAAGAAAAAGCAAATAAAAGGATAGCATTCAAAAAATTAAGGTCGAGCGGCAGAATTACAAAAATAGATAAGTGTTTGGCTGAGCGGCCGAGTTACATAAAAACTTCCTATTCAAGGAAATCATAAATGTCCTGGGGGATGGTGCCGAGAAGCGCCGCTTGGTCTTGGGCCGGGATGAGGACGGAGTCGGCAAGATGACCCTTGGACTTCAAATAAGTTGTGGTGGCAGTCATAACGAGCTCGAAGGCAATGTACATCCGTTCGCAGACTTTCTCCGAGAACACTTCCGAACGGATGTAATTCAGCCTCAGGGCTGCAACTCGGCCAGCAGGCTCAGCTTCTTGATACTCCTTGAAGGCCGCTTGGGAGGCTGCGAGGGACTCTTGCAGAGTTTTCAGCTCCTCCTTATGCTTATTTGCCTCCGCCGAGCGGGCCACCTTCTCGCCGGCCAGCTGGTCCATCAGCTCTTTAACTTTTTGCTCCAGGCCCCGAGCTTCGAGATTCTTCTTCTCCATATCAGAGATAGCCGTCTTCTTCCGCTCGGTCGCCAGGCTTATTTTGCGATCCAGTGATTTGTTCTGGCGATCAAGTTCGGCCAGAGTGTGAGCCTGGTCGGCCGTCTTCTTTCGTTCGGCCTCCAACAGATTTTGGGTCTTTTTAAGCTCCTTCTATAGCTCGGCATATGATGGGCCTTGGGAAGGAGCGTCGCCCAAACTCCGTAACCTCTTGAGCTCCTCGTCCACCATCGCCAGATGATTGGAGACAGCAATCTCCTCCACCCATCTCTGATAAAAAGAAAGATTGTTAATAGCCGATCGGAAAGAATGCGTAAAGGACTTGAGAAAAGAAACTTACCCCCGTGGCCTGCTGCATGTGGCTGTTGGCCAGATTGCTGAGGGGGATCATTGTGACGCGCCCTCGAGCGTCGGCCCACATCTCGGCTAAGGGCCCCTTCATTGTGATCATGTGCTCGGGCGCGGTTGGCCGATCGGCCTCGGGCATTAATTCCTCGGCGGGGAGATGCAAAGATACCCGGATGGTACGGTGCCGACCGGGGGTCGTCTGGGCAGAAGCTGGGGAAGGATCGGAGGCCGGCGCAGATATCTGGGACAAAATTGCTGAACGTTGAACTCGGCGGGCAGTAGGCGGAAGGACGCTGACTGGAACGACCTCGAGGGGGTCCGCGGACGCGTCCAATTGTGACGGGGTCCGATCGGACGAGATGGCCTCCACCGCTGGGGCTTTTCCGTGGGAATCAGCGGTGGTCCGCTCGGAAGGCTGGACCGCGGAAGTCGCCGATCGAAGGGGTGTCTCCACTCGGCGCCTCTTTTGTCGAAGAGGGCGCTCGTCCTCCTGAGCCAAGCCTTTCTCCCGGACGGAAGGCTCTCGACTAGCAGTTGTGCCAGCCTCTTGTTCCGGGAGAGAAGCCTGAGCGGCCGATTCCCCCGTGTTCGTGTCGCTCTCCCCTTCATTAGAGCCGATCGGCTGAATGCCAAGCATCTCCATCTCTTTGGCCGCCGCGGCCTCGAACGCCGCCGCCTTCCTCTTCAAAATTCCAGCCATCACCGACTCCATGACAATGTTCGCTGCAAAGGAAAAAGGAGAAAATCAGTTAGCAATCAAGGCAAATGTACAAGCAAGATTCTTACCGAAGCCGCTCGGGAGGGGGGTCCTGATCGGACTCAGGCCGAATATGTACATCACCCCTTCTGGCAGGAACTTATTGATGTCAAACCTCAGACCTGCTAGCATGTTGGCTGCGTGAAGATAGTCCGGTAGGGTCTTGAATCTTCTTAGTTCAGGGGAGGTTGGTGGTCCGATCTGCCACTGCGTTCGGAAGGGGGCTAACTCGGGCATCCGAATGTAGAAGTAGAATTCTTTCCAATGCTTATTGGAAGAGGGCAATTTATTGAAGAAAACTAAACCGGGTCGAGCCTGGAACATATATGTGCCCAGCTCGGACTGTTTAGGGTAATAAAAAAAGTAGAAAACCTCCGGTCGGAGGGGGATATGGTGGATTTTAAACAGGACGACAATGCCGCATAAAAGGCGGAAAGTGTTGGGGACTAGGCTTCCGAGCGGAATGCCGAAAAAGTTGCAAACTTCAACGATGAAGGGATGAATGGGAAATCGTAGACTGGCTATGAACTGGTCGCAGAAAACACAAAAAGCTCCACGCGGCGGTTTGTGTGGCCGAGCGGAGGGAGAGGGTAAGATAATTTCGAAGTCGGATGGGATGTCAAAATTATCCATCAAAATATCGGCATCACGCCGATCGAAGCGCGACTCCATGGTGGTATACCATGGGCAGAGAGTTTGGTCTTGAGGCTGAGAGGAACTAGCCATTGTCCGAGCGGACGAAACCAAAAAAGGGCGAAGAAAGGCAGAGGATAGAAGAAAGAAGATGGCAAATGAAATAGTGCCCCGAGGACCAAAACTTGGGAAAAGAAAGGCAAAGAAAACACAAAAACCAAAGATAGAACAGGAAAAGAGCCTTACAGAGAAGAAGGAGGATCGACGAAGAACGAGGGATCGCCGAAAAAAGAGAACCGAAGCTGCCGGAGCACTGAAACGCCGAAGGAAGCTTTTGGGGCACGCGAGAGCAGAAATGCGGCGAAGGCAGAGAAGGCGAAGGATTTATAGGGTTGAGGCCGAGCGGCCTCCACCGTCGGATTCAGGTCACGAGAACCGGAGCACGCATCGCGCCATCCATTTCGAACTAAGGCGGTCCCATCGAAGGTAAGGCCGCCGCCGTACGCTGACAACATCAGGGGTGCCACGTGGCATTCCATCACGGGAGAGCATTTAATAAGCGTCTTATCGAGGCACAGAGCGCGTGCTTGGCCTTAATGTCGAAGGTTAGCGCAAATGCCGAAGAGATCCGAGGAATGTTGCCGTTGACTGAACGCCGTAGCTACCCACGTGGGGGTCGAGCGGAAGATAGTTTCACGGAGACGCCGCTCGGTGCTACTAACAGTCCAGTCAGTCGGACTAATCGCCTCCTTTGACTAGACTTGAAGGGGAGGCAAGTGATCCGGCAGTAAGGACGGGGGACCCCTTTTGAGGGAAGTCAACGTCACGTGGAGGTCAAAGGTCAAACGGCCGACCGGAAAAGGGGGGGCCGACCGGCCGAATGGGGACTAAGCGGAAGCAAAGAACCCGACGGGGAGTCAGGTCTCTGACGCTCATGGTGAACAGGGTCGCCGGGCCGATCGGGTAGCCCGCTCGGCCGAAGCATAAAGCAGTAATGCTGTGAACAGTTTCATCTGAGCACACGACTTGAAATCTCCCGAGCGGATCAGTACCTACGTCCGGTCAGACGTGATGGGACTGCCAAGCGGCCAGACGCTCGGCGCGGGAACAGAAGAGACAAAAGGACACATCGGGGGACATCTTCTGACAACAAGCGTGTTCGACGACTAACCCATATGCAGAAGTCTATGACGGAAGGTTTTACTGTCCCATCAGAGTGGTGCTCGGACTGTAGCAGTATGGTGTCAGACAAGCTCCTCTGACAAGCCCATACTGAGGTATGGTAAGAGGACACGTATTCACCTCGGTATGTGTGCATAAGCTTCTTCACAGCCCTATATAAGGGTCCTCACACTTCGCCGGAGGTACGCATTCTCCGATATTCGAAGCCACTTCCTAGTTTCCTCTTGTCTGACTTGAGCGTCGGAGGGTCGTCGCCGGGAACCCCTTCCCGGCCCGACTTCCTTACAGGTTCGCCGGAGACCCCTACGACCGGTCGGAGATCCACGTCATCAGTTCGGAGAGCGCCACGTGCCCAGCGTCCGTTGATTCAGTGTTTGGACAGGATCAATTGTGAAGGGCAAAGAGCATCTTATATGTAAGCTCAATCTGTCTATCTATGGACTGAAGCAAGCTTCGAGATCTTAGAACATCCGGTTTAATGAAGTGATCCAATCTTATGGATTTATTCAGTATCCGGATGAGTCTTGTGTATACAAGAAGAGTGACGGAAACGTGGTGGTATTTCTTGTACTATATGTAGATGATATTTTGCTCATTGCCAACAATGTCAAAGTGTTGTCAAACGTAAGGGTATGGTTGTCCAAGCAGTTTGATATGAAGGATTTGGGAGAATGTGAACATATTCTTGGGATCAAAGTAATAAGGGATCGTAGGAAAATAATGTTGTGCTTATCCCAAGCTTCATACATCGATATTATTCTAGCTCGTTTTAGCATGCAAAACTCCAAGAAAGGTTTTCTACCTTTTCGGCGTGGAGTACCTTTATCTAAAGAGATGTCTCCTAAAACATTAAAGGAAATAGAGGACATGTGTTGGCTGCTACTCAGAATATCATTCTAGTTTTCCCTGTACAAAAATTTGTACAAGTATAGAACTATTCTAGCTACTCATGTGTTCTAGTAAAGTTAAATTTGGATTGCAAACGATGCTTAACATTATTAATCCAAATTTTCCTTTAGAAGTTAAACTTGCATTAGGAACGAAACTTAACATTCTTACTCCAAATTCAACCGATGTGATCTTTCTAAGTGAAACCATATTACAGAAGTTATCAAATATCTATTTCAAAGATCGGCTTCCAGGTTAAACACGGCGAGGCACTAGGCCTTCTTGGGTATGGGATCATCCACCACATCCTAGACAAAGTCTCACAAAGAAATCAGATATTTAACTTCTTACAGTAAACTAGGTTTAACTATAGAGACCTTAATAGAAACACATTATCGAAAAATGAAATCGAAAAATAAAATCGATAACAAAAATGATAACTTAAAACCGATAACCTCTTGTGTTTGATTTTTCAAGATATATACAAAAGATGAATTAGTTGTTGGGTTTTTCGGGCCGCGAAAACCGCTTTTTCGCGTCGCGGAAACCCCGAAACCCTAAGCCACCGGATCCGTGCGAAGTAAAATAAAACAAAAAATACGAGTACGAGTTTCATAAAGCCTAGATCTACACTAGAGAAGGAAGTTACCCTCGATGTGAAGCCCTTCGCAATCCCGCTCGTCCAACGGTTCCCCGGATCTCAAGATCGTCAAGCGTACGATCCTCTAGAAGTATCCACACGAACAAACTAGGTGGAGAGGCCAAACAAAAAAGGTGTGCTAGCACCTATGGAGTGTTCGGCCAAGAGAGGAGGAGAGGGAGAAGAGAATGAGAGAAAAGAGGAAGATGAAGGAATAAAATGCCTTGAATGAAAAATGAATTTCATTCACTAACAAAAGTGGTCGGCCACCTCTTAGAGTTGTAACCTCCATTCTCTTTAATGTGGTCATTAAAGAGGGAATTTGTAACCTCCATGAGGTGGCACACACATGTGCCAACTATGATGATGTGGCACATCATCATTAGTCCTCGTAATGTCAACTCACAAATGAGGTGGCAAATAGTCAAGTCAAACATGACTCTTCCTCTTCCTCTCAAGTCAAGTCAAACTTGACCAAATCTCTCTCATGGTTGATCAAATCCAACCATTTGATTCAAGACAATTTAATATAATGAATCTAATTCATTTAATTAAATTGATTCAATGAGTCATAATCTAAATTAGACTCATTGAACACATGAATCAACTCGAGTCCAACTTAATTAGCCTAACTTGGATTACTCTTAATCCAATTTGGTTCAATGCATGAACCTAATTCTCTTGGTTCATCATATGAATCTAATCTCCATCTAATTGTCCTTAGTGTGTGACCCTATAGGTTCTTGTAACGTTAGCAATGCCCCTAAACCCATTTAGGAGCACAAGTAATGAGCGGTATCTAGCAACACATCATTAATACCCAAGTTACAAGAATGTTGAGATCCAATATCACCTTGTGACTACTAATTGTGACTCCTCACAATATATGACAAGTGTCCTTCTATCCTAGACATCTAGATTGATCAATGTGAGGCATAGACCGTGTCATCCTCTAATCAATCTAAATCTTGAACTCCAAGTAGACTCACTAAATCAAATGAGCTCAATATCTCATATTGACTCATTTGGGCATGGTCATGCACTTCGTGGTCTCACTCTATCAAGAATATCGATGTCACTCCCGTCATATAGGAGGGATAGATCCCATCTACATCACTCACATTCCTCCGCATAATTTGTTACATACCCAGTAATCGCCTTTATAGTCCACCCAGTTACGGGTGACGTTTGACGAAACCAAAGTACGTAACTTCTTATGTAGGGATCCATGGTGACTTCTGGTCCAAAGACTAGTAGTCATACTAATAGCCACATGAGAAAGTATATGACACTCATATAACGATCCATGATACTTTCTCATGGCGGGTCATTCAGTATACATTCTCCAATGCATACCCATGTGTCAACTTGATATCTCTATATCCATGACTTGTGAGATCAAGTCATCGAGTTGACCTACATGCTAGTCTCGTCGTATTAACATTGTCCCTGAATGTTAATACTCGACTAGGAATGATTAAGAGTAGTGTGTTAGAGTGTATACTAAAAGCCTAGCTTTTGTAAACATTTATTTGTTGAAATAAAAGAATCACATTGGTCAATATCTACATTTATTTATTAAATGTAATTGTTCAATTAATTTATATAGTAGACAACATGGAGTGTGGTGTCACACTCAGAAGATCATGTTGTCGGTTCTCTATAAATTATAAACAAGTTGCTCACGACTAAAATGGAAAGGAACAAACCATCATAATAGTCGTAGTGTAATTAAGTATTAGTTTATCTTGACTAATAAATTACACTGATACACTTTAAGTGTAATGAGTAGGATCATTTAGGTATGTTCTTTTTGTACTGACTTAGTAAAAGAACTAGACCTTAGTTATTATGGAAGTGTGTGCTCTTAATCCTAATATAATAACAAGCACATATATTTAATATTTATTTCTTTGACTTATCAAAGGGTGAGGTTTAGCTCGATAAATCAATATGCCCGATAAGTTGGGAAATGATATTACTTATAGTGTGTATTGTTGATTATAGAAGAAATCTGTGTCCTAGTTATCTAGGTTGAGAATGTCCCCAAGAGGAGCTCATAAGGATTGTCATGTTAAACCCTGCAGGTGGACCTAGTCCGACATGACAATAAAGTTGAGTGGTACTACTCTTGGAGCTAGATATTAATTAAGTGAGTTGTCAGTAACTTACTTAATTAATGGACATTCGTAATCTTAAACACAGGGAGACTAACACACTCATGATAAGAAGGAGCCCATAATGTAATTTGGGATTGGTGCGGTAGTGCGGTAATAACTCTCTAGTGGAATGAGTTGTTATCGATGAACTTGAGTTGTGTGTTCGGCGCGAGCACGGGATACTCAAGCTCATCGGAAGGCCAAAACCAATTTCTCCTCTAGGTCCCTGTCGTAGCCTCATTATAGCCTCAAGTCCATCCAAATGTAAGACTCTTCTTGGTGTCCAAGAAGGGGGTCGGACCATTGCTTGGTGACCAAGCAATGGCCAGCCACATCCTCTTGTAGGGGCCGGCCCTATAGCTTGGTGACCAAGCTTGTAGGGGCCGGCCATAATAATTCAAAAAGGGAGGGTTGTTTTGAATTTTTAAAATCTTCTCTTTGTAGAAAACTATAAGTTTTAAAAGAGAGATTTTAATTTTTAAAATTTTTCTTATTTGAATTAGGCCACATGTTTAAATAGAGAGTTTAAAAGATTTTAAAACTTTCCTTTTTTAACCATCCTCATGGTTTAAGAAAAAAGGGAAAAGAAGTTTTAAAATTTAAATTTTCTATCACCATGTTAAAAAAGGAAATTTTATAAGAGAGTTTTTAAATTTAAAACATGGTTTTAATTTTTAGAAACTTTCCTTTTTTAACTCCTACTTTAGGAAAGAGAGCTTGTAAAATTTTATAAGAGTTTTTCTCTTGTAAAATTTTTTAAAAAAATTATTATTCCTTTCCTAAAACATGGTGGCCGGCCACCTTGCTTGGTGCCCAAGCAAGGGGCCGGCCAAGCTTAATCCTAAACCAAATAGGATTGATCTCAACCATTGATTGATGATTGATTCAATCAAGAGGAAAGAAAAGGAAAAATATAAAAGGGAAAAGGAAAAACTCTTCGATGATTTTATTTTTATAAAAGGTTTTTCCTTATCTAACTTGGGCAAGTAATATAAAAGAAGGGGTGAGGGGGCTTCATGAGACACAACTCTTATTCTTTTGCTTGGGTGATCTCTTGGTGTGGCCGGCCCTCTCCCTTCTTCCTCTCCCTTTGCTCTCTTCTCCTTGGTGGTGGTGGTGGACGGATTTTAGAAGAAGAAGGAAGAAGCTTTTGGGTGATGTTCATCTTGGAGGATCGTCGCCCACACGACGTCCAAGGCGAGGCGAGGAATACGGCAGAAGATCTCGAGGTCATTAGCATACAAAGAGAAGGTATAATTAGCAATTGTTTTCCGCATCATGCTAGTTTTTCTCTTTGTAAGAATTCTAAATACAAGAGGCAATTAGATCTAGTTTTTCAAAATAGTTTTTCGAGTTTGTGTTTTCTTCTTTTTCGAACTTGTGATTCGATTGTTCCTTTTGTTTAACCTAGAGTTATTTAAGGAAATAAATATTAGCTTTCCTTAAAAGGCTTTGCCTAGGCGGTGGTGGTTGCTCCCCTATCCAAGAAGGCCATGTGCCTCGCCATGCAGTCCTGGAAGCCAATTTTAGAAATTAATATTTATGGAATTAATAGCCTAGGTAGATTTGAATCAATAGTGTTAAGTTCCGCTTGCGATTCAAACCTAAACCATTAAGAACAGATAAGTTAAATTTGGAATCAATGATGTTAAGTTCCGTCTGCGATTCCTTATTTAACTTCTAAAGAACACAATAGGTTATTTAAGGAAAGGTTCGACACTTGTACAAAATTTTTTGTACAGTGGAACCGGTACATTTTCCTAGGTTTAACCAACAATTGGTATCAGAGCGAGGGTTTGCCTCTGTGTAATTTTAGAATTCAAATAGGTTATGCACATGTCATACATAATTTAGGCAGGAAAATAGTAGGATGTGCTAACTCTTTGGTTGCAGACTCCAACTATTATGGCTTATTGATATTGTGTGTGATTTGACCCTTGGACATGTCAAGGGCATTATTTGTGTGCATGATTGTATGTATAAAATACAGCAGGAGCTGTATTATTTTTAGAATTTTATTTTTGTTCGATCTAGAATACATGTACATTCCCTCGTGGAATATAGGATCGATATATGTAAAATTCTATTTTTGTCGCGGATCAGATTCTTGCGAGGCGAGGTACTTTTGGAGCACCAGAGGCGCAGCGAAATAAGAAGCAAGAAGGATGTGACAACTCGACCCCATGGCGGTGGCTAAAGATGGCAGCAGCTAGGGTTGGAGCATACTGAAGACAATGATGGAAAAGGCCATAATAGTTGGAAAATTAATTTCTAAATTTATTGCTTTTATTTACTGTGATGTTTATAAGCATGTGATGAATGCTAGCATAGGTTAAAATCCTCATTTTTAAATAACTAAGTGGGAGAGGGATTTTAATAAATCCCATGGTCTCCATTACTGGTTTGTAAGTGATGCAACAAGCTTGCGTGTTGGCTCTGAGTGCCATCCTCCACAACGGATGGGTTTGTTGCGGATCACTAGATCAAACTTCCTTTTATGGATGGTTAAAGGAAATTATTTAGGAGCGTGTGATCTTCTCCAACTGAAGGGGCACAATCCTATTTAATGGACTTAGTATCAAGTAATGGTATACACTTAGACGCATTCAATAGTATCCTCCCCAACGGAGTCACTGCTATTGTATTGTGTGACCAAAGTGAAACCAACTATTAATTTTATTTGTCATGAAGTTATGATGACAAGATAATAAAATTAATGGGTCACACCCTCCTCTTACAAATGTTGAACTTGTATACGTCCACACTAACGTGGCATGCAATATTCACGGTGATTTGAGGTGTTGGTTAATTTATAATAGTATTATTTGAGGAATCAATATTATTCTAAATTTAGAGTCTTGACCAAAGTTTATTTTTATGATTCTTAGGATGACTTTCAACCCACTAGCCATTATACTGAAAGAGAACAAACTTACTGGTCCCAACTATATTGATTGGAAAAGAAACCTGGACATTGTTCTTACTGCAGAAAGCTATAAGTTTGTACTAACTAAGGCTTGTCCTGATGCACTTGACGGTGACTCTACCCCAGAGGAGATTGAGTATCATAAGAAATGGGTAAAAGCTGATGAGATGGCGCGGTGTTATATTTTGGCATCTATGTCAAATGTATTGCAACATCAGCATCAAGATTTACCAACAGCTTATGATATAATGAACAATCTCAAAGAACTCTTTGGGCACCAGAGTCGGACTGCTAGGCAAGAAGCAATGATGAAGCTAATGATAGCCACCATGTCTGAGGGGACACCCGTAAGGGATCATATCCTCAAAATGATGGCTTATCTGAATGAAATACAAGTCCTTGGAGGAGAAATCGATGGGGAAACCCAGGTCGATATAATTCTCCAAACGCTACCCAGAAGTTTTGAGCAGTTCCGCCTGAAGTATAACATGAACAAAAGAGAGTATACGTTGGCAGAACTTCTGACAGAACTACAGGCAGCACAAGGAATATTTCGTCATAGTTCTCTGATTCACTATGCTGAAAATGGTTCTACTTCTAAGTCTAAAGGCAAGAAGAAGAAGAAACAGGTCTTTTCAGCAAAGAAGGTGAATAAACCTCAAAGTACAGGACAGAAAGCTGGAATGAAGAAGCCGATGGGCAAATGCTTCATCTGCAAGCAGTCTGGACATTGGAAAGCAGACTGTCCTCGTAGGAACCAGAACAATAAAGGTATATCTCATACTCTAGTAGTTGAAACATGTTTAGCGGTGTTATCTACCAGCACCTGGTGTGTAGATACGGGAGCCACTGATCATGTCTGCAATTCTTTGTAGGGTTCCAGGAAACCCGGCGACTATTTGATGGAGAGATAACTGTCTACATGGGCAATGCTACTAAGGTGGCGGCTGTTGCAGTGGGAGACGTCTACTTATCTTTTGATAGGAATAGAAATTTGATTTTAAGAAATTGTCTTTATGTACCCAGTTTTAGAAAGAATTTAATTTCAGTTTCTAAACTGTATTTGGATGGATATTCAGTCTCTTTTAGTAACATGTCGTTATAAAGAGAAATAAGGCGATTATCTGTTCTGGTACATTAGTTGGCAATTTATACACTTTAAATCCAATTTTTCCCACAAAGCAAAATATGGAAATTAATAACACATCTTCTAACTCTAATAAGAGAAAAGAACATTCGGAAATGAACCAAACATATCTTTGGCATCTAAGGCTTGGACATATTAACCTAAGTAGGATTCAAAGGCTTGTAGCCGATGGACTCTTGAGTTCATTAGAGTTGGAAAACTTTCCAACATGTAAATCTTGCTTGGAAGGTAAAATGACCAAGAGACCTTTTAAGGCCAAGGGGTATAGAGCTAAAGATGCGTTAGAACTGGTTCATTCTGATTTGTGTGGTCCTATGTCTATCCAGGCAAGAGGAGGTTATGAATACTTCGTCTCCTTTATAGACGATTATTCAAGATACGGATACATTTACCTGATGCGCCGTAAGTCTGAATGCTTTGACAAGTTCAAAGAATATAGGGCTGATGTGGAGAAATGTCTTGGTAAAAGTATCAAGACACTACGGTCTGACCGTGGTGGCGAATACCTCTTTAGAGAGTTTAGGAATTACTTATCAAAGGTCGGGATTCAATCCCAATTGTCTGCACCTGGTACACCCCAGCAGAATGGTGTGGCAGAACGAAGGAATAGGACTCTTATGGAAATGGTTAGATCAATGATGAGTTATTCAGAATTACCGAATTCGTTTTGGGGATATGCTTTATAAATAGCAGTGTACATTCTGAATATGGTACCTTCTAAAATAGTTCCTTCTACTCCCATGAAATTATGGAATGGGCGTAAGCCTAGTCTGAATCATATCCGGATATGGGGTAGTCCAGCACATGTGCTGAAGGGAGATACTGACAAGTTGGAATCACGTATATAAGTTTGTCTGTTTGTGGGATATCCTAAGGGAACGAATGGTGGTTTGTTTTATAATCCTAAAAATCAGAAGATCATTGTTAGCACCAATGCTTGATTTTTAGAAGAAGATTATATAATGAACTATAAGCCCATGAGTGAAATAGTTCTAGAAGAAACTAGAGAGGACACGTCTACTTTAGTACCAACAGTACAAGATGAAGTACCACAAGAAACTGCAACACGTGTCACACATGATACACAGCCAGAGACAATGCCTCGTCGTAGTGGGAGGGTTGTGAGGCAACCTGAGAGATTCATGTTTTTGGGTGAGTCTTCGGACTTGATCCCAGGTAAACATGAACCAGATCCCCGAACATATGACGAAGCACTCCAAGATTTAGATGCAGTATCTTGGCAAAAGGCAATGAATTCCGAAATAGAATCTATGTATTCTAATAAGGTCTGGGAGCTTGTAGAACCACTTAATGATGTAAAAGCCATTGGATGCAAGTGGATCTACAAAAGGAAAAGAGGGATAGATGGGAAGGTAGAAACCTTCAAAGCAAGGCTTGTTGCGAAAGGGTATACTCAGAAAGAGGGAATCGATTATGAGGAGACTTTTTCACCGGTAGTCATGCTTAAGTCTATCCGGATACTCTTATCCATTGCCACTCATATGGACTATGAGATTTGGCAAATGGATGTCAAGACAGCTTTCCTTAACGGAAGTCTTGAAGAAAACATCCATATGAAGCAACCAGAAGGGTTCATTGAAAAGGGCAAAGAGCATCTAGTGTGTAAGCTCAATTGGTCCATTTATGGACCAAAGCAAGCTTCAAGATCTCGGAACATCCAGTTTAACGAAGTAATCCAATCATATGGATTTATTCAGTGTCCGGATGAGTCTTGTGTATACAAGAAGTGTACCGGAAACATGGTGGTATTTCTTGTACTATACGTAGATGATATTTTGTTAATTGGCAACAATGTCAAGGTATTATCAGATGTAAGGGTATGGTTGTTCAAACAATTTGATATGAAGGACTTAGGAGAATGTGCACACATTCTTGGGATCAAAGTTATAAGGGATCGCAAGAAAAGAATGTTGTGTCTATCCCAAGCTTTATATATAGATGCAATCCTTGCTCGTTTTAGCATGCAAAACTCCAAGAAAGGTTTCTTACCTTTTTGGCATGGAGTAGCCTTATCTAAAGATATGTCCCCAAAGACATCAAAGGAGATTGAGGACATGAAGGTAATTCCTTATGCTTCGGCTGTAGGAAGCCTTATGTATGCAATGCTGTGTACGATACCTGATATTTGTTTTGCCATGGGCATGGTTAGCAGATATCAGAGTAACCCTGGACAAGGACATTGGACTGCAGTAAAGCACATATTAAAGTACCTGAGAAGGACTAGAGATTATATGCTAGTCTACCAAGCAAACGATTTGCTCCCTGTGGGGTACACGGATTCAGATTTCCAATCAGATAGGGATAATCGAAAGTCTACGTCAGGCTATGTGTTTACTCTAGGAGGTGGAGCCATTGCATGGAGGAGTGTTAAAAAGAAATGCGTCTCGGACTCAACCATGGAAGCTGAGTATGTGGTAGCCTCTGAGGCAGCCAAAGAAGCTGTATGACTCATGAGCTTTCTAATGGACTTAGATGTGATTCCTGGTTTGCCCAAGATCATCACAATTTATTGTGATAATAGCGGTGCAGTTGCAAACTCGAAGGAACCACGAGCTCATAAGGCAAGTAAACATATAGAGCGCAAGTACCACCTGATACGAGACATCGTCAAGCGAGGAGAAGTTGTCGTCGCCAAAATTGCATCAGAAGATAACCTAGCAGATCCTTTCACAAAGGCCCTTCCGGCGAAAGCTTTTGATCGGCATGGGGAGGGGATGGGTAAACATTTATTTGTTGAAATAAAAGAATCACATTGGTCAATATCTACATTTATTTGTTAAATGTAATTGTTCAATTAATTTATATAGTAGACAACATGGAGTGTGGTGTCATACTCAGAAGATCATGTTGTTGGTTCTCTATAAATTATAAATAAGTTGCTCACGACTAAAATGGAAAGGAACAAACCATCAGAATAGTCGTAGTGTAATTAAATATTAGTTTATCTTGACTAATAAATTACACTGATACACTTTAAGTGTATTGAGTAGGATCATTTAGGTATGTTCTTTTTGTACTGACTTAGTAAAAGAACTAGACCTTAGTTATTATGGAAGTGTGTGCTCTTAATCTTAATATAATAACAAGCACATATATTTAATATTTATTTTTTTGACTTATCAAAGGGTGATGTTTAGCTCGATAAATCAATATGTCTGATAAGTTGGGAAATGATATTACTTATAGTGTGTATTGTTGATTATAGAAGGAATCTGTGTTAAAAAAGGAAATTTTATAAGAGAGTTTTTAAATTTAAAACATGGTTTTAATTTTTAGAAACTTTCCTTTTTTAACTCCTACTTTAGGAAAGAGAGCTTATAAAATTTTATAAGAGTTTTTCTCTTGTAAATTTTTTTTAAAAAATTATTATTCCTTTCCTAAAACATGGTGGCCGGCCACCTTGCTTGGTGCCCAAGCAAGGGGCCGGCCAAGCTTAATCCTAAACCAAATAGGATTGATCTCAACCATTGATTGATGATTGATTCAATCAAGAGGAGAGAAAAGGAAAAATATAAAAGGGAAAAGGAAAAACTCTTGGATGATTTTATTTTTATAAAAGGTTTTTCCTTATCTGTCTTGGGCAAGTAATATAAAAGAAGGGGTGAGGGGGCTTCATGAGACACAACTCTTATTCTTTTGCTTGGGTGATCTCTTGGTGTGGCCGACCCTCTCCCTTCTTCCTCTCCCTTTGCTCTCTTCTCCTTGGTGGTGGTGGTGGCCGGATTTTAGAAGAAAAGGAAGAAGCTTTTGGGTGGTGTTCATCTTGGAGGATCGTCGCCCACACGACGTCCAAGGCGAGGCGAGGAATACGGCAGAAGATCTCGAGGTCATTAGCATACAAAGAGAAGGTATAATTAGCAATTATTTTCCGCATCATGCTAGTTTTTCTCTTTGTAAGAATTCTAAATACAAGAGGCAATTAGATCTAGTTTTCGAAATAGTTTTTCGAGTTTGTGTTTTCTTCTTTTTCGAACTTGTGATTCGATTGTTCCTTTTGGTTAACCTAGAGTTATTTAAGGAAATAAATATTAGCTTTCCTTAAAAGGCTTTGCCTAGGCGGTGGTGGTTGCTCCCATATCCAAGAAGGTCATGTGCCTCGCCATGCAGTCCTAGAAGCCAATTTTGGAAATTGATATTTATGGAATTAATAACCTAGGTAGATTTGAATCAATAGTGTTAAGTTCCGCTTGCAATTCAAACCTAAACCATTAAGAACAGATAAGTTAAATTTGGAATGAATGATGTTAAGTTCCGTCTGCGATTCCTTATTTAACTTCTAAAGAACACAATAGGTTATTTAAGGAAAGGTTCGACACTTGTACAAAAATTTTTGTACAGTGGAACCGGTACGTTTTCCTAGGTTTAACCAACATAGTGTTCCCTATATCATCTCACTATCGGTTCAACTAACCGATTGATATAGGTAAGAACCTTCTACTCAAGGACGCTATTATACTTAGTTTATTTGGCACCAATACAAGTAAGTATAATAACCAAAAATAAATGCCTTTATTTATATAAGAATATGATACAACAAGTCCATAATACAATCATCAAATGATTGGCTCTAGGGCTCTAACTAACAATCTCCCACTAGCACTAGTGCCAATCAGTGTAGGCTCTAAGCCCCAATGACCTAGTGTGACCATCATGCTTCCTCTGTGCCAAAGCCTTGGTCAAGGGATCTGCGATGTTAGCCTCTGTAGGCACTCTACAAATCTTCACATATCCTCTCTCGATAATCTCTCGAATGAGATGGAAGCGCCGTAGTATGTGTTTGGTCCACTGGTGTGAGCGAGGTTCCTTAGCCTGTGCTATAGCTCCATTATTGTCACAATAGAGCTCAATAGGGTCAGCGATGCTAGGAACAACCCCAAGTTCAGTGATGAACTTGCGGATCCAAACTTTCTCGCCTCCGATGCGAAGCAATGTACTCGACCTCTTTCGTAGAATCGCTATTGTCCTTGAACTCTTCCACTCACGGCACCACCATTTATGCAAAACACGAACCCACGACTACGATCGATAATCATCACAGTCGATGGGAAGCTAGCATCATCAGTAACCCTTTACAGCTAGCTCATCATCGCCTCCATATATCAAGAAATATTCTTTAGTCCTTCTTAAGTACTTAAGAATATTCTTGACCGCTATCCAGTGACTTTCACCTAGATCTGACTAGTATCTGCTCGTCATGCTCAAAGCATATGAGACATCAGGTCGAGTACATAGCATGGCGTACATGATAGATCCTATGGCTGAGGCATAAGGGATCTGATCCATGCGGTCTCTCTCCTCTCTAGAAGAGGGATCTTGAGTCTTCGAAAGACTCATGCCATGTGACATCGGCAGAAATCCCTTCTTGGAGTTCTGCATGGAAAACCGTAGGAGTACCTTGTCAATATATATACTCTGACTTAGGCCAAGAAATCTCTTAGATCTATCTCTATAGATCTGTATCCCTAGAATGCGGGATGCCTCACCTAAGTCCTTCATTGAGAAACATGTCCCTAGCCAAGTCTTGACAGACTGTAGCAAAGGGATGTCTTTCCCAATGAGCAGTATGTCATCCACATACAATATGAGGAAGACAACTATGTCTCCTACAACCTTCTTATAGACACAAGGCATATCTTCATTCTTGATGAAACCAAACTGTTTGATTGCATCATCGAATTGAAGATTCAGCTCCGAGAAGCTTGCTTTAGTCCATAAATGGACCTATGCAGCTTGCATACTCTGCTAGTATGCTGTGGATCTACAAAACCCTCAGGTTGTGTCATGTACACATCGTCGAGCAGGTTTTCATTCAGAAATACGGTTTTGACATCCATCTGCCATATCTCATAGTCATGGTATGCTGCAATAGCAAGCATGATCGGAATGGACTTAAACATCGCTACTGGAGAAAAGGTTTCATCATAGTCAATACCATGAATCTGTTTGAAAACTTTAGCTACCAAGTGACCTTTATAGATAAGTCCATCTATGTCAGTCTTTCTCTTAAAGACCCACTTACACCCTATGGGTTTTACCCCTTCAGGTGGATCAACCAAAGTCCATACTTGGTTGGTGTACATGGATTCCATTTAGGATCTCATGGCCTCTAGTCACTTCTCGGAATCTGGTCTCATCACAGCTTCCTGATAGGTGGTGGGCTCATCCTCTATGAGCACAACGTCATCATGGTCAGACAAGAGAAATGAGTATCTCTCAGGCTGACGACGTACCCTATCAGACCTGTGAAGAGGTATGTCTACTTGAACTGGTTGTTGATCCTCAACTCTTTGTGGAACAATATCATCCACAACACTTTGTGGTTTCAGTTCAACTTCCATCGAGGCTTCAGTGCTATTGTTCGCATCTTGAACTTCTTCAAGATCGAACGTGCTCCCACTAGTCTTTCTAGAAACAAAGTCCCTTTCTAGAAAGACCCCAGTCTTTGCCACAACTACCTTGTGCTGACTGGGAATGTAGAAGTAATATCCCTTAGTTTCCTTGAGATATCCAACAAAGTAGCACTTGTCAGATTTGGGTCCTAATTTGTCTGAAACTTGACGTCGAACGTAAGCCTCACAACCCCAAATCCTCATAAAAGACACCTGGGCATCTCTCCTAGTCCATATCCTACATGGTGTCTTTATCACGGCCTTGGATGGAACTCGGTTGAGTATAAAAGTTATCGTGTCTAGAGCATAGCCCCAAAGAAATGTAGGAAGATATGTGTGACTCATCATAGATCGTACCATATCTAATAGGGTGTGATTCCTCCTTTCGGTTACACCATTCCACTGTGGTGTTCAAGGAGGAGTGAGTTGGGATAGGATCCCACACTCAGCTAGATAGTCACGAAACTCATGGATAAGGTATTCACCACCTCGATCTGATCGAAGTATCTTAATACTCTTGCCAAGCTGGTTATGTACTTCATTCTTGAATTATTTGAACTTTTCAAAGGATTCAGACTTATGTGTCATCAAGTACACATAACTATATCTACTGAAGTCATCAGTAAATGTGATGAAGTACCTATAACCGCCTCTAGCAGTGACATTGAAAGGGCCACATACATCACTATGTATAAGTCCTAACAAATCAGTCGCTCTTTCACTGTGCCCACTAAAGGGAGTCTTGGTCATCTTGCCTAGTAGGCATGACTCACACGTCTCATAAGATTCAAAATCAAATGAGTCCAGCAAACCATCCTTATGGAGCTGGGATAAGCGCTTGTCATTTATATGACCTAAGCGACAGTGCCAGAGATAGGTTTGATTCATGTCATTTGACTTGAACCTCTTGGTATTTATGTTATAGATAGGGCTTTCAAGGTCTAGAATGTAGAGTCCGTTCATCATAGGTGCACTACAATAGAACATATCTTTTAAATAAATAGAACAACATTTGTCCTTTATTATAAAAGAGAAACCTTTCTTGTCCAAATAAGAAACTGAAATTATGTTCTTAGTTAAAGCAGGCACATAACAACAATCATCCAACTCTAGTACAAGCCCAGAGGGCAGAGATAGAAAATAAGTCCCTACAGCAACAGCAGCAACAGCAGCAACCCGTGCTCCATTGCCTACGCGTAGGTCCACCTCGCCCTTTGCCAATGCCCTGCTATTTCTGAGCGCCTGCACATTAGTACAAATGTGAGAAGCACATCCGGTATCTAATACTCATGATGAAGAAATAGATAGATTGACTTCTATAACATATATACCTGAAGTGGAAGTCTCACTTTGCTTCTTCTTAAGATCTTCTAGGTACACCTTGCAGTTCCTCTTTTAGTGCCCGGTCTGACTGCAGTGGAAACAGGTAGCATCCTTGGCGACCCCTCCTTTAGAATTCAATGCCTTGCCTTTGCCCTTGTCTTGGGACTTTCCCTTGCCTTTGGGCTTGCCCTTGCCCTTATGTTTCTGAACCATCAGAATAGAGTTGGGCTTAACCTTCTTAAGGTTCAGCTCAGCAGTTGTTAACATGCTAAGCAGCTCAGGCAGTGGCTTGTCAATTTCATTCATGTTGTAGTTTAGAATGAATTGACTATAGCTATCCGGCAAGGATTGCAAGATCAGGTCAGTGGCCAGCTCTTGGCCAAGCGGGAACCCCAACCTCTGTAGGTTTTCTATGTACCCAATCATTTTGAGTACATATGGGCCTACGGGAGCTCCATCTGACATCTTGCACTGAAATAGTGCCCTTGAGATCTCAAATCTCTCATGCCTCGCTTGTCCTTGATACAGTTGACGAAGATGTTCAACCATATCGTAAGCGCCCATCAACTCATGTTGCTTCTGAAGCTCAGAGTTCATGGTCGCGAGCATTAGACAGGACACATCTAATGCATCATCTTGATGCTTCTTGTAAGCATCTTTGTCTGCTCGCGTGGCATTGGCAGGAGGAGCCTCTGGAATGGGCTGCTCCAGAATGTACAGTTTACGTTCCTGGGTGAGAACTATTCTCAGATTCCTGTACCAGTCTAGGAAATTTGCTCCGTTGAGCTTGTCTTTGTTAAGGGCAGAACGCAGAGAGAAGGTGTTCGTGTTTGACGTCATGGTTATCTACAACAGAAAAATGCAGAAAATAAATATCATATTCTTTTAAATCATTTAATTAGGTCTTTAACTAAATAATGCTCCCACTGAATTCTATAACGCATGTGGGACAAGATCCACATCATACTAACCCTTGAGTTAGCTTTGGCTAAAACGCCCAAGACTTAGTATGATCGGTAGGTAACGATTTACCAATTACATCTCTATGCAACTCTTGTTTATAGGATCAAGATCCGCATTTATATTAAAACTCGAGTTAGCTTTGGCTAATATGCCCAAGGATTAATATAAATGTGATTTTGACCTATCTACCAACCATTGGAAAATGCCTATAGTTAAACTCGATCCAATTGAGTTAACTAGTTACTCAATCTAATTGAGTTGTACTCACCCATGCGTTGATAAGCGGGACCAAGATTGTCCCTCCGTATCCTACCAAGATAATATGTGTTGCTCTGCTTTGGCAGATTCAACAACACATGTGATCGAGGTAGTGATAGGTATCATGGCATGGTAGGCATTTGAGTTGACGCGATTGAGATCTAATCTAATCGAGAGGGTGCATCTTGTACACGATTTAGATCTAATCTAATCGATAGGCACTAATTAATTACTAATTATGCATCACATACACACAAGCAATTAATTAAATTATTTGTGATTAGTCATGGCCCTACTACGATCTTCTCAAGCCAATGAGAAGATCGGATGGTCAACCTAAGGTCAACAGCTTCTCAAGCTCCTCCCTTTGACCACCTTGTGTTGCTCGCGCTCTCCTCGTAACTCCGTCTCGAGTGGACCTTCCACCGCTCCAATTTTGTACATTACAATCTTGAAACTCGAGTTACATTCGAGTCTAAACTAATTTACAACAAGAATATAAAAATAGAGAAAGGCACGACGCGCAGGTCGCGAATCAAATATACAACACGCACATCACATGACGGCACGCAGGTCGTATTATTAATTACAACACATTTTCAATCAGATTGGGTCATTTTGGGCCATGACTATCACAAAATAATACATAATTCAAAATTATGTATTTTCTATAATTTTCTGTAATTTTTACTATAAGTTTTACAATTTTTATGAGTAAAATTCCCGGTGGTTCCGTTTAGCGGGTTTTCGGGCGCAATCGCGGAACGAATCCCCTTGCGGGGCCAGGGGCAGCGACCTACCCACGATCTAACCATCACGAGTGTTCCTTAACGATCCTACAGCGCCTTAGCCCGCTGTCCCAAAAAGATTTGGGGTGAAACCTTGCCGTTTCAGAAAAATCTTCTCGGTAGTCGAAGCCTACAAGTGTCGAAACACTTGTGCTTCTCTTCTACGAGAAAAATACCCATAAAAACTATAAAAATAGGAAATTTACAAAATATTACAGAACTTCTATTTTTCATAAAAATACAAAATAAACTCGTACAAGACTTCGCACGTGGCTCTGATACCACTGTTGGGTTTTTCGGGCCGCGATAACCGCTTTTTCGCGTCGCGGAAACCCCGAAACCCCAAGCCACCAGATCCGTGCGAAGTAAAATAAAACAAAAAATATGAGTACGAGTTTCATAAAGCCTAGATCTACACTAGAGAAGGAAGTTACCCTCGATGTGAAGCCCTTCGCAATCCCGCTCGTCCAACGGTTCGCCGGATCTCAAGATCGTCAAGCGTACGATCCTCTAGAAGTATCCACACGAACAAACTAGGTGGAGAGGCCAAACAAAAAAGGTGTGCTAGCACCTATGGAGTGTTCGGCCAAGAGAGGAGGAGAGGGAGAAGAGAATGAGAGAAAAGAGGAAGATGAAGGAATAAAATGCCTTGAATGAAAAATGAATTTCATTCACTAACAAAAGTGGTCGGCCACCTCTTAGAGTTGTAACCTCCATTCTCTTTAATGTGGTCATTAAAGAGGGAATTTGTAACCTCCATGAGGTGGCACACACATGTGCCAACTATGATGATGTGGCACATCATCATTAGTCCTCCTAACGCCAACTCACAAATGAGGTGACAAATAGTCAAGTCAAACTTGACTCTTCCTCTTCCTCTCAAGTCAAGTCAAACTTGACCAAATCTCTCTCATGGTTGATCTAATCTAACCATTTGATTCAAACCAACTTAATATAATGAATCTAATTCATTTAATTAAATTGATTCAATGAGTCATAATCTAAATTAGACTCATTGAATACATGAATCAACTTGAGTCCAACTCAATTAGCCTAACTTAGATTACTCTTAATCCAATTTGGTTCAATACATGAACCTAATCCTCTTGGTTCATCATATAAACCTAATCTCCATCTAATTGTCCTTAGTGTGTGAACCTATAGGTTCTTGTAACGTTGGCAATGCCCCTAAACCCATTTAGGAGCATAAGTAATGAGCGGTATCTAACAACACATCATTACTACCCAAGTTACAAGAATGTTGAGATCCAACATCACCTTGTGACTACTAATTGTGACTCCTCACAATATATGACAAGTGTCCTTCTACCCTAGACATCTAGATTGATCAATATGAGGCATAGACCGTGTCATCCTCTAATCAATCTAAATCTTGAACTCCAAGTAGACTCACTCAATCAAATGAGCTCAATATCTCATATTGACTCATTTGGGCATGGCAATGCACTTCGTGGTCTCACTCTATCAAGAATATCGATGTCCCTCTCGTCATATAGGAGGGATAGATCTCATCTTCATCACTCACATCCCTCTGCATAATTCGTTACATACCCAGTAATCGCCTTTATAGTCCACCCAGTTACGGGTGACGTTTGACGAAACCAAAGTACGTAACTCCTTATGTAGGGATCCATGGTGACTTCAGGTCCAAGGACTAGTATTCATACTAATAGCCACATAAGAAAGTATATGACACTCATATAGCGATCCATGATACTTTCTCATGGCGGGTCATTCAGTATACATTCTCCAATGCATACTCATGTGTCAACTTGATATCTCTATATCCATGACTTGTGAGATCAAGTCATCGAGTTGACCTACATGCTAGTCTCGTCGCATTAACATTGTCCCTGAATGTTAATACTCGACTAGGAATGATTAAAAGTAGTGTTCCCTATATCATCTCACTATCGGTTCAACTAACCGATTGATATAGGTAAGAACCTTCTACTCAAGGATGCTATTATACTTAGTTTATTTGGCACCAATACAAGTAAGTATAATAACTAAAAAACAAATGCCCTTATTTTTATAAGAATATGATACAACAAGTCCATAATACAATTATCAAATGATTGACTCTAGGGCTCTAACTAACATTAGTTATGATGTGGAAAACTAATAACTAGTTATACCTTTTGTAGCTTATAGACCTTTTGATCTTCTATTGTATTCCACTCCTTCTCTTGGACGTCGTGTGGACGACGATCTTCCAAGATGAAATCCACTCAAGCTTCTTCCAAGGCTTCCAAGATCCGACCACCAACTAACCTCCAAGGGATGCTAGACAATAGAGCTTCCTTCTCTTCTTCTTCTCCTTCAAGCAATCGGCTACCAAGAGATCTCCCATAATTGATGTCGCCGGCTTCCAAGGAAGAAAACGAAAGGAGAAGAGAAAAGGAACAAGGGTCGACCACCAAGGATTGGAAGAGAGGAATAGAAGATGTGTTATTGGGTGAGGCACACCCTCCTTCTCTTTTATAATCCTTGGTCTTGGCAAAAAAGGAAAGTTTTGTAACAAAAAATAAAACTTCCTTATTATCATGACATGGTCGACCACAAGCTTGTGCTCCAAGCAAGGAACGATTTTAATCAAAATTAAAATCTCTCTTTTAAAATCTCTTTTGTGGATAGTTATAAAAGGAATGTTTTATAAATTAAAATCTCTCTCTTTTAAATCTTTTTATGGATATCTATAAAAGAAAAGATTTAAAATAAAACATGGTTACAAAAAAGGAAAGTTTTATAACAAAAATTAAAATCTTTCTTTCACATTATAAATAAATACAAATAAAGAAAGATTTCAACTCTTTCTTTTATTCCTTTGTAGAAAGATATAAAAGGAAATATTTTAAAATTTAAAACTCTCTTTTAAAACATCATAAAAGGAAAGTTTTTAACAAAATAAAAACTTCTTTTATTTCCTTTTGTGACCAATATAAAAAAGGAAAGTTTTATATTAAAATCATCCTTTTAAATATTTTTTATGGATCTCTATAAAAGGAAAGATTTTTAAAAAAATAAAACTTTCTTCTCTTCTTGTGTGTGGTTGGCCCCTTGCTTGGGCACCAAGCAAGGCTTGGCCAGCCCTAGCTTGGGCTCCAAGCTTAGCTTGGCAGACCCCTTGCTTGGTCTCCAAGCAAGGCTTGGCCGGCCCTAGCTTGGGCCTTAAGAAGCTAGGCTTTTGGGTGGATATAAGACTTTATATAAGAGGCTACAATAGGGACCTAGAGGAGGAATTGGCTTTGGTCTCCCGATGAGCTTGAGCTTCCCGTGTTCGTCCCGAGCACTCAACTCAAGTTCATCAATAATAACTCATACCACTAAAAAGTTATTAATGCACTACCGCATCAATCCCATATTACAATATGGGCTCCTTCTTATCATGAGTGTGTTAGTCTCCCTGTGTTTAAGATATTGAATGCCCACTAATTAAATGAGTTACTGACAACTCACTTAATTAATATCTAGCTCCAAGAGTAGTACCACTCAACCTTATCATCATGTCGGACTGAGTCCACATGCAGGGTTTACATGATAATCCTTATGAGCTCCTCAAGGGGACATTATCAACATAGATTACTAGGACACAGTTTCATTCTATAATCAACAACACACCATATAAATAATATCATTTCCCAACTTATTGGACCTATTGATTTAACGAACTAAATCACACCCTTTGATAAATTAAAGAAATAAATATTAAGTATACGTGCTTATTATTATATCATGATTAAAAGTACACACTTCCATAATAATAGAGGTTTTGTTCTTTTATATAGTCAGTATAAAAAAAAACTACCACAAATGGTCCTGCTCAATACACTCATAGTGTACTAGTGTAATTTTATAGTCAAGATAAATTAATACCCAATTACACTACAACCACTCCAATGGTTTGTCCCATTCCATCTTGGTTGTGAGCTGCTATTTATAGTTTATAAGGAACTGATAACATGATCTTCTGCGTGTCTCCTCACACCATGTTATCGATAATATAAATTAAATGGACAACTACACTTGGCATAAATATAGACATTTGACCAATGTGATTCTTATTTTAAAATAAATATTTATACAAAAAGCTAGACTTTTAGTATACACTCTAGACATGAAGGCAGTTCCTTATGCTTCGGCTATAGGAAGCTTAATGTATATGATGCTATGTATGAGACCGGATATCTATTTTGCCGTGGGCATGATTAGCAGATATCAAAGTAAGTCAGGACAAGGATATTGGACTGTCGTAAAGCATATATTGAAGTACCTGAAAAGGACTAGAGATTATATACTAGTTTACCAGGCAGATGATTTGCTCCCTGTGGGTTACACGGATTCAGACTTCCAATCAGATACGGACAATAGTAAGTTGACCTCAGGGTATATGTTTCCTTTGGGAGGTGGAGCCATAGCATGAAGGAGTGTTAAGCAGAAATATGTTTCAGACTCCACTATGGAAGCTGAGTATGTGGCAGCCTCTGAGGCAGCTAAAGAAGCTGTATGGCTCAGAAACTTCTTGATGGACTTAGAAGTGATTTCTGGTTTTCCCAAAATTATCACACTTTATTGTGATAATAGTGGTGCAGTAGCAAACTTGAAGGAACCATGAGCCCATAAGGCAAGTAAACACATTAAGCGCAAGTACCACCTGATACGAGACATCGTAAAGCGAGGAGAAGTTGTTGTCGCCAAGATTGCATCAGAAGATTACCTGGCAGATCCTTTCACTAAGGCCCTTCCGGAGAGAGCTTTTGATGGGCATGTTGAGGGGATGAGGATCAGATGTATGACAGCATATATGGTAATATAGTCTTTTAGTATAAGTGAGAGATTGTTAAAATGTATACTAAAAGCCTAACTTTTTGTATAAACATTTATTTTGAAATGAGAATCACATTGGTCAAATGTCTGCATTTAGTTAAATGCAGTTGTCCATTTAATTTATATTATAGATAATATAGTGTGTGGTGTCATACAGAAGATCATGTTATTGTTGGTGCGGTTAGCACTAACGGTCTAACTCAGGTTTTGATGAATGACAAATCAGGTTAAATTAGGTTTGTCGTTGTCTAACATTCTGATTGAGTGTACAGGCGAAGTCCAGACAGGTTGACGGACTGACCGGATGTCTGGTACGAAGCCCAGCTAGGTCGACAGGCCGACCGGATAGTTGGCACGAAGTCCAAATGGGTCGAAGGGTTGACCGGACATTTGGCACGAAGTCCAGCTAGGTCGACGGGCTGACCGGATAGCTGGCACGAAGTCCAGACGGGTCGAAGGGTTGACCGAACATCTGGCAGGTAAGTCACTGGAAGGGAGTTACTGTGAGGACGCATTCCCGGGAAGGGAACTTAGACGTCGATCTGACTTAAAACCATTTCGGAACTCTAAGTCGAGATCATGACTAGATTCCGGTCTCGAAAAGACGGAATCTAAGTCATACTCTTTTTCTGTTAAATTATAAACTACTCTAATACTTTGTTTTGCAGGATATACATTATATATTTTCCTCGGACTAACCTTGTCTTGCAGGAGAAGGAGTTTCTGGAGAAAGGTAGGTCCGGGGGTCCGGAAGGGATGCGGGCGCCCGGAGGCAAGTCTTATCCCTTAACGCGACGTCGACATGTGGAGCACGCTAGTTGGGTTAGCCACGTCATGATCGAGGCGCCCTGAAGGTTCCAGGTGCCCCGAACCCTCCTATATAAGGAGGGTCAAGGCTGAAGCTTCAATACAACTCAGAACTCTCATACTACTCTCTTGTGCTCTTGCGACGCCGCGAGGCTACTCCGACAAAGTGCTGTCTTCAGTTTATTTCTTTTCATTTTGTCGGTATTTATTTTCTTACTAGCATTCCTATAATTCATTATTGTAACATTCTTCGAATTGCTAGTGGATTGCCCAACGAAAGCACCCTTGTGTGCGGGCCTTGGAGTAGGAGTCGCCAAAGGCTCCGAACTAAGTAAAATTGGTTTGTGTTAGCTTTGTCTCATTTTCGTACTTTCTGTTACGTACTCGTTAGAAATTTTAGATCGATATTCACCCCCCCCCCCTCTATCGAAATTCATGATCCAACAAGTGGTATCAGAGCGGTACCTCTCTGATTTGATGCAACCACCAATCAGACAAGGGGGTGATCTGTTTTAAAATCTTTTTTCTCTTCTTTTGGTTTTCAGTTTTTCGTATAATTCCAAACTGGTATTATTACCTTTTTGGAAATTTTTTCTGTTACAGTTAATCTAAATTGGTGCAACACCAATTTAGTTTTCTTTATTAATTCTATTTCTTCCCGCACTACTAAATCAAAGACCAAATCTTGGGATTTTTTTGTCGCTACTCTCTTATGTGCAGGATGTCTCAGATCGAAGGCTTCAGCACAGTGCGACCTCCCTGTTGGACTTTTCAAGCCACGAAAATCGCTTTTTCGCGTCACGGAAACCTCGAAATCCCCGTCACTGGATCCGTGCGAAGAATAAAATTTCGAAAACCCTTCGAGTACGAGTTTACTAACTCTAGATCTACATTAGAGTTCTAGATGGTTAAGAGTTTTTACCCTTGATGCGCGCCCTTCGCGAATCCCGCTCGTCCAAGGTGCCAGATCTTAAGATTGTCAAAGTAGACAATCCTCTACACGTATCCACACGAACAAAAGAGGGAGAAAACCAAACTAAAGTGTGCTAGCACCTTAGTAGGGTTCAGCCAAGGTAGGATGAGAGGGAGAGAAGAAAGAGCTCAAGGAGGAAGAAGATAGAATGAATGCCTTGAATAAAAAAAAAATTCATTCTCATTCATTTTGAGTGGTCGGCCACAATTGTAACTCCCTTACAATTAATGTGGCCGGCCACATTAAATGGAAAGGGGTTTGTAACCTCCATGATGTGGCACACACATGTGCTAGCTTTGATGATGTGGCACATAATCATTAGTCCTCCTATTGCCAACTCACAAATGAGGTGGCAAATAGTCAAGTCAAACTTGACCATTCATCTTCCTTCTCAAGTCAAGTCTGTTGGTGCAACCTTAGGTCAAGGTTGACCTGGTTGACCTGACTCGAGTTGACCTGACTCGAGTTATATTTTGATGTTTGACTTAGGAAGATTGTCGGTGCAACCTTAGGTCAAGGTTGACCTAGTTGAGTTGCATGTTGATGTTTGACACTCGTGGAAGAGTTGTATTCTTGATATGGGACAAGAATAGATGTTTGGGAGATTATTGGTGCAACCGTAGGTCAAGGTTGACCTGGTTGACCTGATTCGGGAAAAAGTCAAAGCATGGAGACTTGACACTGGAAAAGTCCAAGCAGGGAGCTTGGCACGCGAAAAGTCCAAGTATGGAGACTTGGCACGGGAAAAGTCCAAGTATGGAGACTTGGCACTGGAAAAGTCCAAGTATGGAGACTTGGCACGGAAAAGTCCTAACTGGGATGTTAGGCTAGGTGAAAGTCCCTGGTGAGTGAAGCCAGCAATGGAAATTCGGTGAGTGAATCCGGTGAAAATCCTAGTGAGTGAAGCTAGGTGAAGGTGAAAGTCGTGAGTGAAGCCGGGCATTCGGAAAATCTGGTGAGTGAAGCGGTGAAAATCCTAGTGAGTGAAGTTAGGTGAATGGGAAAGTCCTAACTGGGATGTTAGGCAGTTGGAAAGTCCTGGTGAGTGAAGCCAGGCAGTTGTGGAAATCCTGGTGAGTGAAGCCAGGTGAAAACCCTAGTGAGTGAAGCTAGGTGAAAGTCCTGGTAAGTGAAGCCGGGCAAGGGAAAATCCAGATGGATCAAGGGTGATCGGACATCTGGTGATGGGAAGTCCAAGTAGGTCATAGGAGTGACCGGATACTTGGTACGGAGAGAAAAGTCTAAGTGGGTCAAAGGGATTGACCGGACACTTAGCGGGGAGTCCTAGCAGGTCAAGAGAGTGACCGGATGCTAGGCGCAATGTACCAACAGGTCAAGATTGACCGGATGTTGGTTTGGACTTGGTTTGGGCAAAAACCAAGCTCTGGATCGATCAGTGGATCGATCCAGCGATACGCTGGGTATCTGATCGGTCTGGTGACCGATCAGATAACGATCAGTGGCTTACTGAGGCTCTTCTGATCGATCTGGAGACCGATCAGAGATGAGCCAACTCTCACAGAGAGTTGGCTGATCGGTCTGGGGACCGATCAGCCTAGAGCCTGATCGGTCCACAGACCGATCAGAGCACGATCAGTGGCTCTGTGAAGATATGGCTGATCGGTCTGGGGACCGATCAGACTAGAGCCTGATCGGTCCCATGACCGATCAGAGAGGCTCTGGACCGATCAGGGTGGAGCCTGATCGGTCCAGGTCCTAGCCGTTGCGACACAACGGCTAGTTTCTGTGTCTTCTTCTTCACAGGTTATAAAAGGAGATCGAGCCTCTGCTTCTACAGCTGCTTCTTCCTGATTACGGCGATTAGAGCTTTGCTGAGCTCTCATTGTGCTGAAGCTTTGCGTGAGTTTCCTGCTGGTTTTCTAGCTGAGTTTGGATCCTAGAAGCTGCTGTTTCATCTGGGTTCCAATCGACAACAAGAGGCAAGCAAGTGTTTTTACATTCCTGTTGTTCTTGTGTTCTTGTTCTTCTTGTACTCCTTATTGCTGTTGCAAAGATTGTGGTGAGGTTTCTCCACCCCGAAGGAGTTTATATTAGCCGGTTCTCCGGGGACTCATCCACCGACGGATTGATAGGGCTCGTCCACCTTACGGACACGCCGAGGAGTAGGAGTATCATCTCCGAACCTCGTACATCGCTGTGTTAAGGTTTGATATTCTTCCTTTCGTTTCTAGTTTAGTTTTCCGCTGCGCTAACGAATTGTAGGAAGAAACGAGCGATTTGGGGCGGCTATTCACACCCCCCCTCTCTAGCCGCGATCATCGATTCCAACAAAGTCAAACTTGACCAAATCCCTCTCATGGTTGATCTAATCTAACCATTTGATTTAAACCAACTTAATATAATGAATCTAATTCATTTAATTAAATTGATTCAATGAGTCATAATCTAAATTAGACTCATTGAACACATGAATCAACTTGAGTCCAACTCAATTAGTCTAACTTGGATTACTCTTAATCCAATTTGGTTCAATACATGAACCTAATCCTCTTGGTTCATCATATGAACCTAATCTCTATCTAATTGTCCTTAGTGTGTGACCCTATAGGTTCTTGTAACGTTGGCAATGCCCCTAAACCATTTAGGAGCATAAGTAATGAGCGGTATCTAGCAACACATCATTACTACCCAAGTTACAAGAATGTTGAGATCCAACATCACCTTGTGACTACTAATTGTGACTCCTCACAATATATGACAAGTGTCCTTCCACCCTAGACATCTAGATTGATCAATATGAGGCATTGACCGTGTCATCCTCTAATCAATCTAAATCTTGAACTCCAAGTAGACTCACTCAATCAAATGAGCTCAATATCTCATATTGACTCATTTGGGCATGGCAATGCACTTCGTGGTCTCACTCTATCAAGAATATCGATGTCCCTCCCGTCATATAGGAGGGATAGATCTCATCTACATCACTCACATCCCTCTGCATAATTCGTTACATACCCAGTAATCACCTTTATAGTCCACCCAGTTACGGGTGACGTTTGACGAAGCCAAAGTACGTAACTTCTTATGTAGGGATCCATGGTGACTTCAGGTCCAAGACTAGTAGTCATACTAATAGCCACATGAGAAAGTATATGACACTCATATAATGATCCATGATACTTTCTCATGGCGAGTCATTCAGTATACATTCTCCAATGCATACCCATGTGTCAACTTGATATCTCTATATCCATGACTTGTGAGATTAAGTCATCGAGTTGACCTACATGCTAGTCTCGTCGCATTAACATTGTCCCTGAATGTTAACACTCGACTAGGAATGATTAAGAGTAGGGTTCCCTATATCATCTCACTATCGGTTCAACTAACCGATTGATATAGGTAAGAACCCTCTACTCAAGGACGCTATTATACTTAGTTATTTGGCACCAATACAAGTAAGTATAATAACCAAAACAAATGCCTTTATTTATATAAGAATATGATACAATAAGTCCATAATACAATCATCAAATGATTGACTCTAGGTCTCTAACTAACAATCTCCCACTAGTACTAGTGCCAATCAATGCAGGCTCTATGCCCCAATGACCTAGTGTGACCATCATGTTTTCTCTGTGCCAAAGCCTTGGTCAAGGGATCTGCGATGTTAGCCTCTGTGGGTACTCTACAAATCTTCACATCTGCTCTCTCGATAATCTCTCAAATGAGATGGAAGCGCCGTAGTATGTGTTTGGTCCGTTGGTGTGAGAGAGGTTCCTTCTCCTGTTGTAAAATACCGAAAATGGTAGAAAATAATAAGGGAATTTTTCAGAATTTTTGGAAATTTTTCGGGAATTTTTCGGAGCTCGTATGGACGAGTTAATGGGGATAAAAACGGGGCCCGGGAAAAAGCCTGTTTGGGTTACCCCATTTAAGCGAGGAAAAGTTGCTTTCTTTTACTTTTTTATTTCTTTTTCTTTTCTCTCTCGCTGAACCTGCGCGCCCGAGCCATCCCGACGCCGCCCTTCCCTCTTCTCCGATCCCTTGCCCTAACCGTACACGGCGGTTTTCTCCTCCCCCGAGCTTCCAAACCCGTGGTCGATCACTTCCTTTTCTCTCCTCCTTCCTCCCCGAGCCCTAGATCCTCCTTTCCCTTCATTTTCTTTACCGAATCACTCCACTGCCGCCGTCGATCGGTCGGCACAGCCTAGAGCCACCGGCCACAGGAACCCTAGTGTCAAATCCTCCCTCTCCTCTCCTGGTCGCGGGCATTTGGAGATCGCCGGGAATCAAACATCCGAGCCTTCTTCTTGTGGACCCGTGCCCTAGATCGCCGGGAGCCGGGAGATGGGAGCGTGAGTCGAGCATCCATTGTCGCATTTTCACCGGAACCCGAGTTCCTTTCTTGTTGTGTTGCCCTAGATCGACGCCCAACGCGAGAGGTACATTTCCATGCCCTAAATTTGCTGTTGCTGCTAGACTAGGTACCATTCAGCCACCACTAGATTCTGTTCTGCAGGATTGTGTACTGTGGAACAACAATCAAGGCTGTGAGGTAGAGATATTTTGTTGCTTTGGTGCTAGAATTAAGATCGTGAGGTGAAGTAAGACTTGCGGTGGAGTTGTTCTTGGTTTCCAGCAGTGATTTCTCTATCTGGCAGTAAACATCCATGCTGTGGATCAACAGTCACGGCTGTGAATTGAGGTATGGAATTAGAGATGATATGAATTACTAGACGGTTAATATATCACTAGTTGATACATGATTAGTGCGATTGATTAGTTAAATGTAATTTATGATCTTAGATGTAGATCATAGTGAATTTGGATTATTTGGTTAGTTGATATATGTGTTGAATTAGGACTAAATTGGGTAAGTTGCTATGATTGATTATGCTTATTGCTAGTCCTAGTTCAAATGGATTAGTTAGAATCGATTGAGGAATTAAATGATCCAATTAGGGTTTATAATTGGATTAGGATTTATGTTAGCTTTTCGGAGATTTGATTTAGTTAATTGATTTATATTTAATTAGCTAAATCTGTATACCAGGTATTACAGGACTTTGACGCGAGATGAGCTTCTCGACGTCAGATTTGGACTGGATTGGACCTTCCTATTAGAGGCGGGTACCTATTGACTTATCTTTTATAATATTGTCAATTAGATATGCATAGTATTTTATAGCTACAAGCAATGATCATGTTTGCCTTTGGTATGCCACTGTTTGATACCCATAGCATGTTCTGTTTGTCGCTGGTTATGTATCCATGTTTATGCCTTGTGATCATTGCCATGAGTACCTTAGTTCCTAGAGTAAGTGACATATCATGCTTTACTGAGTTTAGGACTAGATTCTGGATTTTTATTATCTAGCATGTGTACCTATATTTTTATATCATATCTGATCTGTGTACCTAGACCATTTTTCTTTAATCCATGTATATTGATGGTACATATTTTATGGAGGTGGATATGTTCAGGATCTAGGGTTTTTGATTCCTTATCTGACCGGTGTACCTAGACCATTGATTAGGTCAATTTATTCTAGGGTACACATTTTATATATATGGATTGGTACAGGATATTGCCATGCTTAGTGTCATGCACCATTCGCATGATTGCATGCTGTGCGATTGTCGGCTCCATTATTGTTGAGCACATCGCCAGTTACATGTATCTGCACACATGACCACTAATGGGTTAGTGGTATATTCAGGCAGGGTGTGTTGCAGCAGGTGCTCTGTCAAGGGCTCCATTGGTCCACTCATGGGTTAGTGTGACGCAGCGTTGTAGCAGGACAGGGATCCCTCCCCGTCATCGTGTATCGGGAGATGAGAGCATTGAGCTCCCCCATTTATGATTTGGGGTAGGAGGATAGGTGTACTCCGACAGCATCCCATCCACTCGGTCACTCATCAGGAGCAGTGACGTCAGAGTGCACGGTTGTCACAGCCCTACCCACTCGGTCTCACCATCATGTGTGAGACGGCTGAATGGAGAGTAGGGGTGACCAGGACATGTCATTGGCATCATACGCATTGATGCATTTATTACTTGTGCTTGCTGCATTTGGTTGGATGCATATGTTTGACATGCATACAGGATTTATGACACTCTCGGTTTGACGACCTTTTTGTTCTGGATAGGAGTTCCTGGTGAGTACAGCTTCCTCAATTACCTTTCAGTTTTGTATTTTTCCTATATATGATTAGGAAGTTGTATTCCATGTTTATTGCTGTTAGATATATCTTACTAGGCATGTCTATTGGTATTCGCTGAGTTGTTGAACTCACCCCCCGTGGACACTATCTTTTTCAGGTACCTAGTTGTTATGGAGTTGCTTGGAGTATCCTACGTACCGGTCCCCACGTCACATCAGAAGACCTGTCTCCGTTTTTGTTTATTTGTATTTTGGTAGATGAATGTGTGTATTTGTCTTTATGTTCCAGTTTTGTTTTCCGGAGTGTTATGTTGTTGTGTGGTGTAAGCCTAGCCGGCTAGCAGTGTTTTGTTTTGTTTTGTATGGGCTTGTCTTTATGTTTTTTCCGCTGTGTTGGTTTTGATTTTAGCCAAGTGGGCTGATAAAAATATATATAACTGCGTGGTTGTTGTTATATTTGTCCAGCCGTGTAGGCTGAGATTATTAACTGTGTGGTTGTGTATATATTCCAGCCGCATGTGGCTGATGTATATTATGTCTGTAGAAATGCTTCAGATTGTCACCCGTATAGGGGAGGTGCTGCCGAAATTTCTTCGGGCAGGGATTTTCCCAGGGTGTGACAATTTAGTGGTATCAGAGCAGGTGTACGATACTTGCTATGTGTTCTGGATTTTCGAGATTTATCTGATACTAATTTATTTGGTATCAAAGCACGGTACGAGTTTTATATCCCGTGTTTTAGATTTCGTGTTTTAGTTTTCTCGATGTGACTTTTCAGGTTTTGGGACCTGGTAGCAGTAAGACATCTCCAAGCTATAGGAGGTATGTTGGTATACTGTTATCCTACCTTTTTGTTAGTATATGCATCGTTGACTATTACAGTTTATGACATGTATTAGCATTCTTTATTAGTACCTGTCGAGTTGATATAACATATATTTTATGTGTTAGGTAAACCCCTGATCATGGTCGACTTTAATAGAGATCGAGGATTACAGTCTCTGGTGATTTTCCATATCATATCACCAGTAGTTTTAGCTTCTGTTACTACTAGTTGGTTAGAAGATCGAGGCGCATACCAACCTTTGTTATTATTAGCTATGTAGTGGATAGTATCTACATATTCATGTTGACTTAGCCAGTAGTATACCATTTTATCTTAGTTAATTTCATTAGTAGATAATTGATCTACTCTTGTTAGATCGGTCAGTAGAAGTTTGATTTACCATAGTTGCTTGAAGAGGATTAATGTAATCTTGATCAGTTGGTAGATGACCGATTTAGTTTTGTTGGTCCGATCAGTAGAGGACCATCATACTCTATTTTATAGAGATGCTGATCTTTGGGTTATTCGTGCTTAGTTGGATATTTGGAGCACATTTGAGTACATGTTTTGTACTGACGTGGAAAGACTGAATTGAGCGTATACCATTGTCGATTTCGATCAGTCTATAGAGGATCGATGTATCCTATTCCATGTGGACTTTTATTTTTGACTGTATGTACCTAGTTGGATAACTTAGAAGGTGACCCTGTCGTTTCAAAATGTAAGGTTGATTGGATTAAATATGCTGATTTTGCATATCTATGTAGTGGGTACATATGATTGTTATGTGTTATAGGAGTGTTATGATGGGTGATCAAATTGCATATAGTGAGTATATATTTTTCCAGTTATGATGGTTGTGGGTTTCTGGTAGACTATACCCGAGTGGTCTGATTGGTTTATTGGAGGTATTTTATCTATTAAATCTATGTTGTGAAATGTGCACATGTGTTTGAGTGTTTTATTTGAGGTATCTTATCGATTTAATCCGAGTTGTGATATGTGCAGATGTGTTCAGTGTAATATTCGAGGTATCTTGTTCATTATATTTGTTCTGTGTGTACACTCGTGTCGATTATGATTTGTTGGAAGTATTACGTTGATTATACTCTTGGCATAGGTGTATATATGTCATGTGAGTGTTGTTTGAGGTGTACTGTTGATTATACCTATGTTGATATATGCACACGGGTTCGGAATGCATTGTTGGAGGTATCACGATGATTTATACCTATGCTGTGAGTATGTTTGGTGTGTACTAATTGGAGGATTATGTCGATCATCCATATGTTGTGTGTGCACGTGTGCCAGGTGTATGGTTGGTAGTATCATGATGATTCTACCTATGTTAAATGTAGAATGTTAAATATCTACATTATGATATTTGTTATATTACCCTGTCAACTAATTCTCCTATTAGTGGGTGACCGACCCACTAGGATGATGATAGAGTTAACTATGGATTTAATTTGCTTACTAGGTTGTTATACCCTAGGCTACCCACAGTGATCTGTGGTAGAGAAGATCTCGTGCAGTCTCTAGCTGGATAGTTAGGTGCCTTGGGCACTTATGTATTGTTTGTGGTGGAGCGTTGCTCCCACAGGTTATGGATCGTTTGTGGTGGAGCGTAGCTCCCACATATTATTGTTTGTTGTGGTAGAGTGTTGCTCCCACATATTGCGGATTGCTTGTAGCGGAGCATTGCTCCCATATCTATTGCAAATACATGTTATGGATTATTTGTAGTGGAGTGTTACTCCTACATATTGAGGATTTCTTGTGGTAGAGCGTTACTCCCACATATGTGGTATTTTTTGTGATGGAGCGTTGCTCTCACACTGGAGGATCTATTCTTAGATGATTTATATCGTTGGTGATCAGATTCCTGACTTGTTGTCGAGGATCTTATGGTTAGGAATGCCTGTGATACAAACATTATGTGTCTTGGTGTTACCATTAGGGCTTGCGGAGCCTTAGATGTTTTCATGGACTAGATGATTTGGGTATCCCTAGGATATTGGATCAGAATTCGTTATCGTTATTGACGACGTGATGTTTTATTCCTGATCTGAGGTGTATCACGTACACCATCTTCGCATAGTTCTAGAGATGTTTCGACAGAAACGTCTATATGTGAAAATCAGTAGTGCGTATTTTGATTGTCTTCTGTGAGATGATTAAGACACATGGTCACCAGTAGGGGTATACTGGGGATACACAGGAGATAGAGGTTGTTACCAGTTGGGAGTTACCATAGTTTATACATGAGACTCGCAACTCCCTTTATCGAGCTAGGAATTACCGGAGGCTCGTTGGGGGGTTTTCCACGCGTTAGTATGCCACTGACACACTTGACCAGGAAAGGCGTGAAGTTTAGGAGGTTCGAGGACTACGAGACCAGCTTCCAGGAGTTGAAGCGGAGATTAGTGTCGGCTCCAGTTTTGATTTTTACCTTCTGGAAAGGACGGATTCGTGCTCTATACTGACGCATCTCTACAGGGTTTGGGCGCTGTTTTAATGCAGCATGGTAGGGTAGTCTCCTACTTTTCGACAGTTGAAGGAGCATGAGGAGAACTACCCAGTACATGACTTGTGGCTGATCGCCATTATTTTTGCCTTGAAGATTTGACAGTGTTATCTGTACGGTGTTACATTTGAGATTCTCACTGACCATAAGAGTCTCAAATATCTGTTCACTTAGAAAGAAACTTAATCTCCGACTGAGGAGATGAATGGAATTTCTGAAGGATTACGATTATACCATTAGCTATCACCCGGGGAAAAGCTAATGTGGTTGCCGATGCACTTAGCCGAAAGTCTAGAGGGACTTTGGCTTGCCACCGAGTTATGGTTACGGACTTGATTCAGGGATTCTCCGAATTGGGCCTTGAGGAGCAGGGACAGACAGAGCAGGGTATTCTTGTTACCATGATTGCTCAGTCGTCGATCAGGACGAGGATCCGAGAGGCCAGGCTGGTGATCAGCATTTGCAATTTATAGGCAGCCAGATAGCTTCCAGGCAGCAGACCGAGTTCACACGAGACGAGGAGGGTATTTTATACTTCCGAGGCAGATTATGCGTACCTCAGTCTCATCCGGTCTTACAGGAGCTAATTCAGGAGGCTCATCGCTCTCGATTTGTGGTCCACCCAGGAGGGACCGCATGTATCGAGATTTGAGGCGTTCCTATTGGTGGAATTGTATGAAGAAAGACATCGCGTAATTTGTAGCGAGAGGTCTTGTTTGTCAGCAGGTGAAGGCAGAGCACCAGATACCTGCCGGATCATTTTAGCGGATCCCTATTCCTGAGTGGAAATGGGAACATATTACCATGGACTTAGTGGTGAGTCTGCCTAGAACACGATGAGGTCATGACGCGATTTGGGTAATTATTGATCAATTAACCAAATCCGTGCACTCGTTAGCGATCCGGAAGACGGATTTCCTGGATCGATTGGTAGATCTGTTTTGCCAGGAGATCATCAGATCACGTGGTGTTCCGTTGACTATTATTTCGGATAGAGACCCCCGGTTCACGTCTCATTTTTGACAGAGTCTGCAGCGGGCCTTGGGCACACAGCTCTGTTTCAGTACAACTTTCCATCCGCAGACAGATGGACAGTTAGAGCGGACCATTCAGACTCTAGAGGACTTGCTGAGGTCTTGTGTATTGGATTTTGGAGGCAGTTGGGAGGACCATTTGCCATTGGTAGAGTTCGCCTACAACAACGGTTGCATTTGGTTATGCAGATGCCACCGTTTGAAGCGTTGTATGGTAGGCCTTGTCGGACACCCACCCTCTGGGATGAGGTTGGGGAGGCTTAGTTGTTGGGACCTCATAGAGCTCAATATAAGGCAGAGTTGGTCCGTACTATCAGACGGAGGATGTCAGAGTCACAGGACCGCCAGAAGGGTTATGCTGATCAGAGACACAGACCCTTGGAGTTCTCTACATGCGACACATGTGCTGACAGATATCTTAGTTCCTGTTCAACCTGACGTCACTTATAAGAAGATTTCGGTACGAATTCTGGACCAGAAAGAGCTTCAATTGCGGAACAAGACTATCTGACTGGTTAAAGTCGGATGACAGCATCATTTGGACGAGGAGGCTACTTGGGAGCTCAAGGATACGATCCGAGCTCAATGCCCCCATCTTTTCACTTAAGGTATGTGATTTAATTTACCGGTCAGCATTTATACTCTATATCTGTTGTTAGTACTTGCTGATGGTAGATAACGAAATTTGGGGACCAAATTTTTATTAGTGGGGGAGAATGTAAAATACCGAAAAATGGTAGAAAATAATAAGGGAATTTTCTTGAATTTTTGAAAAATTTTCGGAAATTTTTCGGAGCTCGTATGGACGAGTTAATGGAGCTAAAAACGGGGCCCTGGAAAAAGCCTGTTTGGGTTACCCCATTTAAGCGAGGAAAAGTTGCTTTCTTTTTCTTTTTTATTTCTTTTTCTTTTCTCTCTCGCCGAACCTGCGCACCCGAGCCATCCCAACGCCGCCCTTCCCTCTTCTCCGATCCCTCGCCCTAACCGCACACGGCGATTTTCTCCTCCCCCGAGCTTCCAAACCCGTGGCCGATCACTTCCTTTTCTCTCCTCCTTCCTCCCCGAGCCCTAGATCCTCCTTTCCCTTCATTTTCTTTACTGAATCAATCCACTACCGCCGCAGATCGGTCGGCACAGCCCAGAGCCGCCGGCCACAGGAACCCTAGTGTCAAATCCTCCCTCTCCTCTCCTGGTCGCGGGCATTTGGAGATCGCCAGGAATCAAGCATCCGAGCCTTCTTCTTGTGGACCCGTACCCTAGATCGTCGGGAGCCGGGAGCTGGGAGCGTGAGTCGAGCATCCACTGTCGCATTTTCGCCGGAACCCGAGTTCCTTTCTTGTTGTGTTGCCCTAGATCGACGCCCAACACGAGAGGTACATTTCCATGCCCTAGATTTGCTATTACTGCTGGACTAGGTACCATTCAACCACCACTAGATTATGTTCTGCAAGATTGTGTACTGTGGAACAACAATCAAGGCTGTGAGGTAGAGATATTTTGTTGCTCTGGTGCTGGAATTGAGATCGTGAGGTGAAGTAAGACTTACAGTGGAGTTGTTCTTGGTTTCCAGCAGCGATTTCTATATCTTGCAGTAAACATCCTTGTTGTGGATCAACAGTCACGGCTGTGAATTGAGGTATGGAATTAGAGATGATATGGATTACTAGACGGTTAATATATCACTAGTTGATACATGATTAGTGCGATTGATTAGTTAAATGTAATTTATGATCTTAGATGTAGATCATAGTGAATTTGGATTATTTGGTTAGTTGATATATGTGTTGAATTAGGACTAAATTGGGTAAGTTGCTATGATTGATTATGCTTATTGCTAGTCCTAGTTCGAATGGATTAGTTAGAATCGATTGAGGAATTAAATGATCCAATTAGGGTTTATAATTGGATTTGGATTTATGTTTGCTTTTCGGGGATTTGATTTAGTTAATTGATTTATATTTAATTAGCTAAATCTGTATACCAGGTATTACAGGACTTTGACGCGAGACGAGCATCTCGACGTCGGATTTGGACTGGATTGGACCTTCCTATTGGAGGCGGGTACCTCTTGACTTATCTTTTATGATATTGTCAATTGGATATGCATAGTATTTTATAGCTACAAGCAATGATCATGTTTGCCTTTGGTATGCCACTGTTTGATACCCATAGCATGTTCTGTTTGTCGCTGGTTATGTATCCATGTTTACGCCTTGTGATCATTGCCATGAGTACCTTAGTTCCTAGAGTAAGTGACATACCATGCCTTACTGAGTTTAGGACTAGATTCTGGATTTTTATTATCTGGCATGTGTACCTATATTTTTATATCATATCTGATCTGTGTACCTAGACCATTTTTCTTTGATCCATGTATATTGATGGTACATATTTTATGGAGGTGGATATGTTCAGGATCTAGGGTTTTTTATTCCTTATCTGACCGGTGTACCTAGACCATTGATTAGGTCAATTTATTCTAGGGTACATATTTTATATATATGGATTGGTACAGGATATTGCCATGCTTAATGTCATGCATCATTCGCATGATTGCATGCTGTGTGATTGTCAGCTCCATTATTGTTGAGCACATCGTCAGTTACATGTATCTGCACATACGACCACTCATGGGTTAGTGGTATATTCAGGCAGGGTGTGTTGCAGCAGGTGCTCTGTCAAGGGCTCTGTTGGTCCACTCATGGATTAGTGTGACGCAGCGTTGTAGCAGGACAGGGATCCCTCCCCGTCATCGTGTACCGGGAGATGAGAGCATTGAGCTCCCCCATTTAAAATTTGGGGTAGGAGGATAGGTGTACTCCGACAGCATCCCGTCCACTCGGTCACTCATCAGGAGCAGTGACGTCAGAGTGCACGGTTGTCATAGCCATACCCACTCGGTCTCACCATCATGTGTGAGACGGCTGACTGGAGAGTACGGGTGACCAGGACATGTCATTGGCATCATACGCATTGATACATTTATTGCTTGTGCTTGCTGCATTTATTTACTGCATTTGGTTGGATGCATATGTTTGACATGCATACAGGATTTATGACACTCTCGGTTTGACGACCTTTTTGTTCTGGATAGGAATTCCTGGTGAGTACAGCTTCCTCAGTTACCTTTCAGTTTTGCATTTTTCCTATATATGATTAGGAAGCTGTATTCCATGTTTATTGTTGTTAGATATATCTTACTAGGCATGTCTATTGGTATTCGCAGAGTTGTTGAACTCACCCCCTGTGGACACTATCTTTTTCAGGTACCTGGTTGTTATGGAGTTGCTTGGAGTATCCTGCCTGCCGGTCCCCACGTCACATCAGAAGATCTGTCTCCGTTTTTGTTTATTTGTATTTTGGTAGATGAATGTGTGTATTTGGCTTTGTGTTCCGGTTTTATTTTCCGGAGTGTTATGTTGTTGTGTGGTGTAAGCCTAGCCGACTAGCAGTATTTTGTTTTGTTTTGTATGGGCTTGTCTTTATGTTTTTTCCAGCCAAGTCGGCTGATAAAAATATATATAACTGCGTGGTTGTTGTTATATTTGTCCAGCCGTGTTGGCTGAGATTATTAACTGCGTGGTTATGTATATATTCCAGCCGCATGTGGCTGATGTATATTATGTCTATAGAAATGCTTCAGATTGTCACCCGTATAGGGGAGGTGCTGCCGAAATTTCTTCGGACAGGGATTTTCCTGGGGCGTGACACCTGTGCTATAGCTCCATTGTTGTCACAATAGAGCTCAATAGGCTCAGCAATGCTAGGAACCACCCCAAGTTCAGTGATGAACTTGCGGATCCAAACTGCCTCTTTTGCTGCTTTTGATGCAGCAATATACTCGTCATCTGTCGTAGAATCAGCTACTATGTCCTGCTTCGAACTCTTCCAACTCACAGCACCACCATTTATGCAAAACACGAACCCTGACTGCGATCGATAATCGTCCTAGTCGGTCTGGAAGCTAGCATCACTGTAACCCTTTATAGCTAGCTCGTCATCGCCTCCATATATCAAGAAATATTCTTTAGTTCTTCTTAAGTACTTAAGAATATTCTTGGCCGCTATCCAATGACTTTCACCTGGATCTGACTGGTATCTGCTCGTCATGCTCAAAGCATACGAGACGTCAGGACGAGTACATAGCATGGCGTACATGATAGATCCTATGGCTGAGGCATAAGGGATCTGATCCATGTGGTCTCTCTCCTCTCTAGAAGAGGGATCTTGAGTCTTCGAAAGACTCACGCCATGTGACATTGGCAGAAATCCCTTCTTGGAGTTCTGCATGGCAAACCGAAGGAGTACCTTGTCAATGTATGTACTCTGACTTAGGCCAAGCAATCTCTTAGATATATCTCTATAGATCTGTATGCCTAGAATGCGGGATGCCTCACCTAAGTCCTTCATTGAGAAACATGTCCCTAGCCAAGTATTGACAGACTGTAGCAAAGGGATGTCTTTCCCAATGAGTAGTATGTCATCCATATGTAATATGAGGAAGACAACTATATCCCCTACAACCTTCTTGTAGACACAAGGTTCATCTTCATTCTTGATGAAACCAAACTGTTTGATTGCATCATCGAATCAAAGATTCCAGCTCCGAAAAACTTGCTTTAGTCCATAAATGGACCTATGCAGCTTGCATACTCTACTAGTATGCTGTGGATCTACAAAACCCTCAGGTTGTGTCATGTACACATCCTCGAGTAGGTTTCCATTCAGAAACACGGTTTTGACATCCATCTGCCATATCTCATAGTTATGGTATGCTGCAATAGCAAGCATGATCCGAATGGACTTAAACATCGCTATTGGAGAAAAGGTTTCATCATAGTCAATACCATGAATTTGCTTGAAACCTTTAGCTACCAAGCGACCCTTATAGATAAGTCCATCTATGTCAGTCTTTCTCTTAAAGACCCACTTACACCCAATGGGTTTTACCCCTTCAGGTGGATCAACCAAAGTCCATACTTGGTTGGTGTACATGGATTCCATTTCGGATCTCATGGCCTCTAGTCATTTCTCGGAATCTGGTCTCATCACAACTTCCTGATAGGTGGTAGGCTCATCCTGTTGGATTTTTCGGGCCGCGAAAACCACTTTTTTGCGTCATAGAAACCCCGAAACCCCGCCACCGGATCCGTGCGAAGAATAAAACTTTCAAAAAAAATACGAGTACGAGTTTACCAACCTATAGATCTACACTAGAACTATATGTTAAAGAGTTTTTACCCTCGTTGTGTGCCCTTCGCGAGTCCCGTTTGTCCAAGGAGATGCCGGATCTCAAGTTGTCAAGGTAGATAACTCTCTCTGCGTATCCACACGAACAAATCGATGGAGGGAGAACCTTAGAGTGTGCTAGCACTCCAAGAAGGTCTCGGCAAGATGAGGAAAAGGGGAGCAAGAAGAGAGAGCTCTGGGAGGAAGAAGATGATGTAAATGAGCCTTGAATGAAAATCAAATTTCATTCCTCTACAAAAGTGGTCGGCCACTCATGAAGTGTGTAACCCCCTTTTTGCATTAAGTGGTCATTAAAGAGGGAATTTGTAACCTCCATGAGGTGGCACACACATGTGCTAAACATAATGATGTGGCACATCATCATTGGCCACTTAATGCCAAGTCACAAATGATGTGGCATAAAGTCAAGTCAAACTTGACTCTTCCTCTTATTCTCAAGTCAAGTCAAACTTGACTTAATCTCTCTCATGGTTGATCTAATCCAATCATTTAATTCAAACCAATTTAATATAATGAATCTAATGTATTTAATTAAATTGATTCAATGAGTCATAATCTAAATTAGACTCATTGAACACATGAATCAACTTGAGTCCAACTCAATTAACCCAATTAGAATTACTCTTAATCCAATTTGATTCATCACATGAATCTAATCCTCTTGGTTCATCATAAGAACCTAATCTCCATCTAATTGTCCTTTGTGTGTGACCCTATAGGTTCTTGTAACTTTGGCAATGCCCCTAAACCCATTTAGGAGCATAAGTAATGAGCGGTATCTAGCAACACATCATTACTACCCAAGTTACAAGAATGTTGAGATCCAACATCACCTTGTGACTCCTCACAATATATGACAAGTGTCCTTCTATCCTAGACATCTAGATTGATCAATGTGAGGCATAGACCGTGTCATCCTCTGACCAATCTAAATCTTGATCTCCAAGTAGACTCACTAAATCAAATGAGCTCAATATCTCATATTGACTCATTTGAGCATGGTCATGCACTTCGTGGTCTCACTCTATTAAGAATATCGATGTCGCTCCCGTCATATAGGAGGGATAGATCCCATCTACATCACTTACATCCCTCTGCATAATTCGTTATATACCCAGTAATCGCCTTTATAGTCCACCCAGTTACGGGTGACGTTTGACAAAACCAAAGTACATAACTCCTTATGTAGGGATCCATGGTGACTTCAGGTCCAAGGACTAGTAGTCATACTAATAGCCACATGAGAAAGTATATGACACTCATATAACGATCCATGATACTTTCTCATAGCGGGTCATTCAGTATACATTCTCCAATGCATACCCATGTGTCAACTTGATATCTCTATATCCATGACTTGTGAGATCAAGTCATCGAGTTGACCAACATGCTAGTCTTATTGCATTAACATTGTCCCTGAATGTTAATACTCGACTAGGAATGATTAAGAGTAGTGTTCCCTATATCATCTCACTATCAGTTCAACTAACCGATTGATATAGGTGAGAACCTTCTACTCAAGGACACTATTATACTTAGTTTATTTGGCACCAATACAAGTAAGTATAATAACCAAAATAAATGCCTTTATTTATATAAGAATATGATACAACAAGTCCATAATACAATCATCAAATGATTGGCTCTAGGGCTCTAACTAACACATCCTCTATGAGCACAACGTCATCATGGTCAGACAAGAGAAATGAGTATCTCTCAGGCTGACGACGTACCCTATCAGACCTGCGAAGAGGTATGTCTACTTAAACTGGTTGTTGTTCCTCAACTCCTTGTGGAACAACATCATCCATAACACTTTATTGTTCCAGTTCAACTTCCATCGAGACTTCAGTGCTATGGTCCGCATCTTGAACTTCTTCAAGATCGAACGTACTCCCACTAGTCTTTCTAGAAACAAAGTCCCTTTCTAGAAAGACCCCAGTCTTTGCCACAACTACCTTGTGCTGACTGGGAATGTAGAAGTAATATCCCTTAGTTTCCTTGGGATATCTAATAAAGTAGCACTTGTCAATTTTGGGTACCAATTTGTCTGAGACTTGACGTCTAACGTAAGCCTCACAACCCTAAATCATCATAAAAGACACCTGGGCATCTCTCCCAATCCATATCCTATATGGTGTCTTTATCACGGCCTTGGATGGAACTCGATTGAGTATAAAAGCTATCGTGTCTAGAGCATAGCCCCAAAGAAATGTAGGAAGATCTGTGTGACTCATCATAGACCGTACCATATCTAATAGGGTACGATTCCTCCTTTCGGATACACCATTCCACTGTGATATTTCAGGAGTAGTGAGTTGGGATAGGATCTCACACTCAGCTAGATAGTCACGAAACTCATGGCTAAGGTATTCACCACCTCGATCTGATCGAAGTATCTTAATACTCTTGCCAAGCTGGTTCTATACTTCATTCTTGAATTCTTTGAACATTTCAAAGGATTCAGACTTATGTGTCATTAAGTACACATAACCATATCTACTGAAGTCATCAGTAAATGTGATGAAGAACCTATAACCGCCTCTAGCAGCGACATTGAAAAGGCCACATACATCACTATGTATAAGTCCTAACAAATCAGTCGCTCTTTCGCTGTGCCCACTAAAGGAAGTCTTGGTCATCTTACCTAGTAGGCATAACTCGCACGTCTCATAAGATTCAAAATCAAATGAGTCCAGCAAACCATCCTTATGGAGCTGGGATAAATACTTGTCATTTATATGACCTAAGCGACAGTGCCAGAGATAGGTTTGGTTCATGTCATTTGACTTGAACCTTTTGGTATTTAAGTTATATATAGGGCTTTCAAGGTCTAGAATGTAGAGTTCGTTCATCAGAGGTGCACTACAATAGAACATATCTCTTAAATAAACAGAACAACATTTGTCCTTTATTATAAAAGAGAAACCTTTCTTGTCCAAACAAGAAACTGAATTATGTGCTTAGTTAAAGCAGGCACATAACAACATTCATCTAATTCTAATACAAGCCCAGAGGGCAGAGATAGAAAATTAGTCCCTACAGCAACAGTAGCAACAGCAGCAACCCGTGCTCCATTGCCTACGCGTAGGTCCACCTCACCCTTTGCCAATACCCTGCTATTTCTCAGCGCCTGCACATTAGTACAAATGTGAGAAGCACATCCGGTATCTAATACCCATGATGAAGAAATAGATAGATTGACTTCTATAACATATATACCTAAAGTGGAAGTCTCACTTCGCTTCTTCTTAAGATCTTCCAGGTACACTTTGCAGTTCCTCTTCCAGTGCCCGGTCTGACCGCAGTGGAAGCAGGTAGCATCCTTGGCGACCCCTCCTTTAGGCTTCAGTGCCTTGCCTTTGCCCTTGGCTTGGGACTTTCCTTTGCCTTTGGGATAGATTGACTTCTATAACATATATACCTAAAGTGGAAGTCTCACTTCGCTTCTTCTTAAGATCTTCCAGGTACACTTTGCAGTTCCTCTTCCAGTGCCCGGTCTGACCGCAGTGGAAGCAGGTAGCATCCTTGGCGACCCCTCCTTTAGGCTTCAGTGCCTTGCCTTTGCCCTTGGCTTGGGACTTTCCTTTGCCTTTGGGCTTGCCCTTGCCCTTGTGTTTCTGAACCATCAGAATAGAGTTGGGCTTAATCTTCTTAAGGTTCAGCTCAGCAGTTCTTAACATGCTAAGCAGCTCAGGCAGTGGCTTGTCAATTTCGTTCATGTTGTAATTTAGAACGAATTGACTATAGCTATCTGGCAAGGATTGCAAGATCAGGTCAGTGGCCAGCTCTTGGCCAAGCAGGAATCCCAACCTCTGTAGGTTTTCTATGTACTCAATCATTTTGAGTACATATGGGCCTACGGGAGCCCCATTTGACATCTTGCACTTAAATAGTGCCTTAGAGATCTCGAATCTCTCGTGCCTCGCTTGTCCTTGATACAGTTGACGAAGATGTTCAACCATATCGTAAGCGCCCATCAATTCATGTTGCTTCTGAAGCTCAGAGTTCATGGTCGTGAGCATCAGACATGACACATCTAATGCGTCATCTTGATGCTTCTTGTAAGCATCTCAGTCAGCTCGCGTGGCAGTGGCAGGAGGAGCCTCCGGAATGGGCTGCTCCAGAACGTACAGTTTACGTTCCTGAGTGAGAACTATTCTCAATTTCCTGTACTAGTCCAGGAAATTTGCTCCGTTGAGCTTGTCCTTCTCAAGGACAGAACGCAGGGAGAAAGAGTTCGTATTCGACGTCATGGTTATCTACAACAAAAAAATGCAGAAAATAAATATCATATTCTTTTAAATCATTTAATTAGGCCTTTAACTAAATGATGCTCCCACTGAATTCTATAATTCATGTGGGACAAGATCCACATCATACTTCGCCTTGAATTAGCTTTGGCTAAATCGCCCAAGACTTAGTATGATCGGTAGGTAGCAATTTACCAATTACATCTTTATGCAACTCTTGTTTATAAGATCAAGATCCGTATTTATATTAAAACTCGAGTTAGCTTTGGCTAATACGCCCAAGAATTAATATAAATGTGATTTTGACCTATCTACCAACCATTGGAAAATGCCTATAGTTAAACTCGATCCAATTGAGTTAACTAGTTACTCAATCTAATTGAGTTGTACTCACCCATGCGTTGATAAGCGGAACCAAGATTGTCCCTCCGTACCCTACCAAGATAATATGTGTTGCTCTACTTTGGCAGATTCAATAACACATGTGATCGAGGTAGTGATAGGTATCACGGCAATGTAGGCATTTGAGTTGACGCAATTGAGATTTAATCTAATCTAGAGGGTGCATCTTGTACACGATTTAGATCTAATCTAATCGTTAAGGCGCTAATTAACTACTTTACTAGCATGCATCACACATACACACACAAGCAATTAATTAAATTATTTGTGATTAGTCATGTCCCTACTACGATCTTCTCAAGCTAATGAGAAGATCGGATGGTCAACTTAGGGTCAACAGCTTCTCCAAGCTTCTCCCTTTGACCACCTTATGTTGCTCGCGCCCTCCTCGTAACTCCGTCTCGAGTGGACCTTCCACGGCTCCAATTTTGTACATTACAATTTTGAAACTCGAGTTACATTCGAGTCTAAACTAATTTACAACAAGAATAAATGGAGAAAGGCACGACGCGCAGGTCGCGTATTAAGTATACAGCACACACAACACAAATGACGGCGCGCAGGCCGTAATATGAATTACAACACAATTTTCAAATCCAATTTGGATCTTTTTGGGCCATGACTATCACAAAATAATACATAATTCTAAATTATGTATTTTCTATAATTTTCTGTAATTTTTACTACAATTTTTATGAGTAAAATACCCGGCGGTTCCGTTTAGCGGGTTTTCGAGCCCAATCGCGGAACGAATCCCCTTGCGGGGCCAGGGGCAGTACCCCTACCCGCGATATAACTATCGCGAGTGTTCCTTAGCGATCCTACAGCGCCTTAGCCCACTGTCCCAAAACGTTTTGGGGCGAAACCTTGCCGTTTCGAAAAAATCTTCTCAGTAGTCGAAGCCTACAAGTGTTGAAACACTTGTGCTTCGCTTCTACGAGAAAAATACCCATAAAAACCATAAAATTATAGAAAGTTACAGAACTCATATTTTTCTAATAAATGCAAATTAAACTAGTACAAGACTTTGCACGTGGCTCTGATACCACTGTTGGACTTTTCGGGCTGCGAAAACTACTTTTTCGTGTCGCGGAAACCCCGAAATCGCCGTCACCGGATCCGTGCGAAGAATAAAATTTCGAAAAACCTTCGAGTATGAGTTTACTAACTCTAGATCTACATTAGAGTTCTAGATGGTTAAGAGTTTTTACCCTTGATGCGCGCCCTTCGCGAATCCCGCTCGTCCAAGGTGCCGGATCTCAAGATTGTCAAAGTAGACAATCCTCTACACGTATCCACACGAACAAAAGAGGGAGAAAACCAAACTAAAGTGTTCTAGCACCTTAGTAGGGTTTGGCCAAGGTTGGATGAGAGGGAGAGAAGAAAGGGCTCAAGGAGGAAGAAGATAGAATGAATGCCTTGAATAAAAAAAAAAAAATCATTCTCATTCATTTTGAGTGGTCGGCCACAATTGTAACTCCCTTACAATTAATGTGGTCGGCCACATTAAATGGAAAGGGGTTTGTAACCTCCATGATGTGGCACACACATGTGCTAGCTTTGATAATGTGGCATATCATCATTAGTCCTCCTATTGCCAACTCACAAATGAGGTGGCAAATGGTCAAGTCAAACTTGACCTTTCATCTTCCTTCTCAAGTCAAGTCAAACTTGACCAAATCTCTCTCATGGTTGATCTAATCTAACCATTTGATTCAAACCAACTTAATATAATGAATCTAATTCATTTAATTAAATTGATTCAATGAGTCATAATCTAAATTAGACTCATTGAACACATGAATCAACTTGAGTCCAACTCAATTAGCCTAACTTGGATTACTCTTAATCCAATTTGGTTCAATACATGAACCTAATCCTCTTGGTTCATCATATGAACATAATCTCCATCTAATTGTCCTTAGTGTGTGACCCTATAGGTTCTTGTAATGTTGGCAATGCCCCTAAACCCATTTAGGAGCATAAGTAATGAGCGGTATCTAGCAACACATCATTACTACCCAAGTTATAAGAATGTTGAGATCCAACATCACCTTGTGACTACTAATTGTGACTCCTCGCAATATATGACAAGTGTCCTTCTATCCTAGACATCTAGATTGATCAATATGAGGCATAGACCGTGTCATCCTCTAATCAATCTAAATCTTGAACTCCAAGTAGACTCACTCAATCAAATGAGCTCAATATCTCATATTGACTCATTTGGGCATGGCCATGCACTTCGTGGTCTCACTCTATCAAGAAATCGATGTCCCTCCTATCATATAGGAGGGATAGATCCCATCTACATCACTCACATCCCTCTGCATAATTTGTTACATACCCAGTAATCGCCTTTATAGTCCACCCAGTTACGGGTGACGTTTGACGAAGCCAAAGTACGTAACTCCTTATATAGGGATCCATGGTGACTTCAGGTCCAAGGACTAGTAGTTATACTAATAGCCACATGAGAAAGTATATGACACTCATATAACGATCCATGATACTTTCTCATGGCGGGTCATTCAGTATACATTCTCCAATGCATACCCATGTGTCAACTTGATATCTCTATATCCATGACTTGTGAAATCAAGTCATCGAGTTGACCTACATGCTAGTCTCGTCGCATTAACATTATCCCTGAATATTAATACTCGACTAGGAATGATTAAGAGTAGTGTTCCCTATATCATTTCACTATCGGTTCAGCTAACCGATTGATATAGGTAAGAACCCTCTACTCAAGGACGCTATTATACTTAGTTATTTGGCACAAATACAAGTAAGTATAATAACCAAAACAAATGTCTTTATTTATATAAGAATATGATACAACAAGTCCATAATATAATCATCAAATGATTGGCTCTAGGACTCTAACTAATAATCCCCTGTTCAAAGGGGATGATTTCCTGTACTGGAAGAAGTGGATGGAGGTGTATCTCAAGACGGATTTCGACCAGTGGCTTAGCGTCACAAAAGCCTACAAAGCACCAGTTGACAGCTCCGGGAATCTACTAGATCTTGAACAATGGACGTCAGACATAAAGAAGAAGGCATCAATGGAGAACAAGGAGATCAACACGCTACAATGTGGATTGATAAGGGAAGAGTTGAACTGGGTCGGACCGCATCAGAATGCGAAAGAGCTATGAGATAAATTGATAGAACTGCATGAAGGAACTAGTGATGCTAAGGTAACAAAAAGGGATTTGTTGTTAAATAAAATTTTTAATATAAAAATGCAGGAAGGAGAAACAACAAGTCAGCTCCACGCGAGGATCAAAGACATCCTCAACGGGCTCCACGCGATAGGCCACCAGATGGACAACAGAGACCTAATCAGGTATGCATTAAACGCGTTTCCACGCAACAATTTGTGAGCATCCATCGTGGATTCTTACAAAATTTCTAAGAACCTCTCTAAACTTAAATTAGATGAATTATTCTGTGAATTAGAGTTACATGAGCAGACTAACGCTGGAGCCGAGAAAGGTATTGCTTTATTTGCAGGTTCCTCTAAAGAAAAGAAAATCAAGCCTGAACCTGAAGAAGACTCTGACCAAGACTCCGAAAACGAAGAGTACCTGGTGAACTGTTAGGATGTATACTAAAAGCCTAGCTTTTGGTATAAACATTTATCTTGAAATAAGAATCACATTGGTCAAATGTCTACATTTATGATAAATGTAGTTGCTCAATTAATTTATATTGTAGATAACATGGTGTGTGGTGTCACACACAGAAGATCATGTTATCGGTTCCTTATAAATTATAAACAGTAGCTCACGACCAAGATGGAAAGGAACAAACCATTGGAAGTGTTGGTTGCTACTCGGAAAACCTATAGGTTCCACTGTACAAAATTTTGTACAAAGGTCTGAACCTTTTCCTAGCTACCATGTGTTCTTTTAAATTAAATTTTGGATCGCCTGCGGAACTTAACACGTTTGATCCAAAACTTAATCTATTTGTTCTTTTAGGTTTTGACTTGGATCTCCTGCGGAACTTAACACGTTCGACACAAGTCTCCTTAAGTTATTAATTCCATTAAATATTAATTTCCATAAAAGGTTCCCAGTACTGACGTGGCGAGGCACATGGCCTTCTTGGATATGGGAGCAACCACCACCGACTAGACAAAACCTTTAATAGAAAGCTAATATTTAATTTCCTAAAATAACTTTAGGTTAACCAAAGAGAACAATCAAATCACAAGGAAAAGAAAGAAAATAAAGAACACAACATCGAAAAACATATTCGAAATACTAGAACGTAAGCCTCTTGTATTTGGTATTATTTCCATAAATAACTAGCATGATGCGGAAAAGGAAAAACTACTAGTTATACCTTCTAGAAAGACCTCTTGATCTTCTACCGTATTCCTCTTCTAACCTCGGACGTTGTGTGGGCAACGATCTACCAAGATGAGAAACCACCAACCACCTTCTTCTCCTCCAAGCAAGGTTCGGCCACAAAGGAAAACTTCACCAAGGAGAAAAATCAAAATACTAACCAAGCTCCAAGAGATGCTAGCTTCCTCTCCTTCTTCTTCTTCTTCTCCTAGTAGTATCCGGCCACCACAAGAGCTCCAAGGGAGAGGGAGAGGTTCGGCCACCACAAGAGGAAGAGAAGGAGATGATGGTCGGCCACACCAAGGAACAAAAGAGGGAGAGAAATAATAGATGTTGTGTCTCTTGAAGGCACCCTCACCCCTTCTTTTATATTCCTTGGCCTAGGCAAATTAGGAAATTTAATTACAATAAAATTTCCTTAATTTTCCTTGACATGAATTAATTGAGAAAAATAAAAAAAAAATTCCCAATTAACTTGAGATGGCCGGCCACATCATTGGAAAACAAAAGAGGACAAGTTTTAATCAACAATTAAAACTTCCTAATTTGTTTCCGGAAATTTTAAAAAATAAAATTTCTCTTTAAAATCTCTTCATGGTTGATAAAAGGAAATTTCTATAATTTTAATTTTATCAACATGTGAATAATTTTTAAAGAAAAAATAAAACATCTCTCCAATCTACAAATAAGGAAAGAGATCTAATCTCTTTCTTTAATCTTTTGTAGATCTTTTACAAGAGAGATATTTTAATTTTAATTCTCTTTAAAATATATCTTCCACATAATAATAAAAATTAAAATTAAATTTTTTTTTAATTTTATTTGGCAGGCCCTAATCGCTTGGGTTCATACTAGGGCCGGCCACCCACTTTTATACCTAGGCCGGCCCTAGCCTGTTCCCAAGCTAGCTTGGCCGGCCCCCATTGGGTGGGTATAGAAGGTGGGTATAGGTGGATATAGAACTCTATAAATAAGAGGCTACGATAGGGACCGAGAGGAGGAATTGGTTTTGGTCTCCCGATAAAATTAAGCATCCCGTGTTCGCCCCGAACACACAACTTAATTTTATCAATGATAATTCATTCCACTAGAGAACTATCATTGAACTACCGCACCAATCCCAAATTACATTTTTGGGCTCCTTCTTATTATGAGTGTGTTAGTCTCCCTGTGTTTAAGATATCGAATGTCCACTAATTAAGTGAGTTACTGACAACTCATTTAATTAATGTCTAAGTCCAAGAGTAGTACCACTCAACCTTATCGTCATGTCGGACTAAGTCCACCTGCAGGGTTTAACATGACAATCCTTATGAGCTCCTCTTGGGGACATTATTAACCTAGTATCTCTAGGACACAGTTTCCTTCTATAATCAACAACACACACTATAAGTGATATCATTTCCCAATTTATCGGGCTTATTGATTCATTGAACTAAATCTCACCCATTGATAAATTAAAGAAATAAATATCAAATATATGTGCTTGTTATTATATTAGGATTAAGAGCACACACTTTCATAATAACCGAGGTCTTTGTTTCTTTATAAAGTCAGTATAAAAGAAACGACCTCAAATGGTCCTACTCAATACACTCTGAGTGTACTAGTGTAATTATATAGTCAAGATAAACTAATACCTAATTACACTACGACCTTCTAATGGTTTGTTCCTTTCCATTCTGGTCGTGAGCTACTGTTTATAATTTATAAGGTACTGATAACATCATCTTCTGTATGTGACACCACATACTATGTTATCTACAATATAAATTAAATGAACAACTACAAACAAATGTAGATAATTAGACCAAATGTGATTCTTTATTCATAATGAATGTTTACAAAGCTTAGGCTTTCAGTATACACTCCAACAATCTCCCACTTATACTAATGACTAAGCCGCCATATCTTCTACCATACATCTGATTCCCATTCCCTCCACATGCCGATCGAAAGCTTTCGCCTTAGTGAAAGGATCTGCCAGTTATCCGCCGATGCAATCTTGGCGATGACAACTTCTCCTCGCTTCACGATATCTCGTATCGGGTGGTTGCGCCTATATGTTTACTTGCCTTATGAGCTCGTGGTTCCTTCGAGTTTGCAATCGCATCACTATTATCACAATAAATTTTGATGATTTTGGGCAAACCAGAATCACATCTAAATCCATTAGAAAGTTCCCGAGCCATACCGCTTCTTTAGCCGCCTGCTACATACTCAGCTTCCATGGTTGAGTCCGAAACGCATTTCTTCTTAACACTCCTCCATGAAATGGCTCCACCTCCTAAAGTAAACACATAGCGATGTAGACTTATCGTTATCCCTATCTCGATTGGAAATCGAATCAGATAACCCACAGAAGCGTATCGTCGCTTGGTAAACTAGCATATAATCTCTAGTCCTTCTCGTGTACTTTAATATATGCTTTACCGCAGTCCAATGTCCTTGTCCAGGGTTACTCGATATTACGACCATGCCCACGGAAACATGATATCGTGTCTCGTCATATAGCATTGCATACATTAGGCTTCCTACACCAAGCATAAGGAACTGCTTTCATGTCCTCTATCTCTTTTGATGTCTTTGAGACATCTCTTTAGATAAAGCTACTCCATGTCTAAAAGGTAAGAAACCTTTCTTGAATCCGCATGCTAAAACGAGCAAGGATTGTATCTATATATGAAGCTTGGGATAGACACAACATTCTTTTCTTACGATCCCTTATAACTTTGATCCCAAGGATGTGTGCACATTCTCCTAAGTCCTTCATATCAAATTGTTTGGACAACCATACCCTTATGTCTGATAATACCTTGACATTGTTGTCAATTAACAAAATATCATCTACGTATAGTACAAGAAATACCACCATGTTTCCGTTACACTTCTTGTATACACAAGACTCATCCAGACACTGAATAAATCCATATGACTGTATTACTTCATTAAACCGGATGTTCCAAGATCTTGAAGCTTGCTTCAGTCCATAAATGGACCGATTAAGCTTGCACACTAGATGCTCTTTGCTCTTTTCAATGAACCCTTCTGGTTGCTTCATATAGATGTTTTCTTCAAGACTTCTTTTAAGGAAAGCTGTCTTGACATCCATTTGCCAAATCTCATAATCCATATGAGCGGCAATGCATAAGAGTATCCGGATAGACTTAAGCATAGCTACCGGCGAAAAGGTCTCCTCATAATGGATTCCCTCTTTCTGAGTGTACCCCTTCGCAACAAGCCTTGCTTTGAAGGTTTCTACCTTCCCATATGTCCCTCTTTTCCTTTTATAGATCCACTTGCATCTAATGGCTTTTACACCATCAGGTGGTTCTACAAGCTCCCAGACCTTATTAGAATACATAGATTCTATTTCGGAATTCATTGCCTTTTGCCAAGATACTGCATCTATATCTTGGAGTGCTTCATCATATGTCCGGGGATCTGGTTCATGTTTGTCTGGGATCAAGTCCGAAGGCTCACCCAAAAACATAAATCTCTCGGGCTGCCTTACAACCCTCCCACTACGACGAGGCACCGTCTGTGGTTGTGTATCATGTGTGACACGTGTTGCAGTCTCTTGTAGTACTTCATCTTGTACTCTTGGTACTGAAGTAGACGTGTTCTCTCTAAGTTCTTCTAGAATAATTTTACTACTGGGCTTGTGATCCATTATATAGTCTTCTTCTAAAAACTGGGCATTGGTGCTAACAATGACCTTCTGGTCTTTAGGACTATAAAATAAACCTCCTTTCGTTCCTTTGGGATATCCCACAAACACGCGAACTTCTGTACGAGATTCTAACTTATCAGCATCTGGTTTCAGCACATGTGCTGGACTACCCCAAATCCGAATATGTCTTAGACTGGGCTTTCGCCCATTCCACAATTCTATGGGAGTAGAAGAAACTGATTTAGAAGGTACTAAGTTCAGAACGTATACTGCTGTTTCCAGAGCATATCCCCAAAACGAATTTGGTAATTCTGAATAACTCATCATTGATCTAACCATCTCCATAAGAGTCCTATTCCTTCGTTCTGCTACACCATTCTGTTGGGGTGTTCCAGGTGCAGACAATTGGGATTGAATCCCGACCTCTGATAAGTAATTCCTAAACTCTCCTAAGAGGTATTCGCCACCACGATCAGATCGTAGTGTCTTGATACTTTTACCTAATCATTTTTCCACATCAGCCTTGTATTCTTTGAACTTATCAAAGCACTCGGACTTGCGGCGCATTAGGTAAATATATCCATATCTTGAATAATCATCTATAAAAGAGACAAAATATTCAAAACCTCCTCTTGCCTGGACAGACATAGGACCACACAAATCAGAGTGAACCAATTCTAACACTTCTTTGGCTCTATACCCCTTGGCCTTGAACGGCATCTTACCTTCTAAGCAAGATTCACAAGTTGGAAAATTTTCCAACTCTAATGAACTTAAAAGTCCATCGGCTATAAGCCTCTGAATCCTACTTAAGTTAATATGACCAAGCCTTAGATGCCAAAGATATGCTTGGTTCATTTCTGAAGGTTCTTTTCTCTTATTAGAATTAGAAGATGAATTATAAATTTCCATGTTTTGCTTTGTGGAAGAATTTGGATTTAAAATATACAAATTGCCAACTAATGCACCGGAACAGATAATCACTTTATTTCTTTTAATAACTACATCGTTATTGAAAGAAACTGAATATCCATCTAAAAACAGTTTAGAAACTGAAATTAAATTCTTTCTAAAACTGGGTACATAAAGAAAATTTCTTAAAACCAAATTTCTATTTCTACTAAAAGATAAGTAGACGTCTCCCACTGCAATAACTGCCACCTTAGTAGCATTGCCCATGTAGACAGTAATCTCCCCTTCAGTCTGGAACCCCTGCAAGGAATTGCAGACATGATCATGGCTCCCGTATCTACACACCAGTGTTGGTAGATAACACCGCTAAACATGTTTCAACAACTAGAGCATGAGATATACCTTTGTTTTGGTTCCTACGAGGACCAGCCTTCCAATGTCCCGCTGCAGATGAAGCATTTGCCTTCTTCTTCACCCAAATTTTAAACCGTGACTGAGATTTATTCACTTTCTTTCCTGAGCCAGCTTCTTCTTCCTTTCCTCTTAGAAGTAGAACCATTTTCAGAAAGTGAATTTGAGAATTGTGATGAAATAATCTTTCTGCTGCTCAATAGTTCCCTAATGAATAAATCCTTTTATTCATAATATAGTTCAGGAACCGCTCAAAACTTCTAGGTAGCGTTTGAGAATCATATCGATCCGGGTTTCCCATCAATTTCTCCAAGGATCTGTATCTCGTTCGGATAAGCCATCATCTTTAGGATATGATCACTAGAGTACCCTCTTGCATGGTGGCGTCATTATCTTTCTCATGGCTTCTTGCCTAGAAGCCCTATCCCGATGACCAAAGAGTTCCTTGAGATTGTTCATAATATCATAAGTCGTTGGTAAATCTTTATGTCGATGTTGCAATACATTTGACATTGAAGCCAAAATGTAACACGCGCCATCTCATCCGCCTTTACCCATCTCTTATGATATTCAATCTCCTCTTGGGTAGATTCACCAGTGGGTGGACAAGGTTCATCAAGATAAATTTATAGCTTTCAGCAATAACAATATCCGTGTTTCTTTTCCAATCTATGTAATTTGGTCCAGTAAGTCTATTTTATGATGGACAATGGGTTGAAAGTCATCCTAAGAATCACAAATAACTTTTGGTCGAACTCTAAATTTAGAATAATATTGATTCCTCAAACAATACTATTTTAAATTAACCAACACCTCATAACACCGTGAATTTTGTATGCCACGTTAGTGTGGACGATACAATTTCAACATTTGTAAAGGAGGGTTTTAACCCATTAATTTTATTATCTTGTCAACCTAACTTTTGACAAATAAAATTAATAGTTGGTATTATTTGGTCACACAAATAATTCCGTTGGGGAGGATACTATTAGATGTGTCTAAGTGTACAACATTACTTGACACTAAGTCCATTAATAAGATTATGCCCCTTCCGCTGGGGAAGATCACACGCCTTAATTAACTTCCTATAGTCATCCAAAATCCGTCTCTAGTGATCCGCAAACAAGCTCATCCGTTATGGAGGAAGGCACTCAGAGCCAACGCGCAAGCTTGTTTGCATCACTTACAAACCAGTAATGGAGACCATGGGATTTACTTAAAAATCCCTCTCCCACTTAGTTATTTATAAATGAGGAATTTTAACTATGCTAGCCTACTAAACTTGTAAACTAACATGCACACACAGCACAATATAAAAGCAATAAATAGAAAATCTAATTTTCAACTATTATGGCTTTTATCTTTAATTGTCTTCCGTGTGTTGTCATCCGAAGCTGCTGCCATATTTGGCCACCGCCACCGGGTCTAACTGTTTCCGTTGCGCCTCTGGTCCTTAGAAGGTTCCACGCTTTGCAAGATTCGATCCGTGACATAAATAGAATTTTACATTTTTGATCCTATATTCCATAAAAGGAATGTACATGTATCTAGATCAAAAATAAAATCCTAATAAAACTAAATACAGCTCCTGTTGTATTTTAATACAATCATGCACACACATATAAATGCCCTTGACATGTCCAAGGGTCCAATCACACACATAATAACTAAAAGCCATAATAGTTGGATCCTGCATCCATAGAGTTAGCACATCCTACTATTAACCTGCCTAAATTATGTATGACATGTGCATAATTAAACTAAATACCAAATATACAGAGGCAAAACCCTTGCTCTGATACCAATTGTTGGTTGCTACTGAAAACCTATAGGTTCCACTGCATAAAAATTTTGTACAAAGGTCTGAACCTTTTCCTAGCTACCATGTGTTCTTTTAAATTAAATTTTGGATCGCTCATGAACTTAACACGCTTGATCCAAAACTTAATCTATTTGTTCTTTAGGTTTTGACTTGGATCTCCGCGGAACTTAACACGCTCGCCCAAGTCTCCTTAAGTTATTAATTCCATTAAATATTAATTTCCAAAAGGGTTCAGGATCGACGTGGCGAGGCACATGGCCTTCTTGGATATGGGAGCAACCACCACCGACTAGACAAAACCTTTAATAGAAAGCTAATATTTAATTTCCTAAAATAACTTTAGGTTAACCAAAGAGAACAATCAAATCACAAGGAAAAGAAAGAAACAAAAGAACACAGCATCGAAAAACATATTCGAAATACTAGAACGTAAGCCTCTTGTATTTGGTATTATTTCCATAAATAACTAGCATGATGCGGAAAAGGAAAAACTACTAGTTATACCTTCTAGAAAGACCTCTTGATCTTCTACCGTATTCCTCTTCTAACCTCGGACGTTGTGTGGGCAACGATCTACCAAGATGAGAAACCACCAACCACCTTCTTCTCCTCCAAGCAAGGTTCGGCCACAAAGGAAAACTTCACCAAGGAGAAAAATCAAAATACTAACCAAGCTCCAAGAGATGCTAGCTTCCTCTCCTTCTTCTTCTTCTTCTCCTAGTAGTATCCGGCCACCACAAGAGCTCCAAGGGAGAGGGAGAGGTTCGGCCACCACAAGAGGAAGAGAAGGAGATGATGGCCGGCCACACCAAGGAACAAAAGAGGGAGAGAAATAATAGATGTTGTGTCTCTTGAAGGCACCCTCACCCCTTCTTTTATATTCCTTGGCCTAGGCAAATTAGGAAATTTAATTACAATAAAATTTCCTTAATTTTCCTTGACATGAATTAATTGAGAAAAATAAAAAAAAATTTCCCAATTAACTTGAGATGGCCGGCCACATCATTGGAAAACAAAAGAGGACAAGTTTTAATCAACAATTAAAACTTCCTAATTTGTTTCCGGAAATTTTAAAAAATAAAAAATAAAATTAAAATCTCATCATGGTTGATAAAAGGAAATTTCTATAATTTTAATTTTATCAGTATGTGAATAATTTTAAAGAAAAATAAAACATCTCTCCAATCTATAAATAAGGAAAGAGATCTAATCTCTTTCTTTAATCTTTGTAGATCTTTTACAAGAGAGATATTTTAATTTTAATTCTCTTTAAAATATATCTTCCACATAATAATAAAAATTAAAATTAAATTTCTTTTTATTTTATTTGGCCGGCCCTACTAGCTTGGGTTCAAGCTAGGGCCGGCTACCTAGGCCGGCCCTAGCTTGTTCCCAAGCTAGCTTGGCTGGCCCCCATTGGGTGGGTATAGAAGGTGGGTATAGGTGGGTATAGAACTCTATAAATAAGAGGCTACGATAGGACCGAGAGGAGGAATTGGTTTTGGTCTCCCGATAAAATTACATCCCGTGTTCGCCCCTAACACACAACTTAATTTTATCAATGATAATTCATTCCACTAGAGAACTATCATTGAACATCGCACCAATCCCAAATTACATTTTGGGCTCCTTCTTATTATGAGTGTGTTAGTCTCCTGTTTAAGATATCGAATGTCCACTAATTAAGTGAGTTATCGACAACTCATTTAATTAATGTCTAAGTCCAAGAGTAGTACCACTCAACCTTATCGCCATGTCGGACTACCTGCAGGGTTTAACATGACAATCCTTATGAGCTCCTCTTGGGGACATTATTAACCTAGTATCTCTAGGACACAGTTTCCTTCTATAATCAACAACACACACTATAAGTGATATCATTTCCCAATTTATCGGGCTTATTGATTCATTGAACTAAATCTCACCCATTGATAAATTAAAGAAATAAATATCAAATATATGTGCTTGTTATTATATTAGGATTAAGAGCACACACTTTCATAATAACCGAGGTCTTTGTTCCTTTATAAAGTCAGTATAAAAGAAACGACCTCAAATGGTCCTACTCAATACACTCTGAGTGTACTAGTGTAATTATATAGTCAAGATAAACTAATACCTAATTACACTACGACCTTCTAATGATTTGTTCCTTTCCATTCTGGTCGTGAGCTACTGTTTATAATTTATAAGGTACTGATAACATCATCTTCTGTATGTGACACCACATACTATGTTATCTACAATATAAATTAAATGAACAACTACAAACAAATGTAGATAATTAGACCAAATGTGATTCTTTATTCATAATGAATGTTTACAAAGCTTAGGCTTTCAGTATACACTCCAACAGGAAGGTCGTAGTGTAATTAGGTGTTAGTTTATCTTAACTATATAATTACACTAGTACACTTAGAGTGTATTGAGTAGGACCATTTGAGGTCGTTCCTTTTATACTGACTTTATGAAGGAACAAAGATATCAGTTATTATCGAAGTGTGTGCTCTTAATCCTAATATAATAACAAGCACATATATTTGATATTTATTGTAACGACCACCCTTCTTACTACTACTACTACTCTCTAAGGATGACCGTTACTTAACTACTAACTCTACTTAACCGGTACGCTACTTAACTACGAGGAATCCCTACCGAAAATTTCGGCAGAGTCTCCCCTGTACCGGTGACCCCAAACTGGGATACAAACACTATATACACAGCCACAGGCGGCTGGAACATATTTTTCACAACCACGCAGAAATAATAACACGACACTAAAAAGAAACTATTCTAGCAATAGAAAACTATATAGCTCCAACAATAGGAAATAACTCAACTAACAATGCGGAATAGACTCAATTAATCAACATAGACAAAGGAAACAACTAATACAATCTCTATCAACTTAATAACTGAAAGAAAACTCAAAGGAGTCTTGACAGTTTCCTTAGCAAACTCATGATCTCTCCATAGTCCTGGCATCACACACCTTCATCACCACCACCTTGTCGCCTTCCTTGCTAAATCTTTTCCTTTCCTTTATCTGCAGTAGGAGGAAGTGCAGTCTATAAGCATAAAGCTTAGTGAGCGCTATCTACTCACAAAAACTCGATATGCATGTATATAAATAAAAACATGCTAAAACTGAATGCTAACATGTAAAGCTACTCATGCTCATAAATAGCAAAGGAATCAAACTAACTGAAATACTAATCATGTATAGCTAATCATGCTCAAAATCCAATAAAGGAATCATACTAACTGAAATACTAAACATGTATAGCTAATCATGCTCATAATCCAATAAAGGAAGCATACTAACTGAAATATTAAACATGTATAGCTAATCATGCTCATAATCCAATAAAGGAAGCATACTAACTGAAATACTAAACATGTAAAGCTACTAAACTTGTAAAGCTACTCATGCTCACAAGAATAATATACTAACTGCATGCTGAAAGCAAATAAAGCTAAACATGTTGAATAATCTAATAGCAAGAAACAAATAAACTACTACTGCATGCTTCAAATAACAAGAAACTAAACTTTCTAATTCTAAACATATTTGAAGCTTGTTTCATTTGTTTCAAAACTTATACTTTAATACTTTAAAATAATAATCAACTTCTCTTGGGCCCGGCATTGTACCACTTCTTAATAAGAATCGAGGTAGCTAATCCCGAAACTACTAAGATACTTCTAGGCCATGTGTCTAGGGGCAACTTGGAGCCCATCCCTTCTAGGCCATGTGCCTAGGGGCAACTTGGAGCCCATCCCTTGGATCTTGTGTCCGGTACATGCCATTTAAAAGTAAAATACTTTTTATCTTTAAATACTTCTTATAATAAAATGCCTTGGCATTTAATAAGCACCTTGTGTGCCAAAATCCCTAAAGTCTTGAATTCGGGATTTTACTTAAGGCCTTAGCCTTTTCCCTTTCTTTTCTTTATCTTCCTTTTACTTGTTAATACTTCTAAAAGTATTTAATAGGATTCTTATTTTTCCATTAGAATACATGGCTGTTCATGCTTGTTAAAATAGCAAATGGAAATAACTTTGAGCTTACTAATCATGCTATAAAATAGAGCTAAAGAAAGCAACTTTAAGCTTACTAATCATGCTATAAAATAGAGCAAAGAAAGCAACTTTGAACTTACTAATCATGCTATAAAATAGAGCAAAAGAAGGTAACTTTAAGCTTTCTAAACATGCTGTAAAATAGGCAAAAGAATGCAACTTTGAGCTCCCTATACATGCTGTGATAAGAGCAAAGAAAGCTAATCTAATCTTACTAATCATGCTACAAAATAGAGCAAAAAGGAAACTAATCTGAACTTACTAATCATGCTATAAAATAGAGCAAAAGAAGGTAACTTTAAGCTTTCTAAACATGCTGTAAAATAGGCAAAAGGAAGTAACTTTAAGCTTTCTAAACATGCTGTGATAAAAGCAAAAGAAAGCTAATCTAATCTTACTAATCATGCTACAAAATAGAGCAAAAAGGAAACTAATCTGAACTTACTAATCATGCTATAAAATAGAGCAAAAGAAGGTAACTTTAAGCTTTCTAAACATGCTGTAAAATAGGCAAAAGAAAGTAACTTTAAGCTTTCTAAACATGCTGTGATAAAAGCAAAAGAAAGCTAATCTAATCTTACTAATCATGCTACAAAATAGAGCAAAAAGGAAACTAATCTGAACTTACTAATCATGCTATAAAATAGAGCAAAAGAAGGTAACTTTAAGCTTTCTAAACATGCTGTAAAATAGGCAAAAGAAAGTAACTTTAAGCTTTCTAAACATGCTGTGATAAAAGCAAAAGAAAGCTAATCTAATCTTACTAATCATGCTACAAAATAGAGCAAAAAGGAAACTAATCTGAACTTACTAATCATGCTATAAAATAGAGCAAAAGAAGGTAACTTTAAGCTTTCTAAACATGCTGTAAAATAGGCAAAAGAAAGTAACTTTAAGCTTTCTAAACATGCTGTGATAAAAGCAAAAGAAAGCTAATCTAACCAGGATTACCTAACTTGAAACGCTAAAGATCAAGGGCTGTTTATGTCCATTTGCATGGCCCAAAAGAAAACAACTTGCTGGAATTTATGGGCAGTAGGTAGATGCATAAGGAGACAACACTGAAATGCTACAGAACTGAAAACAGGAAGCAGAAATTGCAACTGAAATGCTGGAAATTCAGTAAGCACAGAACCTAGAGAAGGAAAACAACCTTACATGCTTAACTTAAATCATTCATCTTCTTCCTATAAGACTCACGGTAGAAAACTAAAGAACCCAAATAAAAACCTTTACAACATGCTTTGAATTCAAAATGAACAAAGAACACAATTTCTTGAGCTTAACATGCTATGCTCATGAAAAGAAAAGGGCAACTTGTTGTGCAGCCCAAGTACTAAGTCTAGGGTTCATGCTAGGCCTCGGAAGCAAGGAAAAATCAAAACGGAAAACCCGAAACAACTCCTACTGCAGGTGAGAAGCAACTCACCTTGGATTTCTTGGACTTACAGCCGAGATCGGCTTCTAGGGCTTGCAGAGACTTGAAATTCTTCGATCTCTTCGTGTCTGCGTGCTCCCCTCGACGAGCCGGTCACGAATGTGTGAAGAGCTCTCGAAGAAAGGTGCTCGTCGGCCGCCGGATCGAAGCCCTAACGCCGCTGCGTTTTCGCCCGAGGAGAGGAACAGCGCCGTCGGGAGAGAAAGGTGAGGAAAAATTAGGTCTCGGGTAAAACTCAAGTTCTCCTTTTAATACCTAAACATTTCCATTATTAACTACTATATAAATATATTCGCTCTATATATGTTTAACGAAACAATTACAGCACAGCTGGTTGGCTGTTGCTTGGCTCATACTTGAAGCCGCGGGTTCGAATCCTGTCGCACCCCCTTTTTATTCCTAATTCCCTAACTTCTGCTTAAATATACTTCGTTACATATATAGTTAACGAAACACTCGCAGCCCAGTTGGTTGCGTCGTGTCCGGTTGGGTCAGTCCGACCCGAGGTCGTGGGTTCGAGCTTCGGTTTTGACAAATTTTTTTGTCAACTTCCTTTCGTCTTGTAAAAATATCAAACGACCTCCAAAAATTACGTAAAAATACTCTAAAAATTCTTAAAAATCTCTAGAATATTTTAAAAGCATTTCCAAATATTTTTATGGACTTTTAAAACTTGAAATAGGGAAAATTGGGTCGTTACAATTCCCCATACCTTATAAAAAGTTCGTCCTCGAACTTAGAATAGCTCTGGATATTTCTGTCTCATGTTGTCCTCCCGCTCCCAAGTGACTTCCTCGTGCTTCTGGTTCTGCCAGATGACCTTCACTAGTGGTACTTCTTTGCTTCTTAGTCTCTTGACTGCTCTGTCCACTATCTGTGTAGGTCTACTCTCATAACTAAGATCCTCTTGGATCTGCACTGACTGAGGCTCAATCACTTGGCTAGGGTCGTGGAGGCACTTCTTTAACATGAAGACATGAAACACATTGTGTATTGCTGACATGTTTTGTGGTAAATCCAGCTTGTAAGCTACTTTCCCAATCCTTTCTGTGATCAGGTAAGGTCCTACATAACGAGGACTTAATTTGCCCTTCTTGCCAAATCTCATCACTCCCTTCATAGGAGCGACCTTGAGGAAAACTGAATCTCCTACTTGGAATTCCAATGGCCTACGGCGTGTGTCAGCATAACTCTTCTGTCTGCTCTGGGCAGTCTCAATTCTCTGTCTGATTTTCTGGATCGCCTGAGTGATCTCATCATTCATCTCAGTCTAAATGTCCAGCTCTACTTCCATTTCTTTTCTTTCACTCGCTTCTTGCCAGCAAATATGTGATCTGCACTTCCTGTCATACAGTGCCTCGTAAGGTGCCATCTTGATAGTGGCCTGATAACTATTGTTGTAGGCAAATTCAGCTAAGCACAGATACTTGCACCCACTTCCCTTGAAATCTAGTACACGAGCCCTGAGCATATCTTCTAAGATCTGATTTACTCGCTCTATCTGTCCATCAGTCTGAGGATGGAAGGCTGTGCTGAACTTGAGTTTGGTGCCTAGTGTCTTATGAACACACTCCCAAAGGTGAGAGGTGAAATGTCCATCTCTATCAGAAACAATAGATTTCGGAACTCGATGAAGTCTGATCACTTCCTTAACGTATATTTGTGTCAACTGCTCTATAGAGTGGGACACCTTGATGGCTCGAAAATGGGCAGACTTAGTCGATCTGTCCACTACTACCCATATTGCGTCATATCCATTCGTAGTTCTTGGAAGACCTTTTATGAAGTCCACGGATATGTCTTCCCACTTCCACTCTAGTATTGGAAGAGGTTGTAACATTCCTCCTGGTCTCTGGTGCTCTGCTTTGACTCACTGGCATGTCAGGCAGGCACTGACATATTTCGCAACATCTCTTTTGAGTCCAGACCACCAGAACCTCTGTTCATTAAGTCCATGAAGACCGCTGGTGCCTTAGTCACACCAAAAGGCATGACTATAAACTCGTAGTGTCCGTATCTGGTCCTGAAAGTCATTCTGGGTATATCCCTTTCTTTAACTTTCAACTGATGGTACCTAGAGCGCAGGTCTATCTTTGAGAACGTTGTTGCCCCTCTCAACTGATCAAATAAGTCGTCGATCCTGGGGAGGGGGTACTTGTCCTTAACTGTTACTTTGCTTAGCGCTCTAAAATCTATGCACATCCGCATAGATCCGTCTTTCTCCTTAACGAACAACTCTGGAGCTCCCTGAGGTGAATGACTAGGGCGGATGAAACCCTTGTCAAGTAGCTCCTGAAATTGTTCTTGTAACTCTTTTAGCTCTGCTAGAGACATTCGGTACGAAGCTTTTAAAATTGGACCGGTACCAGGAACCAATTCAATTTCAAACTCCACTTCTCTGTTGGGAGGTAGTCCAGGTAGCTCTTCTGGAAATACCTATGGATACTCACAGACTACCCGAACATCTTCCTGCTTGGGTCTTTCTTGTTATCTTTGTCCTTCTAGTTCTGATTACTTGACTGGGGTCTCTGTTTCCCCACTGTCTTGTCTTCTATCTTGACTGGCTTGTGTTGCGTTTGTTGTACCTTGATGTTGTTCAGATAGTGCTCACTAATGCCCTGCTGACCAGCTCTTTACCAATCTATGGTCGGTGAGTTTCACTACTCACATTAGGTGTTATTTCTGGTCTCAGCATTAGGAGCATCAGTCTGACTCATTCTTTCACTGTACTTACTAACTATAGGCAAAGGTGAGCTAGCCAGTTAAATCTTTTAATCGCTTCTTCTACTGGTAGGTCACCTTGTCTGAATTCTATAAGCTTCTCATACTGTTTATTGGTGATCCGTTGACGGAATACTTCTTCGTAAAACTCTGTCTCGAGGTCAACCCAGCTCATCTGGTTGATTGCTCTCTTACTCTTAATTCGCTCCCATCACATATAAGCATCTCCAGATAGGTAGAAAGAGGCACACTTAATGGTATCAACCTTCTCGACTTCTGGTCAGTCAAGAAACTCCATTGTGCTCTCAAATGTCTTGAACCAAGCCTGGACATTCCAGGGCTCAGCTTTATGGTTTCAGTTTCAGCCACTGGATGAGGTATGTTTCTTGTCTTCTAGGTGTTGTGACGACTTCAAGGGCAACTGATAGGACTTCAGTCACCACTGTGGTCTCCACATTGATGGTTGGGGGAGTGGGAGGAGCTGGCTGCTGATTTGCCATCAGGTTGGCAATCACTTGTTGCTGCTCTACTACTTGTCTCTGGAGTTGGGCAACAACTTCAGAGAGATTAGGCTCAGTTAATCTAAGCTTTTCGTTCTCCTGATCTTGGTTCTCAGTACGAACGGTACGGGAACGTTCTCTTCTTGCCATCAAGTCAGGCAGAGGAAAAGAAAACTTAAAATTATCACTATACTTTCTAGATATATCTTACTTATACATGATTCTTGACTTTCAACACCTATGAGTAGGTACTTCTAAACATTCCTTTATCCTTTCGAAACATACATATTTGTATATGAAGAAGGAAAAATAGCAAAAACTCTTATCTACTTAAGCACTTATAAGCAATCACTCTATACTGCAAATAATAATAAAGGAAAGCAATAAAGAAAGAAGTTAAATACTTTCTTACTTGGAGACAGCAAGGATGATGCTGATGTGTGTGTGATGCTGGAGAATGGAACACTGCTCTGATACCAACTGTAACGACCACCCTTCTTACTACTACTACTACTCTCTAAGGATGACCGTTACTTAACTACTAACTCTACTTAACCGGTACGCTACTTAACTACGAGGAATCCCTACCGAAAATTTCGGCAGAGTCTCCCCTGTACCGGTGACCCCAAACTGGGATACAAACACTATATACACAGCCACAGGCGGCTGGAACATATTTTTCACAACCACGCAGAAATAATAACACGACACTAAAAAGAAACTATTCTAGCAATAGAAAACTATATAGCTCCAACAATAGGAAATAACTCAACTAACAATGCGGAATAGACTCAATTAATCAACATAGACAAAGGAAACAACTAATACAATCTCTATCAACTTAATAACTGAAAGAAAACTCAAAGGAGTCTTGACAGTTTCCTTAGCAAACTCATGATCTCTCCATAGTCCTGGCATCACACACCTTCATCACCACCACCTTGTCGCCTTCCTTGCTAAATCTTTTCCTTTCCTTTATCTGCAGTAGGAGGAAGTGCAGTCTATAAGCATAAAGCTTAGTGAGCGCTATCTACTCACAAAAACTCGATATGCATGTATATAAATAAAAACATGCTAAAACTGAATGCTAACATGTAAAGCTACTCATGCTCATAAATAGCAAAGGAATCAAACTAACTGAAATACTAATCATGTATAGCTAATCATGCTCAAAATCCAATAAAGGAATCATACTAACTGAAATACTAAACATGTATAGCTAATCATGCTCATAATCCAATAAAGGAAGCATACTAACTGAAATATTAAACATGTATAGCTAATCATGCTCATAATCCAATAAAGGAAGCATACTAACTGAAATACTAAACATGTAAAGCTACTAAACTTGTAAAGCTACTCATGCTCACAAGAATAATATACTAACTGCATGCTGAAAGCAAATAAAGCTAAACATGCTGAATAATCTAATAGCAAGAAACAAATAAACTACTACTGCATGCTTCAAATAACAAGAAACTAAACTTTCTAATTCTAAACATATTTGAAGCTTGTTTCATTTGTTTCAAAACTTATACTTTAATACTTTAAAATAATAATCAACTTCTCTTGGGCCCGGCATTGTACCACTTTGCGCGCATTCTTAATAAGAATCGAGGTAGCTAATCCCAAAACTACTAAGATACTTCTAGGCCATGTGCCTAGGGGCAACTTGGAGCACATCCCTTCTAGGCCATGTGCCTAGGGGCAACTTGGAGCCCATCCCTTGGATCTTGTGTCCAGTACATGCCATTTAAAAGTAAAATACTTTTTATCTTTAAATACTTCTTATAATAAAATGCCTTGGCATTTAATAAGCACCTTGTGTGCCAAAATCCCTAAAGTCTTGAATTCGGGATTTTACTTAAGGCCTTAGCATTTTCCCTTTCTTTTCTTTATCTTCCTTTTACTTGTTAATACTTCTAAAAGTATTTAATAGGATTCTTATTTTTCCATTAGAATACATGGCTGTTCATGCTTGTTAAAATAGCAAATGGAAATAACTTTGAGCTTACTAATCATGCTATAAAATAGAGCTAAAGAAAGCAACTTTAAGCTTACTAATCATGCTATAAAATAGAGCAAAGAAAGCAACTTTGAACTTACTAATCATGCTATAAAATAGAGCAAAAGAAGGTAACTTTAAGCTTTCTAAACATGCTGTAAAATAGGCAAAAGAATGCAACTTTGAGCTCCCTATACATGCTGTGATAAGAGCAAAGAAAGCTAATCTAATCTTACTAATCATGCTACAAAATAGAGCAAAAAGGAAACTAATCTGAACTTACTAATCATGCTATAAAATAGAGCAAAAGAAGGTAACTTTAAGCTTTCTAAACATGCTGTAAAATAGGCAAAAGGAAGTAACTTTAAGCTTTCTAAACATGCTGTGATAAAAGCAAAAGAAAGCTAATCTAATCTTACTAATCATGCTACAAAATAGAGCAAAAAGGAAACTAATCTGAACTTACTAATCATGCTATAAAATAGAGCAAAAGAAGGTAACTTTAAGCTTTCTAAACATGCTGTAAAATAGGCAAAAGAAAGTAACTTTAAGCTTTCTAAACATGCTGTGATAAAAGCAAAAGAAAGCTAATCTAATCTTACTAATCATGCTACAAAATAGAGCAAAAAGGAAACTAATCTGAACTTACTAATCATGCTATAAAATAGAGCAAAAGAAGGTAACTTTAAGCTTTCTAAACATGCTATAAAATAGGCAAAAGAAAGTAACTTTAAGCTTTCTAAACATGCTGTGATAAAAGCAAAAGAAAGCTAATCTAACCAGGATTACCTAACTTGAAACGCTAAAGATCAAGGGCTGTTTATGTCCATTTGCATGGCCCAAAAGAAAACAACTTGCTGGAATTTATGGGCAGTAGGTAGATGCATAAGGAGACAACACTGAAATGCTACAGAACTGAAAACAGGAAGCAGAAATTGCTACTGAAATGCTGGAAATTCAGTAAGCACAGAACCTAGAGAAGGAAAACAACCTTACATGCTTAACTTAAATCATTCATCTTCTTCCTATAAGACTCACGGTAGAAAACTAAAGAACCCAAATAAAAACCTTTACAACATGCTTTGAATTCAAAATGAACAAAGAACACAATTTCTTGAGCTTAACATGCTATGCTCATGAAAAGAAAAGGGCAACTTGTTGTGCAGCCCAAGTACTAAGTCTAGGGTTCATGCTAGGCCTCGGAAGCAAGGAAAAATCAAAACGGAAAACCCGAAACAACTCCTACTGCAGGTGAGAAGCAACTCACCTTGGATTTCTTGGACTTACAACCGAGATCGGCTTCTAGGGCTTGCAGAGACTTGAAATTCTTCGATCTCTTCGTGTCTGCGTGCTCCCCTCGACGAGCCGGTCACGAATGTGTGAAGAGCTCTCGAAGAAAGGTGCTCGTCGGCCGCCGGATCGAAGCCCTAACGCCGCTGCGTTTTCGCCCGAGGAGAGGAACAGCGCCGTCGGGAGAGAAAGGTGAGGAAAAATTAGGTCTCGGGTAAAACTCAAGTTCTCCTTTTAATACCTAAACATTTCCATTATTAACTACTATATAAATATATTCGCTCTATATATGTTTAACGAAACAATTACAGCACAGCTGGTTGGCTGTTGCTTGGCTCATACTTGAAGCCGCGGGTTCGAATCCTGTCGCACCCCCTTTTTATTCCTAATTCCCTAACTTCTGCTTAAATATACTTCGTTACATATATAGTTAACGAAACACTCGCAGCCCAGTTGGTTGCTGTAACGACCCAATTTTCCCATTTCAAGTTCTAAAGGGCCATAAAAATATTTGGAAATGCCTTTAAAATATTCTAGAGATTTTTAGGAATTTTTAGAGTATTTTTACGTAATTTTTGGAGGTCGTTTAGTATTTTTACAAAACCAAAGAAGTTTAAGCAAAAAGTGTTGGAGAAGAGGTTCGAACCCGCGACCTCGGGTCGGACCAAACCAAGCCAAACCGGCTTGACCAGCTGGGATAAGAGATTTATGTTAATCTCAAATAGAGTTAAATAAGGTTATAGTATAGTTGAGTTATATCCGATTACTTATAAAAGGAAATAAGTTTTGGGATTTTAGAAAACCTAACTTCTTCTCTCTAAATTCTCCTTCGCTCTTCTCCCTCGCGACGGCGCAAAGCTGCGGCGGAAACCTAGAGCGAGCTAGGGTTGGAGATTTCGGCGCCGGCGAGACTTGATTCCAGCCGCCCCTCATCCACGGTGGCTGTTCCCGACGGAGAGAAGCCCGAGAGCTCCGAGAACACGCCGGAAAAGCTGCTACCCGAGCCCTAGAAGCCCTCCTTTCCTTCTTTCCGGTTGTAAGTGCAAGAAACCCTAGGTAAGTACTACTCACCTGCGGTAGGAGTTGCTCCGATCTTTCGGTTTGTTTCCTTGTTTCCCGAGTTTCTTGAATCCGAACCATGTTATAAAGATTTTTGGCTTTGGGTGTTTTGCCGTGGGTTTCAAAGAGAGACCAAGAACTGGTTTTGTTTAATTGAGCATGTAGGATAACTCCGAATCTCTTTTGTTCTTCCCTTTGCTTCTATTGTAGTTGGATTCAGTGGTTAAGAGTAGTTGGTTATGGTTTTACCTTGCTGTGAAGATTGCTGCCATTTAATACTGCCGTGAGTTTCCTATGCATAGAAGTGTTCTGGGAACAAATTCCTTGTTCATTCGTTTAAGGATTTCGGATTTGATGTTTCCTTGTGCTTAAAACTGCCGAGAGTTTTCCATGCTTAGAGGTGTTCTGTTGAATGCTTTGAGTTGTATGTTGTACATGAATTTCCTTGCTTTAAGGTCATGTTGTACATAGTTAAAGTTGATTAGAGATTTATTTTACAGCATGTTTAAGAAGTTGAGTAGCATTCTATGTCTGTTTGTTTTTACAGCATGATTAGAATCACTAAAGGTAGCATCCTTTGTCTATTTTACATCATGCTTAAGAAGCCCTAAAGTAGTATTCTTTGTCTATGTTTTATAACATGATTAGAATCCCTAAAGTAGCATTTTTGCCCTATTTTACAGCATGTTTAGAAAGTCCAGATTTGTTTTCCTTTGCTCTATTTTATAACACGCTTAGGGAGTTCAGATTTGCTTTCCTTTGTGTTATTTTATAGCATGTTTAAGAAGTTTAAAATAGCATGTTACCTTATTTTGTATAGCATGTTTAAAGGCCTTAAAGTAGTATTCTTTGTCATGTTTTAATAGCAGGTTTAGAAGCCCTTAAAGTAGTATTCCATGCTCTGTTTCTACAGCATGATAGAAAGTGTAGAGTTACATATATTGCTTTTATTACAGCATACTTAGAAAGCCCAAAGTTAGCTTCCTTTTGCTTTATTTATAGCATGATTAGAATCATTCCATACTTGATTTTACAACATGTTTAGAAGCACTAAAATAGCATCCTTTGCCATGTTTTCACCGTATGATTCAAAGGCTTTAAATTGCTTTCTTTAGTTTAGCTTATAGCATGATCAGTAAGCTTTAAGTTACTTGTTTTATTCTGTTATATAGCATGGTTAGTTGATTATACACCCATACTTGTTAAGTATATTTAAAGGACTCCCACAATCTTTAATAAAAGATAATAAGGAAGATAAAAGAATAAGAAAGATAACAAGTAAGTCAAGCAAGAGGCTAGTACCCGACATCCAAGAGCTTGTCGTTAAACAAATCCAGGTGACCATTTCCGAGGTCTTGGCCCTGGTAGACCGAGGTCTGCTCTTTTAGGATTGGTGGCTCGCAACCCCAACCTATTAGGGAACGCGCATGAGTTGGTACTAGGCCTGGGCCCAAGAAAAGAAAACCCAAAGTAAAGAAAAGTAAAGAAAGAAAAGAAAAGTTAAGTAAGAAGGAAGAAAGAAAGAGGAAGAAAGTAAAAGATAGAAATTAAAAGATTAATTTCTAACACAAGGATACAAGAAATGAAATAAGTTCCAAGCTTAGAATAAATAAGAATGGTTAGTTTCTTTGATTCTAAGTTTACATTGTTAGTTTCTTGTTATCCTGCTTGATACTGAGTATGATTTGTATTCTGTTCATTTTCTGTATACCATGAGCACATGCAGATAGCTTTATTATTTCAGTTTCAGCACTTATGCATTTCATTTATGCATTTCGAGTTTTGTGAGATAGATTAGTACTTACTAAGCGTTTTCGCTTATAGATCTTGTCTTTTTTTCCTCCTACTGCAGATAAAGGAAAAGCTAAGATATGAAGGGAGGCGACAGGGTGGTGGTGATGATGGATGTGTGTGGTGACTGAACTATGGAGAGGTCCAGAGGGGACTAGCAAGACTTATTTATTTAGAGTTTATGTCTAGTTCATTTTCCTTATTTCTGTTATGAAATTATGAGTTATGATTGAGTTTGATGTGCATTGTAGCTTATTATGCTTCATTCTGGGAGATTGAGTTTAGTTCATGTTGCTAGATTAGTTTTTGATTATGATATGATTTATTACTGCGTGGTTGTGAATAAATTGTGATCCAGCCGCATGTGGCTGTGTATATATCTTGTGTATTATAGATTTGGTCACCGGTACAGGGGAGGTTCTGCCGAAATTTTTCGGTATGAATTTCTCTGAACCGTGATAAATCTAAGTAGAGTAGGAGTTAGGTAACGGTCGCCCTTAGAGAGTAGTAGTAAGAAGGGTGGGTCGTTACAGTTGCGTCGTGTCCGGTTGGGTCAGTCCGACCCGAGGTCGTGGGTTCGAGCTTCGGTTTTGACAAATTTTTTTTGTCAACTTCCTTTCGTCTTGTAAAAATATCAAACGACCTCCAAAAATTACGTAAAAATACTCTAAAAATTCTTAAAAATCTCTAGAATATTTTAAAAGCATTTCCAAATATTTTTATGGACTTTTAAAACTTGAAATAGGGAAAATTGGGTCGTTACATTTATTTCTTTAATTTATCAATGGGTGAGATTTAGTTCGATAAATCAATAAGCCCGATAAGTTGGGAAATGATATCACTTATAGTGTGTGTTGTTGATTATAGAAGGAAACTGTGTCCTAGTGATCTAGGTTGAGAATGTCCCCAAGAGGAGCTCATAAGGATTGTCATGTTAAACCCTGCAGGTGGACTTAGTCCGACATGACGATGAAGTTGAGTGGTACTACTCTTGGAGCTAGATATTAATTAAGTGAGTTGTCAGTAACTTACTTAATTAGTGGGCATTTGTTATCTTAAACACAGTGAGACTAACACACTCATAATAAGAAGGAGCCCAAAATATAATTTGGGATTGGTGCGGTAGTTCAATAATAGTTCTCTAGTGGAATGAATTATTATTGATAAAATTAAGTTGTATGTTCGGGGCGAACACGGGATGCTTAATTTTATCGGGAGACCAAAACCAATTCCTCCTCTCGGTCCCTATCGTAGCCTTTAATTATAGAATACTATACCCACCTATATCCACCTTCTTACCCATCCCATAGGGGCCGGCCAAGCTAGCTTGGAGACCAAGCTAGGGCCAGCCAAAGTTTGGTTCATGGGTGCTTCAAGGTGGTCGGCCCAAATTAAAATAAAAGGATTTTTATTTTTTAAAATTTTTCTTATGTGGATAACATGATTTAAAAGAGAGTTTAAAATTTTAAATCTTTCCTTTTATAAGATTTTACAAAAGATTAAGAGAAGAGCTAAATCTCTTTCCTTATTTGTAGATTAAAAGGTTGATTTTAATTTTGGTAAAAATTTTCCTTTTAACCATGTTCATGATTTAAAAGAAAGTTTAAAAAATTAATAATTCTCTTTTATTAGTTTCTACAAAAGATTAAGAAAAGATTTGATATATTTCCTTATTTGTAGATTGAAAGGAGATTTTAATTTTTAGAGATAACTTTCCGGAAATTATCCACATGTTTAAAGAAAGATTTAATTTATAAAATTTCCTTTTAACCAATCATGAAGGGATAAAAATTATTGGAGAAATTTTTTATAAAATTTCCGGAAGCAAGGAAGTTTTAATTTGTGTTTAAAATTTTTATTTGCTTGGAGATTTGGTGTGGCCGACCATTATAGTAATGAGAAGAAAAAATATTTTTAATTAAATAAATTTTTCCTTTTCATGGCAAAAGAATTAAGGAAGTTTTTATTAAAATTTCCTTATTTGCCAAGACCAAGGATTATAAAAGAGGAGGTAGAGGAGCCTTCATGGGTGAACAACCTCTATTCTTTTCCTCCCTCTCTTCCTTGGTTTTGGTGGCCGGCCCTATTTCTCTCCTCTCCTCTTGTTGGCCGAAACCTATCTTCTTGGTGGATCTCTTGTTTGTGGCCGGATCAAGGAAGGAGAAGAAGAAGAGAAAGCAAGCCTCGTCTTTAGCATCCCTTTGAGTATTGGTGGTGGCCGAAATTCTTCATCCTTGAAGAAATTTATTGTGGCCGAAATCTAGAAGAAAGAAGGAAGGTGGAAAGGTGGTTCTCATCTCGGAAGATCGTTGCCCACACAACGTCTGAGGTTAGAAGAGGAATACGGTAGAAGATCAAGAGGTCTTTGTCTTCAAAAGAAAAGTATAACTAGTAATATTTTTCCGCATCATGCTAGTTTTATTTCTTTGTAAAAATACCAAATACAAGAGGCATGCGATTCTAGTATTTCGAATTTATTTTCGATGATGTGTTCTTTTGTTTTTCTTTTTCCTTGTGATTTGATTATTTTTTTTGGTTGACCTAAAGTTATTTAAGGAAATTAAATATTGGCTTTCCTTAAAAGGCTTTGTCTAGTCGGTGGTGGTTGCTCCCATATCCAAGAAGGCCATGTGCCTTGCCACGTTAGTACTGGAAGCCAATTTTGGAAATTAATATTTAATAGAATTAATAACCTAGGTGATTTGGATCGAAAGTGTTAAGTTCCGCAGGAGATCCAAGTCTAAACCTAAAAGAACAAATAAATTAAATTTTGGATCAAACGTGTTAAGTTCCGCAGGCGATCCAAGTTTAATTTAAAAGAACACATGGTAGCTAGGAAAAGGTTCAGATCTTTGTACAAAATTTTTGTACAGTGGAACCATTAGATTTTCCGAGTAGCATCCAACTGTTGGTGCAGGAAGCATCCGACGATCGAACCTTAGTTTTGATAATGGCAAAGGATTCAAAGTTAAGTTAGTGTGTGATCTAACATGTTTGAATGAGTGTTTCAGGAAAGTCCTAGCTGCGGTTAGGCAGGTGAAAAACCCTAAGGGGTGGTAACCTTAGGTCCTAAGGGGCGGTAACCCTAGGTGGAGGAAAACCCTAAGGGGCGGTAACCATAGGTCCTAGGGGGCGGTAACCCTAGGTGGAGGAAAACCCTAAGGGGCGGTAACCTTAGGTCCTAGGGGGCGGTAACCCTAGGTGGAGGAAAACCCTAAGGGGCGGTAACCCTAGGTCCTAGGGGGCGGTAACCCTAGGTCCTAGGGGGTGGTAACCCTAGGCGAAAAGTCCAGTCGGTCTGGAAGACTGGACTGGCATCAGGTAATCTCTCGGAACAGTAGGCGTCGGGTCGACCTAGGATTTCCGGTAGGAAATCCGAAGTCAGACCCGGACAGTCTGAAGACTGTCGTTTATTCTTTACTATGTTTTATCATATTCTAACGCTGTCTTGCAGGGTATTTTGCTCGGACTAACCTTTGTTTGCAGGTGAGGAACCTGTTGGAAAAAGGTGGTCCGGGCGCCCGGGATGGATCCGGGCGCCCGGAGGTCCGGGCGCCCGGAACAGGTCCGGGCGCCCGGAGGTCCGGGCGCCCGGGACCAAGTTTTATCCCCTGCACGACTTCGCCACGTGGAGCATCCTGGTTGGTTGGCCACGTCACACTCCAGGCACCCGGAAGGGATCCAGGCGCTCGGAATGTCATATAAAAAGAGGGTCGGGGGTGCAGCCAAAGGACAACAAGACATTCTAAGCTTTCTTCTGTGAAGTGCTGCCATCTAGACGACCTTGAAGTGCTACGACTCGACGCCGACGACCCGAAGCTCAGACTCTTCGATCTTTCGTTGTCGGTATTAGTTTTAGCTTTACATTATTGCAATATCTACTGTATTCCAGTTGTAATATTTTACGAGCTTATAGTTGTTGCCCACGGAAAGCGATCAAGGATCGCGGGCCTTCGAGTAGGAGTCGTCCCAGGCTCTGAATGAAGTAAACTCCCTGTGTCGTTCTGTGCTTGCTTTACTTTTTCCGCTGCATTACTTAATCTTACGATTCCGATATTTCGAGAAAAGAAATAGCCACGAGCGCTATTCACCCCCCCCCCCCTCTAGCGCTTTCGATCCATCAATTGGTATCAGAGCGGGGTCATTTTGAATCGGTGCAACCACCATTCAAAATATTTTTTTCGTGGTATTTATTTTTTTCGGAGTCGATTAGAATTTAGCCTCATAGCTATATTCTAATTCTTTTTCGCTCGAATCGGTTTTTCTCGGAATTGGTGCAACACCACCCGAGTTCGTAGTCCATTTTTTTCCCCTACCGCACTACTAAGCCAGGACCAAGTCCTGGGACATTTTTTTTGTGTTATTTTTTCGCTCTAGGTAAAACTGAAATGGCCCTTCAAGAAGGCTACAGTACTGCCCGCCCTCCGCTATTCACCGGAGACGACTTCGGGTACTGGAAAGGTCGGATGGAGGCATATCTCCAGACTCACTTTGAAGTCTGGATGATTGTCAAAACCGGATTCAAACTGCCAACTGACACCACCGGCAAACCACTACCGTACGAGGACTGGGATGCATCCTTGATCAAGAAAGTAGAAGCTAATGCCAAGGCAACCTGCACCCTCCAGTGTGGCCTATCAAAAGAAGAACTCAACCGCGTTGGCCCCTTCAACAGCGCCAAAGAATTGTAGGAGAAGCTAATTGAACTTCACGAAGGGACATCCGACACCAAAGTAAGTAAAAGAGACTTAATTTTTAATAAATTATTTAACATCAAATTGCAGGAAGGTGAAACAGCTGCACAACTCCATGCCCAAATTCAAGATCTGCTCAATGGTCTTCATGCGATTGGACAGAAGGTAGACAACCGCGACATCATAAGGTATTCTCTAAACGCCTTTCCAAGGAACACCTTGTGGGCATCCATGGTAGATGCCTACAAGGTCTCTAAGGACTTGTCTACCATTAAATTAGATGAACTGTTTGCAGAATTCGAACTTCACGAACAGACTAATGCACGCCCGACCGAGAAAGGGTTGGCTTTGGTTGCAGGAACAGGTAGATCGCGCGAATCAAGAATCAAGCAGAGAACCGAACCTGAGTCAGAAGAAGAACCAGATTCAGAAGACGACGATGAACTTACCACCGAGATAGTCAACTTAGTTAAGAAGCTCTGCAAAAAGAAGGGCTTCAACAAGAAGGATCTCAGAAAGGCCATCCAGTCTAAAGAAGCCCAGCCAAGCTCAAAGGTTAAATTCGAAGTGACATGCTACGGGTGCAATCAGAAGGGTCACATAAAGGCAAATTGCCCGAACCAGAAGGATCCAAAGAAACTCAAAAGAAAGAAGGCATTGAAGGCAACATGGGACGAGTCTTCTTCCGAAGAATCCGACGACGAAAAACAAGAACAGACGAACTTTCTTGCCTTGACAGCCCGGGACTTCAACAACTGATCCGGAAGTGAGGACGAATCGGAAGCCGAGTCCGAGAGAAGCCATGGATCCGCATCTGTTTCCGAAGGGCCGAACCCCTCTGTAAGTAAAAGTCGTTTATACAGTTTAATTAATTATTTAATGCATAAAGTAGCAAAGTCCAAGATTCGAATTAAAGCGCTTTTGAAGGAGGTAACACTTCTTAAAGAAACGCCTAACAATGAATCCTTAACTGATCAAGTTCAGCCTGGAACCTCAACTTAAGTTCAAAAACTTGAGGAAGAGAATTCCAATCTGAAAAGTCAAGTCAAGGATTTGAAAACAACTCTAGAGCGTTTTTCCTTGGGTTCCAAGAATCTTGACTTGATTCTTGGAACACAAAGGGCAATCTACAATCGAACTGGACTAGGATATAAAAAGAAATATAAATCTTACATATCCTTAATAAACAAACCAAATAGAAAAATGGTCCAAACATGGGTTGCCAAGTCCAACCTGATCAATCAAGTTGGACTTGGACAATATTGGGTCCCTAAAGATCAAATACATTACCTCAATAGACCTTATCGAGGCTATGATCCAAGGGGAGCAAAAATAATTAAAACTCAAAATTAAAAGTCGAAATTAATATTAAACTCAAAATTAAATCCGAAATTAATATTAAACTCAAAATTAAATCCAAAATTAATATTAAACTCAAAATATTAAATTCAAAATTCTAAATTCAAAATTCGAAATTAAATTCAAAATTCAAAATTCAAAATTCCAAATTAAAATTTAAAATTAATTATCAAACTTAAAATCCAAAATTAATATTAAACTCAAAATTAAAAGTCGAAATTAATATTAAACTCAAAATTAAATCCAAAATTAATATTAATATTAAACTCAAAATTAAATTTGAAATTAAATTCAAAATTCTAAATTCTAAATTCAAAATTCGAAATTAAATTTAAAATTCGAAATTAAATTTAAAATTCAAAATTCAAAATTCAAAAAATCAAATAGAAGGAGGGTCCAGAATAGCTGGCAACTCCGAAATCTATTTACCCGACAGGGTAACCGAACTTAATCTACCCGAAATGGGTAAACAAAAGTAGATCACCCGGATGGGTAAATAGGGATAGATTAAAAAGGGTTAAAGTTTAACTTGAAGCACAGTACTGGTGAAATTTTTGGATGATAGTACGTTGGGAAAACTTGGGCATCGCATGTCTAGGAAGATATGGCTTCGACCTGGTGCATTTGGCCAAGTGGAACTAACCGAAGCTACCCTTAAATGGATCCTAACTAGTTAGACCAAGGTTTAGTATTAAGCTCAATGGGTAGGACTATTTGGGAAACCTCGAAGGCATGGTTACTTTAATGAGCTCCTTGTGACTCACCATAGCCCAGAAGTTTATCCAAAGAACGCTTACTTGTTGAATCCAAAGCTAAACCCGAATCTAACATAAAGTTAAACAAAACCCTATAAATTGAACTAATTCATCTCACAAAAAAAAAAAAAATAGGATCCCCTGATTGAAAACATACATCGGGTGAGATGACTAAGCAAAATTAAAATTTAAAAATTCCTCCAAAATTACTTAAACTAAATTTCAAATCAAATTAACTTAAACAAATTCAAAATTGAATTAATTTAAAATAATTCTCAATTAAATATCAAATCACCAAACAAACCCCCATAAAATTAACAAAGATTAGGTAAGATGCTAAATTAGGGACTTACTTCAATCAAACTGTCTTTTGATCCATCAACTACTTTATGTGTAGGAATTGGATCAATGGATGTTGGACAGTGGGTGTTCCAGACATATGACTGGAGATCGATTGAAGTTCACTAAGTTAAAACTAAAGAACCTAGGATCAGTTGCATTCGGCAACGATGGAAAACTGAAAGTAATCGGAAAAGGTAATATCGAACTTAATTCTGATTTTATTATTCGAAAAGTACTGCTAGTTGAAAATTTTAATTTCAATTTATTAAGTATAAGTCAACTATGCGATACTGGTTATTCAGTCAATTTTACCAAATCTGAATGTATAGTCAAACATGTCGATAATCCAGAAATCATACTTAAGGGCACTAGAAAAGATAATGTCTACACCATTTTTCTATCATCATCCTCAATAAAGTGTTTTCTAACACAACAAGAGGAAACTGAGCTATGGCACAGAAGACTCGGTCACACTCACACAAGACTCATTTCAAAAATGAGTCAAAATGGACTAGTTAGAGGGTTGCCCAAATTAAAAGTTATTGAAAACTCAATCTGTAATGCATGTCAACAAGGAAAACAAACCAAGTCCACCCACAAGTCAACCAATACAGTTAGAACTACCCATCTACTTGAGCTCCTTCACCTAGATCTATTTGATTCACATGGAGCCAAGTCACTAAGCAAGAACCAGTATTGCTTAGTAATAATTGATGACTACTCCAGGTTCACCTGGGTAAAATTTCTAAAAACAAAAGATGAAACCTTTGAAATATTTAGTAATTTTTGCAAATTAATAGAAAATGAAAAAGATACTAAAATTAAAAGGATAAAGAGTGATCATGGAGGAGAATTTGAGAATCACAATTTCACTGAATTTTGTGATATAAATGGGTACAAACATGAATACTCCTGCCCCAGAACCCCCCAACAAAATGGTTTAGTAGAACGTAAAAACAGAACCTTACAAGAAGCTGCTAGAACCATGTTAAACGAATATAATCTATCTAATCAATTCTGGGCTGAAGCAGTTAGTACAACATGCTACATTCAAAATAGAATCTTAATTAACAAATTTCAAAATAAAACCCCCTATGAAATTTATTATAATAAAATTCCTAACTTAAACTATTTAAAAGTATTTGGGTGTAAAGTCTTTATTTTAAACACTAAAGACTACTTAGGAAAATTTACATCAAAAACAACCCCAGGAATATTTTTAGGGTACTCAACCACTAGTAGAGCATATAGAGTATATAACAAGAATACCCTAAAAGTAGAAGAAACAACAAATATAAAATTTGATGAAGACACTATAGATGAAACTGAAGATACAGAAAATGCTAATCCAATAAACAGAGAAGATGACGAAACTCAGCCTGAACCAATTGAATCTGAAGAACAAATCACTAATTCAAGTGACATACGACCAACCAGAACAAGCACAAATCACCCATCTGACCAAATATTGGGTGATCCAACTGTAGGAGTAAGAACTAGGTCATCCTATAGAAACCAGAGTCAAATAGCCCTAATTTCAAAAATTGAACCCAAAACCATAGAAGAGGCCTTACCAGACCCAGATTGGACTATAGCAATGCAAGAAGAACTGGCCCAATTTGAAAAAAATCAGGTATGGGAATTAGTACCTAAACCCATTGACAAAACCATAATTGACACTAAATGGGTTTTTAGAAACAAGTTAAATGATCAAGGTGAAATAGTAAGAAATAAAGCCAGGTTAGTAGCTAAAGGGTTCAATCAAATAGAAGGGCTAGAGTATGATGAGACCTATGCTCCTGTAGCAAGACTTGAATCCATTAGGATGTTGTTGGCCTATGCAGCACACAAAGGATTCAAGCTATTTCAAATGGATGTAAAATCCGCATTCTTAAACGGATTTATTAAAGAAGAAGTATACGTAGGTCAACCCCCAGGATTTGAGGACATAGAACATCTAAATTATGTCTTCAAATTAAAAAAGGCTCTGTACGGACTAAAACAAGCACCTAGGGCTTGGTATGAACGACTGTCCAACTATCTAATATCAAAAGAGTTCAACCAAGGTCAAATAGACCCAACCCTTTTTGTAAAAACCTTTGAAAACGACATCTTTATAGCACAGATTTACATCGACGATATCATTTTTGGATCAACCAACTCAAAATTTTTAAAAGAGTTTACCAAACTAATGGAAAATGAATTTGAAATGAGTCTAGTAGGTGAACTAAATTTCTTTTTAGGTTTACAAATTAAGCAAACCAAGGATGGAATTTATATCTATCAAACTAAATATGCTAAGGAATTAATTAGTAAATTTGGAATGGAAAATTCAAAAATCATTAATACACCAATGGCTACTAATGTTAAAATTGACTCAGACTTATAAGGAAAACCAGTAGACTTGAAATACTATCGAAGTGCGATAGGAAGTCTACTGTACCTAACTGCAAGTCGACCAGACATCATCTTTGCAGTAGGTATGTGTGCAAGATACCAATCTTGTGCAAGAGAGTCTCACTTAACATTAGTAAAAAGAATCCTTAGGTATGTTAAGGGAACCCTAAACGTAGGACTTTGGTACCCTAGATCGTGCACCCTTGATCTAACCTGCTACTCTGACTCTGACTATGCCGGGTGCAAGCTAGATAGAAAAAGCACAAGTGGTAGTTGTCAATTTTTAGGGCACTGCCTAGTAAGTTGGTCAAGTAGAAAGCAACACTGTGTTGCCTTATCTACCACTGAAGCTGAATATATAGCACTAGGTGAATGCACATCTCAGTTACTATGGATGATGCATACCCTTAAAGACTATCAACTTGAATATCAACAAACAAAAATCTCAATTGATAACATAAGTTCAATAAACCTAACAAAAAACCCAATTCACCACTCAAGGACTAAACATATAGAAGTAAAGCACCACTTTGTAAGGGATCATGTAGCTAAGGGTGATATTATACTCAACTATGTTGAGTCCAAATCAAACCTAGCTGACATCTTTACAAAACCCTTACCTAAACTTGAGTTCAGTACACTTAGAAGACAAATAGGAATGTGTTGGGTAGAATAGATACCTTCAATTCAGTCTTTTTAATGTTTTTTTTTAAATTCTAGGCAAAACTGATTTTTCAAAATCCCTACTTTACTAGACTCTCAAAAATTGGATTTAGCCTAGGATTTCCCCTAGAAATCATGTTCCCCCAGGACTCAGCCAGAGCATCTCACAAACACCTAGGTTTACCTTGATTGTGTTTGTAAAACATAGAACGGTGTGAGATGCATAGGGTAAAGCCTGGACTCGAGAATGCTTATTTCTGTGCATCAATATGAGTCTGGGCGTTAAATATGTGATTAACAGTAATCAAATCAAGTCTTCAGCCTTAGTTAAATCTAACTGGATCAATTGACTTGACTTGACTAACTAAGTGAACACTGTTGCCCTCTAGGCAATCAGCAAGTAGCTAAACGGTTAGACAGTGGGTGAAGGACATAATAGGTTTAAGCATGTCTGTACTTAAGGGATCTGATACCTGATCAAAACAAATCTTTACTCATGCTTGGACTTTAGGGCTCTGATACCTTACTAAAACATAATGACAAGCTATTAAGAAATAAGGTTATCGCTTCTCCCTTGCCTTAAGTATTTTTGAAATACATTTCAAAAACATACCTTAAGCAGCTTTCTCAAAAACTTTCTCCAAATTTAAAACTTTCAAGTGTTCTCTACTTTAAAACTTTAAATTTTTTTCAAGTATTACTTTTAAGTTAAAAATTTCTAAAGCAGTATTATTTAAAACTTTGAAAAAAATTTTCCTTGGAAATTTTCTTTAAACCTGAATATTTTCTTTCAAGAAAATTTTTGAAGTTGAACATCTTGTTTGAAAATTTCTGAAGTTGAATATTTTCCTTCAAGAAAATTTTTGAAGTTGAAAATCTTGTTAGAAAATTTCTAAATTTGAAAATTTTGTTTGAAAAATTTCTGAAGTTGAAAACTTTGTTTGAAAATCTCTGAATTTGAAAATTTTGTTTGAAAATTTCTGAAGTTGAAAATTGTGTTTTTCTAAAGTTGAAAATTTTGTTAGCAAATTTTTGAAGTTGAAAACTTTGAAAAATATTGCTATGTTATCTCGCTCCTTGCCTAAGTTAAAAGGTTTTCTGCTAAATTCTGTCTTGAAAAATAGCTCATTTTTGATATATGGCAAAGGGGGAGAATAGAGAAATTCAAAGAAAGAAATAATAGAAATTCAAATTCAAAGAAAATATTTTAAAGGGAGCTTGTATTAAGGGGGAGCTATGTTTATGCTTATTTTGCTATCACGCCTATCTTGTTCTTATATATAACTGCATATTTTTTACTTAACATTGAATTTCGGTTGTCATTATCAAAAAGGGGGAGATTGTTGGTGCAGGAAGCATCCGACGATCGAACCTTAGTTTTGATAATGGCAAAGGATTCAAAGTTAAGTTAGTGTGTGATCTAACATGTTTGAATGAGTGTTTCAGGAAAGTCCTAGCTGCGGTTAGGCAGGTGAAAAACCCTAAGGGGTGGTAACCTTAGGTCCTAAGGGACGGTAACCTTAGGTCCTAGGGGGCGGTAACCCTAGGTGGAGAAAAACCCTAGGGGGCGGTAACCCTAGGTCCTAGGGGGTGGTAACCCTGGGCGAAAAGTCCAGTCGGTCTGGAAGACCGGACTGGCATCAGGTAATCTCTTCTGAGGGGAGTAGGTGAGGACGCGTTCCCCGTAGAGGGAATAGTAGGCGTCGGGTCGACCTAGGGTTTCCGGTAGGAAATCCGAAGTCAGACCCGGACAATCCGAAGACTGTGGTTTATTCTTTACTATGTTTTATTATATTCTAATGCTGTCTTGCAGGGTATTTTGCTCGGACTAACCTTTGTTTGTAGGTGAGGAACCTGCTGGAAAAAGGTGGTCCGGGCGCCCGGGATGGATCCGGGCGCCCGGAGGTCCGAGCGCCCGGAATAGGTCCGGGCGCCCGGGACCAAGTTTTATCCCCTGCACGACTTCGCCACGTGGAGCATCCTGGTTGGTTGGCCACGTCACACTCCAGGCGCCCGGAAGGGATCCAGGCGCCCGGAATGTCATATAAAAAGAGGGTCGGGGGTGCAGCCAAAGGACAACAAGACATTCTAAGCTTTCTTCTGTGAAGTGCTGCCATCTAGACGACCTTGAAGTGCTACGACTCGACGCCGACGACCCGAAGCTCAGACTCTTCGATCTTTCGTTGTCGGTATTAGTTTTAGCTTTACATTATTGCAATATCTACTGTATTCCAGTTGTAATATTTTACGAGCTTATAGTTGTTGCCCACGGAAAGCGATCAAGGATCGCGGGCCTTCGAGTAGGAGTCGTCCCAGGCTCCGAACGAAGTAAACTCCCTGTGTCGTTCTATGCTTGCTTTACTTTTTCCGCTGCGTTACTTAATCTTACGATTCCGATATTTCGAGAAAAGAAATAGCCACGAGCGCTATTCACCCCCCCCCTCTAGCGCTTTCGATCTATCACCAACAACTTGGTAAGAAAAATGTTCACCAGGAGAAAGAAAAGCTTCAGCAAGAAGGATCTACAAAAGATCAGTTCTCCAACCGAACCGAGGAATGTGACATGCTACGGATGCAACAAGAAGGGGCACTACAAGAATGAGTGTCCGAAATTGAAGATCGACAAAACGAAGCTTACCAAAAAGAAGGCCCTCAAAGCGGCGTGGGATGACTCCTCCTCGGACGAATCGAAGGTCGAAGATCAGAAGCACCAGAGCCATCTTGCGCTAATGGCCTATGAAGCTAAGTCGGAAGACGAATCGAAAGACGGGTCCGAACCCGAATAGAGTCACGAGTTCGTACTCGTTTCGGAAGGTTCCGAAGAGGTATACCTAACTTTAAATCGAAAGTTTTTTTAAAATTATTTCTTTCTTAAAGAGTAAATTAGATAAATTAGAAAGTGAAAACAAATCACTCCTTGAGGAGAATCAAAACCTCAAGGAACAAATTGTGAATAATAATCCAACTCAAAATCTAACACTTGAGAAGGAGAATCTAACACTAAAATCAGAAATTAATAATTTAAAAGAAATGTTAGAAAAATTTACAACAAGATCAAAAAAACTTAGATCTAATTTTAAATAATCAAAAGGCATGTTATAATAAAACCGAACTTGGATATAAGTCAAACTCAAACAAAACTTTTAAATCATTAATAACCCAACACAAACCAACAAATAAAGTCTGGGTTCCGAAAGCGTATTTGATCACGCAAGTAGGACTTAACCAATACTATATACCTAAAGAAAAAATTTATTATATAAATTCGAATAAACCAAATCAAAACCCAAAATACAAACCTAAACCAAAAAATTCAAAATCTAAATATTTTAAAACTCACCAAAACTTAGACTATCACTAAATAAATTATAATTATAAAAGAAATAGACATAAACCTAAAACCAAAAATTAAATTAACGGTCAATAATTAAGGGGATGCTCCAGAATAGTTGGCACCTCCAAAACTAACCTACCCGGAAGGGTAACCCAAACTAATCTACCCGACAGGGTACTTAGGATTAATTAGAAAAGGGGACTCAAGTTTAACTTGAAAAATGGTACTGGTGAAGTTTTGGATGATAGTACGTTAGGGAAGCTTAGTCAATACATGTCTAGGAAGATATGGCTTCGACCTGGTGCATTTGGCTAAGTGGAACTGACCGAAGCTACCCTTTATGGATCCTAACCAGTTAGACCAAGGTTTTGCACTAAGTCCAGTGGATAGGACTATTTGGAAAACCTCGAAAGCATGGTTACTCTAATGATGTCCAAGTGACTCACCATAGCCTAGAAGTTTATCCAAAAAATGTTTATCAGCTGAACCCAAAGCTAAACCCGAATCTAACACGAGTTAAACCCAAACCCTAAAATTAAACCTAATTCATCACACAAAATTATAGAATTCCCTGATTGAAAACATAGATCGGGTGAGATAACTAAGAAATAAAAATTAAAATTAAATAAACATTAATATTAAAATTAAATTAAATTAAAATTAAAATTAAATCAAATTAAATCAAATTAACATTAAATTAAATTAAAACTAAATTAAAATTAAACTTAATTTTTTTTACTTAAAAATTAATTTTAAAATTAAACTTAAATTTTGTTTTAACCAAAAAGATTATTTTAAAAATTAACTTAATTTTTTACTAAAAAATGTATTTAAAAAATTAACTTAAATTATTTTTAAACTTAAAAATTCATTTTAAAATTAAACTTAATTTTTTTTACTTAAAAATTTATTTTAAAAATTAACTTAAATTTTCCTTGAAACTTAAAAATTCATTTTAAAATTAAACTTAATTTTTTTACTGAAAATATTATTTTAAAAATTAACTTAATTTTTTACTTCAAAATTTATTTTAAAAATTAACTTAAATTATTTTTAAACTTCTAAATTCATTTTAAAATTAGACTTAATTTTTTTAACTTAAAAATTTATTTTAAAAATTAACTTAAATTTTTTACTTAAAAATTTATTTTAAAAATTAACTTAAATTTTTCTTAAACTTAAAAATTCATTTTAAAATTAAACTTAATTATTTTTACTTAAAAAATTATTTTAAAAATTAACTTAAATTTTTTTAAACTTAAAAATTCATTTTAAAATTAAACTTAATTTTTTTATTTAAAAATTCATTTTAAAATTAAACTTAATTTTTTTTTAAACTTAAATATTCATTTTAAAATTAAACTTTTTTTTTTTACTTAACAATTCATTTTAAAAATTAAACTTAATTTTTTTTTCTTAAAAATTCATTTTAAATTAAACTTAAATTTTGTTTTAACCAAAAAGGTTATTTTAAAAATTAACTTAAATTATTTTTAAACTTAAAAATTTATTTTAAAATTATACTTTTTTTTTACTTAAAAATTTTATTTTAAAATTAAACTTAATTTTTTTAACTTAAAAATTCATTTTAAAATTAAACTTATTTTTTTTAATTTAAAAATTCATTTTAAAATTTGTTTTAAACTTAAAAATTAATTTTAAAATTAAAATTAATTTTTTAAAAAAACCATTAAACTTAATTTTTTTTAATTTAAAAATTCATTTTAAAATTAAACTAATTTTTTTACTTAAAAATTTATTTTAAAATTAAACTTAATCATTTTTAAAATTTATTTTAAAAATTAAACTTAAATTTTTTTCTTAAAAATTTATACTTAAATTTTTGGTTACTCAAAAAACTCTTTCAAAAATCCTTTTTTGTTTACTTAAAATTCTTTTTCAAAAATTCCTTAAATATTAAAAAAAAAAAAAGGCCGATTCAAAAACCAGGGGTGCCCGCCCCTGGTATACTGACCTGGGGCGCCTGGAAGGGACTCCAGGCGCCCCGCCCCACTTGACCCCGGGCGCCCGGGAGGTACCCAGGCACCCGGACCACTCTATATAATAGGGGCAGCGGCCGCCCCCTTCCTTTGCACCTCATCTCTTTCACTCTTGCTAAGTTATAATCGAACTTCACTGCGAGAGCGATTAAAATCAAAATTTTCGTTCGGTTAATACGCTGCTGTGAATCAACCGAGGTCGTCATTTCTAAATAATATTTTATGATGGCTCATCGGTAAAATTCTTTCCCCTTGTCTAAATATTTAATTTGTTGCATGTTAGTTTGTTGGTTACTTAAAAATATTTTTTTATATATAATGTAGAAAACGTTCTAGATCTGGTGCTGAGCCCTCGACTGCTAGCATAGATCCTAGGTTTCCCACCGACGAACTTAGGGTTAAGTTTGAGTCAACCATTTACGTAGCCATTAGGACTAAGTGTCTAGATAACGCTTTCTTCCTACATTCTTGTGTTTCAGTTATAGAAGTGATTAGCCACTATAACTTACGGAACCTTGTTTACTGTACCGATTCAGTAAACATAGATTATGTGCTGAGTTCTATAATAACTTAGTAAGGGTAAATGATCTCACTTACGCTACTAGGGTAGCTGGTACAGATATGACACTATCCCCTACCATTATCCAGGACTTCTTAGGATTACGACCATCTACGTGTCATTTTCAGTGTTACCCCCCTAGGGATCTACCATTTGGTGATCCCTACTCACACATCACCCTGGATACGATTTATTCATATTTTTTCAGAGAGGAGCGTGTACCCACCGTCATTATGTTTAGGTCAGTTGCACTTCGAGTTCATGACTATGCACTGTATAGGGTCTTAGTTTATTGCATTTTACCACTATCCACTCGGGACATAGCGATGATGCGTCCATTCCACTCCTTTCTGTTATACGCACTTTGCCATAGACTAGATATAGATATTAGTCTACATATATTTCAGACCATTATCTACGCAGTTGGATATGTCACCAGCGCTCGAGTTCATATGCCATATTATCATATCTTGACGGCATATTTTGCTCACCGCGAGATAAACGTCACCCGAGGTAATGTTCGGGCCATGACTGAGTTCGACGTCATAGGATCTAGGAGTTTCTCATTAGCGGGTGTCCACATAGATGAGGATGACGGCGTCATGTCTTGGCGGAGGGGGCCACAGCACCGGCCAGACCCAGATGCCCAGGAGGCAGCAGAGCATGATGAGTTTATGGTTGTATTATTTGGCGACGACGCTCCAGCTCCGTCACCAGCTCCACCACCAGGCCGAGCACCCCGTCCTGCACAACGCACTCTAGGAGATCGAGTTGCTGGACTCGAGCTATCCATGGTGACTCTTCGGCAGGAGGTCTCAGACCTGAGACGAGACGCAAGACAGGACATCTCGAGCCTACGACGAGACGTGCGACAGGATATCGCGGATCTTCGACACAATCTATCTAGTTCCCACGACAATGCCCGGACCCGTCATGCTGAGTTGATCGAGATATTCCGTTCCTTCGGAACTAGACCACCCGGATCACACCCCACCTCTTCTGCGTGATAGACATCCCGACCATTATATATATTTTATCATTGTACCTTGACCTTGAGTTATGACATTTTGGAATTCACCTACTTCGGTATCTCTTAATATAATTGATTCTGACTTGTCTTATATGTTGGAGTGTATACTGAAAGCCTAAGCTTTGTAAACATTCATTATGAATAAAGAATCACATTTGGTCTAATTATCTACATTTGTTTGTAGTTGTTCATTTAATTTATATTGTAGATAACATAGTATGTGGTGTCACATACAGAAGATGATGTTATCAGTACCTTATAAATTATAAACAGTAGCTCACGACCAGAATGGAAAGGAACAAATCATTAGAAGGTCGTAGTGTAATTAGGTATTAGTTTATCTTGACTATATAATTACACTAGTACACTCAGAGTGTATTGAGTAGGACCATTTGAGGTCGTTTCTTTTATACTGACTTTATAAAGGAACAAAGACCTCGGTTATTATGGAAGTGTGTGCTCTTAATCCTAATATAATAACAAGCACATATATTTGATATTTATTTCTTTAATTTATCAATGGGTGAGATTTAGTTCGATGAATCAATAAGCCCGATAAATTGGGAAATGATATCACTTATAGTGTGTGTTGTTGATTATAGAAGGAAACTGTGTCCTAGAGATACTAGGTTGATAATGTCCCCAAGAGGAACTCATAAGGATTGTCATGTTAAACCCTGCAGGTGGACTTAGTCCGACATGACGATAAGGTTGAGTGGTACTACTCTTGGACTTAGACATTAATTAAATGAGTTGTCAGTAACTCACTTAATTAGTGGACATTCGATATCTTAAACGCAAGGAGACTAACACACTCATAATAAGAAGGAGCCCAAAAATGTAATTTGGGATTGGTGCGGTAGTTCAATGATAGTTCTCTAGTGGAATGAATTATCATTGATAAAATTAAGTTGTGTGTTCGGGGCGAACACGGGATGCTTAATTTTATCGGGAGACCAAAACCAATTCCTCCTCTCGGTCCCTATCGTAGCCTCTTATTTATAGAGTTCTATACCCATCTATACTCACCTTCTATACCCACCCAATAGGGGCCGGCCAAGCTAGCTTGGGATCAAGCTAGGGCCGGCCTAGGTATGAGATTGGGTGGCCGGCCCTAGCTTGAACCCAAGCTAGTAGGGCCGGCCAAAATAAATTAGAAAATAAATTTAATTTTAATTTTTATTATTATGTGGAAGATATATTTTAAAGAGAATTAAAATTAAAATATCTCTCTTGTAAAAGATCTACAAAAGATTAAAGAAAGAGATTAGATCTCTTTCCTTATTTGTAGATTGGAGAGATGTTTTATTTTTTATTTAAAAATTATTCACATGTTGATAAAATTAAAATTATAGAAATTTCCTTTTATCAACCATGAAGAGATTTTAAAGAGAAATTTTATTTTCCGGAAACAAATTAGGAAGTTTTAATTGATTAAAACTTGTCCTCTTTTGTTTTCCAATGATGTGGCCGGCCACTTGAAATTAATTGGGGAAATTTTATTTTATTTCTCTCAATTAAATCATGTCAAGGAAATTAAGGAAAATTTATTGTAATTAAATTTCCTAATTTGCCTAGGCCAAGGAATATAAAAGAAGGGGTGAGGGTGCCTTCACAAGACACAACATCTATTATTCCTCTCCCTCTTTTGTTCCTTGGTGTGGCCGGCCAACCTCTTCCTCTCTTCCTCTTGTGGTGGCCGAACCCTACTCTTCTATTGGAGCTCTTGTGGTGGCCGGATACTACTCGGAGAAGAAGAAGAAGAAGGAGAGAAAGCTAGCATCTCTTGGAGCTTGGTTAGTATTTTATTTTTCTTCCTTGGTGAAGCTTCCTCTTTGTTGGCCGAACCTAGCTAGGAGGAGAAGAAGGTGATTGGTGGTTTCTCATCTCGGAAGATCGTTGCCCACACAACGTCCGAGGTTAGAAGAGGGATACGGTAGAAGATCAAGAGGTTTTTCTACAAGGTATAACTAGTAAATTTTATTTCCGCATCATGCTAGTTATTTATGGAAATAATACCAAATACAAGAGGCTTACGTTCTAGAATTTTGAATATGTTTTTTCGAAGTTGTGTTCTTTTGTTTCTTTCTTTTCCTTGTGATTTGATTGTTCTCTTTGGTTAACCTAAAGTTATTTTAGGAAATTAAATATTAGCTTTCTATTAAAGGTTTTGTCTAGTCGGTGGTGGTTGCTCCCATATCCAAGAAGGCCATGTGCCTCGCCACGTCAGTACTGGGAACCTTTTATGGAAATTAATATTTAATGGAATTAATAACTTAAGGAGACTTGGGTCGAATGTGTTAAGTTCCGCAGGAGATCCAAGTCAAAACCTAAAAGAACAAATAGATTAAGTTTTGGATCAAACGTGTTAAGTTCCGCAGGCGATCCAAAATTTAATTTAAAAGAACACATGGTAGCTAGGAAAAGGTTCAGACCTTTGTACAAAATTTTTGTACAGTGGAACCTATAGGTTTTCCGAGTAGCAACCAACATTATAGACTAGGAATTTTAAAACTATTTTCAAAATCACCATTTTCAAAATTCTAAGGCAAAACACTTTTATGTTTTCAAAATTTCCTATTTTTAGAATTTCAAAACAGTTTTAGCCTTAGATTAGAATAATTCCTTAGAAATCATGTTCCCCTAAGATTAGTATTTGAGCATCTCACCAACACCCTAGGATTCCCTTGTTTGTGATTGCCAAACATAGAAAGGGGTGAGACGCATAGGCAGATTGCCTGGACTTAAGATGCTTATTTCAGTGCATCCACATAAGTCTAGGCGTTAAATACAAAATAGATATTGATCAAGTTAAGTTATTCAGTTTAGTCAAACACTGACTGATTATAATGCACTTAACTTGACTAACCAAGTGAAAGCTGTTATCTTCTGATAGTTAGTAAGTACCTAATTGGTTAGACAGATTTTACATATTAGGTTCAGGGGGAGGATTAAATCAACTTATTTTCATACTTAGTACAAAAACTATTTTCTCTACTTTAAAAGTAATGTCTTCTCTTACAAATTTTCTTCTGATCATTGAAAATCTAATTTGATAAAAAAAAATTTAAACTAGCTTTTAAATTAGATTTTATAAACTAAGGATTTGAAAAATAAATTAGTTTTGAAAAGTAGATCTTTCAAACATAGTTTTGAAATTGTTGGTTTTGAAAACTTATGTTTGAAAAGTGTCTCAAAGTTGAAACTTATTTTTTCTTGAAATTTAAAACTTATACACTTATGTTTGAAATTTTAAAACTTGGTTATGTTGCAAAAATCATCTTTTGAAAATTAATTAATACTAAGTTATGTTGCTAAATCAACTATATTTCAAAACTTAGTCGTTTTACAAACATTAAAAGTTAAATATGTTTTAAAATTTAAACTCCCCCAAGTCAACTTGACCTTATTTTCGTGCAATGTTTACATTGGCTGTATTCTTTCATTTTACATGTTCTCTCTATGTTCATGTTTGATGAATGTCAAAGGGGGAGTGATAGGTGGTTAAGTTAGTGTAACAAAAATATCAAATTTAAAATCTAACTTAAACCCTATAAATGCTTGTTTTACTTGCATATTTTCACTAACTTAACCAGGTTTTCATTCCATCAAAAAGGGGAGATTATTGGTGCAGTTAGCACTAACGGTCTAACTCAGGTTTTGATGAATGACAAATCAGGTTAAGTTAGGTTTGTCGTTGTCTAACACTCTGATTGAGTGTACAGGCGAAGTCCAGACAGGTCGACGGGCTGACCGGATGTCTGGCACGAAGCTCGGCTAGGTCGACGGGCCGACCGGATAGCTGGCACGAAGTCCAAATGGGTCGACGGGCTGACCAGACATTTGGCACGAAGTCCATCTAGGTCGACGGGATGACCGAATAGCTGGCACGAAGTCCAGACGGGTCGAAGGGCTGACCGGACGTCTGGCAGGTAAGTAAATGTAACACCCCAAATTTCATTGTTTGGGGTTCTAAAAGTGCTTATAAATATTTAGAAATGCTTTAGAAATATTCTAGAGATTTTTAGGAATTTTTAGAGTATTTTTATGGAATTTTCGGAATTCGTTTGGTATTTTTATCAAAAGAAAGAAGTTGCAAAAAATAAAGAGGTTCGACCGAGGTTCGAACCAGCGACCTCCGACCCGATCCAAGACTTAAGCGAAGCGCGATAACCAAGCACTCAAGCAGGTGTTTCATGATCAAAGTGATGGCGAAATAAATTTAAGTAATAACTAAAACCGAGAATACCCATTGATATAAAAAGGAATCGGGTTATTTCCTCACGACCAAAACCCTCTCATCCTCTCCTCTCTCGCGTGCGACGGCGCTGCTCGGGCGAAAACAAAGCCGAAACTAGGGCTTCGTCTCCGGCGGCCGGCCAAGGGGTAATTCCGTGAGCTCTTCACAGATTCGAGACCCTCTCGTCGAGGAGAACCCGTAGGCACGAAGAAGAGGCCGAGATTTCAAGCCCTCTAAAACCCTAGAAGCTTCTCTTCTCAGCTGTAAGTTCAAGAACACATAGGTAAGTGCTCTCGCCTGCAGTAGGAGTAGTTTTCGGATCTTTGTTTCCTTCTTTAGTTTGAGTTTTTCAACAGACAATTAATAGAAGTCTAATTCCAACAAGTTTAGATTTTCATTTGCTATTTATGGGGTATGAACAACCCCTTACCCTTAGCACGTTAGTTGAGTTTTCTTGCTTCTTGATTGTGCATGTTAGTATTTCAGTTTTTTAGTTTTGTTACTGACTTAGGGAGCATGAACAGCATGTGTTTTAAGTATACCATGTTGGTTTGCTCTGTTACTGCAATAAATAAGAACAACTTTATTTAAACTATGCCGTTTAGACCTTTTCTGCTTTCCAATTAGCACGGACAGCCTTACCTACGCTCCAGCATGTAGTTCTAGATGTTCCTTTAGCATCCCAGTTTGCTTGTTTTTAGTTCATGTTGAGTTATTGAGCATGAACAGATCACATATTTGAGTAGTTATAAGTAAGAAAAGACCAAGGATTTAATTTAATCCCAAATTCCAGAATTTGAGATCAAACATACACCAAGTGTTTGAAGAAATGTCGAGGCACTTCATTTTAGGAGTATTTAAAGATAATATGTATTTTATTTGAAAAGGCTAGTACCCGACTTCCGAGGTTGTCATTAAATAAATCCAGGTGACCAATTCCGATGTCTTGGCCCTAGTAAGACCAAGGTCTTTACCCTCGTAGGACTGGTGGCTCGCTACCTCAGTTTCTATTAGGGAGCACACAATGGTACTAAGCCTGGGCCCAAGAGATTATTATTTTGAAGTATAAAAGTATAAGTTTTGAACAAATGGAATAAGTTCCACATAAGTTTAAAAATCAGCAAGCTTAGTTCTTTTATTCTAGCATGCTGTTTAGACTTTCTTACAGCTATTTGCAAGCATGAGCAGCCTTACATGTTTAGCATTTCAGTCTGTTTTGATTCCTCTGTTAGCTTGACAGGTATGACCAGCCGGTCCTTTTGCTTTCGGTTCCTTTGCTATTAGATGAGCATGAGCAGCTTTTCTTTTAAAGCATTCAGTTTCTAGATTCCTTTTTGTACACATGCATATCCGAGTTTTGCGAGTTAGATAGCGCTTACTAAGCATTCGCTTATAGTTGCATTTCCTCTTACTGTAGATAAAGGAAAAGGAAAGCTACAGTGAAGGAATGTGACAAGGAGGTGTGGGATGAATGTGTGATGTCTGGACTATGGAAGCCTTGGGACCTTGCTATAGAATTTATTAAAATTAATTCCTTACTTAAGTTGATAAGAAAATTTTGGAATCGAATTTTCTATTTCATGCTGCTAGGGGATTCATTGATGGGTTAACTATTTTCCTTATTGTTAGCTAAGGTTGCCTGGAAATTTTAATATGATACAGTCATTACACTTGAATTGCATGCATTAGTTGCTGTAAGTTACATGTTCTGTTCTTACTTTCTGGATCAGTTAAAGGGGGTTAAGTGTTACTATCTTTAGAGTAAGCAATATCAGTTAAGTAGAATGAGTAGTTAAGTAGCGTCCACCCTTAGAGAGTAGTAGTAAGGAGGGTGGTTGTCACAGGTTGGTATCAGAGCAGTCCCCATTCTCCAGCATCACACACACATCAGCATCAGCCTTGCCGTCTTCAAGTAAGAAAGTACTTAATGTTTTTATTTATTATGTCTTTCCTTATTAATTGCAGTATAGAGAAATCCTTAGAAGTATTTGCTTATGTGGGTTTAAGTAAGATAAAAGTTCTTGTTTTTGTTTTCTTTCTATGTTTATATATATATATATATGTCTAGAGAGTATAGGGACGATTTCAATTTTCTCTCTCTACATGACTAGATGGCAAGAAGAGGGCATCCCCGTACCGCTCGTACTGAGGACCGAGCTCAAGAGAACGAAGAGCCCAGAACAACTGAGCCTAATCTCTCTGAAGTTGTTGCTCAACTCCAGAGACAAGTAGCAGAGCAGCAACAAGTAATAGTCAATCTGATGACAAATCAGCAGCCAGTTCCTCTCCCTCCCCCAACTATCAATGTGGAGACCCCGGTGGTGGCTGAGGTTCCACCAGCTGTCCTGGAAGGTGCCACGGCACCTAAACGACAAGAAGCATACCTGATACAGTGGCTGAAGTTGAAGCCAGAAAGTTTCTCAGGCACGACTGAGCCCTGGGATGCCCAGGCTTGGTTCAAGATACTGGAGAGCACAATGGAGCTTCTTGACTGGCCAGAAGTCGAGAAAGTCAAGTGTGCCTCCTTCTGCCTATCTGGAGATGCTCGTGTGTGGTGGGAGAGAGTTAAGAGCAAGAGAGCAGCCAACCAGATGAGCTGGGCTGACTTTGAGATAGAGTTTTACGAAGAATTCTTCCGCCAACGGATCACCAATAAACATTATGAGGAGTTTATAGAATTCAGACAAGGTGTCCTGCCAGTAGAAGAAGCAGTCAAAAGATTCAACAGGCTAGCTCGGCTCTGCCCAGAGTTAGTGAGTGCAGAGAAGGAACGAGTTAGACTGATGCTCCGAATGTTGAGACCGGAAATAGCACTTAATGTGAGTAGTGGAACTCACCGGCCACAGACTGGTGAAGAGCTGGTCAGCAGGGCATTAGTCGCTGAGCACTATCTGAACAGTATCAAGGCACAATAAATGCAACTCAAGCCAGTCAAGATAGAGGACAAGATAGCAGGGAGTCAGAAACCCCAGGCAAGTAAGCAGAACTGGAAGGGCAAGGATAACAAAAGGAAACGATGGAATACAGGAGGCAGCTGAAAGGGAGGTCCAGTAGACAAGCAGGCCAAGTTCACTCCCTGCCCTAAATGTGGGAGACTACATCCAGGAGCCTGTCTTTTGGGTATGACTGGATGTTATTCATGTGGTCAAGAAGGACACCTGGCTAAGGCATGTCCTAACAAACTCAAAGCACCTTAGAAACAGGCAGAGCAATACGGGAATAAGCCTCAGTTACACTACATGCCTGTAACTCTGGAAGGACCCCAGCTCAGTCAAGGAAGGTTGGAAGCCCCACCAGTTCCAGCCAGTGCTAGAGTATTCTCCCTCACTAAAGAGGAAGCTACTAGTGCCTCTACGGTCGTAACAGGTCAAGTAGTTATTTTTCAACATTTAGCTACTGTACTATTTGATACTGGGGTGACTCATTCCTTTATATCAGTACCCTTTGCCAAAGAATTCCAGGTGCCTACAGAGAGCATGAACTCTAAGTTCTTAACAACCCTACCTTCTGGGGAAGTCATGGAGTCCAACCAGTGGCTTCGGGCTGTACCCGTCAGTATTCTGGGTATGGATTTCCTCAGCAAGTACAGTGCTTCGGTGGACTGCCGCAGAAGGAAGGTGATTTTCAGCCCAGAAGGTGAACCATCCTTTGAGTTCACGGGAGTGCCAAAGAGGAAGACCCAGAAATTCCTCTCTTCCCTAACAACCCACCAGATGTTAGCTAAAGGGTGTACTGGTTTTCTTGCGTACATTGTGAATACATAAGAATGAAAAGGACCCAAGCAGGAAGACGTTCGGGTAGTCTGTGAGTATCCAGAGATATTTCCAGAAGAGCTACCTGGACTACCTCCCAACAGAGAAGTGGAGTTTGAAATTGAGTTGATTCCTTGCACCGGTCCAATTTCAAAAGCTCCGTACCGGATGTCTCCAACAGATCTGAAAGAGCTACAAGAACAACTCCAGGAGCTGCTTGACAAAGGTTTCATCTGCCCTAGTCATTCACCATGGGGAGCTCCAGTGTTGTTCGTTAAGAAGAAAGACGGATCTATGCGGATGTGCATAGATTATAGAGCGCTGAACGAAGTAATAGTTAAGAACAAGTACCCTCTTCCCAGAATAGATGATCTATTTGATCAGCTAAAGGGGGCAACAGTGTTCTCTAAAATAGACCTGCGCTCTGGGTACCATCAATTGAAAGTGAAAGAAAGTGATATACCCAGAACAGCTTTCAGGACCAGATATGGACACTACGAGTTTGTAGTCATGCCTTTTGGTGTGACTAATGCACCTGCGGTCTTCATGGACTTAATGAACAGAGTGTTCAGAGAATACCTCGACAAATTCGTCATTGTTTTCATCGACGACATTCTGATTTATTTAAGATCCCTAGAGGAGCATGATACACACTTGAGAATCGTACTGCAGACCCTTCAGTAAAAATAGCTTTATGTCAAATTCTCAAAGTGTGAGTTCTGGTTGGAGCAGGTGGCGTTTCTAGGTCACATCATTTCTAAAGAAGGTATCCAGGTGGATCCTGCCAAAATAGAGGCGGTCAACCACTGGTGTAGACCCAAGAACGCCAGGGAGATCAGAAGCTTCCTTGGTTTAGCTGGGTATTACAGGAAATTCGTGGACTTTTCCAAGATAGTCTCTCCACTAACAGCCCTAACTAGGAAGAACAAGAAGTTTGAATGGTCAGACAAATGTGAGCAAGATTTCCAAGCATTGAAGAAAAGACTGACTAGTGCTCCCATTCTGACTGTTCCAGAGAGTGACAAGAGTTTTGACATATACAGTGATGCTTCCAAGATGGGCCTTGGAGCTGTTCTCATGCAAGAGGGGAAGGTTATAGCTTATGCTTCCAGACAACTCAAAGATATGAGAAGAACTACCCCACTCATGATCTTGAGCTGGCAGCTGTGGTCTTTGCACTAAAACTTTGGCGACATTATTTGCATGGAGTTCAGTACAGAATCTTCATCGACCATCAGAGCTTGAAGTATTTCTTTACCCAGAAAGACTTAAACATGAGACAGCGCAGGTGGATAGAGTTGGTTAAAGATTATGACTGTGAGGATGCACTAAGCCGAAAATCCAGTGCAACCCTGATGCCCTTGTCATCATTAGCACTGCCACTGCAGAAGGAATTGTCAGACTTTGGAGTTGAAATTATTTATGGGCAACTCTCGGCATTGACCTTAAAGTCGACCCTGCTTGAGGATATACAAAGAAAGCAAAGTGAAGATCCAGATATCCAAAAGATCAAGCAAGGGATACAAAAAGGAGAAAATTCAAAGTTTCGAGTATCAGACAGTGGAATCCTCTATCAGGGGAGCCGCCTTTGTGTCCCCAATGATGAGGAATTGAGAAGGAAGATTCTAGAAGAAGCTCATAGTACACCGTACTCAATGCATCCTGGTTCCACCAAGATGTATCAAGATTTGAAATAGAGATTCTGGTGGTCTGGACTCAAGAGAGATGTTTCAAAATATGTTAGTACCTGCCTGACATGCCAGAGAGTCAAAGCAGAGCACCAGAGACCAAGAGAAGTCCTTCAACCCCTTCCAATACCAGAGTGGAAATGGGAAGAAATATCCATGGACTTTATAACAGGTCTTCCAAGAACTACTAATAGATACGATGCGATATGGGTGATAGTGGACAGATTGACCAAGTCTGCCCATTTTCTAGCCATCAAGGTGTCCCACTCTATAGAGCAGTTGGTACAGCTATATGTTAAGGAAGTGATCAGACTTCATGGAGTCACGAAGTCGATTGTTTCCGATAAGGATGGGCGCTTCACCTCTCATTTTTGGGAGTGTGTCCAGAATACATTAGGCACCAAACTCAAGTTCAGCACAACCTTCCATCCCTAGACTGATGGACAGACAGAACGAGTAAATCAGATTTTAGAAGACATGCTCAGGGCTTGTGCATTGGATTTTAAGGGTAGTTGGTGCAAGTATCTGTACTTAGCTGAATTCGCCTACAACAATAACTGCCAGGCCACTATCAAGATGGTACCTTACGAGGCACTGTATGGTCGAAAGTGTAGATCACCCATTTGTTGGCAAGAAGCAGATGAAAGGAAAGAAATGGAAGTGGAGCTGGGCATTCAGACAGAGATGATGGATGAGACCTCTCAGGCTATCCAGAAGATCAGACAGAGAATTGAGACTGCCCAGAGTAGACAGAAAAGTTATGCTGACACACGCCGTAGGCCACTTGAGTTCCAAGTAGGGGATTCAGTCTTTCTCAAGGTCGCTCCTATGAAGGGAGTGATGAGATTTGGCAAAAAGGGCAAGTTAAGTCCTCGCTACGTAGGACCCTACCTGATCACATAGAGGATTGAGAAGGTAGCTTACAAGCTGGACTTACCTCAAGACATGTCAGCAATACACAATGTATTTCATGTCTCCATGCTAAAAAAGTACCTCCACAACCCTAGCCAAGTGATTCAGCATCAGTCAGTGCAGATCCAGGAGGATCTTAACTATGAGAGCAAACCTACACAGATAGTGGACAGAGGAGTTAAGAGACTATGAAATAGAGAAGTGCCACTAGTGAAAGTCATCTAGCAGAACCAGAAGCACGAGGAAGTTACTTGGGAGCGTGAGGACAGCATGAGATAGAAATATCCAGAATTATTCTAAGTTTGAGGACAAACTTTTTATAAGGTATGGAGAATTGTAACACCCCAAATTTCATTGTTTGAAGTTCTAAAAGTGCTTATAAATATTTAGAAATGCTTTAGGAATATTCTAGAGATTTTTAAGAATTTTTAGAGTATTTTTATGGAATTTTCAGAGTTTGTTTGGTATTTTTACCAAAAGAAAGAAGTTGCAAAAAATAAAGAGGTTCGACCGAGGTTCATAACCAAGCACTCAAGCAGGTGTTTCATGATCAAAGTGATGGCGAAATAAATTTAAGTAATAACTGAAACCGAGAATACCCATTGGTATAAAAAGGAATCGGGTTATTTCCTCACGACCAAAACCCTCTCATCCTCTCCTCTCTCGCGTGCGACGGCGCTGCTCGGGCGAAAATGAAGCCGAAGCTAGGGCTTCGTCTCCGGCGGCCGACCAAGGGGTAATTCCGTGAGCTCTTCACAGATTCAAGACCCTCTCATCGAGGAGAACCCGTAGGCATGTAGAAGAGGCCGAGATTTCAGCCCTCTGAAACCCTAGAAGCTTCTCTTCTCGGCTGTAAGTTCAAGAACACATAGGTAAGTGCTCTCGCCTGCAGTAGGAGTAGTTTTCGGATCTTTGTTCCCTTCTTTAGTTTGAGTTTTTCAACAGATAATTAATAGAAGTCTAATTCCAGCAAGTTTAGATTTTCTTTTGCTATTTATGGGGTATGAACAACCCCTTACCCTTAGCACGTTAGTTGAGTTTTCTTGCTTCTTGATTATGCATGTTAGTATTTCAGTTTTTTAGTTTTATTACTGATTTAGGGAGCATGAACAGCCTGTGTTTTAAGTATACCATGTTGGTTTACTATGTTACTGCAATGAATAAGAACAGCTTTATTTGAACTATGTCGTTTAGACCTTTTCTGCTTTCCAATTAGCACGGATAGCCTTACCTACACTCCAGCATGCAGTTCTAGATGTTCCTTTAGCATCCCAGGTTGCTTGTTTTTAGTTCGTGTTGAGTTATTGAGCATGAACAGATCACATATTTGAGTAGTTATAAGTAAGAAAAGACCAAGGATTTGATTTAATCCCAAATTTCAGAATTTGAGATCAAACATACACCAAGTGTTTGAAGAAATGTCGAGGCACTTCATTTTAGGAGTATTTAAAGATAATATGTATTTTATTTGAAAAGGCTAGTACCCGACTTCCGAGGTTGTTGTTAAATAAATTCAGGTGACCAATTCCGAGGTCTTGGCCCTAGTAAGACCAAGGTCTTGGCCCTGGTAAGACAAGGTCTTTACCCTCGTAGGACTGGTGGCTCGCTACCTCAGTTTTTATTAGGGAGCGTGCAATGGTACTAAGCCTGGGCCCAAGAGATTATTATTTTGAAGTATAAAAGTATAAGTTTTGAACAAATGGAATAAGTTCCACATAATTTAAAAATCAGCTAGCTTAGTTCTTTTATTCTTACATGTTCAGATTTTCTTATTGCTATTAGATGAGTATGAGCATCTTTACATGTTTAGCATTTCAGTCTGTTTTGATTTCCTTGCTATTAGATGAGCATGAGTAGTATTTCTTGTAAAGCATTCAGTTCTTAGACTTCTTCCTGTTCATATGCATATTCGAGTTTTGTGAGTTAGATAGTGCTTACTAAGCATTCTGCTTATAGTTGCATTTCCTCTTACTGCAGATAAAGGAAAAGGAAAGCTGTAAGATACCGAAAAATTTAATAATAAATGTTATTGGACGAAAAATCTTATTGGATTTTTTTGGAATTTTTAGAAATTTATCGGGATTTAAACGGAGTCCGTATGACTCGTTTTGAGGGGATAAATTATGGGTACAGTGGAGGCCTAATTGGAATACCCAATTAAAGTGGGATTTGATTGAGGAATTAACTTAGGTTTTAATTACCTAAACCTAAGTTATATATGCTAATTAAACCTAATTTGCTTTCTTCTACCGATTCTTCCCCCAACTTCTTCCCCGATTCATTTCGTCCCGAGACTCACCAGCGATCGGTGATCTCCCTCTTCCCCTCTCGGCATCGCCGGCGCGAGCAACCACCGGAGCGTTGAAGGGGAAACGACTGGCCGATCTTTCTTCCTCCCTCATTTTCCCCTCTTCTGCTTCCTCTCACGTGCACGGACGACCCTACGCCGACGGCTTCCCCGACGATCTCATCCTCACCGCGTCATTGGAGGAACGCCGCCGGATCTTAGAGATAAGGAGGTTATTCGGATCATATCTGGTGGAGCATTCGTCTTCTCTGCTGGTCCTTGCGCGCGGTCGACAGCGATTGGAGGGACCCGATCTAGGGCACAACAAGATTTTGGATCGCAACGCCCTCCTAGCCGATTGACCACCTTCAATCCTCCTCCTGGATCCGATCACTGGGGTATGCTCTGTATCTTCCCACTAGACGGATCGAATAGGGTGATCAACCTTGGTAAGCTTCATCCGAATTCATATGGAGTCAAGGTCTTGCCTTAATTGTTTCCAATTTTTGTTCTTCTTTCTGTCCTGGAATAGAGAAAGCATTGGATCAGTATGTGGTGGACCTTCCTTGTTGCCGGCCATTGCCAATTCTACTTCTTTAAGCTGTGCAGGCTTCGGGTGAGAAGGTAAGGGGCTGTTGAGGTGAGTTTTGTATTGTGGATTAGGGCTTCAACAATCCTTTGCTGTATAATGGATTTTCTGGATTGATTCTTGGAGAGAAAAGTGTGTGTATGTGCTCTTGTAGTTTTCGGACAGGGGATCATAGTGTTGTTGAGCTACTGGATTTGTTGCCATACCTCAAGGTGAGTGTTTTCTAGTGATGTACCTATGGTATTCTCATTACTATGATGCTAAATTAGGTTTTCTAAGGAATCTAGGGTTTTATGCTTGCTTAGATTATAAATGGTGAGTAGATGTATTGATTTAACTCATATTGATATTAGATTATGGATTTTTGGATTGGATGAGTTATGGGTTGGATAATTGAAGCATGTTAACAAGAAGAGTTAACTAATTGAATTGGATTAATTCATGAGGAGTTTTGATTGGATTAATTAATGATTGTGGATTATGTTTGGTTTAGAAGGAGTTGGATTAAGGATGGATTTAATATCGTATTAGATTTGGATCATTAGGTGGAGTTAAACATGATCGTTATTGGTTTGTGTTGGATTGATTGAGGATTGTTTGGAGGATTAATCAGAGATCAGATTTAGTTGGAGTGATCCTAGTTGGGTTGGGGATTTTATTTAGCTATTTAATCATATGAATTTAGCTAAATGAAATATATGTATTGATTTATGCAGGACTTTGATATGGGATGTTCATTTCGATATGGGCGGTTCTATTGATACGAGATATATCAAGGCGGGTATTTCTTCCTTGACCTCTATGTAGATTTTCTTATACTTAGTGCATGGTTATTATTTGATGAATTAGGCTGCTTTATCTTATATCATGACTGGTAGCTGTTTTTCCTGCATGATACTTATGCTTGACCCTTGTGATGATCTATTCAATTCATATACAGTCTCTACTCTTGATATCTACTCTGTTGTGATTTCACGTGTAGAGTATGTCTTGTAGGGATTGTCGGGTTGTTGGTATTACCATGCTGATTGGTTATATGATGTGGACTGTACATAGGTGGTATGTGTTATAGGAGTTATCTTGTTGACCGTGCATTTACATGTGGTGTGTACATACGTATTTGTCATGTACTTTTGGAGGAGTCGTGTTGATTGTATATTTAGGGTATATACACCTGTCTGTTGTGTTTTACTGGAGGATACATGTTGATTGTACTTATATTTTGCGTACATGTGTCCGGTGGAATCATTGGAGATTTTTTGTTGATGATACATGTGTAGTGTGTACATATGTTTGGTGGGATACGTGGAGGTATCATGACGATTATACTCTTGTTGGAGGTATTTATGAGGCTTGGGGTGGTTGCATGGATGATGATTATATATATAAATATATATCATGTTCATCATTCATTGCATCTGATGACCATTATCTCCCTTGTGGTTGAGAGAGTCATCAGTTGGTTTGGGAATAGCATCGCACACTCGGCCACTCATGGGTAGTGGTAGCTGGAGCAGTTGCTGCTAGTCCTGTCGTGCCACCCGGTCACGAGGTTTTTGTGAGATCCGGCGTTGTGAGCAGTCAGGGACCCTGATACTATGTAGCTAGATAGTTACTAGTGGATTGTCCGCCTCGACCACTATATAGTGGGCTGGAGGGTAGTACAGTCGTCACAGACCCAAGCCTCTCGGCCATACAGGGGTCGTGATATCTGGAGAGGTGACGGGGGTGACCATGGAGCATGCATGCACTTTTGCATATGATGCGCGGTGCATCTGGGGGTTATATTTGCATACATGCCTAGTAGATACTAGTTGCATGTGATTGTCATTGTTGCATTTGTTTGAGATATGACTGTTGCATTTGGTTGCCATGCTGCATACATGTCATTTATTTTACATGTATATGCAGTCGTATTTATATTGCACAGGTGTTACGGGTATATCTATTGCAAATCCGGTGAGTTTACTGATCATTGTACCATGTGTTGATTCCAGATTGGGTATGTATCTGTCATTATGTTAGTTGTGGTTTGTACAGTTTATATGTCAGGTTATTATGTCAGATATGTTTAGTTGCATTGATTATGATAGTATGATCATGTTCTTTATTCCCTATTGAGACTGTATACTTGTGATCTCCATGTTTGTTTATGGACCATGCACTATCTTTTCTATTACCCGCTGAGTTACCTATACTCACCACCGCATGTATACATTTATGTTTTCAGGTATCTTGTAGATGGTTGGTGTCGCTCGGAGTATCCTGTCTGTCGGGTCCTACGTCACATCCGAAGGCCGTGCTTATTTTCTTTTGTATATCTTTTTATTATTTTTGGCATTGTATTTATGTGTAGCCATGTGGCTATCTTATGGTTTTGGGTGTTGTATTTGTGTTTAAGTCATGCCGGCATGCATTGTATTTATTTGTGTTGTGTGGACTTTCCTTCATTTTTCCGTTGTGTTTTAGTACAGCCTGTGAGCTGTTTTATATATAACTGCGTGGTTGTGATTGTTTCATTCCAGCCGAGTGGGCTGTTATTATAACTGCGTGGTTGTGTATATAAATATTCTAGTCGCATGTGACTGATGTATTTTTCTTGTATAGATGCTTCAGATTATCACCGGTACAGGGGAGATGTTGCCGGATTTTTGTCTGGCAGAGACTCCTTTAGGGGCGTGACAATTTAGTGGTATCAGAGCAGGTACGATGCCTATTTTGTTTCATGTTCTGGATTTTCGAGATTTATCTGATACCAATTTGGTATCAGAGCAGGTACGATGCCTGTTATTCATGTTTTTGGATTTTGTGTTTCGATTTTCTTGATGTGACTTTTCGGGTTTTGGGACCAGGCAGCAGCAGGACATCTCCAGGCTATAGGAGGTATGTTTGCATATTGTTATCATGCATTTCTGTTGGTGTATGTATTGTTGCCCATATAGTTATGATGTGTGTTAGTGTTCTCTTGTTAGTACTTGCTTATTTGTTTGTACCATACATTTCATGTGTTGGGTCAATCACTGATCACGGTTGACCTACTGGAGATCAAGGATTTACAGTCTCAGGGGATTTCCTCATATCATACTACTAGTAGTCTTGGTGTCTGTTACTACTAGTTGGTTGAGAGTTAGAGTCTCATACTAGTCTTGGTTACTATTAGTTGGATAGTGGATAGTATTTGTGTACTACAGTTGACTCTGTTAGTAGAGTACCGGTTTACTCCTATTAGTTCAGTTAGTTTAGGATTGATTTACCTGATTGACTGACGTAGTAGGGGTTTGATTTATCTTAGTTGGTTTTGTACTCCTGTTGTTTTGATTAGTAGAGTATTGATTTACTCATGTTGGTTAGGTTAGTAGATTACCCTTGTTGACTTAGGTAGTTAGGTATCGATTGACCTTAGTTAGTTCTATCAGTGGATAATTGTTGTACTTTTCTTGGATTTGTTAGTAGATGACTATCTGTTTTGTTGGTCCGACCAGTAGGGGACTGACTTACTCTATTTTAAGAGATTCCTATCTTTGGGATACTCGTGCTTGGTTAGATATTTTGGGAGACATACTTGAGTACATGACTTATATAGTCATGGGAAGGACTGAGTTAGCCGTATACCATTGTCGGCTTGGTCAGCCTGTAGAGGATTGTCGTATCCTATTCCATGGGGACTTTGACTATGGATTGTCTGTACCTAGTTGGAGGACTTAGAAGGTACATTCAGATAGGATACTGCACGGTGTGGAAAAGTGTAAGGCTACATGCTTAACACTTATGAGATACAACCGTTACTAGTGTATAACTTGGGGAGTACATTCAGATTTATGATTTGTACTGACGTGCAAGAGTTGAAGTTAACTGCTTAACCTTTACATGACCCGGTACCACGTGAAGGAAGAAGCAGGGAATGCTTTTTGGAGATCAGGTCATCACTTAGTGATTTCCTTGAGGTGTTTGGAGAGAGAGTAGTTCTCTACCTCTTTCGGTAGCATGGTGGTTTATAAGGCGATGACTAGTAGACTCGCCTATCATTGCTCTATGGGAGATCCTGACTCATACACCTATTGGATGTAGTTAGATATGCTTGTTGTATTTAGTGTTCCTCTATCATTGTTTAGGAGACTATCTGTATGATTGATTGATATTGAGGATGATTTTAATTGGTGAATATTGTGAGATCAGGTGTGGTGATAGGTTGTCCTTTGATGATCTATTGGTGAATATTTGATTTGATGATATACTATTTGGTCCTTAAGGTTGATAATGACATGGAGTGTTGCATATGTGTGATATATATAGATTTGTTGATTTGTAGTTGATGATCAGATCACATATTTGTTGGGGATCTTATGGTGGAGAGTGTCTGTTGTGTGGATATTTTGAGTCCTTGGATTTATCATTTAGGTTTACAGTACCCTAGACATTATGTTTTTATGGACTCAATGAATTTGGTATTCGTAGGGCGTTTGGATCAGTTTCACTGTCTTCATTGATGATGTTGTGATTTATTCCTGATCCGAGGTGGATCACGTACACCATCTTCGCATAGTTCTAGAGATGTTTCGATGGGAACATCTATATGCGAAGTTTAGTAGTGCGTATTTTGATTGTCTTCTGCGAGATTTCTGGGACGCATTGTCTTTAGTAGAGATATATTAGTGGATCTATGGGAGTTAGAAGTTGTTACCAGTTGGAAGTAGTCGTAGTCTATACCGGAGACTCGCAGCTTCCTTGATCTGGCTAGATATTATCGGAGATTGGTTGAGGGTTTCTCCAGTATTGTTATGCTGTTGACTAGATTGTCTAGGATGGTATGGAATTTTCCTAGATAGATGATTACGAGATCAGTTTCAGGAGTTGGACGAAAAGCTGTTAACTGCACTCTCTTAGTTGTACTTTCTAGTGTAGATGGATTTGTACTCTATACAGATGTATCGTATCTGGGAGTCGGTGCAGTTCTGATATAGCATGAGCGGAGTAGTCTCGTGCTAGTGGTGAGAATTCTCGTGTAATGAGAATGATATTCTTTATTTTCGTGGGAGATCATGTGTATTTTCGCGTCACTTCTTATCCGGGAGGAGTTACTGCAGGAAACACATTGATCTGGATTTGTGATACATTCGGTTGACACCTGATGTAGGGAGACTGAAAGCATTTTTATTGGTGGAACGACATGAGGAAGGACATCACGGATTTTATAGTTTGATGTCTAGTATGTCAGCAAGTGGAGGCTGAACATCAGAGGTTAGTAGGATTACCTCCGATGATTTGGATACTAGAGTGGAGTTGGGAGCATGTTATGACGGATTTTGTTGTGGGATTATCCAAAACATGGAGAGGACATTATGGTTTGGGTAATCATTATTGGGTGACGACTTTGCTCCCTAGCCATCGATTTGTGGGACGAATTCTTTTGGATTGAGTATTAGGATTATACTGTGGGGAGGTTATTGGACCTTATGGTATATCTCTGAGGGTTGTATTGGATAGAGATTAGTGATTTCATGTCATGGTTTTGATTTTGGTTACAGCAGACTTTGGATTAGGAGTTTCACTTTAGTATAGATTTTCATCTCAGACTGATGGATAGTTTGAGCGATTTATATTGGTGTTGGAGGATCTATTGATAATAGATTTTGGATTTCAGAGGTAGTTGATTTAGCCACAGTTGGTTAGACAGTAGTGTGAGAGTAGCGGAAGTAGGGTGAGCTCATAACCCACAGAGTCATTCTTTATGGTTGGAGATTTGTTCATCATACTTGGATAGAGTGGTATGCGAGTATGTTGATTGGTACCGCATACCACTCTATCCACTCAACCTTGGATGAGGGTCCCTGAGTTGACCAGTAAATTTCGGGACCAAATTTTTATTAGTGGGGGAGAATGTAAGATACCGAAAAATTTAATAATAAATGTTATTGGACGAAAAATCTTATTGGATTTTTTCATAATTTTTAGAAATTTATCGGGATTTAAACGGAGTCCGTATGACTTGTTTTGAGGGGATAAATTCTGGGTACAGTGGAGGCCTAATTGGAATACCCAATTAAAGTGGGATTTGATTGAGGAATTAACTTAGGTTTTAATTACCTAAACCTAAGTTATATATGCTAATTAAACCTAATTTGCTTTCTTCTACCGATTCTTCCCCCAACTTCTTCCCCGATTCATTTCGTCCCGAGACTCACCAGCGATCGGTGATCTCCCTCTTCCCCTCTCGGCGTCGCCGGCGCGAGCAACCACCGGAGCGTTGAAGGGGAAACGACTGGCCGATCTTTCTTCCTCCCTCATTTTCCCCTCTTCTGCTTCCTCTCACGTGCACGGACGACCCTACGCCGACGGCTTCCCTGACGATCTCATCCTCGCCGCGTCATTGGAGGAACGCCGCCGAATCTTGGAGATAAGGAGGTTATTCGGATCATATCTGGTGGAGCACTCGTCTTCTCTGCTGGTCCTTGCGCGCGGTCGACAGCGATCGGAGGGATCCGATCTAGGGCACAACAAGATTTGGGATCGCAACGCCCTCCTAGCCGATTGACCACCTTCAATCCTCCTCCTGGATCCGATCACTGGGGTATGCTCTGTATCTTCCCACTAGACGGATCGAATAGGGTGATCAACCTTGGTAAGCTTCATCCGAATTCATATGGAATCAAGGTCTTGCCTTAATTGTTTCCAATTTTTGTTCTTCTTTCTGTCCTGGAATAGATAAAGCATTGGATCAGTATGTGGTGGACCTTCTTTGTTGCCGGCCATTGCCAATTCTACTTCTTCAAGCTGTGCAGGCTTCGGGTGAGAAGGTAAGGGGCTGTTGAGGTGAGTTTTGTATTGTGGATTAGGGCTTCAACAATCCTTTGATGTATAATGGATTTTCTGGATTGATTCTTGGAGAGAAAAGTGTGTGTATGTGCTCTTGTAGTTTTCGGACAGGGGATCATAGTGCTGTTGAGCTACTGGATTTGTTGCCATACCTCAAGGTGAGTGTTTTCTAGTGATGTACCTATGGTATTCTCATTACTATGATGCTAAATTAGGTTTTCTAAGGGATCTAGGGTTTTATGCTTGCTTAGATTATAAATGGTGAGTAGATGTATTGATTTAACTCATATTGATATTAGATTATGGATTTTTGGATTGGATGAGTTATGGGTTGGATAATTGAAGCATGTTAACAAGAAGAGTTAACTAATTGAATTGGATTAATTCATGAGGAGTTTTGATTGGATTAATTAATGATTGTGGATTATGTTTGGTTTAGAAGGAGTTGGATTAAGGATGGATTTAATATCGTATTAGATTTGGATCATTAGGTGGAGTTAAACATGATCGTTATTGGTTTGTGTTGGATTGATTGAGGATTGTTTGGAGGATTAATCAGAGATCAGATTTAGTTGGAGTGATCCTAGTTGGGTTGGGGATTTTATTTAGCTATTTAATCATATGAATTTAGCTAAATGAAATATATGTATTGATTTATGCAGGACTTTGATATGGGATGTTCATTTCGATATGGGCGGTTCTATTGATACGAGATATATCAAGGCGGGTATTTCTTCCTTGACCTCTATGTAGATTTTCTTATATTTAGTGAATGGTTATTATTTGATAAATTAGGCTGCTTTATCTTATATCATGACCGGTTGCTGTGTTTCCTGCATGATACTTATGCTTGACCCTTGTGATGATCTATTCAATTCATATACAGTCTCTACTCTTGATATCTACTCTGTTGTGATTTCACGTGTAGAGTATGTCTTGTAGGGATTGTCGGGTTGTTGGTATTACCATGCTGATTGGTTATATGATGTGGACTGTACATAGGTGGTATGTGTTATAGGAGTTATCTTGTTGACCGTGCATTTACATGTGGTGTGTACATACGTATTTGTCATGTACTTTTGGAGGAGTCGTGTTGATTGTATATTTAGGGTATATACACCTGTCTGTTGTGTTTTACTGGAGGATACATGTTGATTGTACTTATATTTTGCGTACATGTGTCTGGTGGGATCATTGGAGATTTTTTGTTGATGATACATGTGTAGTGTGTACATATGTTTGGTGGGATACGTGGAGGTATCATGACGATTATACTCTTGTTGGAGGTATTTATGAGGCTTGGGGTGGTTGCATGGATGATGATTATATATATATATATATATATCATGTTCATCATTCATTGCATCTGATGACCATTATCTCCCTTGTGGTTGAGAGAGTCATCAGTTTGTTTGGGAATAGCACCGCACACTCGGCCACTCATGGGTAGTGGTAGCTGGAGCAGTTGCTGCTAGTCCTGTCGTGCCACCCGGTCACGAGGTTTTTGTGAGATCCGGCGTTGTGAGCAGTCAGGGACCCTGATACTATGTAGCTAGATAGTTACTAGTGGACTGTCCGCCTCGACCACTATATAGTGGGTTGGAGGGTAGTACAGTCGTCACAGACCCAAGCCTCTCGGCCATACAGGGGTCGTGGTATCTGGAGATGTAACGCCCCTCCCCTCCTGCTAAGGGGACGGGGGTTACTTAGACATACATACCTACTTACTACAGCGGAAGTCTTACTTAGAGAATTTAAAAACTTTTCCTTACTTTAAAATCACCATGGACATAAAAAAAACCACATAGCATACTTAACATGATTTTTGAGTCATAATACCCAAACACATACTTAACGTCATGGAGTCATAAAGTAATAACATAAACATGGCATATTTCTTATTAAACAAAAGCAGGTCTTTCCCTTTAGCTAAGCCACTACCACACACATCCTTCTAGCCTATCCTGCTACTCCCCTAGTTCATCCATTCCTTGCCTTTATCTGTGGTACAAGAAAGTATCATGACTCAATAAGTTCCTTTCCTACTCACAAAAATCGTATAGCATATCAAAATCACAAGTCAAAATGCATGGAGACAAATTTATCATATCAAACAGCATATCATGGCATATCGTAACATAATCATCATAAAGTATCATGACATATTCTAACATTAACATCAAATGTATCCTGACATAGCATAACATCATCATAAATATCATGGCATAATCATAAAGTATATGCAAGGTGAATTCCTAAACATGTATCATGAAACATATGCAACATGTCTTTTGAAAACTTATAATATATATACTTAAACATAATCTCAACATGATTAGGGCCCCGGCTTGTACCACATACATAAATGCGCGCGTCCTATGTAGGTCTAAGGTAGCAAGTCTTGAACCCTACAAGGCATACATACTAGGCCCGTTTCTTAGTCCATCGACCTAGGGGCACTTAGGAGCCCATCCCTAACGAGGCCCGTTTCTTAGTCCATCGACCCCGGGGCGCTTATGGAGCCCACCCTTGGTACAAGTCATACATAAAGTAAAGTAGCATATCATACATATCATAGTTCTTATCATTTCATGCATATCATATTTCTTAACATATCATAAAACATGCATATTTGGGCACACAGCACATGCATGGATCATAAGCATACATAATGAACATGTCATTTATCATATCATAAAGCATGCATATTTGGGCACACAGCACATGCATGGATCATAAGCATACATAATGAACATGTCATTTATCATATCATAAAGCATGCATAATTGGGCACATAGCACATGCATGGATCATAAGCATACATAATGAACATATCACCTATCACAGAAAGTCATAATCATACATGAAATCATTAAATAACATCTCTTAATTCATAACATAGCATGTGAGGCACATCTAGGTCACTAAACCTATTATGGTCGAAAGTTCAAGAGTAGGGACATGAACTCTAGACAACATACAAACATAATAATCTCATGATAACTTCACATCCTATCATAAGAAAGATCCTAAGCATGTTAACCTAAATTTTTAAGCCCTCCTAGGTTTCTAATTCTTTCATGGTCGAAACCTTCATGAAGAGCAAACAAGTTCTAAGCAACATGCAAACATGTAAATCCTAAACTCATATCATATCATATTTCATAAGGAACAACTTGAGCATGTTTAGTTTGAGTTCTAAGTTCCCTAAGCTTCTAACCTTATCATGGCCGAACCCTAGCAAGCCTCATTCTAGGTTACAAGTAGCATGAAAGTGTTGAACCTTAAGCCAATATCCTACACATTTCTTGAGGAACATCATAAGCATATTTGGTTCAAGTTCCAAACTTCCTAAGCCCATTAATTTAAGGTGGCCGAAACATGTTAAGCATGGAAACTAGGTTTCTAATGGCATAAGAGCATGGAAACCACAAACACATTTCATAGCATTTATTACAAGAAACATCATGAGCATATCCAAGTTGGGTTCTAAGTTTCCCTAGGCCTTTAGACCAATAGTGGCCGAAACATGTGAGGCATAGATTTGTTTTTCATGTGGCCTAAAAGCATGGAAACCCTACACAATTTTCATGGCATCATTACAAGAAACAACATGAGTAAACTTAGTTTAAAATCTAAGCATCCTAGCCTTAAAACTTTGTGTGGCCGAAAGTCATATGTAACCAAATTTCTATGTAACAAGCAAACATAAGAACATCAAACTAGTTTCATATCATTTCATCAAGAAGGTCATGAGCATCTTAGACTTGTTTTAAACTTTCCTAGGCCTCAAATCTCAACATGGCCGAATCTTCATAAGCATGAAATAGAGTTCAAACCAACATACAATCATGGGCATAACATTTTAGCTTCATATCTTGTCTTAGGAAAAATCATAGCATGCTTAGTTTTAGGTTTAAAGTTCTCCTAGGCCTTTAGTTCTTCCATGGCCGAATATTCATGAGCATGAAAATGGAGTTTCAATCAACATACAAGTAAGAGAAAAAGTTAACAACACCATTATCATAGGGTACATAACACAAGAACAAGGGAGCATGTTTAGTTTGAGTCTTAAGCTTACCTAGTCCTCTTGTTCATGCTTGGCCGAGAGTCTAAGGTTCATGGATCTAAGTTCTCATTAATCATTCTAGCATGGAAACATTAGATTAACCTCCTACATAAGATACATGTCACAAGAAATATAATAAGCATATCTAGTTTAAAATTTCTTAGACTCTTCCTTTTGTCTTGGCCGAAATTTCCATGAAGCAACCCTAGGTTTTTAAGTAATCTATCTTCATGAAAACCATATGAGCTATTGTACCACAGGTGAGGGGAAGCTTACATAGTATTCACTTGTTGATCCTTAAGGAAATGGTACCCTTGGTGAAGAGGAAGAAGAGAGCTTCTTCTTCTAGCACTCCTTTTGATTTCTCTTGCTTGGAAGGGTACACCTTGAAGGCTCCTTCTTGAAATTTAGTTTTCTCTTAGAGAGAAAACCTAAACTTGGCTTTTGGAGATGAGGGAGGAGAGCTTTAGTTTCGGCAATGGTGAGGAAGAAGGAAGAAAATGAAATCCTTTCCTCTCTTTCCTTTTTATGCTAAGTAGGTGGAAGAAACAAAGATGAACTTTGCTTCCCTTTCTCTTTAATTCATTTATATCCTTTCCTAATGAGAATATGTCCCCATTCATCTCCCTTAATTCTTCTCATCCTCACTCTCTTAATTCCCACGAAAAATAGAGAGAAAAGAGGAAAAAAAAAAAAAGACAACTTGTCTTTTGCTTATTCCTTTTCTTAACCAAGAGGTAAACAAGAGGAAGAAAGCTACTTGATTTTCTCTTGTTCCCTTACTTAATTATATCCTCACTTTTAACTACAATTCCTATCATTTTCCATTCATATGCTATTCATTATCCTGGTGGTTATCATACAATTTTATTTCTATCCTTTGTGAGAGGTCCAAGGTTCAAACATTCACCTCTCTTTTTATTTCTCTTATTTCTTTTTCTTTTGATTCTTCTTACTTTTATGCTCTAAAGCAAATAACACTCATATACTTATCTTATAATTTCGTGGGTGTTACAGGAGAGGTGGCGGGGGTGATCATGGAGCATGCATGCACTTTTGCATATGATGCGCGGTGCATCTGGGGGTTATATTTGCATACATGCCTAGTAGATACTAGTTGCATGTGATTGTCGTTGTTGCATTTGTTTGAGATATGACTGTTGCATTTGGTTGTCATGCTGCATACATGTCATTTATTTTACATGTATATGCAGTCGTATTTATATTGCACAGGTGTCACGGATATATCTGTTGCAGATCCGGTGAGTTTACTGATCATTGTACCATGTGTTGATTCCAGATTGGGTATGTATCTGTCATTATGTTAGTTATGGTTTGTACAGTTTATATGTTAGGTTATTATGTCAGATATGTTTAGGTGCATTGATTATGATAGTATGATCATGTTCTTTATTCCCTACTGAGACTGTATACTTGTGATCTCCATGTTTGTTTATGGACCATGCACTATCTTTTCTATTACCCGATGAGTTACCTATACTCACCACCGCATGTATACATTTATGTTTTCAGGTAGCTTGTAGATGGTTGGTGTCGCTCGGAGTATCCTGTCTGTCGGGTCCTACGTCACATCCGAAGACCGTGCTTGTTTTCTTTTGTATATCTTTTTATTATTTTTGGCATTGTATTTATGTGTAGCCATGTGACTATCTTATGGTTTTGGGTGTTGTATTTGTGTTTAAGCCGTGCCGGCATGCATTGTATTTATTTGTGTTGTGTGGGCTTTCCTTCGTTTTTCCGCTGTGTTTTAGTACAGTCGTATGGGCTGTTTTATATATAACTGCGTGGTTGTGATTGTTTCATTCCAGCCGAGTGGGCTATTATTATAACTGCGTGGTTGTGTATATAAATATTCCAGCCGCATGTGGCTGATGTATTTTGCTTGTATAGATGCTTCAGATTGTCACCGGTACAGGGGAGATGTTGCCGGATTTTTGTTTGGCAGAGACTCCTTTGGGGGCGTGACAAAAGCTATAGTGAAGAAAGGCGATAAGGAGGCGTGGATGGATGTGTGATGTCTGGACTATGGAAGCCTTGGGATTTTGCTTAAGAATTCATTAAGATTTTGTATTTAGACTGTTGGTATTATTCTTTCATGTTGCTGGATTTGTTCATTGAATATTTTAAGTTTTAGAATTCTTCCTTTTATTTGCTATGCATATTAGTTCCGCTATCTGAGTTGTATTATTGTTGCATGCATGTTTAGATTAATATATAGTTTTAGCATGTTCAGGTTAACATATATAGTTTTAGTTGAGAACAAATAATTGAGTAGAATGTATTAGATGAATTATTTATGTTTCCAGCTGTTACTTATTGTATCCTTTGAGTTTTTGAGAGTTTTAAGTATTGATATTTACATGTGAGCAACACTACTTAAGTACAACAAATAGTCCAGTAACGTCCCACCCTCGCAGACTAGTAGAGAGGAGGGTGGAGTGTTACAGTAAAGGTAAGTCACTGGAAGGGAGTGACTGTGAGGATGCGTTCCCGGGAAGGGAACTTAGGCACCGATCTGACTTAGAACCATTTCGGAACTCTAAGTCGAGATCGTGACTAGATTCCGGTCTTGGAAAGACGGAATCTAAGTCATACTCTTTTTCTGTTAAATTATAAACTGCGCTAATACTTTGTTTTGCAGGATATACATTTTATATTTACCTCGGACTAACCTTGTCTTGCAGGAGAAGGAGTTTCTGGAGAAAGGTAGGTCCGGGCGCTCAAAAGGGATCCGAGCGCCCGAAGGCAAGTCTTATCCCCTAACACGACGTCGACACGTGGAGCATGTCGGTTGGGTCAGCCACGTCATGATCGAGGCGCCCTGAAGGTTCCAAGCGCTCCGAACCCTCCTATATAAGGAGGGTCAAGGCTGAAGCTTCAATACAACTCAGAACTCTCAGACTACTCTCTTGTGCTCTTGCGACGCCGCGAGGCTACTCCGACAAAGTGCTGTCTTCAGTTTATTTCTTTTCATTTTGTCGGTATTTATTTTCTTACTAGCATTCCTGTAATTCATTATTGTAATATTCTTCGAATTGCTAGTGGATTGCCCAACGAAAGCACCCTTGTGTGCGGGCCATGGAGTAGGAGTCGCCAAAGGCTCCGAACCAAGTAAAATTGGTTTGTGTTAGCTTTGTCTCATTTTCGTACTTTCTGCTGCGTACTCGTTAGAAATTTTAGATCGATATTCACCCCCCCTCTATCGAAATTCACGATCCAATAGTTATCAGTTCCTTATAAATTATAAATAGAAGCTCACAATTAAGATGGATTGGGATAAACCATTGGAATGGTTATAGTGTAATTTGGTACTAATTTATCTTGACAATAAAATTACACTAGTACACTATATATGTATAGAGCAGAACCATTTGAGGTTGTTCCTTTTATACTGACTGCATAAAAGAACAGAACCTCTATTATTATGGATGTACATACTATTAATCCCGATATAATAACAAGCACATGTACTTAGTATTTATTTCTTTAATTTATCAAAGGGTGAGATTTATTCGTTAAATCAATAGGCCCGATAAGTTGGGAAATAATATTATTTATATGGTGTGTTGTTGATTATAAAAGGAAACTATATCCTATTTATTAGGATGATGATGTCCCCGTGAGGAACTCATAAGGATTGTCATGTAAACCCTGTAGGTGGACTTAGTTCCGACATGACAATGAAGTTGAGTGGTTCTACTCTTGGAGCTAGATGTTAATTAAGTGAATCGTCAGTAACTCATTTAATTAATGGACATTCGATATCTTAAACACAGGGAGATTAACACACTCATGATAAGAAGGAGCTCATAATGTAATATGAGATTGGTGCGGTAGTTCAATAATAACTCTTTAGTGGTATGAGTAATTATTGATGAACTTGAGTTGGGTGTTCGAGTTGAACACAGGAAGCTCAAGCTCATTAGGAGGCCAAAACTAATTCCTCCTCTGGGTCCCTGTTGTAGCCTCTATGTATAAAGTCTTGTATTCACCCAAGTCATCCTTATGGCCGGCCACATCCTTGCTTGGTGCCCAAGCAGGGGCCAACCACCCCTTGCTTGGTGTCCAAGCAAGGGGCCGACCAAGATGGGTTTAAAAGTGGGTTTTTAATTTTTTAAATCTTTCTTTTTGTAGTCATCTACAATGTTTTAAAAGAGAGATTTTAAATTTTAAAAACTTTCCTTTTTTGAAGCCATTCACATGGTTTTAAAAGAGACTTTTAAATTTAAAAAATCTTTCATTTGGTAGCCATCTACAATGGTTTAAAAGAGAGATTTTATTTTTGTTAAAACTTTTCTTTTTGGTAACCATGATTTAAAAGAGAGGTTTTAATTTTAAAAATCTTTCCTTTTTGTAGTCATCTACAATGTTTAAAAGAGGAATTTTTAATTTTAAAACTTTACTTTTGTAGCCATCCACAATAGGAAATTTAAAAGAGAGATTTTAATTGTTGTTAAAATTTTTCCTTTTTAGCCATTACCAAGGATTATAAAAGAGGATAGATGGTGCATTAGAAATAATAATCATCTACACAATTTCTATTCTTCTTCTATTTTCCTTGTGGCCGACCCCCTCATATTCTTATTCTTCCCTTGCTTTCTCACCTAAGGCCGGCGGCATCAAGAGATTTCAATCATCTTGTGGCCGGCGGGTTGCAAGGAAGAAAGAAGAACAAGAGGTGGTGCTCCTAGCTTTAATCCCTTGGTGGCCGAAAGTGTTGGAAGAAAGGACTTCGGTGGTTTTTGCATCTTGGTAGATCGTCGCCCACACAACATCCAAGAGGAGGAGAGGAATACAGCAGAAGATCAAGAGGTCTTTAAGTTACAAAGAAAGGTATAACTAGTTAATTGTTTCTGCTGTGTACTAGTTGTTGGAGGATCGGTGGCCGGCTTGAAGGGGGGTTAGATAGCTAGGTCACCCCCAAATCGATTTCTTCTCTACAATACGTTAGTTTGCACAAGCGGAAATATAGAAACTAAAATAAAGAAACACAAACCAGAATACAAATGCTAACACGCTCGATGTAACGTGGTTCGGAGATTGCTTGCTCCTACTCCACGACGTGTCCTTGAGGTGGACGAGCCCTTGATCCTTTGGTGGATCAGTCCCCGGCAATCTCCGGCTAAAGCTTCTCCTTCTCGGTGGAGCAAACCTCTCACAAGATCACTCTTCCTCTTTACAAGATGGAGTTAGAATTAGGAGGAAGAGAATTGTCTTGGGAGCTTTGGGCAAGATTCAGAAGGTTTACAATGAGTATCAGTAACCTACTCAATGCCCCAAAGCTCCCCTTAAATAAGAGGAAAGAGTTGATCATCAATCAACTCAAACCCTGACACCAGTCGACTGGTCCATGCACCAGTCGACTGGTGCTAGCCGTTAGGCAACACCAACGACTCTCTTTAGAGCCCGTTTTCTGCCAACGGTCATGTACCAGTCGACTGGTCTTAGGACCAGTCGACTGGTCCCCTTAGTCGACAAGCACAGAGAAGCTGGATCAGTCGACTGGTCCCATGACCAGTCGACTGGTCCCAGTACATTCACTCCTCTCATCCTTTCCGGAGTTGCCTTTGAAGTCCTCTTCCTCGGCCTTCGTCCCTCAGATGCACCCGAGCCCGCGGCTCCTCTCCGTGCCATCCTTCACGCTGCCTTGAAGTCCACTTCCTTCGGCCCCACTCCATTGCTCCTCGTCCGTGCGGTCCCTCGGATGTCTTCCACACCATCCTTCACCGACTCAACGATCCGAGCCCTTGGATGAGCTTCCCACACTTGGCCGCACCAAGTTCTCATGTGTTCCACAAAGTCCTGCAAGACTCAAACACATATCAAATACATATGAAAGCCTAACTTAAACTCTTTGACACACACATCAAAACCTAGGTCGATTGCACCAACAATCTCCCCCTTTTTGATGTGTGGCAATATGTTTAAGTTAGGCATAAATAACAACTTTGAAAATTTGAAGCAATATGTAAACATGAAGCATAAAACCCAAGCTCCCCCTTAACACATGCTCTCAACCTTAATTTTCAAAGATTTGTACACAAGTAAACCAAGTAGATTTCTAACTTAAACCTACCCAATTCTCCCCCTTTGACACCATCAAAAATATTGTACCAGACACGTACACATACTATGGTATCAGTTATAACCAAATTTGAACCGAAAATTTGATTTTAAAGACCAACAGAATGCTGAAAGGCTGGTACCAGTCGACTGGTATCTGCACCAGTCGACTGGCACAAACTGAACATCAATTTCAGCCTATGGCAGCCAACTTCAGAAATCCATAAAAAATTCCAGAAAATTCGAAAAATCATGAAATTTTGAACACATATTTCTTATAATATTCTTTAACTAAGAAAAATATGTTTTCATGAAAAGTCAACCTATTTTAAAAATTTTGACCAAGTTTCAAAAATATCGAAAACATGCAAGTTTGTATCAATTTCAAGCTCAGTTTTGAAATCATATGTTTTAAAATAGCTAGACCACAGTAAATAAAACATAGAATTGTTTTCAAAACATTTGAAATGTCCAACTATGATCTATGGGCAAGATGTCCATTAATTAAACATTTGTCTTCCCCATAGTTGGTCTATGATCACTAAAAATTGATACATTTCATAACTCATCAAAATGTCATAAGCATATGTGAATTATTTGTATCATCCTAGTATCTCACATTTATTGTTAGAAAATAATGCAAGTCATTGTGAGATAAAGGTAATCTCTACTTAGCCCTTTTTATCATGAATTTCTATCAAGGCTAAGTACTCCCCCTTAAGGTCTCAAGTCAACCAAAAAAAATTGGAATTATGATTTCTATGGTTGACTTGACCTAAAATCCTCTAACCCTTGAGGATTGATTTTGGCACCCAATAGAAGTTCTCTCTAATTGGGTTGACCAAGTACTCCTTAGGGATCCATTTCCTATCTATGGTCTTTCTCTTTGATTTTCCCCTAGCAAGTAGACAATGATAAGTCTTTTCATTATTGGGTTCATTGTATCCTAGCCCATTTTTCTTAAAACTTGCCCTTTGGCTCCCAATAATCATGTTTAAGGTATTTGAGCTAATTTCAAATTTTCTAAGGGCATTGGTAAGGTATTCTACCTTTTCCCTTAATTTCCTATTTTCCTCTTCTAAACATGAATCATTTGAACTTGTAGAGGAAGCATGCAAATCATCATCCCTAATAGGCATGGATTCTAATTTTTCTTTAAGCATGCAAATGTCATGTTTCAAAGACTTGTTTTTCCTTTTTGCCTTGAACAAGTCATCATTTGTGCTTGAAATAATTTTAACTAAGATATGGGGAGGAAGATTATGTACCTCACTTACCGAGAAGTCCGAATCCGAAGTTTGACCTCCCCCTTCACTTGAGCTCCCCTCTTCATCTTCACTTGAGCTCCTTCCTTCTTCTTGTTCGGATGAGGTGGAGGCTACATCATCAATCCCCATGAGAGCAAAATTGACTATGTGGTGCTCTTCTTCCTCCGATGATGATGAAGGATCATCCCATGTTGCTTTTAGGTTTTGAGCCTTCTTCCCCTTTTCTTTTTTCTTCTCCTTCTTCTTCTTTCCTTCCTTCTTTTTCAAGAGAGGACAATCATCTCTTATGTGTCCTTCTCCTTGGCAATTGTAGCAAATTATCTTCCTTGTCCTACTTTTGCTTCTTGAGCTTCTCCTAGCATGAGATTTGTTAGATGAAAATTTTCTAAAAGCTCTTCTCATTTTCCTTACCATATACGCCTCTTGATCACTATCCATTGAGGCACTTGATTCTTCGGAGTCGAAGGATGGTGGGGATGAAGACTTCTTCTTCTTACCCTTTCCTTTGTTTGCCACAAGGGCTACTCCTCTCGATTTATTTGCTTCTCCCTCTAATCCTTCAACCCTTGTTTCGTGAAGCTCCATGGTTGAGAAGAATTCATCTAGAGAGCTCTTCTCTAGATCCTTTGAAATGTAGAATGAATCTACAATGGAGCTCCATGTCGAGGATCTTGGGAAAGCATTGATAGCTTTCATTATGATGTCCCGGTTGGAGAGTTTCTCACCTACACTTGTTAGTCCACTTAAGATTTCTTTAAATTTAGCATGAAGTGTAGATACCTTATCTCCCTTCTCAAGCTTTACATTGTTGAGTTGAGTTCGGAGGAGATCTCTTCTTGCCAATTTAGCCTCCGATGTGCCTTCATGAAGCTCCACTAGCTTCTCCCACAACTCCTTGGCACTTGAGTAGGTTCCAACTCTTGTTACTTCTTGTTGGGGAAGAACATGTAGTAGATGATGGATGACTCTCGAATTTGCTAGATGTTCTTCCCTTTGTTTCTTGCTCCACCTTGTTTTCTCAAGTATCTTGTTGTCTTGATCCCTAGGTACTTCGAAACAATTTTCCATGATTAGCATAATATCAAAATCGGTTTCGAAGAATACCTCCATTTTCTTCTTCCACCAAGAGAAGTCTCCTTCGAATTTGGGTGGATGAATGTTTGAGCCGGTCATTTGATGATTTTGTTCTTCTTGGCGATTAGTCCGTTGAAGAGCTTCCTTGCTCTGATACCAATTGTTGGAGGATCGGTGGCCAGCTTGAAGGGGGGTTGGATAGCTAGGCCACCCCCAAATCGATTTCTTCTCTACAATACGTTAGTTTGCACAAGCGGAAATATAGAAACTAAAATAAAGAAACACAAACCAGAATACAAATGCTAACACGCTCGATGTAACGTGGTTCGGAGATTGCTTGCTCCTACTCCACGACGTGTCCTTGAGGTGGACGAGCCCTTGATCCTTTGGTGGATCAGTCCCCGGCAATCTCCGGCTAAAGCTTCTCCTTCTCGGTGGAGCAAACCTCTCACAAGATCACTCTTCCTCTTTACAAGATGGAGTTAGAATTAGGAGGAAGAGAATTGTCTTGGGAGCTTTGGGCAAGATTCAGAAGGTTTACAATGAGTATCAGTAACCTACTCAATGCCCCAAAGCTCCCCTTAAATAAGAGGAAAGAGTTGATCATCAATCAACTCAAACCCTGACACCAGTCGACTGGTCCATGCACCAGTCGACTGGTGCTAGCCGTTAGGCAACACCAACGGCTCTCTTTAGAGCCCGTTTTCTGCCAACGGTCATGTACCAGTCGACTGGTCCCCTTAGTCGACAAGCACAGAATGCTTCTGTGCATTCTGTGAAGCTGGATCAGTCGACTGGTCCCAGTACATTCACTCCTCTCATCCTTTCCGGAGTTGCCTTTGAAGTCCTCTTCCTCGGCCTTCGTCCCTCAGATGCACCCGAGCCCGCGGCTCCTCTCCGTGCCATCCTTCACGCTGCCTTGAAGTCCACTTCCTTCGGCCCCACTCCATTGCTCCTCGTCCGCGCGGTCCCTCGGATGTCTTCCACATCATCCTTCACCGACTCAACGATCCGAGCCCTTGGATGAGCTTCCCACACTTGGCCGCACCAAGTTCTCATGTGTTCCACAAAGTCCTGCAAGACTCAAACACATATCAAATACATATGAAAGCCTAACTTAAACTCTTTGACACACACATCAAAACCTAGGTCGATTGCACCAACACTAGTTTATTTTTTCTTTGTATGGATCCTGAAGTACCAACACAAGAGGCTAGCGATCTTGTGTTTTGATTGAGGTCTCTGTAGTTTAACCTAGGGCTTACTGTAAGGAATTTAAATATTCAATTTCTTTGAAAGGCTTTGACTAGGAAGTGGTGGATGATCACATACCCAAGAAGGTCGAGTGCCTCGCCAACGACCTGGAAGTCAATCCTTGAAATAGAAATTTAATCAACTTCTGTAATATAATTTAACTTCTGATGAACACATGGGTTGAACTTGGATTAATAATGTTAAGTTTCGTTTGCAATCCAAGTTTAACTTCTGAAAAGTACATGGGTTGCTAGGAAAAGTTCTGTGCTTGTACAAATTTTTGTACAGAGGAAACAGAACGAAATTCCGAGTAGTGCCAACAGCCACTGCCTAGAAGCCAAAATATTGAACTAAAATGTTTAATTAACTTACTAGTAAAGTATTAAAATTGGAATTAAATAATGCTTTGAAAAGTTTTTTTTTCAAACTTTTTTTCTAAAAATGACTTAAAATTTTTAACTTAGAAAAATGTTCTTGCGTTAAATTTTTTTTTAAAGTTCTCAAAAATATTTATGCTTGCAAAATTTGTTTTCTAGAATATTCTTTTTACAAAATTGTCTAAACTTAGAATTTTTTTTATAAATTTTTTTTTCTTTTACTTAGAATTTTTTTCTAAGTATTGAAATAAGTTGTTGCAAATTTTTGATGATATCGATAATTTTCAAAAATTTCAAAGTTTTCAAAGTTATTACCCTTAGAGTTTTTTTTCTTGGTACCCAATTTTTTTTATGTGATCAAAGGGGGAGAAGGAAAAGGTTAAGTCTAGGGGAGGTAGATTACAATTTTTTATTTTTTGCACTTTATTGTAATATTATTTGTTTTTCATTTATATCTATTTACCATATCTTAACTTAGGTTGCTCACATCAAAAAGGGGAAGATTGTTGGAACCCCAAGGTTGTTTTGATGTGATCAATAAGTTAAGTTAGGTCCTATGGTGTTTTAACCTTGTGTCTAAGTGTACAGGAGCTTAGGAGCACTGGGGTCGAGCAAAAAACACAGCTAGCGAGAAGGACTGCACGCGAGAGAGCCAACGGGATCGGTGCGTCCGAGGGATGAGGTGCTGCAGAAGAGTACGCGGGCGGACGAGAAGGAGGTGCGCGACGTTTCCGAGGGACGAGAAGCTGGAGTGGAAGGTTGCTCGAGAAGGCCGGAAGTTGGGTTCGGGTGAGCCCTATTCCGGATGGCCGTGATCACCCAAGCAAGCAGACCCGGAGTGGAAGACCCGGACTGAGGTGAGCTGAACCGGAACATAGGGTCAGGACTGAAAAAATTCAATGTTGTTGACTTTCTTGGTCTGGGCGCCCGAAACCCTTCCGGGCGCTGGACCGGGATTTCATCAAGATCGCTGTCAAACGTGATCTATACGAAAGGGATAAAGTTTTATCCCCTTCCCAGGCGCCTAGAACCCTCCAGGCGCCCTGACTAAGGCTATAATACAGCCTTGATCTAGAAGCTTTTCATTCATTTTTCAAGCAATTAGCAAACCAACACTTGTATGCTTCCATTTTTAGTTTAACCTCTATTTTTTGTACGTCATTGTTGTAAGAGGCTTCTCTGCTTGAAGGAGATACTAGTGTGGTTCATTCCTTGGATTAACAACCTCCCTAGTTGTAACCAAGTAAAAATTCTTGTGCCTCTACCTTTTTAGTTCTTTCTTTAATTAATGCAAGTGTTCTTTTGAAAGTCCGAGAAGGGTAATTTTGTTTTAATTTGTGCAGGGCTATTTCAACCCCCCTTTTAGCCGACCAACGCGTTCCAACACTAGCAACTGGAACCTCTTGACGACTTCAACCTGAAATAGGAAAATAAAGCAACAGTGTGAGTTCAACGACTCAGCAGGTATCAAACTGACATGTATAGTAAAATATAACCAACAGTAATGACCATGTAGTACAGTCTCCTAGACAATAACTGGAAATGCAAAACTGAAAGACAGGAGAATAATTATACTCACCTGGGCCTCCTATCCTGACATAAAGATAGTCAGACCAAATCCATCATGTCTTTTATATGCATGTCAATCATATACAACTACAGAAATGCAGCATCCAATATGCAGCAATCACAAGTAATAAATGCAATCCATGCATATGATGCAAATGACATGGTCACCCTTGACATCAGTCAGTCATCTCACACACGATGGTGAGACCGAATGGGTAGGACTATGACAATTGTGCACTTTGCCATCACTATTCCTGAGTGACCGAGTGGACAGAATGTTGTCAGAGTACACCTATCCTCCTATCCCAAATCATAAGTGGGGGAGCCTAATGCTCTCATCTCCCTGTGTTATAGTCAAGGGGAGGGATCCCTGTCCTGCTACCATGCTGCAATCACACTACCATGAGCGGACCAGCGGAGCCCTTGATAGAGCAACCTGCTGCAACACACCCTGCCTAATATACCACTAATCCATGAGTAGTTGTGTGTGCAGATCTATGTAATTGGCGATGTGCTCAACAATAATAGAGCCGATAATTGCTCAGCATGCAATAATGCAAGATGGTGCATGTCACTAAACATGTAAATCCTGAACATATCCACCTCTATAAAGTATGTACCAAAAGGTAAATAGGTCCAAACAGATGATCTAGGTACGCCTGACAAGTATTTCAAATAACTAGTCCAGTATACAATATGGCATGGTAGATCACTACCTTTATGAACATAAAATACACATGACAATAATTAAGAGGGTATAAGCATGGATGTATAACAGACAACAAATAAAGCATGTTATAGGTATCAAGTAAAGACTTGACCTACCAATGCAGATAAGACATAACCATTACTACTCATTATAATCTACTACGCATATCAAATGACAATACCAAAAAGATAAGTTAAATATATATATATATATATATATATTTCCCAAAACAAGTTAGGGAAAACCCTAATCGATATAATCATGTAACCACTCTAATAATCCTCAATCCACATAAACCTTTTCACACATGAACAACCAATTACAATATCCAACTCAATCCATAATCTATAGCAAAGGTCCAATTTTCTACACCTTACCTCAATCTCACAGCCACTCTTGTTGATCCACAACCAGGGATGGTTGCTGTCGAAAGAGTAGCTGCTGGAAAATGTGACTGAAGCTAGATGGATTTGCTGATCACTAAATCAAATACCCAAAATCAGCACTTGCTTGTTGGGATCCAACAGGTTCAAAGTGCTACTGATTAGATCTGTAACCCAATCGCAGATCGAATGAGTACTACAACCAACAGTTAGATAGGAAGGAACAACAAGGATAAAGATACTCACCACATTCTCCTGTGAACAGGGAAGAGAACCCAGTGGTTGCTCGAGATTAAGCCATGAAAAGGAGAACCATCTGTCCAGCAAGTCGATCACCACTAACCCCAGCCGAACAAGGGCTCGAATCCTCCCCCTTGGCCGAAGATCGACTCGTGCGAAGCAGCGACTCAGAGAACTAGGGCACGGATCATGCGTATGAGGCGAGGAGAAATTGAGAGCATCGGGAGAGGAAGGCTCAGCATTGGATGGTGGTCGACCGAGGAGGTGACGATGGAGAGATCTCAATCGGTGGTGGCTACTGGCGCGATTGGGATCTCCGCGGCGAGGAGGCGACGGCAGAAGACGCTCGGTGTTTGGGTTCGATGGAGATCGTGAGAGGAGAGGGCTCGGCGTGAGGGAGAGGAAGGGTTTTGTATGCGTCGGGTTGGGGGAAGACGAAGAGCTCAGGGGAAGAGGAAGAGGAGGTCGGTGTCGGTTGGGGAGGAGACGACGTCGGGGAAGCTTAGGGTATGGGTAAGAAATGAAGGAAAAGAAAAAAAAATATTTAAAGAAATTAAACATTTCCTCGTTCAAATATGGTAGTTTAAATAGGTTTTCTCCCGTCCAATAATTTATCCCCTTAACATATGTCATACGAGCTCCGATTAAATCCCAAAAAATTTCTAAAAATTCCGTTAAGATTATTCCTCAAATAACCTAATTAGTTTATTATTATTTAGGTATTGTATTTTACATTTTAATTTTGAGTTTATTATTTTTTTTAATTTTTTATTTAAAAAATAAATCTAAATCATCAGATAGCATGTCATGTTTTAAAAAACTTTTAAGGTTCAAATATTTTTTTTTAGAAAATCATCATCAAACAATTTTAACTTTCTATCTCATTCAAAAAATTTAAATTATAAATTATTCAAATCTATTTTAAAGTGAAAAAACGACATGATCAATAATATAATTAAAATAATTAATTTTAAAAAATTCTTTAAGTAAAAATTTTACCACATTAGTTTCATTTTTATCAAATTATTTGTTTGTTAAATTTATATATTTTTCATGAATTTTTGATTTTATATTCACTTCATTTATAATTTCTTTAATAGAAATCACTGAATACATCATTTTAATAATCATTAATACAATAATAATGTTGATATAAGGATTTACTAACACTATTAATTGAAGATGATAATTTTTTACTTTATATAATTAAAAAAATTAATTTGATATTTAAAAAAACTAGATTTTTATCAACGAGGAGGAAGAAAGATTAAGGAAGGAATATTAATAGTGAGGGAGGAAAAGAATATCATCGATGGTAAGAATACAAGACCATACAAACTGTATGAATGAGGAAAAGGGTTACTCTGACAAGATAGAAAAAGGCACAAGATCATCAACAATTACGAGGACGCATTTTTTTTAGAACTAATATAGAAACGAAGAGTCGATTAAATTTTTTAAAAAATACCATTACAAATCAACAACAAATAAAATTAAAATAAACTAACATTAAAAATAAATATTTTAAAAGATAATTTAAAATTAAAAGTGAACTTTTTTATAAAAAAATTAATATAGTTAATATTAAAATATCATAAATTAGGGCCAATGGACTATGTCTTACACGGCATTTTTTATAAACTATTTAAAATCTATTTCTCATGACATAATTTTACAAATCAAACATATAAATCTAACTGAGTCATCAAATTATTTAATAAATCAAACTGTGAATTCCTTAACAAAAGCACCACGGTTCCCACGAACCACCCGTTAGGGTTTAATCCACGCAATTGGACAGACTCTTCATTTTTCTGATAATAATTCAACCATCAAGGAGCGATCGCAGAACTGGACTGAGCAGCAAAGCAAGCGAGCAGCGGAAAAGATGAGCGTTATGAAGTTCTGCGGTGAATGGTCAGTACGCTCCCCCGCCCCCCCTTAAAATCGTCTTCATCCTCTTACCACTTTCTTGTTTTATTTCTCCAGCAACAATGTGCTGTATCCGAAGGAAAACAGGGAAGAAAGTATCCTCCTTTTCGCCTGCCGCAACTGCAGCTATCAGGTGTGGTTCTGCCCTCCTCTTCTTCCCTACACTGCTTTCTTGGCCAATGTTATTGCAGCGCTCTTTTGTTTCCCTTTAAGCTACCTGTAATCGGAGAAATACTGAACTGGGTCCAACAAAGATCGAACTTCCCACTTGCTTTTGTGTAAGTAGAGAAGGAGGGAAAAATTGACTCTTAAGAACTCTTCGCCCCTTTGTATGGCATTAACACGTGGAAGAGGGTCTTCTGCTCGTTTTATTCTCCAGTAATGACTTATTAGTTGGTTTTCGTCAAGCAAACGTGTATGCCCTCGTCATTTGATGACTTAAATTGCTTGATCTATTTTCTAGCTGACAGTCTTACAGATAGAACAATGTTATAGACCAATGCTCCTTGGATATGCTTTGGATTTGTAGTAGAGCTCTTGGCAAAGTGGTTTGAGGTATTTCTGGTAGTGGATAATACCTTATACTCGTGAAAGCATGCTTGTTATGCTTTTTCTTTTTGTTGTTGTTGTACAAACTCACAGGCTTTGGTTGTGATCCAGACTTCATGGTATCTAAAACCTTTTTGTTAGACCTGAAGTGATTTTGCAGCAAATATAACTTATGGGAGTTCAAGTTAGGTTGATTTTCTGACATAAGTGCCTTATCCACACAATGTCATGACACATGGTGAAATTTCATTTATCAGGAGCTACCCCACTTAATGATAGTGTAATAAAAAATACAATAATAACAACAACTACTAAGTTAGGTGGGTTTGGTTATATGGATCCTCCTACGCCATTTTACTCTATCCCCTACTATATCATCATTTCTAATTAAATAAATTTTATCCTTTTTTATCATTGCTAATCAAATCTTTTTTGTTTTTTCTCTTCCTCGTTTAATTTGTGTATATGTTATAATTTTGCATTGCCTAATTGGATATAGTAAACAAAATACTCATAAATACTAAATTGTTTGCCTTAACGATCATCTGCCTCGTCTATGAGATCGTGCGGTGAGATTGGAAACAAAATATAATAAACAACGTGATATTTAATGCTTAAAGCTTCACTAAATACTCATAAATAATTTTAAATACAATTACATAAACTTATAAAAATACATATTCATTTCAAGCAAAATTACATCCTCAACATTGAAAGTTTCTTGAGTCTTCCAATGTTGCAGAATTCGAAAGCAAAGCATGCCTCAATTTATAGTGAACTAAGGAAAGTTTTATTTTTTTGTTGCTCATTCTAGCATTCTATTCATAAAAGAAGAATAGATTCTAAGTGTAAATTATTATGAAACAAAAGAGTTTTACAGTTTAAAAATGATAAAAACTAAAAACCAACATCTTAAAAATTCTTCTAAGCCAGTAGCACAAATAATTGGACTATTCCAAGTAGAACTTTGGTTCACCCCTAAAATAGTCAAAATGAGATTCTGATTTGAACCCACATGACCTTAATCACCATGCCTATACGATGGGTTTCATCCAAATCCAAATCCAAATCCAACCCAACTTCAGTTCGACCCTTAAAACCTAATTTGTTGGTTGGCTTTAAGTTAATTCATCATCTAAGATTCTAAAAAAATTTAAATGTAAAAATTTAAATATCATAAAATTCAATATCTAACACAAAGTGAAGAATAATTTCTAATCTAGTTAGCTGCTTTCTTGTCTTCTCCTTTTTGAGTTGAGAAATTCTTGGTTAATTTCCTATATCTACATTTTTTTTTGTCATCTTGATTAATTCTATTTTTAAAATCTTTGTGCATCTGATTAGATCATCAGAATTATCCAAGTATGGTGATGCAGATCATGTCCTCTTTAGATTCTCAACATACTGTCGAAGCACCCAAACTGGTGGCATTTTCATTAATTTTCTATTGTTGGTCATTGAATCATTTCTATGGATGTTGATACACCCTTTCGAGTTGGTTTATCCCTTTGGATAAGAGAAATAAATTCGAACAGCTCTAACTAGTGGGGCAATAATATGGCGATGCAGATCATGTCTCCTTTATATTTTTGAGACATCCCTTTGGTTGTTGAAGCACCCTCCAGGTGGTAGATGCACCGTAGATACACCCCTTTCTGTAGCATTATTATCGATTTACTATTGTGACTTAATAATGTTCGTCGGATCATCTCTATGAATGTTAATACACTCTTTTAGGTCGACTTAACCCTTTAAAAAATAAAATTGAGTTCGAGACGAAGATATGTCTTCTTTCTTAAGGCAATTTTGTCTCACCTAGGTTCTTATGGTTTATTGGTAATTACCTCCCAAGATACAACAACCTATGACATGAAATAAGAATGCTCTAAATTTTTAGTTCTGGTGAACTTTTGAAGCCTGTGAACCCTTTAGAGAGAGAGAGAGAGAGAGAAAGAGAGGGAGAGAGAAGAATATTGGCAATTACCTCCCAAGATACAACGACCTATGACATGAAATAAGAATGTTCTAAATTTTGAGTTTTGGTGAACTTTTGAAGTCTGTGAACCATTTAGAGAGAGAGAGGGAGAGAGAAGAAGAACTCACAACTTTGGAATTGAGTTATTTGAGAAGAATGAGAGGTGATTAATTTATAGGGGAGAAAGATTTCTGGGTGAAGTCACTTTTGAGAGGTGAAAAGGCACAAGTGTGTCTTTTCCGTAAAGAAAATTATTAACTTAATTAAGTAGATTAATTATTATATTTTCTTTTGCTGCCTCGGAATGCTCATACCTATTCATTTAATTTAATTAATTAATTAATGTTAATAATTAATTGAGAATAAAACTAATTTCAATTTCTAGTCCTTAATAGTCTTGTGAAAGTTGACACTCACATTCGAGTTAGTGTTTGTGTATCCCCATTCATGAACCTCGCTTGTATTCAAGTAATATCTTTGTCCAATCAAAATGGACCCACCCTTCATATCTCGAATGGTCTCGGACATTTATTCGTCATTCACTCAGTAAATTGGTTTATGATGATATACTTACGAATTGGTTACGAATTTCCAACAATTATAACATCATGTATTGTAGTCATTCTAAATGATCACCTTTGTTTTCTGTCATTTTTAGTCATGCTTCTTGTTTTCTTCACAGGAAGTTGCTGAGGATTCCTGTGTCTACAAAATGGAAATAAATCATTCTGTTGGTGAAAGGTCTCGATTGCTACAAGATGCAGCCTCTGATCCGGCTCTACCTCGTACAAGGAATGTTAGATGCTCCAACTGTAATCACCCAGAGGCTGTCTTCTTCCAGGTGAAATATATTATCTTTCATTGTTTTCTAACTACGAATGATTGGCATCTATCTCATTAGTTCAAGTCATTATATGTTTGTTTAGTTAAGATAGTATTATTAATGTGTTCGTCACTCTGCTACTATTTTTCATTGCCTGGGACTTCATTGGATTTTTCATGCATGATTTATTTTAGATGATAATTTCTTTGATAGCTTGTTATTTCTGAGACAAACATCTTTAATGCTGCAGCTTAGGATGATTGTGTTCTTGATCTAATCTTATTGTGTTTGGGAATGAAGAGCCCACCTTGTAGGACTGTTTTAGTTGAAAGTATGATCAGTTATTTGAGATACTTCTATTTTGTGGTTAGTCAAATGTTAATGATTTGTTTAATTTTCTGCACAAGTTGGTTATTAAGTGAAAATGACTATAAGCTTATTAGAAAGTAGTTAGTCAAATTTCTTTTTTTTCTTACGAAGAGAGACTATTAATGAAAACTCATGGTATTGGAAAGAGATCATCTTACAAGTAGCAACACCTTTATCTACTACAGTGATAACAAGAACGAAAAACCCAATAAATCTAAAATACACCTCTTACAGTGGTAACAAGTACCCAAAGGATTTTAGCCAAATCTATAACCATCAATAATAACATGACAAATATCATACCCACTTGTTTGATTGTTGCGTACCTGTTGATGTGTCATCTACATCATCTATTAAGTTGGATTCCAACAGAGTAAACCGTCACAAGCACACAACCGTGCTTTAGAAGTTTCCATGACCAACCTTTGTCAGCTGCATGCCATCATCCCAATGGCCTTTGACGAATGTAAAAAGAGGTGAAAAGTTAAAAAAGCTAATATAGTTTTCCTATATAAGTTCTGTACTATTTTATAATCTGACACGTTCCTTAAAGTCTTATTTGTCTAATATGCAACTTGAAGGAAAAAACCCTTTTGACTTTCTAGCATAACTTGAGAGAGAGTTGTCTGACTTTCCAGACAACTCAGGATAAAAGGTATTTCCACCAACATTAGATTGATGCTGAAAGGAGGGTTTGATTAAGTGTAATGTAAGAAAAAACCACACAAGAGTGGACAACTGCTGTGAAATAATTTAGCTCTTCCAACCTCCCGAACCCACTAAATGCTAGTAATTCTTAGCCAATACCTTGAGTCTTGGAACTAAAGAACCACACAACAAAAGCTCTATAACTTGTGGTCATTGCTAATACACTATTTGAAGTTATGGTCTTGGCCTGCTTATAATAGATTCTCCTCACGCCCAACTTACAACACTAAAGGATGCTATGCAAAATCCCGAATGATAATCTCAGTTGCAGAGCCTCTCCTAACACTTGTTAGTTAAGGGTGTGTTTAGTTGGTGGGGCTATGGAAGGGCCTGCCCTAGGGAAAAAGTGGGTGGGGTCAACCTCTCCCTCCATTTCCTTAGGCCAAGGAAGGAAACAACAGGTAAAAAACTAATTCTCCTGCTTTCCACGAATAGCTTCCACCCAAATCTAACAAAAAACTCAAAATCTAGCTCAAATGCAGGCTAAAACCTTAAAAGAATGAAATTATTGTTTTTTGTTGATTTGTTGATTTTATATTTTTTGCATTTTTTAAAATGAAGAATTAAATCTCATCTCTCTTTCCTTCTCTTCAAGGGCGAAGAAAGATTTCTCTCCTGGGTTTCTTCTCTTCAAAATGTACAAAGGAGAGAGTGATTTTCTTATTCTCCCTCTATCAACATCTTTTCTTACCATCTCTCTCCTGCACTTTTCTTCCCTAGTAGAATCTCTCGCCAATTTTGAGCACCAGATTTCTCAAGCAAAGAAGGTAGGTAGCTCATTTTGAAGATGGAATCTGATGACTCCTGAGTTGTAGAATCTCTCGCCAATTTCTGAACATATCTGCCTGATCTTGATGGACCATTTGGAAAATGTTTAGGCAATGGGAGAGCTAGACATATGGCACCATGGTTGAGCTGTCGTGTTAAAGCTGGGACACCACCATGAATGAAATTCTGCTAATGCATGCAGCCAAGCCTCTATTTCAAAACCTTGGGTAGAGGGATCCTGAATAAAGACCCAATTATCTGCCAGCCAACTAGAGATGTATTTACGGTAAAAGTTAAGATTCTCTGGGTAGAGCGATCCTGAATAGACTGAATTATCTACCATCCAACTAGAGATGCATTGCAGGACAAGAAAAGATTCTCTGGATTCAGTATGTTCAAAGCAGAAAATACAAGTGAAGGATTCCAGATGCACCTGCTTTCTTCTCAGTATGGTTCTGGTGTTAAGCTTGGTCTGCAGCATGAGCTAGCAAAAGCCTTTAACCATGATGGGTGAGGAGCTCCACACTGTAACACACCAAGGATCAGCCCTCCCTCAGAATAAGATCATATGGCATATGGATTTGACAAAAATCGTACCATTTTCATTCCACCACAATATCCATACTGACAAACCTTCTCCTGACTGAATGTTTCAAATTCTGAGAATAATAGCAGCAAGATCTGACATAATCATTGGTCTTGAAAACAAAAAAAGCCAGCTGTAGGTGGCTCAGTGTTATGTTGTCTAATAACTAACCTTGAGAGTTGCAGACTGAAAACAAGTCACAGAAGTCCCATTTTAGCAGTGTGCTTCCATTCACTATGCCAAAGCACAAAATTGGATGATTGTGTGGTTTTAACTGAGAGGTTCAACGCACAAAAATCACGAACCTACCACGAACCTACCAGATGCATTTCCACAAGAAGGACCACAGTTGATCTGGATGTGCAATCTCTTAAAGCTTGTTTGAGAAGTAGGTTCTACTGATGATGTGCCACTACAGCAGTGGAGCTCCATTAAGCAGTTGCCACCACCAATGGCATAAAAGTGCTATATTAAAATCCTGCAAATGAAGAATACCTAAACCTACCAATGCCGTTGGTTTGCGGACATCTACCAAGCTGCCAAGTACAATGGATCCTTCTCCGGGACCCCTCATGGCGGGAGCTTCGTGCACCGGACTATCTTTTTTTTTTTACCAAGCTGCCAAGTACCGTCCTGGGGAGAGGGGTCGAACCCTGCTGACTGTTCTACTGAAATGAACATCGAATGCTTTCCATTCTAGTTCTCACTCATTCTGGTAGGATGCACACAGAGCATGGAAACAATATTATGGAAGTTAGTACAATATTTAGAAGATTTAACCTGCCACCTAGGGAGAGAAAGGCCCTTAGCTATGGATCTAGTCCCTAGAAACCTTATCCAATAGTTTCTTCTAGTATATCCTGTTTGGTCTAGTGCCTAGTTGAAACCTGAGATAAGACATCAGCAAAGATTAGTAAGAACACCTGAATATATCAGCAAGATCTGATCATTCCTTCTAGTTCTCCAATATATGCCAAGGCAGATCTATTACATATGATCTTTAATCCACTGAACATGGAGAAAGCTACAACTAAAATGTGAAGGTAAAAGATCGTCTGAGGATTAGCACTAGAAAATAATAGTATATTCACTGCCTATTGAACAATTTGAAAACCGAAGCTTTTAACAACTCCCTCATTAAGCCTCAACATTTGCTCCCTCCTTAAAATATAGTGTAGAGTGTCTGTCAAAAGAATGAAAATGTCCAAGGATAAGGGAATACCTTACCGTAGACCCTCATACATGGAAAAGATGGACAGACTTGGCATTTGTGATGGTCACCTTATCTGCACTGAAAATAATGACTAAGATCCCAGAAATCATCTAGCTAGAAAAAACTCCCACTTTGACGATCCACTCTGAGGTTTCCAAATTCACATTATCGAAGCCTTCTCATACTTCAATTTTATAACCACTGATTCCTCGTAATCTCTGATCTGGCACCGATTTATGATTTCTAAGGCACACGTAAAGAAATCATTGGTGCTCTTGTTTTTGAGGAAGGCCAATTGAATCACATATTAAGGTTATGATAACTAGTTGAAGTCTTTCAACATCAACTTGATGAGTAGATTTTCAAAGGTATAAGTCGAACCCAAAGCACTAACCCTCACTCATTTCGGCATAATGTTACATAGAAGTGATTGATACATACCACGAAGCTTGGCCATCAGAGAAATCCCCAAATAGCTTAAGAAGGTTTGATTTCTATCCATGTTTTGTAATTATTCAATAAATGATAAAATAGGGTTCAATTAAGAATGGTGCTATAGTTTTTATATTCCATATGATGCATGATATGCGGTATAGCTTCATTCAGTAATGAACTATGAGTTAATAGCCTTTTTGCCACATGATAACATGCTTTTGTCGTAATACGGTTATAATTCAATTTATCGAACCCCTCTACACTAATATAGTATAGGTATGACTCAGATTGTCTCTCACAAGGATGATAATCTCAAGATTAAATGTTATTGCTTTGGGGGTTGGGTTTTGGTTTTTGATGTTGAAGTGGGGGTTTGTTGAGTTGAATTCTAAGACTAATAATCGAAGAGTAATGCGAATAATTAAAACTCTAACCTACAAAACTATGATTGCGACAAAATTAAAGGAAACATAAAGAATTCAATGAAACTCAAAGCATTCGACGAAACCTAATCTAATCTAATCTAATCTACTTGCATCCAAATAAAGAACAAAACTTAAAGCAATTGAACACAACAAGCATAACAAAAATTAAAGGAATTAAAATGCATTGACTGAAGTAAACAAAGCGTAAGGGGCATTAAGACAAACACATTACAATAAAAACTAGACTAAACTAGGGGTAAGAGGAGACTCTTCCCATTGAATGAATGCTTGTGGATAGAAATGGAAGCGCCTCTTCCCAACTAGGTCAAGGGCTAGTCGGTGGTGGATTCCGGCGATGAAGATGGGAGCGCCTCTCAACCAAGACAAGTGCTTGATACGGATCAAAGATGAACTTTTGGAAGCTAGAAGGTGGAAGACCATCACCCCCTCTTCTCCTCAAACTATGCATTCCCTTGTTAGGAAACCCCTCCCAACCGAGGTGAAATGGATGATAACTTCTCCCTACTGGGATGAGAGCTTGTGGATGAAGGTGGCCGCCGAAGATGGAGATGGTAGCACCTCTTCCAACCAGGATGAGGGCTCGGATGCAGGTGGAGAAGAAGGAAGAAGATGACTCCCTAACCCTAGATTTGAGTGAATGAATCAATCCTCCAAGGGGAAACCAACTATTTAAGTGATTAATCGCCTTTCCGTGGCACGACAGTGCTAGGAAGCACGACTTGGTTGTGTTTGCTATTTTGGGGAGGCTCCAATTGATTTCCAACATTGAGCAGAGTGGGACATGGCCCGACTGTGTCTTCAGCTCCTCTTTTGACTCTGATTTAGCTCTCCTTTGATCACCTACAAGATAATGTTCAAATCTTAGTAAATAATGCTCTAAACATAGGTAAATTACAATGAAGTTCTAAATAAACCCTTTGCTCGTAAAATACGATATGAATCAACATTTAAGCATACAAGAGGATTAAAATGTCAAGTATAAGAGATAAAATAATAGGTCAAAATGTTGGTTATCACACCCCCACACTTTATTTCTTGCACGTCTCAGGCAAGTAAACAACTAAAAACTCATCTCCCTATCATTCCCTATCACACTTCGAAGATAGTAAAAGGTAATTACTTAAGACCATCAAAACATTCATGAACTCAATTCTTACACAAGTTAATAAACATGGTGATTTTAATCAACTTGAATAAACTAAGCATGATAGAGCTTCACAAGGTAAGTGTTTTCGCTCTCGCTCAAGTAAGCATTTATGAGGGTGGAGTTTACACTCAATACTACTCATGACATTGCACTACCATTGCTTATTTTCTACTTTCCACTACTGGAAACATACACATGCATAAATCCGAAAGACTTGTTATAGTTATAATGTGGCCAAAAAGAAGTCAAAAGAAACAAGAAGCATAAGACACGAAGAGAGGCCAAAGAGAATACGAGAGCAATGGAATGATAAGCATGATGGATACAATCACGTAACATGCATAAAAATCTCACCCAAACATTCTAATGCTCAACTTCTTTTCACCCAAATAAAAGGCATCTTTTCTTCTTTTATTTTTTTCTTTTTCTTTATTTATAGAATATACCATGATCGTGACACTAAACACGGCCAGGTCGTGTTTTTTTATTTAGGCACATAACACGGCTTGCTCATGTTTGATTCTAGGATAAAAAAAATTCTTGTTATGAAACTCTCAGAATGGGGCATGGCCGTGTCACTTTACATGGCCGTGTCACTTCACACGACCTGCTCGTGTTTCATTTTGGGAAGCCTTTTTCTTCCCATAGAATTCCCCCCACATTTAGAATTTGTCCATCTCGGACAATGTAACTCATCATGCCATCATTCAATACTCTCATCAAAGGATAGGACAGAGAATAAATAAAAATGTGACAAGGAAAATATAACGGACAATGAAAGTGCTAAGAAAGGAAATCACAAAGTGAACAAGTGAGAGGACCTTCATCACATTCATGCATGCATATGATAATGTAGTCTCAAAAAGAAGCAAAGCAAGTTCTAGAGTGTCAATTATTATGAGTTCAATACACACAACAAGAATATAAGGAATAAGCATGACAATAATTTTCACTAGGTAAATATTAACTATCAAATTTAATCTATCAAGTTAGAATCCATCACCACACTAATGACAACATGTAAGCAGAGTATTCAATCATGTCAAACGACCTTAAAACTCGACGGTTAAACTTAAAAAACTTTTTCAATTCTTAAAGTATCACGAGAGAACATGTAGAGAATTACAAAACAAAACTACACAAGGTATAAAACAAGAAAGCAAAGCAATAAAAGAAAGCAAAGAAAAGCACACAAACAAAAAGATAAAGAAAAGGAAAGGAATGGACTCCCCTTTGGACCTGGCTATTGAAGGCGATTAAATAGTAGTAGCCGGGTCGAAAGTGGGATGGTCCAAGTAGAGGTGAGGGCCTTCTTTGTGTGGTCAGCGTCATGAATCCCTGCTCCCTCCATTATCAACTCCTTTAAGGTTTTACCAAGTGGTTGAAGATTCGAGTGTAGAATCCACTTCGGAAGTGGAATAATTGCTGTTGAAGTAAGGAACGCTCCTTCCACCTTTTTCCTTTTGAAAGTTCTTTTGAGTGGTTGGAAGCAGTTCAATTAGAGTATTCACTCTAAGAGTGGGTTGATTACGGTTAATGTTAGGACCTTGTTCAGTAGAAATTTTGAAGCAAGTATGTTTGCAAGTGCTCTCTCCTTGGCAGGTTGAAAATTCTAGGCAATAATCATTGTCCACTGCTCATCCTTCTCTCGATATGCATACTTCAAATGGGTAGGAAGGGGCTCTAACTTTAGATTAGGTGGTTGCAGAACTGAAGGAAACAATTCTTGGGATATTGCCTCCTCTACAACATCACAAGATCACCAATAGGATCAGTTGACAACACACCAACATTATCATCCATCTTTGCAACATTAACAACTTTATCATCACGACATAGAATTAGAGGAGTCTTGTAGAGAAGCAGAATCAAAGACAAGATTATCACGAATTCTACAATCCATCTCTTCGAGCAAGTCAATACCATTAACACTAACACTACCTTTCGGATTAGGAATGGTCTCTAAGAGAAGTTTAGCCTTGTGCTTGCATCTGGTTGATGGATGATGCCATTTGGTCTACATACATCTTGCAATTCTGTAATGATGCATCAACTCTTTGGTGGAACTAGAGACTGTGAGTTGCTACTTGCTGCACGAGATCTTTTTGTTTTTGCACTAAAGCAAGTCTCTATTTGACTGAGAGCAAGAGACCTCTAGTATGTGGAAAGGTTGAGTAATTTGTTGTTGTATATTCCCCCACTTGAAATTTGAATGATACATCTAACCAAGACTAGACATTGGACAATGAATCATATCTATTTTGCTGTTGGGGCTGTTAGTGTTGAAGTTGGATGTGAAAAACATTAGCTGCTGTCTGATTAACAAAGATAGAACTAGCACTTTGTTGTAGGTTGGGACTAGCACAAATATCATAGGCTCTCATTAATGTCTTTGGTAACCATTTGTCTACTTCCAAATTGCTATGAATTGGCGGTCATATTTTCTATGAGTTCTCTAGTTGCGTTAGGAGTTTTGTTAACCAAGGCGGCTCCACTAATTGCATCCAACATGTATCTATCCATCGATAAAAATACTGGATAAGCAACTGATCACTGACCTGATGTTGAGGACAGCTGGTAAAGTTTCTTGAATCTCTCCCAATATTCATGTAATGTCTCTCCCATGAGTTGTTAAATACCGCAAATACTCTTCTAAAAATAACTATGGTCTTAGAAGCAGGAAAGAATCTCACGAAAAATGTTTTTTTTTTTATCTCGAACCAGCTAGTGGTAGAACTAGAGGGAAGATATTACAACTAATCCTTTGCTATATCCACCAGCAAAAATGGAAATGCTCGGAGTATGATGTTTTCCTCTTAGCACACCACATGAAATTCTTGCAGATGCCTACTAGGATCCTCCTAGTAAAGTAGTAAGACCATGAAATTTTGACAATGATTGTATGATTCCATATCTTAATTCCAAGTCCACATCTAACTTAGGATACTAGATGCAGAAGGGTTGATAAGTCACATCTAGTGCCCAAAGTTCTTTTAGTCTTGTTGTTCTTCGCTGTATTACTTACAAGATATGAGAAAACAAGTCATTGTAGGAGGTCCTAGTCATACACTGAAACACTTAAGAAAACAAGATGAGAAAACACTGGAAACACACAAGATGAAACATATGCATACAAGATAATTAAGGCACCTAACAATTTTTAGAATTTTTACGATCACTATAGGAGAAAGTAAGTGAATATAAACCTGAAAAATTAAATAAAAATTTTTTAAAATTGAAAAGGTGGTCTAAATGATGGAATTTGAAAAGGTGGTCTAAGTGATGAGTAATGATCTTCACACCCTATTTGTTCAACCTACATAATTTGAGGACAAACAGAGATACTAAAAATTTCATCGATCAGAAAAACAAAATAGCAAAACAAAAAAACAAAGAACAATTTAAGATTATCAAACACCGCTAACACTTCCCCATAACAATACCAAATTTGATAATACACTTTTGTCGTACTACAATTATAATTCAATTTACCGAGTCTCTACACTAATATGGTATAGAGATGACTCGGATTATCTCTCACAAGGAATGTAGTTGGTGAATGATAATCTCAAAATTAAATGTTATTGCTTTGGGTTTTGGGTTTTGGTTTTTGATGTTGAAATGAGGGTTCGTTGAGTTGAATTCTAAAACTAATAATTGAAAGCAATGCGAGAAATTAAAACTCTAACCTAGCTAAACTACAATCACGACAAAATTAAAGGAAACATAAAACATTCAATGAAACTTAAAGCATCTGGAGAAACCTAATCTAATCTAACCTAACTTAATCTACTTGCATCCAAATGAAGAACAAAACTTAAAGCAATTGAACGAAACAAGCATAACAAAAATTAAAGGAATTAACATGCATTGACTAAAGTAAACTAAGCTTAAGGGGCATTAAAACAAACACATTGCAAGCATAAGAAATAAAGGAAGCTAAGCTAAACTATGGGTAAAGTGGAGCAACTCTCCCTTCGATCAGGGTAGATGATATAGAACGATGTTTGTGGATGGAAATGGAAGTACTTCTTCCCAACTGGTCAAGGGCTAGTCGGTGGCGGATCTGACGATAAAGATGGGAGCGTCTCTCCCAACTAGGAGAAGGGCTTGATTCGTATCAAAGACGGATTTTTGAAAGCTAAGAAGGTGGAAGATCATCACACCCTCTTATCCTCCTTAAGCTATGTATTCCCTCGTGAGGAAACCCCTCCCTATTGGGGTGAAATAGATGATAGTTTCTCCCAACCGGGATGAGAGCTTGTGGATGAAGGAGGCCACCAGAGATGGAGATGGTAGCACCTCTTCCAATCGGGATGAGGGCTCAGATGGAGGTGGAGAAGAAGGAAGAAGATGACTCCCTAACCCTAGATATGAGTGAATGAATCGATCCTCCAAGGGAAAACCGATGAGCTACTATCCCAGGCCACGACCATACTAGGAAGTATGACTTGATCGTGTTTGCTACCTCCCTACTGTAGGGAGGCTCCAATTGATTTCTAGGATAGAGCAGAGTGGGACACGACCAGGCTGTGTTGGCTTTTGTGGTGAGCTTTGGCTTCTCTTTGATTCCGGTTTAGCTCTCCTTTGATCCCCTACAAGATAAAGTTCAAATACTAATACATAATGCTCTAAATGTAGGTAAATTGTAGCGAAGTTCCAAATATACTCTTTGCTTGTAAAATACGATATGAATCAACATTTAAGCATACGAGATGATTAAAACGCCAAGTATAAAAGAGCCATAATAATGCATCGAAATGTTGGTTATCACCACACTCCACACGAGAGAGACTTATTGTGAAACTAGCTTTGTTTGCCACGTGTGAATTTCAATAATGTTAGAGCAAAAATATAGACAAAAGGTAAACTAAATGCATACCTATGAAAAAAAAAACTTTTTCAGCACTATTCACAATCTAAAAAAATAAATGAAAGTTAAAAACTCAAAAACGTGTGGATAAAATGAAAAGTTGGTATAAAAGAAAAGTGCATGATATACAATATCTCACAAAAGAATCTAATAAAAAATAAATAATCAAGATTATCATTTTTTAAATCAATTTAACAACATTAATCACTTATGACACAAATACTTTTAAAATTTTCTTCAATTTCATCATTGTTGCATTACATCATTTTCATAAATCGTCACACTACTTGAAAGTGAGAAGCCAAAGCTCTTTAGTATAAATAATTTATTCCAATCATTGATTCAATATAATTAGTCTCACAACTCCAATAGAGCAGAGAGCCAAAGTTCTAAAGTTTAAGAATTCTATCATTTTCTTGGTTCAACATAGTTAGTCATGTAGGTCTTTAAAAGCTTGGACCCAAAGCTCTATGGTATAAGTAATGCATTCATAGTTTTGTTAATTTACATAATGTAATCATGTAGCTCTTTTAAAGTGCAAAGGCAAGGCTCTATATCACAAGTAATTTAGTCACACAACCCTTTTTAGAGTGCAGAGCTGAGGCTTTATAGTACAGGTGATTTATTTTTGAATTTATTGATTCAGTATAAATAGTCATTTACCTCGTTTCAAAGCGTGGAGTTAAAGCTCTAAGATATAAGTAATTTATCTTGATTCAGTAATATAGTTACACATTTAGTTTCTTGTAGATTCTTGAGGGAGTTCATTCACTTTTAAGGGATTACCATTTGTTTCCATCATTTTCATAACAAGTATCTAGGAAGGAACAAGGAGAGAAATAACACCAAGATCAACTAAAAGTCAAATAACCTGAAAGCATATGTTAAGCAAATATGGAAATACTTCTATTTTTCAAACCACTGCATAATTATATCTACTTACCCACATTTAATAGTATAATGAAACAAGTAAAAAAGCCACCTTGAAAACGAAAATCTGCACCACCTGCTATTAACTCTAACCACCTCAAGATTCTGCTAGCAATTAGATATGCAAGATGTGAATGAGAACAATTATCGATTATGACTCAACACTGAATATATTTTCGCTTCAAGAAAGGTTATTTTGGCCCCAACCAATCATTGAAAAGGAGAAGGATCCACATTCAATCACATTTCATCCAATGCTACTCATGAATGATGAGATCCAATTCTGATAACAGAAATCCAATTAAATTCACTAGATGAACGCCTATACTTCCAAAATTCTCAATGTGTTAAATTATAGCACTGGAAAGAAGGGAAGAAACAAAGATATACAAGGTCCCAATCTTAAACTAACAACTCTGCAGTGGCAAGGAATTGAATCAAGAGCAGCACAAAAAAATGAGTACTTACTGAAGATGGTCCCCTATCAGAAGCATTGCTGAAAACTAAAGCACAACAATGGAAGGGCCCAAAATAGTTGCAGCTAAGGGCATATCACTTGGGAGCAACAAGGATCAAATTAAAGGTGAATTGCTTGATGGTTTTTCCCATCGATTAATTTCTGCTTGAAGCGGGATCCAGCCATTCAGGGATTTTAACGTGTCTTGGTGCCCTAAGAGGGAGATCATTGTTGCCTAGAGATAAATCAACTACATCACTGTTGTTTCCCAGTCAGGATGGAGGCGGTTGCTGATGCTGACAAATGACGATTAGTTTTGGTCAGCGAGGCAGCATGGTTGCTGCTTGAGGTAGAGATGAAAACAGGATAGCTTAGGGCAGCAGTGAGAAGGGGTTGATGTAGGTGGCAATGACAGTGACAACAGCAACGAGTGTTGCTTTAGGTAGAGATGGTGATGGTTTAGTGCAGCAACAAGAAGGGGTCAATGTAGGTGACAGTGGCAGCTGTGATGGGGGTCGAAGTCTCAGGAGAGGGAGGGAGAATTTTCGGAAGAAAAAAAATAGATACGAAGGCGAGGAGTGGGACTGGAGTTGTACTGGACAAATAATTAGGGAAATCAAACAACCCCTCAAATGCATAAACACCTCAAAACTCCAGACCAAGTGAACAAAAAAAATGCAACTGAGTTGGATCCAAATCATCTAATTTGGTTCAACCATAATTTATACAATTTAACTATAATTCAAGCTCAGTTCAAGCCCAAACAAGGTTTAGTCACATCCCAATGTTTGATCATTTTTTTTAATATAAGACTCTTGGTATCAAGAACTTATCATAAAGTATCTAAAACTTAGAGATTGGACGCATACTGTCTTCATTAAATTGTTTGGATGGTCACTCATTGAATTGATGCTTGTGCATGACTAGTGATGCAATCCAAGCTAACTTTGGGTTCATAGCTTTAAAACTTTGAGCTAAACAATTCTCTGGTTATTATTTTTGTATCAGACTCATGTATAATGTGTTTTGAGTTTGTTATGTTTTTGTTTTGATGTCTCAGTATTTTTTTTCCTAGCTTCCTCCTTTTCACTGCATCCCCAAATTATGTATTTTCATGGCCCTGAAGGAATCTGATTGCAACCAACTATCATGGTCTTCATTGTACCATTTAGGCCTTTATGTAGCATTTAGTTTGGTTGTTACCATAAGTTGTAATTCGATCCTGAATTAGATCAAAATAATTTGCTGTCTTGCAAGTTACTCAGAATTCCAAAGCCATTTTGTAAGTGCTGGCTGAACAAAATACTCAGAACTCACATAGCTGATTTTTTTTTCAACCCAAAAATTTTCTGAAAGCTCTGTGATCGATTTGATTGATTTACAGGCACCTTCGAAGGGAGAGGAGGGCTTGACTCTGTTCTTCATCTGCTGCAATCCAAGTTGTGGGCATAGATGGAGAGACTGATGGGGCAAACCTGCTACTGAAACCTGGAGCTGAATTGAAGCCTATTTTTTTTTTTAAAAAGCAATTCTGTGTCGAAAAGCTATGCACCTCCTGGATTTCCATCTGAACATATATTTACTTCAATGGAGTCTCTCCGTATCCTGAGTTTAGCGAACACAACTATCTTTGTATCTGTAAATCAAAAGTGGGTTTACGCATCCAGTTTCATCGGTGAAGTAGAATATTCAAATAAAAAAGGGGAAATAAAAAATGGAAACAAAGTCTAAGCCAAGAAAAATCATTCCATGCGCATCCAATGATATGCATCATTCAAGAACTCAGGATTTAGTATATCTCAATATCTTCTAATTAAAAAAACAAGTCGTATAGGGATCTAATCGATGCCTCGCAATCAAATTAGTCTTGGATTGAGTCTTTGCACTTTTGTGGGATTTCTCAGAGGACACGCCACATCTGTATCTCTTCTTCAATTGGAGAGGCAAAGCTAACCGCCTGAAGGATGACATGCTTGGCTGAACAAACAGTTTGAACATGGTTGGTCCTCGCCTTTAGGAGCTTCACCATGCCTTTGGTGGTGGCAAGGTGACTATGCCCTGGTCTTGGCACACACTGTATTGTTATTTTGTTGATACCCTATGTTTACTTGGAGGTGATTTCTATTGGTGTAATCAATCTCTTTACTTGGAGATGATTTTTATTGATGTAATTGACCTTTAGTTAAAGTTGACTAAGCTCAAGTTGCGTTTCAGTATTTGATCAAATATGCTTGATGGTTGAGCAAAATGTCAAATAGGTTAAGGTTGATCGGATACTTGATAATGGAAAAGTCTAAGTAGATCATGATTGATCGAATACTTAGCAATTAAAAGTCCAATAAGGAGTTAATAAAGGTAAAATCAAATTGGGTTATGGTTGATTGAATAATCGATAATGATGAACATTCTAATAGGTCATGGAGCATTGGATATTAAGCATGTAAGTGAAATTTATAATAGATCATGAAGGACTGCATGTTAGGAGTGGATGAAGTCTTAGCAGGTCATAGAGGATTGAATTTAGGCATGAGATGGGAACTCTAAATTGGTCAAGGAGAATTAGAGGTCTAACAATGAAGATGTTTCGATAGGTCAAGGTTGATCAAATACTATGCAAAGGAAGTCTTGTTAATTTGGAGTCAACTGTATACTAGGCAAGGATATAGTTCAACTTGGGTATGACTAAAAGTAAGGTATTAATCGATTGATGTGGAAGTAACAGTTGATTGATGAACTCGAAATCATAAATTCAGAATTTGTTGGAGTTTTCTAGTATGAAAAATCGATTGTTAGTGATTATCAATTGATGGATGGTATAGTCAACTAATGAACTCAATTGATTAACTATGAAATAGTACAAAAATTTTATAGTTGATTGATGAGTAACAATCGATTGCTATGGTGACTACTGACTTGGATCTTGAGTTGGATGGAACCGTTGAGTAGACAGAGTAGAACAACATTCGAATTGCAGTATTATAGTCAACTGTAAAGGAGCAATTAGTCAACTATTAGGTGGATTTCAATCATGAACAACAATTATATAAAAGAAATTTTGTGAAATTTTTGAGAGGTTGTTCTCGGAAGGTTTGTGGGTGAGTATTATTCCATTCCAGACATTCAAAGAGCAATTTAAAGCAATCACAATGCGAGTCACGCATAGATTTCTTGTGTGAATAGTTTATTTACACTGCATTTATTTTTATTTTTATCTTTGTATTTGGTTTGTGTTGCTTGTAAGAATAGATTGTTGTAAGAGGTTTCTCTATTTCTGAAAAGTATGATAAGGTGAAAGAATAGTGGTGCTTTCTTGGAGGGTAGAAAATAAAAGTCTGATAGTTAAAGAGAGGGACTTGAAGAAGAGAAAGTACCAAAGTTATATGCACTTCGGGAAGTAAATGCAAACCTTTCCCTAAATTATGAGGAGAAATGTGGATGGAAATAAAAGCAAATGTATAAACTACATCTTTGCTTGTTCTTTCCTTTCTTCCTTAGCAAAATTGGAGAAGCTACTATCTAAGGCTTAGTTTGGAAGTTGGAAGGGAAAAGAAAAGAAGAGAAAAGAAAGGAAGGAGAGAGAAAGGAAGAGAAGAGAAATGATATATTTTTTTAGAGCAATGATATGCACAAGGAAAAATCTCACAGGATAGATACATAAATTCATGGCCCACCATTTCACTTTTTGTGAGCTCCATAATTTTATGTGTCTATCCTTGAGGTTTTCCTTAAGATTTTTTCCTTAAGCATATCATTTTTCATTTTTTTATTTGGGAGTGGAGGAAAGAAAAGAAAGGGAATCATTTTTTTTTTGTTTGGGAGTTGGAGGGAAGTGAAAGGAAAATACTTAATAATATATTCACTTGACTTTTATAACCTTCAATTTTTAATAGCTCTAATTATATGTTTGATATTATATATATCAGCCAATAAATTTATTCATCATGAAAAACTTTAAAGTTATTCGCTGCTATACAACATAGGTAATGTAAACATTGTTACAACTTATTCATAAATATGTTTTATTGTAAGAAAGTTTAAATAATTTCTACAAATTCAAAGCTCCCAATAATATAAAAAATAAATCAATTTAATGAAGACTTAACCATTAAACCATGATTCATTTCAAGATATTAACTTCACCAAAAGTGGCACAAGACATGCTCTACACAAACATGAACATGTACATCTATATAGTTTCACTTAATTTATAGATCCTAACACAAAAGGTAATATAAAGAAGGATCTTGGTCACTCAAAATAATTTTCAATCTTCAAAAGTGTTTCCATCACTCATAGCATGCTGATATTCAAGAATGAGAATCAAACATCAACTTAATATTCTTGCGCCTTTCTGCTGAACACCCAAAAAAAGTTCTTGCTTTATCTAAATTTTTAGTGAGGAAAATATAGTAATCATCAATATAATTTGTTAGGACCAAAAGTAGCTAGAGGGGGGGGGGGGGTGAATAGCTCGTCGCGTGCTCGTCGCTCGTCGTGGCTTGTTTCTTCAAGGATATGCAGCGGAAAATAACAGAAACAATCACACAACGCTAACAAGGTTGGTTTACTTGGTATCCACCTCACAAGAGGTGACTAATCCAAGGATCCACACCACGCACGCACCCTCCACTATGAAATCACTCCTTTTCGGTAACTACCGAGGGCGGAGAAGCCCTACAAGACTCTCAGTACAAGAAGAAAGGAAAGGGAAACAAAATACAAGCGCAAAGCTTACAATGAGTACAGAAAACCCTAACCCTAGCTTCTCTTCTTGCCTTTGATCCGCCTCTTGACTTGGAAAGCTTCCAAGATCCTTCAAGAACTGGCGATCTGATCTTTGAGAGCGTTGTGGAGGAGTTGGCGAGAGATCTGGAGTGAATCGGAGAAGAGATACCGCAGCCATCGCACGCCTGCAGCTTAAATCGACGCCAACGGTCGGAACCCGATCGATTCAAATGTTCCCAATCGATCGGGGAGGCTTTGGATCGATCCACGGATCGATCCAGAGCGCCTCTGTGCTCTAGGAAAAATGCCTGGATCGATCCACGGATCGATCCAGCGCTTATCGCGCGAAGCAGCCGCGTCCCAATCGATCCACTGATCGATTGGGACATCTGGATCGATCCACGGATCGATCCAGAGGCTTTCTGTTCGCAGGGAAAAGCCTGGATCGATCCACTGATCGATCCAGCTCCTGGATCGATCCCCTGATCGATCCAGCACTTGGTTTTTGCCCAAAACCAAGTTCCAAGACTCCCAAACCAACATCCGGTCATTCTTGACCTGTTGGTACATCATGCCTAGCATCTGATCACTCCCTTGACCTGCCAGGACTTCCCACCAAGTGTCCGGTCAATTCCTTTGACCCACTTGGACTTTTCTCGTCATGCCAAGTATCTGGTCACTCCCTTGACCTACTTGGACTTTCCTATTCAGATGTCTGGTCAATCCCTTTGACCTATCTGTATTTCCTCGTGCCAAGTATCCAGTCAATCCTTTGACCTACTTGGACTTCCCAACACCAGATGTCCGATCATCCTTGATCCATCTGGATTTTCCCTTGCCTGACTTCACTCACCAGGACTTTCACCTAGCTTCACTCACTAGGGTTTTCCATCTACCTAGCTTCACTCACTAGGTCTTTCACCTGGCTTCACTCACCAGGATTTTCCTTCTGCCTAACATCCCAGTTAGGACTTCCCAGTCAAGTATTCGGTCAACCTTGACCTACTTGACTCTTCTTCAATTAACATCTTATTGTCAAACATCTAAACACAAACCAAGACTCAGCTTGGTCAACCAGGTCAACCTTGACCTGAGGGATGTTGCACCAACAATCTCCCCCTTTTTGATGTTTGACAATACCACAATAACACTTACAATGCCACATGTAAGTTAGGCTAATCCCATAGCCTCATTCTTCATGCCACTAGGTAATGAAAGCATAAGTTAAGCTTTTCATTCTCCCCCTAAGAGGGAAAACTCCCTCTTAGATAATGAAAGCCTAACTTACTCCCTTTCACACGTCCTTTTATTCTCCCCCTATTGGCACACATCAACCCATCTTTGGGCACACATCAACCCATGCCCCAATTTTGGGTACACATCAACAAATCCATTTGTTAACGACTCCCCCCCTGAAGAGTTGCTCATCGTTGTTCACAACATCACTCGTCGTGATCAACACGATAATGAAGGTCCCATACCCTTCATTTATCCTTAACTTCTTCCTCAATGTAGACAAATACCCAACCTTGAGCATTTTCTAACCTCTTGAGTTCCCACTTGAAATAATGAGGATATCCACTCCTCATTTTAAGTTCAAAAGCTCATCCATGAGCATTTTCTTTAAAGAAGGTTAACCACCTTCCAAGGTTCATGAAAAATAATTTTCATGCCTTTAAAGAGTCCCTCCCCCTAAAGACATGGTGGTAACTTCTGTCATTGCACCAACAATGACTTGGAATCCCTAAACCTTTAGGAAACCCAAATTTAGAAGTTTTGAGGTTCAAATACTCAAAATTTGAAACAAACCTCAACCTAAAACTTCAATGAAGTCTTCCTTAACCAATCCATCCTTGTTTTCACATGAAAACACCCTTTGTATGTATACAAATGTATTTTGGGGGGTTTGGAATGGTTACCTAGACTCAAAGAGGTTCAAGGTGCTGAAATCAGGCCTTCCCAGCCAAAATCAGCAACTTGGATCGATTGGAGTTGGGTTCCAATCGATTGAACCTTTCTGAATCGATCCACTGATCGATTCAGACTACCTGGATCGATCGGCTGATCGATCCAGCGAGCTTCTGCTCACGGGTGACTTGCCTTTTGAATCGATCCATGGATCGATTCAGGCACTCCAATCGATCCATGGATCGATCGGAGCTCTGATAGTTGCTGAAATTCTATTTCAGTCAACTTCAGAAACCCCTAGAAAATTCTACAAAAATCCAAAAATCATGAAATTTCGTGTAGACATTATTTAGGGCATACTTGATCATGGAAAAATAGTTTTATATGAAAATACATCATATTTTCAAAGATTGACACAAACTTGAAATCTTGCAAAAACTTTAGTGTTTTCTTCAAGTTTGTGTCTAACTATTCAATGGTGATTACTATCAAAAGATAGCCTTCACCAAGGTTTTCCAAAATCATTTTAAAAACCTTTTAAAAACCAATATCCCATCATGTTCCTTGGGCTTAATGCACATGACTTGTACATTAGCTTTCCCAATGATGGGAAAACACATAACTATGTGTTTTGATGAACCTAAAAACTCAAAAGAATGTACTAAATCAACATCTTGAGCTTTGTTCATCATCCTAACATCTCACTTGTATCTAATGTGTACTAAAACACATGCAAGTCACCTTATAGTCTTTGTGAGATGTAGATTTTGGTTTTGCCCTTATCTAGGGATCATGCATATCTATCTAGGCATTTTAAAGATATTAGACATCCACCTAGGATGTCACTTGTTAATAAGTGTTGTTAAAATGCCATTTGTCCTTAATTACAAGGAATTAAACTAATGCATGATAATGTTAGGGCATACATCAAAATAAAATAACTTTCAAAAGAAAGATTCCTATAACTACATGATGTATGAAAGTCATGACATGGTATTTTTGGATTTTGCATAATAAAACATGAATGCAAAAATAAACATGATGTCATGGCATATGATGGGCAAACAATCATGGCAAGATTTAACATAAATAAAATATACCTAGATCAACTATCTAAGTATCCTTAAAAACTTAGCTAAACTTACAACTTAAACCTAGATTGCCCTAAAGTGCTTCATGAAAATGCCAACGCCTAAATTTGCATTTCTAATTCCCTTGATTAATTTATGCCAGTCGAAATTAAGCATATCCTCAAATGTTGGCATATTTCATTTTTCACAAGAGTAGCACTTTTAAATTAAGGCCCGGATTGCCTTAAATTTCCTAAGAGCATACCAAAATCCCAACTTGGTAGTTCTTATGCTTTCTCAAATTTTTTGCCATTTAAAATAACATCAATTTTCCACCATTAGGCACATTTTACTCTTTCAAGGAGCAAATAATAATTCCATTTCATTTTCAAAGGTTAACAAAACCTTGAAAATGCTCCTTGAGTGTCAATTTCCTCAAAGTTGGGTTAACTACCCTTCTAATCGGAGTTGACACTCTCTAACCCATCTATGGGGTAGAGAAGATGCTCCTAGGAACCCAACACCTATTGGTGCTCCTTGGATGCTCTAGATATTCACTAGGGATAACTTCCCTAGATACCTTCCTAGTGACCTTGTTTGGCTTCTTAGAAGCCTTGGTCACATTTTCTAGGTCAACTCTAGGGATAGCCTCCCTTGTGACCTTGTTTGTGACTTTCTTAGACTTCTTAGAAGCCTTCGTCACGTTTGTTGCAAAAACACTCTTAGGGATGACTTCCCTAGTATTTTTGACTTGACCACTAGACCTAGGGTTTGTGCCATAACTATATGGAACCCTATGATAGCTAGGCACATCCTTCTTAGTTTTTGGTTTGTATCCCAAACCTTTATGGCCATCGGATGGCTTTGATTTTCCTAACCCTAAGTTATGCTCATTTTGCCCTAATAGGATATTTTCCATCCTTTTTAGGGTCTTTTCCATTTTATCAAGTCTTGACCTCAAGACTTGATTTTCTCTCACTAAGTCCTTAGTGTTTGATCCATGAGCATTTTTGTTTCTAGGCTTGTATCTTAAATCCTTAGAGTTATCGCCTAGGTTTTTACCTACATTCCTAGCCTTAGGGATAGTAGTTTTGGCATGTAGGGCCACATGCTTTTCCTTAAAGCCCTCATGATTTCTATTCTTATGGTAAATTGCATTAAAATGATAAAAATTTGACCTAGCATGCTTTTTACCATTTTGCAAGGGAATAGGCTCAATGAAAGTTACCTTCCTTTTTACCTTGGAGGCTCCCCCTTGACTAGTGCCTCCTTGAGCCTTGACCACCTTCTTCCCCTTAGGGCATTGACTCCGGTAATGCCCCTTTTGATTGCAAGAGAAGCATATAATATGCTCCTTGCTCTTCTTTGTATTGGGAATGGTCTCCTTGGGCTTCACCTTGTCCTTTTGTGCCACTTGGCCCTTCTTCTTGGCCAATTTAGGGCACTTGCTCTTGTAGTGCCCATGTTCCCTACATTCAAAGCATATGATATGATTTTTATTATTAATTGAAGTATTTATACCTTTGCTTGTAGGGGTGGCATCTTTTTCTTTGGATCCGGAGGTAGAAGCTTCCTCTTGATCAACCCTTGATCCTCCTCCATTCGATTTTTCTTGACTTGTGGAGGTAGAAGCTTCTTCCTCCTCTTCTTCTCTTGACCCGGATGTAGAAGCTTCTCCTTCTTCTTGATCCGGTGTCACCGAGGATTGCTCCCCCTCAATCCTAGAGGTGGAGGCTTCATCATCTTGAATATGAAACAAGGAGTATGCTCCCTCCTTGTTCCCTTCGTTGCATTCCTTTGAGGATGAAGCTTCTTGGTTTTCCTCTTCTTCGGAGGTTGAGCATCTCTCAACCTCGGAGTCCACCTCTTGGTCTTGCTCCAAAGAGTCACCATCTCTAGATTCTTCTTGTTCTTGTACAGTGGAGGGGATCTCTTCATGAAGCTTTGCCAATTTACTCCATAATTCCTTTGCATCTTCAAATTCTCCAATTTTGCAAAGGATGGTGCTTGGCAATAAATTGACCAAAAGCTTGGTCACTTTGTCATTTGCCTCGCACCTTTGGACTTGCTCCGGGCTCCATTTGCTTTTCTTTAGAAGCTTGCCCTTGGAGTTTGTTGGAGCTTCGAAGCCTTCCATTAGAGCAAACCATTGCTCTATCTCCATCATAAGAAAATTTTCGATTCTTGATCTCCAAGAATCGAAGCTTGCCAATGTGTATGGTGGAGCCACCCTAGTGTCAAATCCAAGTCCATCTTGGAATTTCATCTTGAAGTTGAGCTTGATAAAATCTTGAACTTGAAGAATTTGCTCCAACTTCTTCACCCTCTAGCTTTTCTTGTTATGCTTAACCCTTCCGGCGATGATTCCGGTGAAGAGCGGCCTCGCTCTGATACCACTTGTTAGGACCAAAAGTAGCTAGAGGGGGGGGGGGGGGTAAATAGCTCGTCGCGTGCTCGTCGCTCGTCGTGGCTTGTTTCTTCAAGGATATGCAGCGGAAAATAACAGAAACAATCACACAACGCTAACAAGGTTGGTTTACTTGGTATCCACCTCACAAGAGGTGACTAATCCAAGGATCCACACCACGCACGCACCCTCCACTATGAAATCACTCCTTTTCGGTAACTACCGAGGGCGGAGAAGCCCTACAAGACTCTCAGTACAAGAAGAAAGGAAAGGGAAACAAAATACAAGCGCAAAGCTTACAATGAGTACAGAAAACCCTAACCCTAGCTTCTCTTCTTGCCTTTGATCCGCCTCTTGACTTGGAAAGCTTCCAAGATCCTTCAAGAACTGGCGATCTGATCTTTGAGAGCGCTGTGGAGAAGTTGGCGAAAGATCTGGAGTGAATCGGAGAAGAGATACCGCAGCCATCGCACGCCTGCAGCTTAAATCGACGCCAACGGTCGGAACCCGATCGATTCAAATGTTCCCAATCGATCGGGGAGGCTTTGGATCGATCCACGGATCGATCCAGAGCGCCTCTGTGCTCTAGGAAAAACGCCTGGATCGATCCACGGATCGATCGCGCGAAGCAGCCGCGTCCCAATCGATCCACTGATCGATTGGGACATCTGGATCGATCCACGGATCGATCCAGAGGCTTTCTGTTCGCTGGGAAAAGCCTGGATCGATCCACTGATCGATCCAGCTCCTGGATCGATCCCCTGATCGATCCAGCACTTGGTTTTTGCCCAAAACCAAGTTCCAAGACTCCCAAACCAACATCCGGTCATTCTTGACCTGTTGGTACATCATGCCTAGCATCTGGTCACTCCCTTGACCTGCCAGGACTTCCCACCAAGTGTCCGGTCAATTCCTTTGACCCACTTGGACTTTTCTCGTCATGCCAAGTATCTGGTCACTCCCTTGACCTACTTGGACTTTCCTACACCAGATGACCTATCTGTATTTCCTCGTGCCAAGTATCCAGTCAATCCTTTGACCTACTTGGACTTCCCAACACCAGATGTCCGATCATCCTTGATCCATCTGGATTTTCCCTTGCCTGGCTTCACTCACCAGGACTTTCACCTAGCTTCACTCACTAGGGTTTTCCATCTGCCTAGCTTCACTCACTAGGTCTTTCACCTGACTTCACTCACCAGGATTTTCCTTCTGCCTAACATCCCAGTTAGGACTTCCCAGTCAAGTATTCGGTCAACCTTGACCTACTTGACTCTTCTTCAATTAACATCTTATTGTCAAACATCTAAACACAAACCAAGACTCAGCTTGGTCAACCAGGTCAACCTTGACCTGAGGGATGTTGCACCAACATAATTTTCGTCAACTTCAATAGCGATCAACTTATTGAAGATCTCGTTCTTTGTATAAACTCTAGTTCTAGAATTCTGGAGAATGAAAATTTCCTCTCTCATTGCCTCAACAACATTGTCAAGTGCAAACTTTAGAATATCAAGTTCTTCATCATTTGAGACTTTTTTTTTCTTCCTTTGTGAATTTGTTGAACCTTGATTCTTTTTGTTGTTATATTTTGAATATGGTGCATTCAAATCTTTACCTGAATAGGAAAAGTCTTCCAAACTTATTTCTTTTTTACACACCAGTCGATCAATATCGATGATACTTTTAACCTACAATCCATTTGTTTCATTAATCCAACACTTGCATTTTTCTTTTGCTATTTCAGCACCTTCTCCTATTGCTCTATCTTTAGCAAAGAGTTCTTTCAAATTATTATAGTTGCTCACAACTTTGGTCTTCCATTTTATGGCATCAGGTTTCACCTATAAAAATTAACAAAAGACATATATCAATTTCTGATAAAAATAAATGAAACAAAATAACAATTAAAATTCTAATTAACACCTACCTTTATATGTTGTTCCTAAACTTCAGGTTCAGCACACCAAGTTTTTGTGAATGGATTCCAAGAAAAACCACTTAATTTTCCATTTCTAAAAAAATCATAAGACTCATTCAAATGTTCCTTGAGTATCTTCATTCGATTATTCAAATGGTCTTTAGTGAATTCCATTTGAAGATTTTTTTTCAATTCGATGATAATGTTATTATATGCAGTGGTTGTAAATGTCCCATCTACTCGAAACCCTTGGTAATGCTGATTTAATAATGCCTCAGTGAATGCTTCATCCATATGAGCTGCCCATTTTATATTCTCTCTTCATGTTAAGAAATTATTTTAATCTTTCTAATTATAACAAATAGTAATCTAAATAGAAAATGTCACATAATAGTTACAGTCAATATATATTAATAAATAATAATTCATAAGTTAACTTACAAAATAAAAAATTTGCATTAGCTACAAAAACAGAACATGCTAAACAAAATGAAGTCCACATCATATATGATAATTTAGCACGTAAAATGAAAAATCAGAAGGTTACAATACATAATCTTGTCACATTTGAATGACTATCTGATTTCTTAATTGTTCTCCTTGTGGTGAATCTTTTTCAATACTTACTACTTCAATCGTATCTTCTTGTGGTGGAGATTGTCGTGACAATTCTTCATCCACTTCGTGAATATATTCCACATCAAGATCAACTTCCATTAAAAAATTATGTAATATGCAACAGGCAAGAATATTTGTGATTATACATCAAGACTATAAGTTGGTTATCTTCAACGATAGGAAATCTTATTTTTAGAACACCAAATGATTGCTCAATTGCATTGCGTAGGGAAGAATGTCGCAGATTAAACAATTCACAATTGTTTTGTGGTTGTCAATTTGAGTATTCCTTCAGGTGGTATCTTACATTTCTATAAGGTGTAAAAAGTCCACTTTTCAACATGAATCTAGCATCAACAAGGTAATATTTCCCTATAAAAGTTTAAATAGTTAGTAACTTACTTCTTAATTAAAGCATTGACATGTAGCTAAATATTACCTTTAGGAATGATTAATTTATCTTCTATGCTAAGGGCATTTTTTATGATTCTTAAATCTGATGCAGTCCCTTCCCAACCGGGTAAAACGTAGGTGAATCACATGCCCAAAGAACATGCAGCTAGCAGCACATTTTGTGTTGGATGTTCTTTTCTACCTCAGCATCTTATTGCATAATTACTAATACTTTCATGCGTATATGAGTTCCATCAATTGCACCAACACAATCCTAATAAACATGTAATTTGTTCATATTATGGTTGTAGGTAATTATACCTAAAATTTTTAACTAGTTGAGCAAATGAAATCACCTTGAAGTATGGGTAAAATCTTTCGTTGTGAAGTATTTCGGGAGGACTTTGTTCTCCTATAGGGTGTGGAAGAAATTGATCTTCCAATCCTATAACTCATTTCAAAACTCTATGGAAATGACGACTAACGGTTTCACCAGAACACCGATAAAAGAATTTCATTGTACCATTTTTTTACCGGAATTGATAATATATGGAGAAACTTAACAACTTGTTCTTTTACCGTGACTCTTTGAGTAGGATTTAAACCACCATATGTTTATAATAATTCACACAAATGGCCAAATGTTTCTGGTCCCATGCGAATCACCTTATTTAAATTCCCATTAGATCTAAGTTGGTATAATAATTTCTTTCTTACTAGATGACATCACTTTGACCTATTTCCATTAGGCCGATCCACATAATTTAGATGAGAGAAATGTCGAAAAATGATTAATTTTATAATACGACAAATAACTTCAACAACAACTAATTGTCGACTTCTCTCATGAATATCACACTCTCTTACAACTTCAGTTTGCTCCATATCCATCTAAAATACAATTATTAGTATTCCAATTAATTGAATGCCTTCAATAATTTATGATTGTTATATGCCATCAAAGTAGCATAAGCACAAAACAAGCACAAAGTAATTAAATAAATCAACAAATAATTATGAGAAAGAGAGAAAGTATATCAACAATGTGAAAAATAAAGGAAAATATTAAAACAAATAAAGCCCATTAACAAAAATAAACACAAAATAATTAAATAAATCAACAAATAACTATGAACTAGTGAGAAAGAGGTAAATGATATCAACAAAATGAAAAGTATTACTTGTTAATTGATTATTATAGAAGATGCGCACTTTTCAATCTTCCTCGACTTGTGAAGCTCTTGTGTTCTTTGGAATTCTTTGGAAGAGAAACTCACTTTATCAATTATAGGATATGTTGTGGATAAATTTATTTTGTATCAACTTTTGAAGGGTATATTTGGTATAAAAAATAATTTTTTCCCTCCAACAAAAATTCTCCCCATTTCCCTCCCATTTTTGGGTGGAAAATCTTTTGATTAATAAAGGGGAAAACTTTCCCTTTCCTCACTTTCTTTTCCTTTACATGAAAACCTCCTAAGCACTATTTTTTTTTTTTTTTTCCATCCAAACTTTTTCCTTTCTCTCCAACTTAAAGCTCCCAAACGAAGCCTAACTCAAGAAATCTACTTCTCCCACAAAATTGGTTGAGTGAATCTTAAAAAATACTTGCCTCTATTCACCTGTTTTTTTTCAGACAACAAATAAAAGTGGCATGCTTAAAAATCATTTCCCCAACGAAGTTGATTATGTAAGTCCAGTCTCCAAGTCTAAGATCTTCTGTTAGACTTGTCTGCACTACCAAAAAATATAGTTGATTCCAAACTTAACATTACTTTTCAACATTTCTAATGAATTCTCTGATAGTTCGTTGTTTCTAAGAACTCAGAATCATCACAGACTAGCCACGATGAAGGCACTAGGCTTGGTTCCTCATTGCTCGCTCCTAGTGCATGATCCAATGATGTACTTGGAGTAGCAGCCACACTTTCTACATCACTGATCACCTAAATTTTTAACTACCTTGGGTTTAAATATTTTGGTTGTTTCATCCGTTGGTTTCCTTGAGCTTTCAGAATACAAGTAATGACTTTATTTTCGTTATTTGGAACCATAGGTCGCACTTCTTTCTAGAAATCCTTTAGAATAAAACAGAGGAGGTTCATTCAACATCTTTCCTTCCGAAGAACATACTGAGTTCAGTGCCTTCTAAATAAAAACATGCATAAACAATTACTGAAACCCTGATGTTAAACATCTGACAGTTGCCAAAAAAAAAAAAAAAAAAAAAAGGGAAAAGTCCATGCAATTATACCATTGTACAAAGCTCTCTATCAATCTCCAGTAATTGGGCCCAAACAAGAATATGCATGATTTGCTTTCATTGTCCCTTCAAAGTATAGTTGTCTTTTAAAGGTCTTGGGATTTGAAGTGTAGACTTTATAAAAAAAAAAAAAAAAAAAAAAAAAAAAAAAAAAAAAAAAAAAGGAAAAAAAATTATTATATCTATTAAATATCTTTACAAATCTAAATGATTATAAATAAAATATTCTTTGATGAAATTATAGATTATTAAAAAAATAAAAACTAAATTATAAATCTTTGAAAATATTTTATATATTTTTTAAAATAAAAAAAAGATTAAATATAAAGTTGATTTCCATGAATTAATAATATTTATTATTTTTTTAAAAAAATTTAAATATATATTTTTATATATTTTATTGAGATAATTTAATTAAGAATTTTGAAACCCTATTTGAATTATTGTATTTAAGTTAGAAATTGATTAAATCAATTAAATATGCTCCAAGATTGTCATGGTGCTATAGTGATTGTGGGGCATCATGATGACTCTGGAATGGCAAAAGCGTTACGGGAAGCGTCAACAAAAAAAGAAGTTTCTATACTTTGCGCAAAGTTGAACATTTGTGCTTTTTGCACGAAGTGCAATGAAGCACGCACTTCAGAGATCATGTGTACTTTCGAAATCTGTGAAACACAAGGCTCGCGCCTTGCTGCACTTCACGCTAAAGCGAGTGAAGCGCTCGCTTTTAACAACTATGATTCAAAGACTCTTCCTCTCACTCTTCCATTCAATTCCTTTATCTTAACACGCTTAGCATATGTTTACAAATATTCCTCCCTCCTTACCTCTATTAGAAATTATAAATGAAAAATTAAAAGGTTTAAGTGTCTTTTGGATAATTAAAGGGTGATATCTTATGAAGAGGTAATGTGCCTCTTAGGAAAGAATGCGATCTACATCATCTAATTTAAAATGGATGAATGAGATCTATTTGAACCAAGAGGTTCTTATACCCCTTCATTTAGTATAAATAATGTCCCTCACATCCTCATTTCACTCACTCAATTCCTTCCAAGTAAAGCAAGCATTGCATTCCATACTTGCATTGGAGAGTTCGAGAAGCCTTCTTTGGATCGGAGGTCTTGCGATTTACAATGCTGCTATCGCAAGATAAAGTCGTTGTATCTTGGGAGATAATTGTCGTGTTCCGTGAGCACCAACAAATTCATCTTAAAGAGATAGAGTCTAAATCTAGCCTCGACTTCGTCAAAACGGTGGTATACCGTCATTTTGGCCACGCTCAGATTGCATCAACACAAAGATCCCAACAATTTTAAGACGAATTCTAATCGTGCAAACTGATGGCTGGGATTAATGATGGTTCGACCGCCATTCCATACGGAGAAAAGCCGGAGAAGTTCAACGGAACTAACTTCAAACGATGACAACAAAAGATGTTGTTCTACCTGACAATGCTAAACCTCGTACGGTTTTTGTATGAAGACCCATCGACTGCTACAGAAGGAAAGTTCGATAATAAGGATGCATGCGATATGTGGCCGTATAGAGATTTCTTGTGCCACAACTACGTTCTTAACGCATTCGACAACACGTTGTATAACGTGTATTATTCGATAGAAACGACAAAATCTCTATGGGAATCACTTGAAAAGAAATACAAAACCGAAAATGCCGAATTGAAGAAATTCATCGTCATACAGTTTTTGGATTTCAAGATGATGAATTCCAAGAGCAAGACATCTCAAGTCCAAAACATGCAACTGATAATGCATGATATGGATGCCGAAGGCATAAAGTTGAACGAGTTGTTCAAAGTAGCCGTGGTAATCGAGAAAATCCCTCTATCATAGAAGGATTTCAAAAATTACTTGAAGCACAAGCAAAAGGAGATGAGACTTGGAGACTTAATCCTAAAGCTACGAATTAAGGAAGATAATTGAAAGATGTCCGACTCTAGAGGAACAAAGTGGGTAGTCGACGAGATGTCGAACCTGACTGAGCCAAAAGCCAAAAAGCCGAACCAATCCAAAAAGAAGGCTCAAGGCAAGAAATTCAAGGGCATATGCTACAACTGCAGAAAGCTAGGTCACATGTCCAAAGACTGTAGATGCCCGAAGAAACCAACTAAGAGTTAGAAGGATGCTACGAACCAGGTCGTAACTTCTTGCGACATGGAATTAGATCTCATTGCGGTCGTGTTTGAAGCCAACAGGTGATGGATAACCCGAAGCAGTCGTGGATCGACATTGAAGCAACACGTTATATCTATTCTGATAAGGCGATGTTCTCCAAGTATACTCTGATAAGTGGAAGAAAGCTCTATATGGGTAATTCCATGACATCCCCGATTATCAGACTCAGGAAGGTTGTTCTGAAAATGACATCTAGGAAAGAGCTAACGCTCATTGATGTGTTCCATGTTCCCAACATAAAGAAGAACCTAGTTTTTGGATCAACACTTGTTAAAGCCGGTTTCAGACTAGTGTCCTAGTCAAACAACTTTGTACTTACGAAGAATGGTGTATTCATAAGTAAGGGGTACTTATAACAGAGTCTGTTCAAAATGATTGTAATGACTGTACACCATGACTTTAATGGTAATAAAATAAAAGCTTCCAGCTATGTTGTTGAGTGTTTTAATTTATGGCATGATCGACTTGGGCATGTCAATAATAATACTCTTAAACATCTCGTCAAGTTAAATTTATTACCAAATGTAAATATGGATAAAACACACAAATGTGAAGTGTGTGTGGAAGTAAAAATGACGAGACTACCTTTTCATTCAGTGGAAAGGTCAACGACTCCTTTAGAGTTAATATATAGTGATCTATGTGACTTAAAATTCGTGCAAACTAGAGGAGGTAAAAAGTATTTTATTACTTTTATTGATGACTGCATGAGGTTCTGTTATGTTTTTCTTTTAAAAAGTAAAAACGAAGCCTTATAAGCTTTCAGAAACTATAAAACAGAAGTTGAGAATCAACTTGATAAACGAATTAAAATAATTCGTAGCGATAGAGGTGGAGAATATGGTGCATCGTTTGATGAGTTTTGTTCAAAATCTGACATTATCCATCAGACAACGATACCTTACTCACCTTAATCAAATGGTGTTGCTGAACATAAAAATCAGATATTAAAGGAAATGATGAATGTCTTGTTGATAAATTCAGACTTATCCCAAAACTTATGGGGGGAAGCTATATTATCAGCAAACCACATTCTCAACAAAATCCCTCACAAGAAAAACAATAAAAATATGAGCTATGGAAAGACCGCGAGCCATTATACAAATACCTGAAAATGTGGGGGTGCTTAGCAAAGGTTGAAGTACCCAAGCCAAAGTAAGTAAAAATCGGACCTAAAATATTCGATGTGATATTTGTTGGATATGTCCATAATAGTAGTGCATATTGTTTCATAGTTCACAAGTCAAACATTCTTGATATTCATGTGGGAACAACTACAGAATCTCGAAATACGATATTCTTTGAAAATATATTCCTGAATAAGAAGGGAAACATTCAAAGTAATGACAACTGAGGTTTTAACGAAAATGATATTTTTGAACTTAGTTGTCATAAAAGGACTGTTGACAATCAAAGCGAAGAGTCCTGTCTGAGCAAACATGCTAGAGTTGAGAAATCGTTCAAACCGAACTTCATGATTTATATGTCGGAAATGGACCCAAGAACATTAAGCGAAGCTCTTTCTAGTCCCGACACCCCATTGTGGAAAGAAGCTGTCAATAATGAAATCGAGTCCATCATGAATAACCATACTTGGGAATTAGTAGACCTTCCTTCTGGTACTAAACCATTAGGTTGTAAGTGGATACTAAAACCCAAGTATAAAGCTGATGGATTGATTGACAAGTATAAAGGCAAACTTGTAGCCAAAGGATACAAGCAAAAGGAAGGCATTGATTACTTCGTTACCTAATCACCGGTGACAAGGATTACGTCTATACAAGTACTGATAGTTATCGCAACACTGTTAACCTTGAAATACACCAAATGGATGTTAAGACTGCGTTCTTAAATGGTGAGTTGAAAGAAGAAATCTATATGGAGCAACCCAAGGGGTTCATAGCTCTAGGAAAAGAGGAAAAGGTGTGTCAACTTATTAAGTCGTACGGACTTAAACAAGCGCCTAAACAATGACACGAAAAAATTAACAAAACAATGCTGCAAACGAATTCAAAATAAATGAATATGACAAATGCATTTATGTCAAACACACACCTAAAGATCATGTAATTGTTTGTCTATATATAGACGACATACTTATAATAGGCAGTAATCATGAGGTAATCATGAGTACAAAGAAAATGTTGACCAAGAATTTTGATATGAAAGATATGGGTCTAGTAGATGTTATATTGGGAATTAAAATTCTCAGGACATCCGATGGGATAGTTTTGACACAATCGCATTATGTAGAGTCAGTGTTGAAAAGATTCAATGCGTACGGTCTCTCTATAGTAAAAACACCTATGGATCTTGTTAGAGTGTATACTAAAAGCCTAGCTTTTTGTAAACATTTATTTTAAAATAAAGAATCACATTGGTCAAATGTCTACATTTATATGCTAAGTGTAGTTGTTCAATTAATTTATATTGTAGATAACATGGTGTATTGTGTCACACACAGAAGATCATGCTATCAATTCCTTATAAATTATAAACAGTAGCTCACGACTAAGATGGAAAGGAACAAACCATTGGAATAATGATAGTGTAATTTGGTATTAGTTTATCTTAACTATAAAATAACACTAGTACACTCAGAGTGTATTGAGCTGGACTATTTAAGGTAAGTTCTTTTTATACTGACTAAATAAAAGAACAAGATCTTTGTTATTATGGAAATGTGTGCTCTTAATCCTGATATAATAACAAGCACATATATCTAGTATTTATTTTTTGACTTATCAAAGGATGCGATTTAGTTCGATAAATCAATAAGCCCGATAAGTTGGGAAATGATATTATTTATAGTGTGTGTTGTTGATTATAGAAGAAAACTATGTCCAAGTAATCTAGGTTGATGATGTCCCCAAGAGGAGCTCATAAGGATTGTCATGTAAACCTTGCAGGTGGACTTAGTCCGACATGACGATAAGGTTGAGTGGTACTACTCTTGGAACTAGATACTAATTAAGTGAGTTGTCAGTAACTCATTTAATTAGTGGACATTTTGTATCTTAAACATAGGGAGACTAACACACTCATGATAAGAAGGAGCTTAAAATGTAATTTGGGATTGGTGCGATAATTCAATAATAATTCTTTAGTGGTATGAATTATTATTGATGAAATTAAGTTGGGTGTTCAGGGCGAACACGGGAAGCTTAATTTCATCGGGAGACCAAAACCAATTCCTCCTCTCGGTCCCTATCGTAGCATCTTATTTATAAAGTATTATACCCACCAAATACTCACTTCCTACCCACCCTTAGGTGGCCGGCCAAGCAAGCTTGGAACCCAAGCTTCGGTCGGCCAAGCCAAAAGGCTTGAACCAAGTAGGGTGGCCGGCCATAGCTTGGAGCCCAAGCTTGGTGTGGCCGGCCATATAAAATAAAAGGATTTTATTTTTAAAATCTTTTCTTATGTGGATATCATGGTTTTAAAAGAGAGTTAAAAATTTAAATATTTCCTTTTATAACTTTCTACAAAAGATTAAGTGAAAGGTTTGATATCTTTCCTTATTTGTAGTTAAAAGAAAGATTTTAATTTTTGATAAAACTTTCCTTTTTTGTAACTATTTTGATTTAAAAGAGAGTTTTAAAATTAAATCTTTCTTATTATAGTTTCTACAAAAGATTAAGAAAAGATTTGATATCTTTCCTTATTTGTAGATTGAGAGGAAGATTTTAATTTTAAAGAAAACTTTTCTTTTTGGAAATCATCCACATGTTTTAATAAGAGAGATTTTAATTTATAAAATTTCCTATTATAACCAACCATGAAGGTAAAATTAATAGAGAAATTTTTATTTTAAAATTTCTTGAAACAAATAAAGAAGTTTTAATTTTGTGTTTAAAACTTGCCTTATTTGGAGCAATTGATGTGGTCGGACATGATAAAGGATTAAAGGAAATTTTAATTAAAGTTTCCTTTCATTGTCAAAGAGAATAAGGAAGTTTTTATTAAAATTTTTCTTATTTGCCAAGACCAAGGAATATAAAAGAGAGGGTAGAGGTGTCTCACCTAATAACATATCATCTATTATTCCTCTCTCTTTTTTTCCTTGGTGTGGCCGACCCTAATCATTCTCTCCTCTCTTCTTCTTGTTGTCGAACCATATCATCTCTTGGAGTTCTTGTGGTGGTCGAATTTTTCTTGGAGAAGGAGAGAAAGGAGGCTTTGCTCTTGCATCTCTTGGAGCTTGAAGGTTGGTGGCAGAAACTTGCAAGAAGGAAGTTGTCTTGGTGGTTCTCATCTCGGTAGATTGTTGCCCACACAACGTCCGAGATAAGAAGAGGAATACGATAGAAGATCAAAAGGTTGTTGCTTACAAAGAAAGGTATAACTAGTAATTCTATTCCGCATCATACTAATTTTCTTTTTATATATTTTCAAATACCAAACACAAGAGGCATATAATTCTAGGTTTCGTATTTGTGATTCGAGTTTGTGTTCTTTTCTTTTCTTTTTCGATCTTGTGATTCGATTGTTCTTATTGGTTAAACCTAGGGTTACTATAAGGAGATTGAATATTGAATTTCTTTAAAAGGCTTTCTCAAGAAAGTGGTGGATGATCCCGTAACCAAGAAGGCCTAGTGCCTCGCCATGTTTAACTTGGAAGCCAATTTTAGAAATAAATATTTAATCAACTTTGTAACATGGGTGGACTTGGATTAATAATGTTAAGCATTATTTGCGATCCAAGTCAAAACCTCTAAGAACAGATAAGTTAAATTTGGAATCAATAATGTTAAGTTCCACTTGCGATTCCTAATTTAATTTCTAAAGAACACAATAGGTTGTTAGGAATGGTTCAGGACTTGTACAAAATTTTTGTACAAGGGAACCGGTACGATATTCCGAGTATCAACCAACAGATCTAAGTTAACACTTAGCGAGAAACCATGGTGAGCCCATATCACAATTGGAATATTCTAGGTTAATAGGTAGTTTGATATATCTCACAAACTACACACGTCCAGATATTGCTTGTGTGGTAAACAAGCTGAGTCATTTTACGAGTAATCCAAACGACATCCATTGGAAAGTATTGATGCAAGTTCTTAGATATTTAAAATATACTATGAACTACGGATTCCATTACGGAATGTATCCCGCTGTCTTAGAAGGATATTGTGATACTAATTGGATATCAGATACAAAAGATTTCAAATCCATTAGTGGGTATGTATTCACAATCGGTGGAGGAGCGGTATCTTGGAAATCTACAAAGAAGACATGCATTGCTCGGTCAACTATGTAATCCAAGTTTATAGCACTAGACAAAGCAGCAGAAGAAGCTGAACGACTAAGGAATTTCTTGAAAGATATTCCGAGCTGACCGAAACCTGTTGTAAGAACCAATGAGCGAAATTAAGGAATTTATTTATGAAAATGTCTAAGGTCACACAAGTGCTAATTAAAGAATTAACTTATAAAATATTCTATGAATTTTAGAAATGTTTTAGAATTTTAAATAAACTTGTATGACATCATTTAAGGGGATGGAACCCTTAAAATTAAGGGAAACAAACAAAACCCTAATTAAGTTAGGAATTGGTTACCCTAATTACCCTAAGTTACCGCTCTTAACCTAAGATTAAGAATTTATCTACGTATATAACTTAGCCTCACCGATTCCTCACTCATGGCCCGATTGAAATCACCGTCCCTTTCTCCTCCTCTCCTCTTAGTCCCGACGAAACTCTCGGCGGTGCTTTGAGATCCGACCAGGACACACCTCAGCGGGCGATTCTCCTCTAAGGACGACGCGATCGGAAGTGGAATCTGGCACCCTTCTTCCCGTCGGCGCTGACATGGAACAAGGGCTTCGGAGATAACACGCGGAAGGGAAAGGCAAGTACATACCCTTATGGTTGTGCGAGATCTGTAAGGTATGGGGTAGGAACATGGAAGTTACGAAATGCCTATTTATGTGATTGGAACAGCGGTATGGTTTACAATTGGATTCTCCCTTGTAGAGTTGTGAATCAGTTTATGGTTTTATTGATACTTCTGTTTGGTTCGCACTGCTTCGGGATTTTTGTCAGTGCCTTCTGATTTGATGAAGTTTGTTTGCCTCGGTGTGATTTTCTCGTGGTTTTCTGACGTCCAATGGCCTGTGATTGAGTTTGGATTCGATTTCTTCCGTGATGATGCTTTGAGTTTTCTGTGTGAAACATGTTTGTTTAAATGTTTGACTAAGATGTCGATGGGTGGAATGGGTCATGATTTGAGGTTCTTGTGATGTTCTAGATTTATTTTGAGGTTTATGTGATGTCTTTGATTCGGTTTTGAGATTTCCGAATTTCTGCAGATTGTAAGAACTTGATTTGATGTTGTTTCATCCCAGGTTTAGTTTTATTGAATTGCTACAGATTTGGTGATTGTGGTTGTAATCGGTATCGTTCTGTTTCTGCTGGGTGTTCGAGCTTAAGGTAGTATCTTTGGTTTTGCTCGGTTTCTCTTAACGGTTTGGGTTCGGGTCCAAGATCTTGATGTTTTGGCTAGTTTCATGGATGATCTGCTCCCTCCTTGTGTTTCCGGAAGTTTCAAACAGAAGTTGGTGGCTTAAACCATGATGAATACTGTTTTCCATTCTTCCTGTTGTTTTTTTAAATGCCGGACAGATTTTGAGGTTTGTGGATTCAATTCATTGCTGTTTTGCATGGTCAACTTGCTGTTGTTCTACTCTCCGAACAGTTGTGGTTTTAGTTCGGTTTCAACGCGATGTTGCTTCGCTCTACTGAATCGTCGTGAATTGTGTGATGTCAACTTGAGGTTAGTCGGTCTCTTCGGATAGCTGCAGGATTCATGTGAAATTCGTTTGTCGTTGATCCATTTCCATAGATGGTTTAGGTTGTTGTGTGATATGTTCTTCGTTCTGATATGTATGCTTTATATTGTGACATGTTCTCTATTTTGATTGTTATGATTTATATTGTGATCTGTTCTCTATTATGATATGCATGATTTATATTATGTATTCTTAAGTTATGCATGTTTGGATATGGAAGGGTCCTTGTGAATTGATATGCTTAAGGAATAAATGAAGAATGCTACTGTTATAGGAACAAATATGGAAAGAATGACTGGAATATGCTATGGAATGAATGACTAGAATTTATTATGGTTATATGAATCTTATGTGGCTAATTGGATGTATATGAGCATATGTGGTAGTAGTACGGGATGGGTGACCCGGGATGAGCTCCGGGGAGGGCCCATCCAAACTTGACTGATATGGTTAGCTTCGGCTATATGACTGGATGCATGTTCTCTACGAGGTACCTCTAGGTTCATGGGACTGTAGACTGGCTCTAATTGTGGTTACCGGATATGTGACATATTCACCTTATTAGCTATGTAGGAACACTGTTGCATGTTTTATCTTTCTAATGTCGTACCTGGTTATGCTATGTTTTCTTTAAAAGGCTTCTAGTTGCTATTTCTACTATCTTATGGATATCTTCATACTCATATTGGTCTGTACTTGCTGGGTTGTAGACTCACCACATTTATAATACAGGTGAGGATGACTTCCAAGATATGCTGGAAGACCCATGGACGGGGTAGTCGAGGAGGCGGAATGGTCGCATAATTCTGTCCGTTGTCCGGGAGTGCAGTGCATACGGGACCTACCATGAGAGATTTTCATTTTCTTTGTCATTCGGGTGGGGAATGTTGAGGGGTTATTGTCATTATCGATACACAATTGTTGATACAGTCTTGTCTATTGGTTATGAAAGTTCCGTTATGGTTCTGCAATGTGATCATTCAAATCGTAGTTGTTGATAGGGATTGGTAAAAAAAAAAAAACTTGGGATGTTTCAGTTGGTATCAGAGCACACTCCTAAGGGACAGTATGCGCTAGCCATCTCGTCAAGAACTCGACTACTTCTGTCCACAAGTTTGTAAGATTTCCTTCATTATAGTTCGAAATTTGAATTGTAAATTATAATGTGTTTAAATAAACAAATTTAGTTTACGTCTAGAGGTCCTTTGTTATTAGATGCAAATGTGTTCAGGTAATTCTCATAGGTGTTCAGAAAGCCATCCGTTTGCAGTTAGACATGTTAGGAATGTTTTACATGTTCTAGAGAATAACGGAGAATGACTATGAATTAGATTGCTAAAATTTTCTTGTAGCATGACTGATAATTAGAAGAGGGAGCTTTAAATCTTAAGTTTGCACTACTTTGTAAATTTTCTACGTATAAGGTTCTGTAAATTATAAGGAGCCTAGGGTTTATTTAATATCCTTCATTACAAATTAGATTATGATTCAATGGGAAATGTCTGTTTAGTGTTCTACTTGATTGACCAACTATATATAGTGTTGACGGTCGTTGCCTTCAAGTTAGCTCTGTTAGTTTAATGTATTAATTTATTATTTTTTTTTGTCAAAATGCTACTGACACTAACCTTATTTGGAATATCCAAGATAGATTTCTAGCCATAACAGTGGGTCATAATGAAACTCCTTCCTAGTGTAGCATATGTCATTCCATGCATATTAATTTAATAATTTAGTTTTATGCTACTTGCAGTTCAACACTCAACATGTACTAGTCTTCCAATAACCTTAACAGTAGGATCAATACTTTAATTAAGTTATTTTTGTGAGGGTGGATTCTTAATATTTGCACGAGACCTTATAGCTTATTAGTTTAACAGTTGCAACCTACCCTTCCTGTAACTTCTAACTCATGTTGGTATTTTGTGGATCAAGACTAGGTGATCTGTGTAAACTATATAACATGTATGCTATGTAAGGTATTAGGTATTGAAAAAAAAAAAAGGTCCTATCTGATCGAACTACCTTGGCTCTGATTCTTAGTGCTTCCGCAGCCATAGGGCTTCTGGACTTTGGGAAGCAATTACATGCTGCTTCAATAGGGACTGTTCGTCATGGAATTATTTGTTGCAAGTGGACTGGTGGATATGTACTTAAAATGTGGACATATTGAGATTGCAAAGCAAGTTTTGATAGGATGTCAGAGAGGGATGTTGTGAGTTAGAATACAATGATAACCGGATTTGCACATAATCTTCATAGTAAAGAAGCCTTTTCTGTTTACAAGACGATGCGTCAAATGACATCTATCCGACTGAATCTTCCTATGCATGTATAAGTATAAATTAATCCTAAATTTTTGGATAAAAAGAACTATGGAGGTTTGATATGACTTTTTAGATATTGTTGTGCAGTTGGCTTTTAAACCACTTTGCACTTGTCCTTTTATGACTTCCATGTTTAGTTCTTCAAATGAATGTGCAGTAACTAACTCAATTAGCTTATGTAATGCTATTTATATACTTATTAATTTTTGAATTGATGAAGCCATTTCATGATATTAATTTCAGGTATCCCATAAACTTCTAGTTTGTGCGTTTCTCCTTTGATTTTACGGTCATCCATATTAGTATTAATTTCCAAATGTTTGTTAAGAAACATGAAATTTGTCATTTTGTTAGTAGAAAACGTGGTGGACCTTCCATTGGATTAAACTTCATATGTCACTAGTTAACAAGTTAGGGATAATTTTGAATAATGTATGTGCTTGGGTAATCATGCCGGACATCATGGAGTGGGAGAGTTGGTCGAATCTCAATTTAGTCCCAATTGGGAATTAAGGATAAAGGAGGTTGTTAAGATTTAGACGTGGGTATTATCATCACCTTGGGCTTAAAAAGTTTTGGCCGATCACTGAACATATCATATTTTTGGATCAATTATCTTGTATGATCAGGTTGTCATATGGTGTTTGTAACTTCAATTGGAGTCTTGCATGTGATTTATGTAGTATTGTTATGTGATCTATTGTTTTTCGCCACCGACTGTCTTTTTGTTGCAACATGCGTAGTTGTTCCTCCTGAAGTGTGAACCTTTGGTATGTGTTACTTGGTATTAATATTGTTTGACTCATTTAGAGATAGTTTTTGCATTCATCTTTATTTAGCTAAGAATTTTAAAATAGTTAGGAGATATAGGGAAGGTTGTTGAAGCATGTCTTGATTTTTTTTTTTTTTTGTTATGAACTATAGAACTAGCATGGTGCTTGATACAAAATGTTTCTATATTTGTGTTTCCTGTGTATCTCTTTTACTAAATCTATCCTTACCAAGTCTCGGCTCATTGCTTTAACTTACTTGTACGGTAACCCTTAGTTAAGAACTTGTCTCATATATATAAAAAATTTACAAGAAGTGCATTTTCTTTTGTCATTTCTGGTCAACATGTCAATTAAATGGTAGAGACGGATGTGATTGAATGAAATGGTCAAAAAGAAGAAACTGAAATACCATGGTTATGTTTGGAGAAGGAACTGAACCTGAGGTAGAGATGAATATTGGAGTTGGTGAAGGATTATGATAGCAATATTAATTTCCTCTAAGTAAGGCTAATGTGGTGGAGGATGCGTTGAGTCGTAAGTCCGTGACACTATCGCATAAGATCACCCAACAATAGTGATATCAGAATTTCAACTGATGAGTTTGGAAGTCGGAAGATGTTGCCATGGATTTCATGGTGGACTACCAACCTTATTCGGGACATCAAAATGGTGAAGGTTTTATGGAAATCCGTTGAAGGAGTAGGCTACGTGGGAAATTGAACTGGACATGGACAACCGCTATTTAGAATTATTTGGTAAGTCAAAATTTCGAGAACGAAATTTTTATAAGGGGGGAGAATTGTAAGGACCCATGAGCGAAATTAAGGAATTTATTTATAAAAATGTCTAAGGTCACACAAGTGCTAATTAAAGAATTAACTTATAAAATATTCTATGAATTTTAGAAATGTTTTAGAATTTTAAATAAACTTGTATGACATCATTTAAGGGGATGAAACCCTTAAAATTAAGGGAAACAAACGAAACCCTAATTAAGTTAGGAATTGGTTACCCTAATTACCCTAAGTTACCGCTCTTAACCTAAGATTAAGAATTTATCTACGTATATAACTTAGCCTCACCGATTCCTCACTCATGGCCCGATTGAAATCACGTCCCTTTCTCCTCCTCTCCTCTTAGTGCCGACGAAACTCTTGGCGGTGCTTTGAGATCCGACCAGGACACACCTCAGCGGGCGATTCTCCTCTAAGGACGACGCGATCGGAAGTGGAATCTGGCACCCTTCTTCCTGTCGGCGCTGACATGGAACAAGGGCTTCGGAGATAACACGCGGAAGGGAAAGGCAAGTACATACCCTTATGGTTGTGCGAGATCTGTAAGGTATGGGGTAGGAACATGGAAGTTACGAAATGCCTATTTATGTGATTGGAACAGCGGTATGGTTTACAATTGGATTCTCCCTTGTAGAGTTGTGAATCAGTTTATGGTTTTATTGATACTTCTGTTTGGTTCGCACTGCTTCAGGATTTTTGTCAGTGCCTTCTGATTTGATGAAGTTTGTTTGCCTCGGTGTGATTTTCTCGTGGTTTTCTGACGTCCGATGGCCTGTGATTGAGTTTGGATTCGATTTCTTCCGTGATGATGCTTTGAGTTTTCTGTGTGAAACATGTTTGTTTAAATGTTTGACTAAGATGTTGATGGGTGGAATGGGTCACGATTTGAGGTTCTTGTGATGTTCTAGATTTAGTTTGAGGTTTATGTGATGTCTTTTATTCGGTTTTGAGATTTCCGAATTTCTACAGATTGTAAGAACTTGATTTGATGTTGTTTCATCCTAGGTTTAGTTTTATTGAATTGCTACAGATTTGGTGATTGTGGTTGTAATCGGTATCGTTCTGTTTCTGCTGGGTGTTCGAGCTTAAGGTAGTATCTTTGGTTTTGCTCGGTTTCTCTTAACGGTTTGGGTTCGGGTCCAAGATCTTGATGTTTTGGCTAGTTTCATGGATGATCTGCTCCCTCCTTGTGTTTCTGGAAGTTTCAAACAGAAGTTGGTGGCTTAAACCATGATGAATACTGTTTTCCATTCTTCCTATTGTTTCTTTAAATGCCGGACAGATTTTGAGGTTTGTGGATTCAATTCATTGCTGTTTTGCATGGTCAACTTGCTGTTGTTCTACTCTCCGAACAGTTGTGGTTTTAGTTCGGTTTCAACGCGATGTTGCTTCGCTCTACTGAATCGTCGTGAATTGTGTGATGTCAACTTGAGGTTAGTCGGTCTCTTCGGATAGCTGCAGGATTCATGTGAAATTCGTTTGTCGTTGATCCATTTCCATAGATGGTTTAGGTTGTTGTGTGATATGTTCTTCGTTCTGATATGTATGCTTTATATTGTGACATGTTCTCTATTTTGATTGTTATGATTTATATTGTGATCTGTTCTCTATTATGATATGCATGATTTATATTATGTATTCTTAAGTTATGCATGTTTGGATATGGAAGGGTCCTTGTGAATTGATATGCTTAAGGAATAAATGAAGAATGCTACTGTTATAGGAACGAATATGGAAAGAATGACTGGAATATGCTATGAAATGAATGACTAGAATTTATTATGGTTATATGAATCTTATGTGGCTAATTGGATGTATATGAGCATATGTGGTAGCATTACGGGATGGGTGACCCGGGATGAGCTCCGGGGAGGGCCCATCCAATCTTGACTGATATGGTTAGCTTCGGCTATATGACTGGATGCTTGTTCTCTACGAGGTACCTCTAGGTTCATGGGACTGTAGAATGGCTCTAATTGTGGTTACCGGATATGTGACATATTCACCTTATTAGCTATGTAGGAACACTTTTGCATGTTTTATCTTTCTAATGTCGTACCTGGTTGTGCTATGTTTTCTTTAAAAGGCTTCTAGTTGCTATTTCTACTATCTTATGGATATCTTCATACTCATATTGGTCTGTACTTGCTGGGTTGTAGACTCACCACATTTATAATACAGGTGAGGATGACTTCCAAGATATGCTGGAAGACCCATGGACGGGGTAGTCGAGGAGGCGGAATGGTCGCATAATTCTGTCCGTTGTCCGGGAGTGCAGTGCATACGTGACCTACCGTGATAGATTTTCATTTTCTTTGTCATTCGGGTGGGGAATGTTGAGGGGTTATTGTCATTATCGATACACAATTGTTGATACAGTCTTGTCTATTGGTTATGAAAGTTCTGTTATGGTTCTGCAATGTGATCATTCAAATCGTAGTTATTGATAGTGATTGGTAAAAAAAAAAAAAAAAAACTTGGGATGTTTCACCTGTGCTCGCCGTACTTATACACTGTGATAGTCAATCAACGATTGGAAGGGCACAGAGTAGTATATATAATGGTAAGTCTTGACATATACGTCGCAGACATAATACCATTAGGCAATTGATCTCGAATGGAGTGATTGCAATCAACTATGTCAAGTCAAAAGATAACTTTGCAGACCCTCTTACGAAAGGGCTAAGTTGAGATCAAGTATACTGCTCATCGAGAGGAATGAGACTAAAAATCTACAACTAAAATGACTGTAGCGGTAACCCAACCTTATTGACTGGAGATCCTAAGATCTTGGTTCAATGGGACAACAAAGTTACAGAAGTTGTGTTATAGTACATGAGATATATTATCTATATCCTAATCCTAGGATGAACTTGTGTTATCCTACCACATGTAGTGATATTAAGCGTATACTTTTAATGACTTCTATACCTTTATAAGGTGGAGTATGGTAGAAAACTCTTGATAGAAGTGTTACCTATGTGAGTGTGAAGACTGACCGCTTCAATGAAACACTCATGAATCCAAGATGGTGTTCATGACCAAAGCGGAACTAACCATGAGAACCAAAAGTAGGTGAGATAAGTCTCTGTGTGGGTGTTATTGTCTTAGTATACGCAGACAACTGAGTAGTTCAAGACATCACGTTCACTGCGTAGCCTAATATGCTCGATAGCATTCCACTATGGAAGGTTCAAAGTCACAAGCTACCTCTCCCGATGTATTAACTTATCGATTGAACTCTCCTTACGTGATAACATACAAGCATTAATTTTTATTTTTATGGGAGATTGTTAGAAATTATAAATGAGAAATTAAAAAGTTTAAGTGCCTTTTGGATAGTTAAAGGGTGACGTCTTATGAAAAGGTAATGTGCCTCTTAGGAAAGGATATGATCTACATCATCCAATTCAAAATGGATGGATGAGATCTATTTGAATCAAGAGGTTCTTATACCCCTTCATTTAGTATAAATAAAGTCCCTCACATCCTCATTTCACTCACTCAATTCCTTCCGAGCAAAGCAAGCATTGCATTTCATACTTGCATTGGAGAGTTCGAGAAGCCTTTTTCGGTTCGGAGGTCTTGCGATTTATAATGCTGCTATTGCAAGATAAAGTCGTTGTATCTTGAGAGACGATTGTTATGTTCCGTGAGCCCCGTGTGCGGGGCAAATTCGTCTTAAAGAGATAGAGTCTAACTCTAGCTTCGATTTCGTCAAAATGATAGTATACCATCATCTCAAGATATAATGATAGTATACCATCATTCTGCTCGCGCTCAAATTGTACCAACACAAAGATCCCAACAACCTCATCCTCATGCACTTATAACACTTTCCGTGCTATGATAGCAAGTCAGCATACAAATGCAGTAAACCTGCAGGAAAAAGAGAAATTAGCATGAAGTTGGGCAAGAGGCTAAAGAGGCAGATAGAGGAGACACTCCCTGAATGCAAGGAAAAGTTCCTCTCCTACAAGGACCTGAAGAAGCTGGTGAGGCTCATCTCGGCAGCCCAGCTGCCATCGAAGGTGGAGGCCGAGTTCATCCAGCTGCTGGATACCGAAATTGTCAAAAGTTCAATGCCTTCTTCCTCGAACAGGAGGAGGACTTCATTATTAGGCAATGGGTAGGGAGTTGGAAAGAAGAATGTATGTGTGTACTAGCTTTTAGTTATTGTATGCTGAGAATTTGATCCTTTTGGAGGCAGGAGCAGCAAGAGAGGATCAAGAGAGTGATTCAGACACATGGTCCAGGAGGTAGCCAACCTTCGGATTCCGAGTATGCAAAAGTGATGTCAAGGATCAGGAAGGATGTAGTGAACTTCCATGGGGAAATGGTGCTTCTGGAGAACTACAGCAACGTCAACTACACAGGTCATTTGATTGCTACACTATAGCAAATTCAATTATTTTCCTCTCAAACATGCAGAAACATTTACAGGAAGAAAGACAGAGTTACAAAATTGATGAAGATTAATACTTGTTAACAGACGGTCTACATCAATGGAAGATTAAGCTTTGATTAAGATTAATATTTCAGGGAAAATTGATGGGCTTTAAAAGTAAAAGTTCAAAAAACCAAGAAATTTCTTTAAACAAAATCACCTCACTTTCTTTTGCCAACATTTCCAATGTTCAGTGCATATGTTTCTAATGTTTAGACATCCTTTGCACAAACGTAAGATAACTACTAATTAGATATGTGTTCCATCTGAATGCAACTTAAGAAAGAAGAGTTACAAAACAGTGGAATATTGCAGGGCTTGGCAAGATACTGAAGAAATACGACAAACGTACAGGGCGGTTGCTAAGATTGCCGTTCATTGAGAAGGTCCTCAAACAGCCTTTCTTTAAGACAGACCTCGTATCGAAGCTGGTGAAGGAATGCGAAAACACATTAGATCTCGTGTTCCCTATTGCTGATCAGGAGCAGCCTGAGCAAGGAGGGAAAATAACATTAGTGGCAGCAGAACAAAGCATTTTTAGGAGCACTATTGCAGCTTTGACGACAATGCAAGAGTTGAGAAAAGGAAGCTCGACATATAGTTACTTCTCGTTGCCTCCTTTGAGCTTGCCTGATATCGAACTTTTGCACTCACTCCAGCTTCCTTCTCCTATTCCTATCCTTTGATTCAATGGCGTTAGCCTTGAAAATCCTTTTCAAATTTGAAGAATGACTCTGTTGCTGTTAGGTGTAAGATTCTCTTGTTCTTCTATGTTCACAATGAATCTGCAACAATGATCATAAGATGTATGAACATTCGAGTTTCAATGAATGAAACAACTCTGTAGTACCAACTCAGTTACACCGTACGGGCATGAACATCCAATTTTCAACATGAGACGAAGAGTGCTCATTTTCACGTTCCACGTCTGATTTGTATTTGTAACATTGATCACATATTAATAAACGTACAAAACCAATACCTATACAAAAGAACACAAGCTGATCTTTACAAAAAGTTCAATTATAGGTGGACAAAATGATAAACCAAGAAAATCACAACAGGAGTGGAAAACTACTTGACCATTATTTTTGTCTGTTAGAATGATGAGGTATGGGCAGAACATATCGTCTTAGTGATGACTGTGATTCTGTTAGAATCACGAGACATGGGCAGTAGATATCATCTTTAGTGGTGGACTGAAACTGAATAAGGGGGCATAAAAAAAAAAAATACATGATTTGCTAATGCCGTCAAGCGACACATGCCTCATCTTGCCCACATCGTCAAAGGCTCAAAGCCAATTCCACCATTAGAGATCGTTGCACGAATTCCAGGGCTCGAGGAAGGACGAAGTGTCACATCAAAACCAGTATTGAGACTGAAGTCTCAAACCCTAAATACACTTACAAAAGGTTAAAAAATACTGCATAAAGATTTTATCAAAGAAATGACATAAAAGGGCACAGTGGACTTTCATTTTGTTGCCGAAGATGATGTGGGTGTTTCATCTATAGTTTTTAATATTATTGATCTTAATATTATTGATCCGATGGTAAAACGATGCTCGTTCGATAGAAAGTAAAATTGGTCAATATCCAGGGTAGGCAGTTAATCGAGTGAGATATATTTCTGAGCGGCAAGAAAAATAGCCGACCCAGTATCTCGACAACTCAGCCTGGTGCCGAATTTTCGACGCTCATAAGGTAAAGCAGGAAAAAACGAAGGCCGAGCGGACATCCTACTCGGCTAACTAGAAACACGACATCAATCCGGCAGTTAAGGCTCCCTCACTCGATAGGACGGAGTCAGACATCAAACTATCGGACGAGCGGACATCCGAGTCGGCCCGACTTTGGTGTCACCTGGAGGGCGTTAGCCGAGCGATTCCTTCGTTCGGCCCGGGAAAGGCGCTAGCCGAGCGGTTCCTCCTCTCGGCCCAATAAAGAACAAAGGAAGCAGTTGACGATATCTTCCTAGGAACCAGTGCCGCTGACAAGAGGCATGGACGGCGGCATGGTTAGACAGGGAATCATACGGTGAAAACTTCCACTGTCACATTAGAGATATGCTCGTGCTACTAAGGTATGACGTCAAACACGCTTTTCTGACACATCCATTCCAGGTATATTTTGAGGAGCGTGCACGCCTCAGGGAGCGTGTGCGCGCCTCTGGGGAGTCTTATATAAGGACCTTTAGACTTCGACGGAGGTATGCTCACTTCTTTACTGTAGCTACAGTTCTCGTTTTTTTTTGCTTTGTTCTTTTTCGTCAGAGATCTTACTTGAGAATCGGAGGGCCATCGCCGGGGAACCCCTCCTCGTCTCGGCGTTGTGTTTGCAGGTCCACGTCAGCAGGCGACCTACGTCTTCAGAGTCTTCGACTAGTCAACAGGAGTGCCACATCCCAGCGTCCATCGACTCCGTGCTAGGACAGGATCAAATTTAGCGCCGTCTGTGGGAACGCACCTGAATCCGAGTCAAGGAGATGGAAGAAACTGAATGCCAACATATTGTGACGCTCTCTCAAGAGGAATTTGACGCGCTCATACAGGTGCGAGCGGCCAAGATAATAGAGCAGCAACAGAAGGCGCTAGCCGAGCGGATGGCGCAACAAGCAACCTCAGCATCTGGAGACCGAGCGGCGCAGGAGGATCGACCGAAACAGCTCTCCATATGGGGCCAAAACAAGGGTCCGATCGGTACTCAAGCAGAGGCGCCGCCCGCCCTGATTCCATGCCATCGGGCCTTGTTCCAAATGCCATCTGAAATCGCGCAGGCGAATCGGGATCAGTCCTCATCAGATGAAGCTCCCGCCCGGGATGCAAGAAAGGGCAAAGCGCCCCGAGCTGACTCATCCCTCGAGCGGATTAACAGCCAATTGTCCGAAGCAATTTTGCAGGGTCCTCTGCCAAGGCACTGTGCACCCTTGGTGATCGGCGAGTACAACGGGTCGACCGATCCGGACGACCACCTCAGCAAGTTCGACAACACTGTAACCCTTCATCAATACACGGATGGAGTTAAGTGTCGAGTCTTCCTCACTACGTTGTCCGGCTCAGCATAGCGTTGGTTTCGAAGGTTGCCGGACGGGTTGATTCAAAGTTTCAAGGACTTCAGGACGACCTTCCTCCACCACTTCGCGAGCAGCAGGTGCTATCAGAAAACCAACGTCAGTCTGTTCTCTATGAAGCAAGGGCCGAGAGAGACTCTACGGGCCTACATTCAACGCTTTAACCAGGCGGCCATGGACATCCCCACAGTCTCGTCCGAAACTATGATGCATGCCTTCACCCAAGGGCTCATCGACGGGGACTTCTTCCGCTTGCTCATCAGGAAGCCACCCTGCGATTACGACCATATGCTGAAGAAGGCCAGTGAGTATATCAACGTGGAGGAAGCTCAGGCGGCCCGAAGGAAAGAAGCACCATCAGAACCGCAAGTGTACGGAAATGTTGTAAGTAATAATAAAAGATATGATATCCACAGGTACTGATATAAGCACTAAATATATCTCAACGCGAATTAGCTAAATAACAAATCAATTGGTTTATCAAAAGCAAAGTACAACTGTGCAAAGTAAAACATAGAAATTAAAGAATAAGAAACAAGAATAAGGGCAATGATAAAGGTATGTTCTAGGAGTTTCGTTTTCTTTGTAAGGTTATTCAATGTAAATGATCTACCAAATCTTATTCCTCAATTATCCATCATTTGTAGAAGGTTTCCAATTCCCTCTTGCAATAGACAACCGACCTAGGACTGCAATTTATATCTAAATGTGATCAATTAGGTATGAATCCTATGATGTCTTTACACGGGCTTGCCTGTCACGTGCATTCCTCGGATAATCAACATAGGAACTCATTGCTTCTCAACCTCATCGAGATACAAAAGATTAAGGCACACAATTTATCCTACCTCGTTGAATAACCCTATTTCACCCTCAAGATCATTCCCTCAAATGTCCTTATATGGGCTTGTTCCTGTCACGAACGTCCCTCGAAAAATCGAATGAGAAACAATCTCTACAAGATCCACAAGATATTCAAACATTCAATCAAGTATGGGAATTAGATCCAAATCACAACAAACCACATAAAATCAAAGAGATACAAACATGACAAAATCATAGAAATAGGAAATTGGCAAATCCACAAGAGTTTTACATCAAATCTTCATTACAAATACTCCCTCCATCCTAGAACAAAGAGATATAATCCATAGAACAAGGAAAGAAATCCGAAAACAAGAAGATTACAAGCATTTTGATCCCCAAATCCAAGAAAGAAAGGGAAGAAAAACTTATCTAAGATGAAGAACCATCTTCGGATCCAATCCTTGCTTCCGGAGTCGAAACGATGAAGATCTGCCTTTAGATCGCCAGAAGAATCCCTCCAAGAAGGTGGAGGAACGCCCCAAATCTCGTCTCCCTCAAGAGGGAGAAGATCCCCTTTCAAATCTTGAAGAGAGTTTTATATAGAGGAGAGGTTTGGACGTCACACGACCCCGAGACACGACCATGTGAAGCTCACACGGCCTGTGCTACTCCCTTCTCTGCCTGTCTCACACGGCCGTGTGTGAGACACGATCGTGGCTTGCTCTGCCACTGCCCCCTTGCACGGCCGTGTAGATCTACATGGCCTGCATTGCCTCCGGCTTTGGAGCTCCTGCACGACCGTGTGGTGCACACGGCCAGGGCATTCTTGGCCTCTGGAAATGTTGCACGACCGTGTAAATCTACATGACCATGCACTGCTTCAGCTCTGGAGGGTTTGTAAGGCCGTGTGGTGTACACGGCCTGGCTCTGTTGGCTTCAAAACTTGGCACGACCGTGTGAAACTCACACGACCATGGTCACTCCCTTTCCTGCTGCAGCCATACTAGTAGTGATCCTCACACGGCCTGGGCAACCCCCCATGGCAGGGCCGTGTGGCACACAAGGATGGTGCCTTCCTCCTTTAGTTTGCTTGCCTCGGACACCATTTCTTCTCCAAAATCGACTCCTGTGTACAAAAAAATGCACAAAAGTATATCTCCGAACGAAAAGAGTAAATATGTTAAAAGCAAAGCTGGAAGTACGAAAATGCATAGATAAAGCATGTACAAAGTATGTGAATATGCGTCAAAACATGCTAAATAAGAGTATACAATCTACGCACATCACACCCCCAGACTTAAACCTTTGCTTGTCCTTAAGCAAAATGCTGCAATCTAAATTCATATATTCTACAACACACTCATATTCCTAATATATTTTCCTAACTCTATCAAAAAGTTTCACTAACAAGCATGATCATGGAAACAAGTCAAGAATGACTCAAGCATAAATATCTTCTGCACAGTGCAATAAGTAACTCAAAATCCTTCAAGTTTCAATTTTCGTCCTAGTCAAGTCGTCATCAAATTTGAGTTCCTAATGTTTCCGGTGATAGGCACGTAACCGGTGATAGACACTTACATGCCACACACTTGGTCCATATTTCTCAATCAACCTAAGGTCTCAAAGGCGTGCTCAATCTCAAGAGAAGCTAAGCAGTCATTTCCCCAGTAACCTAACTCGGTCTCAAAGGGGTGACTTGCTAGATTACACTCATGACGACTGTTTTTTATATCCCTTATTCACTTTTTTTTTTGTTTTTTTTCACACCTTTTTTTTCATAAGTATTTACATTGTGCAAATCTTATTCACAAATATTTTAGCACAAATGTTAGAATATTTTGATTTTTCCAAATGAGCTTACATGATTTGAGTCTCATCCAGTAACCAAAATGAAGTTTGAGAAATCACCATGGAAACCAAGTACTAAACAAACAAGATGAATCATGACTATTTCAATGATATCAACTATCCAAGCTCAAGTATAGTGAAGTAAAGGTAAGATCCTTAAGGTCAAGCCAAATTTCAAACTTATCTCTATATGATACTTAGCTTATTTCATGCTACCCAAGATAGAGAAAAGAGGTACACTAAACATACTACTAGCATCACTTAAAACATCATGAATCTAGATAATGAACGTTCTAACATTTTTACTAAAAGATAAGAAAGCATATAAGTGAAGTTTGATATTCTCAAGATGTATGCCATGAAAAATCAAAATAAAATGTAAGACATAAGCAAAAAACAAAAACAAACAAAGCAAATCAGATGCATCTAATGCATCCCCCCAGACTTAAACTTTTCATTTCCCCAATGAAAACTAGAAATGATATATGGAGGAGATTTATGATGTTTAGAGAAGTTACCAAGTGATGAGCTCCAAATGGTTGGCATTCATGTTTTTAAAGATACTCCTCTATCCAATGCTCACATTCCTCCACAACTTTGTAATATACAAAAATAAGATAGACAAGAAAAATTAAGTAGAGGATACAAGTTTATTATAAGGAAAGAAATGAAACTAAAAAGAAACTAGAAAATGAAAATAAGATTGAACTTGGGTTGCCTCCCAAGAAGCACTTGTTTAAAGGTCATTAGCTCGACCACCTCATTAGATTCATCTAAATCTTGCTCTTGGAGGGGTAAGATATTTTATCACCCTCCTACCAAGGGTTCTTATTTTGGTGGGAGCTTTCAACATTTGCATTAAAAAGTGAAGTAACGCTCTCTCCATCTTCGTCTTCTTTAAAGTTCTTTCGGGTGGTTGAAGACGGTTCAGATTGAGCTTCCAATTATTAGCCCAAGTGAAATCTGCATATGCAAAGAAAGTACAAATCTCCCACAAGCATATTAGATAAGATAGAACCATAACCATATTAAGATAAGCAGAATAAGAAATAAAAACTAAATCACATCTAACAAAGTCAATAATAGGTACCTCTATAAAATTTCCTAAAATATCACAAGAAGTACTAACCTTACTTTGCTAAGAGATACTCGAAATTTCTAAACATGTAGAAGTGAATTCCTATGAATTAAATGATAGTTCTGGCTCTGGCTCAGGCTCAGGTGTTGGTGATATCAAAGATGGTGATTCTTGAGACTCAACTATATCTGCATGAGTCCCTACACATTGTTCCACAACATGATCAATTCTTACAACCTCTAAGGGTTGTATGAACAAAGGTGGTGATCCTTGAGATGCTGCTTCCCCAACAAAACTCCCTACACATTCTTCCATATCATCATCATCAACACAAACATCAAAAAATAAACCAACATCTATGTCCTCAATAGGAGAATCAATAACAAGAGGATCAATAACTTCACTTGCAGTTTTAAGTTAATCTACCACATCACATTTATCATCTGAAAGTTTAATGTCACTATAACACCCTATAAAATTTGGAAGTAGATCTGAAAACTTATTTACCACTGCATTATCAATAAAATCCTCATCTGAAGAGTCTTCATAATCATATACATTCAAAAATCTACACTCAACCATATTAGTGTCACAGGATTTGCCGAAGTCTTTATTTTCATTGACCCCCACTAACCTTTGTGGAAAAGGAACCCTTAGTGAAGGCCCTGGGAAAGATTAAACTTCCTTTTTCCCAAATTCCCTTTGAGCTTTTGGAGGAGGTCCAACTTGGTTATCTAGTGTTCGTGTGATCAATTGTTGAGGGAAAGGTACTTGTGGCCTTTGGGAACTTCCTGGAGAAATGAAACTGAGTTCTTGTGATCTTCTATTATTCTTCTCCTCAATTTTAAACATGTCCTTCTTTAGAAGTTCTTCATGATCAATTTTAAACAGTTTTAGCCTTAGACTAGATCAATCCCTTAGAAAGCATGCTCCTATAGGTCTAGAACTTGAGCATCTCACCAATACACTAGGACTACCTTGTTTGTAAATTACTGAACTTAGAAAGTGTTGAGATGTATAGGCAGATTGCCTAGACTTAAGATGCTTATATCAGTGTATCAACATAAGTCTGGATGTTAAATACTAAACTAATATTAATCAGGTTAATTTATTCAACTTAGTCAAACACTAACTGAATACATTAACTTAACCTAACTAACCAAGTGAAAGTTGTTATCTTCTGATAGTTAATAAGTAACTAATGGTTAGACAGTTAATGACACTTTCTAGCTATGTTATTTTAAAGTAATATCAGGTTCAGGGGGAGAACTATTATTGAAAATATTTTGCAAAACTTTATTAAAATGATAAGTCCTAAAGACAGCTTTAAAAATTAGTTTTAAGATTTCAAAATCTTACTTAAAGTTTTACCGTTCCATTTTTGAAAACTTGTCGTATATCTTTTCAAAAAAAATCATTTTTTTAAAAAAAAAGGTTTTCAAAATATATTGAAAAGTTACATTTCAAAGTATCCCTTTATCATCTTATTTTTGAAAGCCTTATATTTTTGACAAGATATTTTTGAAATTATCCCTTTTTCAAAATTTAATTTTTGAAAGTGTTTTTCAAATGGTTTGAAAATTATTTTAAATGTTTTCAAAATTCATTTTCAATCTTTTTTATACCTTTAATCGTTTAACTCTTTCTAGCATTTTACATTTTGTAAATTCTGAAAATTATTTTTTCTTTATTACAAAAATTTATTTGAATTCTTGAAAGTTAAACTTCCCCAATAATGTTGACAAATTTCTGTTAAATTTTTATCTTTCCTTTACTTAGGTACTTTTCTTAAACCTGTTTATGCTTGCTATTTTTTTGATGAATACCAAAGGGGGAGGGTTAGGTGTCTTAAGTTAACAAAAACTAGACTAAACAAACATCAAACTAATTAAAAAGTAAATCAAAATCATTTCTTTGGTAACAATTATTTTTACATATTTTTACTAACTTAACTCAGGTTGTCATTGCATCAAAAGGGGGAGATTGTTGGTGCAGTTAGCACTAACGGTCTAACTCAGATTTTGATGAATGACAAAGTAGGTTAAGTTAGTTTTGTTGTGATCTAATACTTTGACTGAGTGTACAGGAGAAGCTCGGTTAGGTCGACGGGCCGATCGGATTGCTGGCACGAAGCCCAGCTAGGTCGACAGGCCGACCGGATAGTTGGCACAAGGTCCAGTTAGGTCGACAGGCTGATCGGATAGCTGGCACGAAGTGCAGACAGATCGACGGGCTGACTGGATGTCTGGCTGGTAAGTTAAGTTAAGTCACTGGAGGGGAGTGACTTCGTGAGGATATGTTCCCAATTAGGGAACTTATGCATCGATCCAACTTAAAATCATTTCGAGAATGTAAGTTGAAAACGTGACTAGATTCCGGTCTCGGTGAGACAGAATCTAATTATTACTCTATAATTGTGCTAACACTTTGTTTCGCAGGGTAATATAATTTACATTTGTCTCGGACTAACATTTTCTTGCAGGAAATTGAGTTGGTGGAAAATGGTGGTCCGGGCACCCTGAAGGGATCCGAGAGCCCAAAATGCAAAATTCTATCCTGACGCAATGTGGAACGCGCTGATTAGCTAGGCCGACGTCACGCTCCAGGCGCCCGGAAGGGATCCGGGCACCCGGTGCTTCCTATATAAGGAGGCCACCATCTGGAGCAAAATACAACAACTGATTCTACTACTGGTCTATTGCACACTGCTCCTTCGAGGCTTCTCTGACAACCTGCGACTCGAGTTTATTTTCCTATTATCAGTATTTTTTTTAAAGAGTTCTTGTACTTACATTTATAATCATTCTTCAAACTACTAGTGAATTCTCCAATGAAAGCACTAGACGAATGTGGGCCTTGGAGTAGGGGTCGACGAAGACTCCGAACCAAGTAAAACTGTTTTGTGTTAGCGTTGTGCCTTTTAATTTTTCGCTGCATGCTCGATTCGATTTTCGAATTCTCGACGATCGCTATTCACCCCCCCTCTAGCGTTTTCACGATCCAACAAAAAATAGTGAAAGAGCCGAGGAGTGAGGGGAATGTTGTGTAGGTGAATAGAACGACGACCCCGCACAACAACCGAAAGGAGTTTGACACTAGTTGGTGGAGAGAAATATAGAAATATTTACAAAGAGCAAAAAAGAAAGGGTGGATCAGAAACCATAGACTGGTGGTAAATTGGTCCCTAAAAAATGTTAAGAAATCGGGCGGTGGTTCATTTGGACAGTCAAACGCAAAGGGAAGACCAATTTGATAGTTAGGTAGAATTTCATATGCAGCCCTCAAACTCTCCGAATCGCCTGTGTCGAACCTAGACTAAATGAAGGTGTACCAGAGTCCAGGGATGGCGACGGGAGGTTGAGATGAGCTTGCCATCGAGAGAACAAAAAAATAAGATCTAAGATGAATGATAAATGAACACTAAACCGAATCAATCGAAGAACCTTACAAGGAAGATCACACAAAATCGATCAAAAAAGCTTACAGGGAGACCACCGGAGTATAGGGAGACCACTGGCTAAGAAGCGGAATGCTACAGCGGCGAAGCTCGAAGACGAAGGCACGAAGTGGAGAGGATGACGGGACACGCGAGGCTTATAAACCTCACAATCGGTCGCTCTCAACCGTCCAATCCAAGGTTTTGAAAACCTAGAAGAAGATCTAACCATGAAATTTGAAAAGGCGCTAGTCACGTCAGCAGAAGAAATTTGCCTGTCTTGTCAGGTGTGTGACGGCAAAAAGAGGGACACATGGCATGTGGTTATCGGACAACATTTAATGAACTTAATTACAAGGGATGGTCATGTGCTTGACCATAATTATCAAGGATTTGTACGAGCTTAGAGAAATTTGGATGACGTCGGGAACGATTGCGCTCGCTCGAAGAAGCGCATTTGGAGAATTCGCAAAGTATTGCCTCTCATCGTCCCACTCTGCATAGAGAATGAGTTACCGGACCGATCGTCCATTTTCCATCATTAGACCAACGACCGAGCAGCGTTGGTTGATGCGTCGATCAGATACTAGGGATCGAACACTCCGATCGGGCATAGAAATTGCCAAGGAAACCAGTTGTACAATCAGTCGGACCTGTAGCCTCCTTCGACTAGACTTGAGGGGGAGACTTATGATGCGGCAATAAGGGAGAGCCCACCTGTCACGGGTAAGTTGACATGGTGTCGGTCAAAGTCAAGGCTGTTAATGCCGAGGCTTACGGAAAGAGCCTCGACCAAAGTTGGTTGTCTGGTTATCCCAGTTGGCAAAGGAGTGGCCGAGTGGATCACCCATCCAGTTAGACGAATGGACATCATGGGTCGGTTGGACGAATGGACAAACCCATAGCCAGTTGTTTCTATCAGTAAGAAAATGAGTCGCTCGGACTGCCCGTCCAGCGTAAGGAATGACATTACACAGGAGGGGACGAGAAAATAAAAGAGAACACTCTGTCAATCATTAAATATGAAGAAGCTAAGATAAAGAAGAACATCTATCATTAATACATGAAAGTCAAGACAAAGAAGCCTTCCTTTGGAAATTAATATCATTAAATAAGGGTAGATGAATGATCACAAAGAAAGGTATAAAAGGGTACGCCAGATATGAGGAAATGAGAGATTTATCTATTTCTTGATTACTCATTTTCTCTTCCTGATTCTAACTTGAGCATTGGAGGGCCAATGCAAGGGACTCCTTCCCTGATTTGGCTTTGTTTTGTAGGATTGAGATCTCTATCCCGTCAGTAGTCACCCCATCCCCGGCTTTCCAGCTTCCCTTATTCGGACAGGATCAGTACCTTTTAATTATGAAACTATAAATTCAAGATTAAATATAAGAATTTCAAATTTTAAATAATACTAAAAAAAATTTTAAACCATAATTCAACAAAATATATCTACAAAATTTAAACGCAAATTCAAAATTCAAAAGTAAATGTCAAAACTAATTATGGAACTAATTAATAAAAGCTTACCCAATAAAACAAGTAAATTAATAAAAATCAAAATATATCAAAGTGAGTTGACACATTCGCGGGTTCACACAAAATGTATCAAATCGAGAATTTGATGCATCATTAGAAATCAATTATAAGTTGTTTCACACATGCATACTTGTTATGTACATGTTAATTTATGCCTATAAATAAACTAGTACATAACAAGTATGCATGTGTGAAACAACTTATAAAAAGATCAATATAAGTTTAAAAATTCTTTCAAAATTCATTTGCAAATCTTTGAAAACTTATTTGAAAATTCATTTTGAAATTATTCGATAAATAATTTTGGAAACTTACTTTGAAAACTTATGCTTTGACAACTATTTTGAGAAATATACTTTAACTTTTCTTTTGATTTGGATCAACCCCTAAGACACTAAGAAAGATTTTCTTATAGTTAACCAGAATCCCTAAGGATGTATCAATGTTAGGGGAGTCCTTATTAAAATATCAAATATAATTTTCAAAAAGTCTTTTAAAATTCATTTGCAAATCTCTAAAACTATGTTTTAAAACTCTTTTTGCAAAACCTTGAAAATTCTTGCAAAATAATTTGAAAACTCTTGAACTTCATTTTGGAAAACTCTTTGAAAAAGTTAGTTTGAAAACACTTTTTGAAAACTCTTGAATAATTTTTGAAAATAATGTTTTATCTCAAATATTTTAAATGTTTTTAAAAAAGGGGTATTGTTGGTGCAAGACCTAATGGACCTTAAGGTGATTAATATTTATTTTGATGTATGTCAAAGGAGGAGAGTGACTTTAAGTTAGAAATATTTTGAATCTCCCAACTATGGTATAAAACCATAAAGACCAATACCTAACTTAAGATTATTGTCAAATATTAAAAAGGGGAAGATTGTTGGTGCAGGGAGCACCAGATAAAAGCAATTAACCTTTAGGGTTTTGATATTTGACAATATACCTAAGTCTAGTCAGTTTGACTAAGGGTTGATTCAAATAGAATTTAATGTTTGAAAGATAAAATTCTAGTAAAGACTAGATGACTAGTAAGGGGAGATCTTAGAGAGAGCTAACCTTAAATAATGGAAGTTCTAGTGAGTGAAGCTAAGTGGTGAAAATCCTAGGGGGGGTAACCTTAGGTGGTAGAAGTCCTAGTGAGTGAAGCTAGGCTCTAGTGAGTGAAGTTAGGCGATGAAAATCCTAGGGGGAGGTAACCTTAGGTGATGGAAGTCTTGGTTAGTGAAGCTAGACAGTGAAAATCCTAGGGGGAGGTAACCCTAGGTAATGGTAAATTCTTGAATCCAGTTCAAGCATGAAGCCTAGTAGGTCGGGTAGATTTATAGGAGTACGGCTTGATGCTAAGGGGTTGACCCTTAGGTGATAAACTTGGAGGAGTGACCTTCAAGCAAAAGGTAAGCTTAGTAAGTCAGGTAGACTTACATATATTGGTTAGGTTGCTTGTTTGTGTTTGTATGGTTGTTTTACAAGAACCTGAAGTTGGAAGCAAAATATAGAGTAGACAAATGCAAATGGGTGAACTAGACTTGACTCGGGTTAAACCGGACTCAAATTGGTTCAAGAGACTAAATCGACGGTTTGGTAGACCGATTGAGTTCTGTCTAGATTGTTGAGTTGTCAGAAATGTTTACATGAAAAATGATGTGGCAAAAGATCATCTTTATGATTTAGATCAGGATGAGGATAAGCTAGATGATGTGGATAGAGATAAGACATCATCCAAATATAGCTTCATCCAGATAAGAATTGATCCAGATAAGGATCCGATCCAACTCTTTAAAAGGAGATGAAGGTTGTACGTTCAATACACTGATTTTTCATCCTACTTTTCATCTATATGCTTAGAAAGCTACGCTGCAAATCTCTGCTACTGGTGAAGCTCCATGGGGCACGTTGCGCTCAGGACTTTCGGATCAACTATCATCTTTTGTTTGGTTTGTTTATTACAAGTTGTACTTAATTTATTATTATTTGTGCTTGTATCGCAAACTGTAAGACATATTTCTTCGCCTCTAGAAAATTTCAAAAAGGAGACCGCTAGTGGACGGGTGCCTCCCATGATTAGGCCTTAGATGTACTAACCCTGAGAGTTGGGAACTAATAAATCGTGTGAGTATTCTTTCCTTTATGTTTTTATTATATTCCACTGCGACTAATACTTTGATAGAAAGAATAAATGAAATCAAAGCAAAAAGAGACAAGCCGATATTCACACCCCTCTATCGACTCCATCGATGTTACATTGTCCTCCCCTATATAAGGGGTTTTTCTCCCCTTTTGGGGGAATCTTTGGCTTGGCGCTCTGGCCTTTTTCTTGGAGAATGGTTCTCTCTCCTTGGAGGAACCCTAGAACTTTGATCTTCGTCGATCTGCATCATCTGCCCACTTCCGAAGTAAGGGAACACCTCCCAAGACATCGAGTTTCAAGGATAAGCATTCTCTTCTCTCAATTTTCTATATATTGAGTTGTAATTTGTTATTTTCTTTATCCTTTAGTTGTATTATCTTGTAATAGAGTAGATTCTCCGATTCTTTAGAACTCATCACTTGGTAACTTCTCTTACTTTAAAAACTTCTTCCATATTATATTTTTTGTTTTCATTGGGATAATGAAAAGTTTAAGTCTGGAGGATGTATTGGGGTTAGATTAGTTTTTGTCATATTTCTTTTTGTATAATAAAATTTTTATAATTATATCATTTATCATATCATGATTATTTATTCTTTAATAAAAAATACTAGTATACTTAATGTATATTTCATGTAATTTATTTCTATCTTTTTCTATCTGACCTGGAGAACTTTGAATATATTCATTACAACTTTTATGAATTTTTATAGTATTCTGAAGTCCAAATATGTAACTCTTTTTTTTTTTTTTTTTTTTTTTTACTATTTTTAAATGTCAACATCGTAACTTAATTACTCCAGCACTGTTGTAATGATTTTTAGAAATTTGCATCACTATTATACTAATTTTTAAAAATTAACATCATTGTACTACTAATTTTTAAAAATCACTATCTTCATAGTGCTTATTTTTATAATCCAACATCACAATAGTATTAATTTTTAGAATCCTACATCACAACGATAATAATTTTTAGAAACTAGCACCACATGAGTGTTAGTATAAGTTGTATTGATTTAAAAAAATTAATATTACAGTGATGATTATAGGGGAGAAAATTTTAATTTAATTTAACAGAAAATAAAGAAAAAATGTTGCATTTAAAAGACAGGAAAGAAAAAAATCAACCCAACAGAAGGGTAAAATCGGAATACAATATAGGGCAATCCTAAAATTCAGTCTTCGGGACAGTTCCAAACTTTAATGCGGACGAATTCTTCGGCAATGTAAACGCGGGGTTGTTCAGCATACTAATGGCTTCATTTATAACTAATGTTTTACATTGTCCGCACGGCACTTATGCGATGGAACCGGTGGTCCGGGCTTCTGTAACGGTCAGGCTGAGTAAATAGTTCGACTCCTGTGAGAAAAAAAAATGGCAAGAATTGACAAAATATTCATTCTGAAATAAAATATAAATATATTTATATAACGATATATTTTGCTGTTCAAGATCAAAGTCAAAGTATTTATATATATAACATAACATTTTTAATAATATCCCTTGGATAATTTTATATTCAGTAAATTTGATCAGCTAAAATGAATTGTAATTTATATATATAATTAATATATAAATATAATATTATTAAAATATCTTTAATAATGATTTACAAAATATATTATAAAATATATTCTAACTACCAAATTCTAATGATTTAGCACTACCTTTTTATATTTCAAGCATGACAGAGATTAATGGAGGAACAAAATATAGTTCTCACTCCACTTATTGGTGTGAAATTATTATCAATTATCAACCAAAATTTATCATAGAGATCAAATAATCTACATGTCACTTTCTTTAACAAAATAGCTAAAAATATATTTTTCTCTCAAATAATTATTAGAAAATTACTTTTGATAACGAATAAATTGAAAAGGGACGGGACAATTATTTCATGAGTAAATTATCCTAAATTAATTTCTTGAATAAATGAAAAAATAATATCCAAGATTATTCAAGTAATAAAGAGTTTATCTGGCGTAATCGAACAAAAGTATTAGCTTATACTTGAGTTGGGTTTATGGATATTATCATATGAACAACGTTAACTCCAGTATGCATAAATATCAATTTGCATGAAGTCATTGTGGGGTAAAAATATCAGAATTAATTTTTAAAATTTTAACACTGAACAAATCTTTCATCTTTAGAAATAACTCATTGTTCTATAAAAAATAACTCCACTCCTTTAGTTTAAATCACTCAATTCAATTTCAAGTTATAAAAGCTTCTCTTTAACTCTCTGCTATGTCCCTCTCTTCTTAGTTGTCCTTTTCTTCTTTTAAAAGTTTTAAAGCTTTGAAAGTTCACCCAGACTTGAAATTTAGAGGACTCATATTTTGAGTCATAAGTCATTGTATTTTGAAAAGCGATTACTGATAAATCGTAAGAATCTAATCGGAGTAATATCATCTTAAGAAAAAAACGTCTCATCTTCACTTCAACCTTAACACTTTTATTTGTAAGGATAAGTTTATCTGAAGAGAGAATATCAAAACAATTGATGAAATTAAGTTGATAATGATGATACTAAGAATGATACATCTATTATCTAAGGATTGCTTTGATAATTGAAAAGATATACTGAGAGTATAAATTATATAAGGTTCACATCGTTATATCAAACTCGTTCGATTTGAGTCATTAACTCATCGTTGGACCGACCCATCGAACCCAACTATTAAATTAACACTGTCAATCCATCCAACAATAATAATTTCATTTATCACATCATTAATTGGTAGAAATTTATGTATACCTAAATTATAGACCTTTTTAATAATTTCTCTTGAAAACTCTCACTTGATAATTGTTGTATAATTTATTAATATAATATTAGTTCCACATAAACCTGACTACAATTCCGGACTACTAGTTTGATGATTTCATGAATGTCAACTTTTAAGCTTAACCAGTCAAGATGATTACGATTCATAATTAGTAAACATCGGTTGGGTTTGATTTATGATTTATGATAGTTCAAAATTATTATTATTTGACTAAAAAATATTTAAAAAATAAATAATATAAAAAGTACTTGCATTTATTTAAATTGCTATATATATGTATCCCCTTAAGATATAGGAAAATCAAAGTCTACGTAGTTCCTTATACGTTTGCCTTTGTTTTTTTAAGAAGCACTACAACAAAAATAGCTTTTCGCAGTGCGCAAATTCGCTTTCCGCAGCGCGCATTGCATGCTGTACAATTAAAAACTGTTAAAAGTCCTAAATTATTGACAACATACTTTGCGCACTGCGGATAATATTATCCGCGGCGTGCTTTGTGCGCTGCGGATAATACTTTCCGCGGCATGCTTTGCGCACCGCGGATAATACTTTCCGCGGCATGCGTTGTGCGCCACGAATAATAGTTTCCGCGGCGTGCTTTGCGCGCTGCGGAAAGTATTATCCGCAGCGCACAAAGCACGCTACAAATAGTAGTTTCCGCGGCGTGCTTTGCGCGCTACGGATAATATTATCCGTAGCGCGCAAAGCACGGCGCGGAAAGCATTTTTATGCACTAAGGATAATAATCTGTTGCTTATAAATGTACGCTGTTGATAGTCTTAACTATATTAAAAAAAATATTAATTTGATGAAAATAATAAACCAAAATTTTACAATAAATTTAGTGCAAATAAATCCACAAAATTAACAAAAGTCATAGTTTTTCATTATACCAAAAAAATTTAAAGATCTTAAACAAGATACAAAATCTCTATCAAACTAGTTATTACATAACAACAATTAAACTTACAATCCACACAAATTAGTATATTATGTATCAATCACACAATACTATAAATTTCGATAACCATGCAACCGTGCTTCCTATTGCATCATCAAGAAACTGCATTTCATCATTTGGTCGAATTAGGTCCACCTTTTTCACCAAAACTTTATCAACCCAAACTTTCCAACGTGATCTACCAAGAATAACGTGATGCACTTTTGTATTTGGATCTGTGGATGCAATTCGACATTCTGCAACAACTAATTCATCAACAGACCAATCAAGCAGCTTACATTTAGTATTAGCACATATATCTCCACGACTCGCATTTCTCGAATTTGACTGTAAATAAACAATACAAAGTTATTAATTCAATCATATATATTTTTGTAACAATTTTGTGATTCAGAAATACATAATTTTATGATAATCACCTGAAAAACATGACCAAAATCATCACTTTTTTTGGCACCAATATTAATATCGCTATTGCTACCAAATTCATTCCCAATACCGCTACAAATACCACCACTAGCAATCTAATTTTATAACCAAATCGTGTCAAACAATGTCATCATGATAATTCAAAAGCATTTAAGTGTACATATCAAACTTATTATATATATATATATTGTTTACTTACTAGCCTGTTCTGGATGATTTTGTTGTCTCATACTTTGTAAAAACATAGACCTCATTTCTTGCATTTCTAGTTGATTTTGTTGCCTCATTTCTTGCATTTGTTGTTGAACATTTTGTACTATAGTTTGAAGTTGTTGAACCATTCCATTTTGTTGCACAGAAGCTCCAACTTTCGATGGTGTTACTCCAAAGCCCATTCCACGCAATCTACCCCGAGCTTCATTGCCAAACACAATGCTAATTGCATCATCAGCAATATTAGTTGTGTTTTGAGATTCGGGTGGACATTCTAATATTTTTTTCTGCAACAAAAAATAACTTTCAATATATTATCATTAATATAATAGATGACTATACTAAACATCAACATATAATGCATGTAAATGAAATCAACATATAATGCACGTAGTTCAATAAAATCACATGTACGTACTTCAACAAAAGATCTAATTTGTTGTTTTAGATAATTATTCTAAGAAATTGGTATAGGCCTAGTAGCACATTTATGTTTATGCAAATGTATGTCCATTTGTTTTCTCAATATTGCAATAAAAACCACAATTATCATGATTGAACAGAATGATTTGCTCATTCAAACTTTAGAGAACTATATCAAGCTAAATGATCAGGTAAAAGCATAAATTCTGGTATTTGTAAATGAAATTTGGATGACTTCAAAATCAAAAGGAAAGAATGACTAAAGTTGGCCAACAACATTCTTAAGCACAAAGAAGTTATAACTTGAGAATTACTTTATGAAGATTTCCTGCATGGAGATTGGAAACGCGTGCAAGTTTGGTTAGTGTGGAATGAAGCTCCTTTACATAGTTGGTTAATGAAAGAACCAAAAGAGCCAAAGATTGATAAGCTTCACAAAGTCTGATGAATTTAAGTTTGGTACAGTTGGAACTTCTGTTCAATATAATCCATCTGTTCTCCAAAGGAAACTCGTTGCTTCATTTGATAATGTCATGATGCAAAGCAGAACAATTAGAGCTATGTATTGTATGGTTTCGTTAGCATTCTTGGCCATATCTTAGATCCAAGTAATAGGCAAGGAGTTATAGAAAAAACAAGATTAGTGGAATACTTGCTTAACATGATAAAAGTCTTTCTACAGAGACATTGGTAAGAGTATAAATGGAGATCTTAAGTATAAATGCTTATGAAAAACCATATCAGTGGAATAAAATTTCAAAGAAATCTAAAATGAATGAACATGCTTACCATTTTCTCTCCAATGGCTTGAGTACTGGGCTCCCCATTTTTTCTCTTGTGACCTTCAATCCAAACTTGCGATCTCGTAATTTTTGTATCCATCGGACTTGTCTTTTCCTTAAATATAAAAATATATACAAAATCATTATAGCATAACTTAAAAGATGCATATATCATTAATTATTACTTAAATTATAATAAATTAAAAATAATTACCATAATGTGAGTCAAACGAGCATAGCCCCTCCGACTCATTGTGTGAATGTGGTCTTGTTTTTCCCTCATTGCTCTAAATCTTGCACTCTTTTCCTAAGATTAGTCAAAATCGCATAATCAAACTCTCCAACATATTAAAACTTAGTAGTCTCTTACCCAACCATAGCATTAGAATAAATTCAGTGCATTCCCATCCAACTCATGGTCTAAGTGAATAAATACTTACTTGAAAGGTAGATGATAATGTCCTCTGTACAAACAAGTCCCACTGATTTTGGTCCATAAATTCAGGCTTCAACAAACTGAGATCTCGTGAAGCCACTCGACTTGTATTAGCTTCTCGTACAAGTATTTGCAATTTGGATTTTCTATCACGCCACAATTTGGCTAACTTTTGAAAAATTGTTTTCTTTTACCAATCCTCAACTTTATAAGTCATCTGTACATTTAATAACACAAAAATATGTCTACATTTTGTTATAAAAATGGAAATGAAAAATTAAGTAACTAAATATATTACCTGAAGACAACTCCACATCCTATCTTTCACTTCTTCATCAATATCACAACATCCATCTAATGTATATGGCACAAATTCCTTTATCATGCAACCTAGGAAAGAAGCGTACTTCACTGAATTATCTCCAATCAGCTGACCAAACTCATTACGCTCTAGCTCTTTGCACTTGTCTTGGCCACTAACCATTTTCAACTTTGACGCACCCTGTCCTTTTTTCTTATCAATTTTCTCATCAGCAATTGGTTCTTTATCATACAAATCTTCTGATGAATTGGCTAAATTGTTAGAGTCCATTCTCGATAACTTATTAGTTATATTTTCCTGTTAAATAGCGAAAAGAGATATTGAAATGTCTTTAGTAAAATAAACCAAGATTTAAAATAGAATACAATATCACCTGAATTTCAGCTACAGATCCTTTGCCACGTTTTTAAACCATTTTACTCATCCTTTGAAAGCTATGTAATGACCTGGTCAAACATGTAATATGATATGATGCATTGCTGAAAATAAATAAGCAGACAAATATATTGAAACACTAAATAAAGTGTTATGCAATTATTGATAAGAACATGTATCAATCAAAATAAATAACTATAAAATATATAGTTGAAAATGTCCATCATGTCTCAATTACATCAATTCCCTCACACTCATTCCTTGAGTACGGTTCTTTCTCAGTAATGTTAATCTCAAGTTGGGATACATCAAGAGGTGTTGATGACGTATAAGCATCTTCTTCAAGCACGTTCATGTTATGAATACCTCGAGGCGGCGCTTTTAGCAACACATACCAATTTGATTCATCATTATCCCTAGAATAGAATACTTGCTTTGCTTGTGATGCTAAAATGAAAGGATCACTTTCAAAAGTTTTTAGTCCTTGATGTAAGTTGACCAGTGCAAAACCATCTTCAATTTTGATACCAGTTCCAGGATTGGCCCAATCACATCTAAAAATAGGCACTTTAAAAGAATAGTAATCTAGCAAAATAATATCTCGAATAACTCCATAGTATGATAATCTTCCTATTGTATGTGAATTGTCATTAGCATTAGATTGATAAATAGTATCGACTTCAATTGAAACACCACTATCTTGTGTCGACCTTCCAACATCAATTGTGTGGAACCGATATCCATTTACAATATATCCTATATAAGATGTAACATGCTTTCTAAGACCATGTGCTAGCCATTGAATTCGATCTGAAGAGTTAACAGAAACCTGTTTTGATAACCATTCGGCAAATGTTTCCATATGTTTCTTTTGTAACAATGTTTCATTACTTGAGAAACGATGATTTGTTTGTTTAAGCTCGTCAATGTGCATCCTATTTAAAATCATTGAAGGGAGATGTTAGAATACATAAGAAATGTAATAGATCAAGACTAACAATATGAAATTAACTACACTCACTGTAAGTAAGGTTCAACTTCTGCACTATTGAATAACATATATCGATGTGCAGCTTGCAACACGTGGTCCTCTAAAATCTTTTCTTTCCCTTTAGAAATTGGGCGACCTTCTAATAATCCATCTTCCAAATCATCATTCCTATTAGAACGAACACCAATACTATAAGCCTTTTTTATATAAGCACTACAAAATATCATTCGTTCTTCTGCGAGGTAACACTCAGCTATGCATCCTTCTGGTCTTGCCCGGTTCTTCACATACCCTTTTAGTGTTTTCATAAATCTAAATCACAAAGCAAAATTCAAATGAAAGAAGTGTTCTAATAAAATATAAATTATTTTAGAATATTAAAATTATCAAAAATAATAATTATTATTTATTACCTTTCAAATGGATACATCCAATGGAATTGGACTGGTCCACACAAACGAGCCTCTCTTGCTAAATGAATTGTTAAGTGAACCGAGATGGTAAAAAAAGCAGGTGGAAAATACCTTTCCAACATGCACAGAACTTCAGCAATATTCTCCTCGAGTTGTTCTAAACGGTTCCGGTCTAATACTCTTTGACAGAATTCATTGTAAAATGCACCCAACATAAATATAGCATTACGTGGACCTTTCAGTAGAAGATTTCTCAATGCTACTGATAGCAATTGTTGCATTAGAATATGACAATCATGAGATTTCAGCCCAATAAGATTACGCTCTTCTACAGAAACACAGTTACCAATATTTGAACTATATCCATCGGGTAACTTTATTTTCTTCAACCTAGAGCAAAACACATCCATTTCTTTTCTAGACAATGTGTACGGTGCAGCGGGCAAATGATATTTATTTTCTCCTTTTTCTTGAGGATGTAATTCTTGTCTAATTTTTAAGTGTACCAAATCTTTGCGAGCATTCACACCATCTTTGGATTTTGTCTTCAAGTTTAACAATGTGCCTATGATATTCTCGCAAACATTCTTTTCAACCTGCATCACATCTAAGTTATGACGTAGCAAGAGGCCCTAAAGGTAAACATCAACATGATTTATAGTTAGTTCAGAATATTAGAACATAATTTAGGAACAAAAAATAACAAATTGTAAAAGCTAATGAATACAGTGAAAAATAACTTACACTCCAATATGGCAAATTGAAAAAAATTGACTTTTTCTTCCACCTTTGAACTGGTTTTTGTACCTCTTTTGAACTCTCCTGTTTCTTCCTCTTTTTCCTCAAAGTGTTGACAGTCTCACCCTTTTTATTTTTACCCCGGTCATTTTCAATATCTTTTAATACATTGATAATTTCTAACCCATTCAAAAGTCTATGTTTCCCTTTACTCTCCTTTTCCCCATTAAACCACTTTTTTTTCTGACGAAATGGATGATTAGGAGAAAGAAATCTCCTGTGGCCTAAGTATGCAAACTTTCTACTATATTTAAGCTACATAAAACATGTGTCTTCACCACATATTGGGCAACCAAATTTTCCTTGTGTGGCACATCCAGCTAGATTTCCGTAAGCTGGAAAATCATTGATTGTCCACATCAAAATAACCTTCAGGTTGAATATTGACTTGCTAAATGCATCATATGCCTCCGCACCTGTGTCCCACAACTCCTTTAAATCCTCCACAAGGGGTTCCAAGTATACATCTATATCATTTCCCGGTTGCTTTGGACCTAGAATCAGTAATGTCAACATAAGATTTTCCTTTGTCATGCACATCAATGGAGGAAAGTTATAATTGACAAAAATAACTGGCCAACAACTATATCTGGAACTAAGGTCACCAAAAGGATTGAATCCATCTGTCACAAGACCAAGGCAGAGATTTCTAGGATCTGATGCAAAATCTGGCCACTTATGATCTATTGTATGCCAAGCCACTGAATCAACTGGATGACGCATTATATGATCTTGACTTTTGTGGTTCGAGTTCCAAATCAACTCTTCAGCCTTTTCTTTTGATTTAAACATCCTTTTCAATCTTGGTATCACTGGAAAATATCGTAGGACCTTCTCAGGAACTCCTTTACAAACTTTGGTGGTGACTTTGTCTATCTTCCATCTTGAGGAACCACACTTCGGACATGAGTCCATATCTTTAAACTCTTTTCTAAATAGACAACAATTATTTGGGCAAGCATGAATTTTCTCGTATCCTAAATCAAATGGTTTTAATAATTTTCTCATTGTGTAAACAGTTTCTGGAAGTGTGTTGTTTTCTGGAAGCATGTCACCTAAGATCTTAAGGAGCTCATTGAAACTATTGTCTGTGTGACCATTAGTAGACTTGTAATTATATAGTGTGACGACTGCCGATAACTTTGTATAAGCTGTACAACCAGGAAAGAGAGGTGTTTCTACATCTTTTAATAAATCATCAAACTCATAATCTTTGCCCCAGACATAGTGTGTCCAACCATTTCTTTTGGCACCAAAACATCCTTATATAAGTGATATGCCTCTCTACATTCATACTCTTTTTGAACTCCTTTTGAACTACCTTCATCTTGAGATTGTGAGTTATAAGTTTCCCCATGGAAGACCCAAGTAGTGTAAGTAGGATCAAACCCCTTAATAATTAAGTGGTCGTACACTTGGTCAAATTTCATATACTTTTTATTTTTACAACGCTTGTAAGGACATAAGATTACTTCACGTGTTTTTGCATAGTTCCTAGCTTGTGCAATAAATTTTTTTACCCCTTCTTCATACTCGGGTACAAGCCTTGAAGGTAGATGCATCCATTCCTTATCCATCTCGTGAATAAACCTTTTTCATTTATATGAAATAATTATGAGATTTTATCAAAATATATGTATAAGAAAACACCACATAATAAATAAAAAACTTAAATATAAAAAATTGATTCCTACATCATAATATTTTAAACAAATAAATATCATGTGTCATAGTAGTATTTACTAGCCATGTCAAAGTATTATTCACACATTTTAAAGATTGATAATTTGTTTTTTTCTTTTTTAGTTTAATATATTTAATCATTATTTTTGTGTCCATTCATTCTTGTTACACGTATCAATCATTGTCTCTAATGATATAATAGTGTCAAAAGATCAAACAAAATATATCAATGGTGAGAACTAAATAATGTGGATTTCATGTAGAGAAAGGGTGGCATAACTAATAGAATTGTATTAATATATGCATGTAACACACAAGATCAGTTAATTATAATCTCATTAGCGTGTTCCAAATCAAGATAAGAAAATGGAAGGTGTTAAATTATACCATCAAGATAAGAAAATGGGAGGTGTTGAATTATACCATCGATAACGTGCTTGTAAATTGAAACTAGTAAAATACTCGATCATTTTATAAAGAAGAAAGGCATGACTCTTGGAGCGCAAATATGGTAAGACAAATCGAAGCATTAAGCAATCGAAACTAAAAAAATCTTTTATATAAATCGCTCACAAAAAGAGGATGCGAAATTGTAATTATTAATCCAACTCCTCCACTGCACTCTATAGAATTGATCATCCCTAACCAATTCTGTTAAATCAGAATTAATCTATGCTGTGGGAAGAATTTAAAAGAAAAATAATAATAACAATTTGAGACACTATACTCCAAAATAATCTCTAAGAAAAATAAGAGGAAAGAACGGAGGAAGTAGCTAACCTTCTCGGCTACCAAAGAAATACATCTCTCTCGATATAAGTCCAAAAAAAAAAACTTATACCACTGGTCCGACAGATCACATAATGCAATTTGTCGACTAATAAAACCCAGAAGATCACATATAAATCTAAAAAGGACAGGCAATGATATTCCAGAAGATCACAAGTCAAAAATTTGTCGACTAATAGAAGTGCAATAAATTGCATAGAGATCAACTCTAGGAAGTATGAAAAGGAATAGTCTAAAATATGAAACCCAAAGTTTAGCAGGTACATTAGACAACAGACAAACAAAATCACATAATGCAATTTGCTTGGAGGTGAAACTAAATCCTAGAAACACATCTGATACAGACTAAAACTAGATGTGCATTAAATGTAACTACTAAGTTCTAGCATACATGACCAGAGTGGCATGAAAACTCATGAACTAGGACTGGTCCACAATATAAATACGTCAAATAACTGGAATGGGGATCAAAGAAAAAAATTGATAGAACATTGTTGTGCAGGCAATATGAACATGCAAGATTAAAATCTTCAATGTAAGTAGAATGAACACAAAATCGTAAAATATATAAATACATTCGAGCTCCAATTTATGAATAAAACTACTTGCTGTAGAGTGTCGGCCAAATAAGTTTAGGGACATAGAGATTAGGGTTACCTTTGCTTTGAGCTTTTGGCTTGATGTAGAGTGGCTATCAAAGGGCTTGCTTAATCTTGCTGTGGTCCTATGATACGGAGAGATGGAAGGAAGTCTTGCAGCGACGGCGAGTGCGGAGAGGCAGAGTGGAGTCGTGCGGCCGGTGATGGTCAGTGTAGAGAGGCGAAGAGGATTCCTACGTGTAACGACCCGACCCTTTGGCCTCTTGGGCGGCCCTTGCGGTGGCCCACTATCGGCCCTTATGTCGTCGACCCATTTGGCGACCTCTTATGTCGTCGACCGACGACCCTTTGGTCGTGCCGTTACTCACTAGGACTTTCCACCCTTGGCCAGTGGATTTTTTCCTCCCTCAGGATTCGAACTCTAAACCTCCAGGCTTAAGTATTAGAGTTTATGAATCTTGGTAGCCAAGTGAGAGCTGGGTCGTTACAATAATAAGGGCCGGGTCTCCACTATTCAAAGGAGAGAATTTCAGTTACTGGAAGAATAGGATGGAGTGCTACTTAAAGTCTGACATTGAGCTTTGGTTCTGTAACGACCCGCCTCCTACTGACTGGGTTGCGAGGCCGATCGCTACAGTTATGCTGTGCTAAATTACTATTGCGGAAAATCTGGATTTATTAAAATTTTACTAAACTGATTACTGTAAACTGAACTTAATATTCTAGGTGTACCTAAGAGTTGTACACATGCTAGGGAAGATAATCTATGCCTCTCGGATGGCCTGCTAGCTATAATCAGGCACTTCAATCGATCCATAGATCGATTGGGCTGTCGGATCGATCCCGTGATCGATCCAGCTTGTTACTGGCACGGAGAAACTCTCTGGATCGGTCGGCAGACCGATCCATATGCTCCCTCACCTCTGTATGCGGCTGGATCGGTCTACCGACCGATCCAGGAGCACACTGATCGGTCGGTAGACCGATCCAGTGGCTCACTGATCGGTCGGCTGACCGATCAGTGAGCGTCTGTGCTCTCTGTTCGCACAATGGATCGGTCGGCTGACCGATCCATAACAGAGGCCAACTCTCTGTTCGCGCATGGATCGGTCAGCTGACCGATCCAGCGGCACAACCCACTCTCTGATCGGTCTGTAGACCGATCAGAGTTCTGATTTCAGCCTGAAACTCTGATTTCAGCCTGAAACTCTGATTTCAGCACTTGGGCGTGCCAAAATCTCACATATGAGTTATACACTACATGAGAAACATTCTAATGACATAAAACTAGTATTCTAAACTTAACATGATACATAGTTCACTGATTCATAGCATTACACAACTAAACGTGCATGAAAGTAAAACACTAAAGAGTTCTACGGTTTAAACTTGCTAAGTCCCCTAAGAATCTTTTATTCCAGTTCCTGCCACACACACCATCTCTGCATTGGCCTCCAGCTTCCTCTGCTAGTCCATTTTTCCCTTACCTTTATCTGCAGTATAAGGAAAATAGAATCTGTAAGCTTAAAGCTTAGTAAGAAACCAACTACCTCACTAAAACATGCAACGATGCAAACATGCTTTTAAAGAATGCTATTTGAAAACATGTACTGGCATGACATACTATGGTTGCAAGCATAAACTGAAATAACTGAACATGCATACTGAACATGGCATGACAACTAATCATATGAATCAATAAAGATAACTGAACTGAACATATAATAAACTAAACTGTAGCTAAACTGATACTGAATTCGAACTCAACTAACATAACTAATTTTGAGCTTTGAAAACTAATTCATAATTAGTGAAAATACATAATCATGCTGTTTGGGCCCGGCAACTGTACTTGCTGTGCGCGCATCCCTAACTAGACCCGGGTTTGCAAGTCCCGAATTTAGTAGGGTTAACTAGGTTATCTAAACCTAGGGACGACTGTGGGAGTCCAACCCAATGGATATCTGATCCAGTACAGTGCCACTGAAAATAAAATACTGAATATAGCTAACTATTTTAACTTGCTGTTTCTAGGTTATCTGAACCTAGAGCTAGGTTGTCTGAACCTAGAGGTGACTGTGGGAGCCCACCCATTGGACCGTAGTCCCATATAAGCTAAAATAAACTGATTTACTGATTTAAATGCTTCTAATGCATTTAATTGAGCTATTAAAATGCCTAATTTGCATTTTAACTTAACTAGCTATTTTATCGAACACCTAGTGTGCCCCAACTCTCCCCTCTATTAGGGAGACCACTTCTAGGCACCCGACAATGTCTAGGAACCCCCACTGAAGAGGGATTATGTGTCCGGCCCATCTAGAAGTACTCACTAAATCCCTAAATCTGCGAGGAGGGTCAAATTCACCCTATGCGTCGATAAAAACTGCATATAGCTAAACTAGTGCGTATAAAACCAAACGGAGCTACTTATACTGCAGGTGAGGGGTTTCTTACCTTGTGTGCTAGATTTCTTACAAATCAAATCGCTAGAAATTCCGGTGGAGACGACTTCTCGACGATTTGCTCGCGTCCACGTGCTCTACTCGCGGAGGGGAACGTCCTTGTGCTGAAATCGTCGCCGGAAAGTGACCTTGGGACCCTAGGGATGGAACCCTAGTTCTTCCCTTGTTGTGGCGCCGAGAGAAGGAGAGGGGAGAGGGGTTGGCGTCGGCGTGAGGGTTTTGGAGAGGGGTTGCCGAACCAAGTTCTAAAAATAAACCAAACCCCAACTTAAATTTCCTATTTATACTAAGTAATTAATTCGGCCAAACCAATTATAAATATAGTTGATTCCCTTTGCTTTCAGCACGGCCCTGCTGGGTTCACCGGTTACTAAGGCTAACTAAAGGTTTAGCGGACCCGAGAGGTCCCGGGTTCGATTCCCGCTTATGCCATTTTACTTTTCTAATAATTTTTGCTACTTCCGCTACTCGAAAAATTTCGGAAAAATATCTAATAATTCCAGAAAAATCATAGAATATTCCTAAAATAGTTTTGAGAATTTTCGGGCGTTACAATCCCCCATACCTTATAAAAGTTCGTCCTCGAACTTAGAATAATTCTGGGTACTTCTATCTCATGCTGGCTTCTGTCTCCCAAGTTGCCACTTCTGCTGTGTGACTGTGTCAAATGACTTTGACTAATGGTACTTCCTTGTTCCGCAATTTCTTAACTGCTCGGTCTATTATCTGAATAGGCCGACTATCATAGCTGAGGTCTTCGGGGATCTGTACCGACTGGGGCTCAATCACCTGGGTGGCATCTGGGGTATGCTTCTTCAGCATAGAGACATGAAATACGTTGTGGACAGCTGACATTTCCTAGGGTAGCTCTAGCTCATATGCTACCTTGCCCACTCTTTTGCTGATAAGGTATGGTCCCACATATCTGGGACTAAGTTTGCCCTTCTTCCCAAAACGCATCACTCCCTTCATGGGAGCTACTATGAGGAACATTGTATCACCGACTGAAAAATCTAAGGGTCTGCGCTGTGTATCAGCATAACTTTTCTGGCGGCTCTGAGCTGTCTCTATCCTCTAGCGGATCTGCTGTATAGCTGCTGTGGTATCTGCTACTAGATCTGTCTGAAGTTCTAGTTCTTTCTGTTCACCACTCTCATACCAGCAGATTGGAGATCTACACCTCCGCCCATAGAGAGCCTCGTAAGGTGCCATGCCGATAGTGGCCTGATAGCTGTTGTTGTATGCAAATTCTGCTAAGCTCAGATATTTGCACCAACTTCCCTTGAAGTCTAGGGCACACGCTCGGAGCATATCTTCGAGTACCTGATTTACTCGCTCCGTCTGACCATCTGTCTGAGGATGGAAAGCTGTGCTGAACTTTAACTTAGTGCCCAACGCTGACTGTACACACTCCCACAAGTGTGATGTGAATCTGCTGTCTCTGTCTGAAATGATGGTTTGTGGGACTCCATGTAGTCTGACGATCTCCTGGAGATACAACTGAGCTAGCTTCTCCATGGAGTAGGATATCTTGATAGCTAAGAAGTGGGCTGATTTAGTCAACCTGTCGACTATTACCCAGATGGCGTCATTCGTGGTTCTGGGCAGCCCCACTATGAAATCCATAGAGATATTCTCCCACTTCCATTCTGGAATCTGATAGGCCGCAGAACTCCTCCTGGTCGCTGATGCCTCTGACTGGTGAGGCAGATGCTAACATATCTGGCGATGTCTCGCTTTATCCCGGCCACCAAAATGGTTCTTCGTGTCTTGATACATTTTGGTGGAACCGATGCATCACATAGGAGTCTTGTGAGCCTCATCTAAAATCTCTCTCCTCCCGATATGGAACCATAGTCGGTCACCAAAATACAACACCCCCCCATCGGACACTCTGAATTCTCTACTTTCTGATTCTGCTAGCCCTTGCTTGATTTTCTGAATTTCAGGGTCCTGCTCCTGAGCTGACTGAATATCACCAAGCAAGGTAGACTCTAAGGTCATAGTAGAGAGCTGTCCAACGATGAGTTCAAGACCGAAATCTACGATCTCCTTCTGTAGGGGCGGTGACATGGCTGTAAGAGATAATAAGGTAGCACTGGATTTTCTGCTAAGTGCGTCGGCCACCTTATTGGCTTTCCCTGGATGGTAGAGGATGTCTATATCGTAGTCCTTGACCAGCTCAAGCCATCTGCGCTGTCGCATATTTGAAGAAGTACTTCAGACTCTGATGATCTGTATACACTCTGCACTGAGCTCCATATAAGTAATGTCTCCAAATTTTGAGAGCGAACACTACTGCTGCAAGCTCAAGGTCATGAGTAGGGTAATTCTTCTCATAATCCTTGAGTTGTCTGGAGGCATAGGCGATCACCTTGCCGTTTTGCATCAGTACTGCTCCTAGTCCCAACTTAGAGGCATCACTATAGATATCAAAGCTGCTGGTGTTGTCTGGTAGAGCCAAAATGGGAGCACTGGTCAATCTCCTTTTTAGCTCAATTCTCACAGTCCTCCGTCCACCGAAATTTCTGTTCTTTCGTAAGAGTCTGGGGAGGCTATCCTGAGAAGTCCTCTACAAACTTTCTGTACTATCCTGCTAATCCCGAAAGCTCCTGATTTCGTTGGCGTTCTTAGGTCTCTTCCAATTGCTTCTATCTTGCTGGGATCTACCATAATACCATCCTTTGAGATGATGTGACCAGGAAGGACACTGATCTAGCCAAAATTCACATTTCGTGAACTTGGCGTATAGCTGGTTCTGCTGAAGGGTCTGCAATACTAGTTTCAGGTGCTCCGAGTGTTCTTCCTGAGTTCCTGAGTAGATAAGAATGTCATCGATAAACACAATAACAAACTTATCTAAATACTCCCTGAATACTCTGTTCATGAGATCCATGAATGTAGCTGGAGCATTGGTCATGCCAAAGGGCATGACTACGAACTCGTAGTGTCCGTATCCGGTTCTGAATGCCGTCTTGGGTATATCCCCTCTTTAACCTTCACGATGATAACCTGAGATCTATCTTAGAGAACACTGCTGCTCCCTTCACTGGTCGAACAGGTCAACGATTCTGGGAAGGGATACCTGTTCTTGATCGTGACTTGGTTCAGTGATCCGTAGTCTATGCACAGTCGCATGCTTCCATCCTTCTTCTTCACGAACAATACAGGCGCTCCCCATGGTGAATGACTTGGGCGTATGAAACCCTTGTCAAGCGGCTCCTGAGTTGCTCCTGAAGTTCCTTCATTCTTGGAGCCATGCGATAAGGCGCTTTGGAGATAGGATTCGTATCTCCCTGTCTGGTGCTAAGCCTGGTAACTCTTCAGGGAAGACCTGGGTAGTCACATACGACTCGAACCTCTGCTAGCTGTTGGTTCTTGTCCTGGCTGGCGTTGACTACGTGTGCTAGGAATCATGTACATCCTAAATCCAGTAGCTTTTGTGCTTTCATAGCTGAGAGAAACTTCTTGACCTTTCTCTTCGCTGTATTCAAATTGCACTGCCGCTTCAGGTTGGAAGATGACTTTCTATTTACGGCACTCTATGGTAGCACCGTATCCGATCGGAAAGTCCATTCCAAAGATAACGCCATAGTCGGTCATCTCTAGCACTATTAGATCATAAAAGAGCTCTCTGTCTGCTATAATGACCGCCGAGCGAGTGCGTGGATGCCATGATCTCTCCTGAAGGTAGTGTCGTCAAAAACCGACCACCGAGTACCTCCGGGGTATTTCTAATTTTTCAAGAACATCCTGCTATATATGAATGGGTTGCCCCGGTATCAAATAGAACAGTAGCACTATACTGAAAAATGCTAATCTGACTGTGACAACTGCCGAGGCATTGGCTACGCCCTCTCGTGAGTGAGTAGATCCTCACATTCGCCATAGCTGGAGGGGCTTTATGCCCTGGCCGATAAGTGGACCTTCTAGAGCGGCTGCATCCGATATAACTACTGAATCTGCTGTGGCTGAGGAAGACCGGTCTTGTTCGGGCACTGCTTGGCCATGTGCCCTTCTTGTCCACATTCAAAGCATCCTCGTGTGCCCTTGCGACAAACCCCTGGGTGGAATTTCCCACAAGTAGCACACTTTGGATAACTGGGTCGCTTGCTAGATGGTCCTCCTTTTGGGTCACTCCCTGATTTGCGCTTGCTGTTGGAGTTCCCTTTCCAGTTAGAGCTGTGGCCTTGTTGTTTTTGAGTGTGAGAGTTTCCTTGGCCTTTGGACTCTGAGGAGACTTGCTTCTGCTGCTTTATGCTGTTTTGGTAATGCTCTGTGGTCAAGGCACTGCTCACTAACTCCTCTGTGGTTTGTGGCCTATGTATGCCACCAGCCACGTTCACTGCTATCTCTGGCCTCAGCATCTTGAGCATCAACCGGATTCGTTCCTTCTCTGTGCTGACTAGCTCTGGGCATAGACGAGCCAACCTGTTGAATTTCTTCACGGCTTCCTCAACTGAAAGGTTGCCCTGACGAAACTCAGTGAACTCGTCGTAGTGGCGGTTTGTAACCCGTATGTGAAAGAACTCCTCGAAGAATTCTTTCTCGAAGTCAGCCCATGACATCTGGTTCACTGGGCGCTTCGTTCTGATTCTTTCCCACCACATGCGTGCGTCTCCTGTCAGGCAGAAGGAGGCACACTTCACATATAGGCTTCCTTTCTTGGCTCAGCTGCTGGGACTGCTGGTGCTGGTACTGGTGCTGGCGCTGGCGCTGTAGGCTGGGCTGGTGGAACCTCTAAGACTTCTGGAGTCGTCAGATTCGGTTCCGGGGTGACTGTGGGGGTACTCTGCTGATTAGCCTTTAAGGTGGCTATTTCCTGTCGCTGTTCAGCTAGCTGCTGCTGTAACTGAGCCACTAATGCTGTAAGGTCGGGAGGAGGCACTGAAATGCCTACCTCTTGCTGGGGCTCAGTAGCTAGTGCCCTTCTAGCTGGACATCCTCGTGCCATTGCTAAAGATATAGAGGACAGAACATGAATAACTATTACAATCATAATTGTATAACTATCGTTATCATGTTATATACTATCACATACTATCATGCAGCAGTTTATCTATAAACATGAACTATAACAAGGAAACAGAAAGCATAAATAAAGTAGAGGTATTCTTACTTGGAAGCTGCAGGTTCAATGCTGATGTGTGTGTAGGAAGTATGGAACACTGCTCTGATACCACTCTGTAACGACCCGCCTCCTACTGACTGGGCTGCGAGGCCGATCGCTACAGTTATGCTGTGCTAAATAACTATTGCGGAAAATCTGGATTTATTAAAATTTTACTAAACTGATTACTGTAAACTGAACTTAATATTCTAGGTGTACCTAGGAGTTGTACACATGCTAGGGAAGATAATCTATGCCTCTGGATCGGTCGACTGACCGATCCATAAGCAATAATGCTTCTGTATGCGGCTGGATCGGTCTACCGACCAATCCAGGAGCACACTGATCGGTATATTGCTTCTGTATGCGGCTGGATCGGTCTACCGACCGATCCAGGAGCACACTGATCGGTCGGTAGACCGATCCAGTGGCTCACTGATCGGTCGGCTGACCGATCAGTGAGCGTCTGTGCTCTCTGTTCGCACAATGGATCGGTCGGCTGACCGATCCATAACAGAGGCCAACTCTTTGTTCACGCATGGATCGGTCTGTAAACCGATCAGAGTTCTGATTTCAGCCTGAAAATCTGATTTCAGCCTGAAACTCTGATTTCAGCCTGAAACTATGATTTCAGCACTTGGGCGTGCCAAAATCTCACATATGAGTTATACACTACATGAGAAACATTCTAATGACATAAAACTAGTATTCTAAACTTAACATGATACATAGTTCACTGATTCATAGCATTACACAACTAAACGTGCATGAAAGTAAAACACTAAAGAGTTCTACGGTTTAAACTTGCTAAGTCCCCTAAGAATCTTTTATTCCAGTTCTTGCCACACACACCATCTCTGCATTGGCCTCCAGCTTCCTCTGCTAGTCCATTTTTCCCTTACCTTTATCTGCAGTATAAGGAAAATAGAATCTGTAAGCTTAAAGCTTAGTAAGAAACCAACTACCTCACTAAAACATGCAACGATGCAAACATGCTTTTAAAAAATGCTATTTGAAAACATGTACTGGCATGGCATACTATGGTTGCAAGCATAAACTGAAATAACTGAACATGCATACTGAACATGGCATGACAACTAATCATATGAATCAATAAAGACAACTGAACTGAACATATAATAAACTAAACTGTAGCTAAACTGATACTGAATTCGAACTCAACTAACATAACTAATTTTGAGCTTTGAAAACTAATTCATAATAAGTGAAAATACATAATCATGCTGTTTGGGCCCGACAACTGTACTTGTTGTGCGCGCATCCCTAACTAGACCCAGGTTTGCAAGTCCCGAATTTAGTAGGGTTAACTAGGTTATCTAAACCTAGGGACGACTGTGGGAGTCCAACCCAATGGATATCTGATCCAGTACAGTGCCACTGAAAATAAAATACTGAATATAGCTAACTGTTTTAACTTGCTGTTTCTAGGTTATCTGAACCTAGAGCTAGGTTGTCTGAACCTAGAGGCGACTGTGGGAGCCCACCCATTGGACCGTAGTCCCATATAAGCTAAAATAAACTGATTTACTGATTTAAATGCTTCTAATGCATTTAACTGAGCTATTAAAATGCCTAATTTGCATTTTAACTTAACTAGCTATTTTATCGAACACCTAGTGTGCCCCAACTCTCCCCTCTATTAGGGAGACCACTTCTAGGCACCCGACAACGTCTAGGAACCCCCACTGAAGAGGGAATACGTGTCCAGCCCATCTAGAAGTACTCACTAAATCCCTAAATCTGCGAGGAGGGTCAAATTCACCCTATGCGTCGATAAAAACTGCATATAGCTAAACTAGTGCGTATAAAACCAAACGGAGCTACTTATACTGCAGGTGAGGGGTTTCTTACCTTGTGTGCTAGATTTCTTACAAATCAAATCGCTAGAAATTCCGGTGGAGACGACTTCTCGACGATTCGCTCGCGTCCACGTGCTCTACTCGCGGAGGGGAACGTCCTTGTGCTGAAATCGTCGTCGGAAAGTGACCTTGGGACCCTAGGGATGGAACCCTAGTTCTTCCCTTGTTGTGGCGCCGAGAGAAGGAGAGGGGTTGGCGTCGGCATGAGGGTTTTGGAGAGGGGTTGCCGAACCAAGTTCTAAAAATAAACCAAACCCCAACTTAAATTTCCTATTTATACTAAGTAATTAATTCGGACAAACCAATTATAAATATAGTTGATTCCCTTTCCTTTCAGCACGGCCCTGCTGGGTTCACCGGTTACTAAGGCTAACTAAAGGTTTAGCGGACCCGAGAGGTCCTGGGTTCGATTCCCGCTTAAGCCATTTTACTTTTCTAATAATTTTTGCTACTTCCGCTACTCGAAAAATTTTGGAAAAATATCTAATAATTCCAGAAAAATCATAGAATATTCCTAAAATAGTTTTGAGAATTTTCGGGCGTTACAGGTTCACAGTTTTGAAAGGCTATACTCCCCCAATGAAGGACGAAACAACCCTAGAACCAGAAGAATGGACGCCTCAGATGATCAAGAAGGCACAACTGAACTACAAAGCAATCAATACCATTTAGTGCGGACTCACGATGGAGGAGTTGAATAGAGTTGGTCCCTATGACAATGCCAAAGAATTGTGGGACTCGATAGTCAAAGTACACGAAGGAACGGACGACTCGAAGGTAAACAAACAAGATTTACTTTTAAACAATTTGTTAAATATAAAAATATTTCTTGGAGAGACGGCCTCGCAACTACACGCTCGACTGAAGGACATCCTCAACAGTCTTCACCTGATCGGGCATAGTCTTGAAAATCGCGACACAATAAGGTATGCTCTGAATGCTTTCCCAAGGAATGCTTTGTGGGCATCAACTGTAGATGCGTACAAAGTTTCCAAGGATCTTTCAGTTCTTAAGCTAGATGAGCTATTTTGCGAATTAGAATTACACGAACAGTCTAACACAAGCCATGTCGAGAAAGGTGTAGCTTTGTATGCAGGATCAAGCAAGGAAACAAAATCTAAAAAGAAGATCGAGTCAGAAAGCGAACCAGACTCGGACTCAACAAACAAAGAAGAATTAGTCAACATGGTCCGAAGGTTGTTGACTAAAAGGAAGTTTAGAAGAAGCACCAAAAAGACTCCATCGAACCAGATCCAAAACAAATCAGAAATGATTTGTTATGGATGCAACAAGAAGGGGCATTTCAAAAATGAATGTCCAAATCGGAAAGAAGAAGGATCCAAATCAACAAGACGAAAGAAGGCTCTTCAAGCGACATGGGACGAAACTTCTTCCGACGAATCCGATGCCGAGCAAACGAAGCACTCGGGTCACCTTGCATTTATGGCAAGAAACGAAGATTCCGGGACCGAGTCCGACGAATAGTACGAATCCGAAATCGACATCGAGTCCGATAGAAGCCCTGGATCGGAAGATCCAAATATGGTAACGATTTATTCAAAGTCTAACTTGCTTAAAGTAGTTAAATGTTTGTTTAAAAAATTATCGAAATTTGAAAAACAAAATAACTTGTTACTTAAGGAAATAAACCACCTTAAGCAACAAGTTAACTTGAGTGACTCGACTAACCGAGTTCAACTTGGAACTTCAACTCAAGTTGAAAAACTTGAGGAAGAAAATTCCGATTTGAAAGGTCAAGTCGAGCGACTCAAGCAAACGTTGGAAAAGTTCGAAATGAGATCCAAGTGTCTAAATATGATACTTGGATCGCAACGAGCTGTGTACAACAAATCTGGACTTGGTTACAAACCCAAACAAACAAACAAACCATACTTATCCTTAATCAGTCAAAATACTAGAAGTCAAGTCCAAGCATGGGTTCAAACAAAATTTTTAACCAAACAAATTGAACCAAACCACTACTTGGTCCCTAAGAGTCAAATCCATTACTTAGATAGACCTTATCTAAGCTATGAATCAGGGGGAGCAAATAGAAAAACAATCCAACCAACTTGATTAAACCACACTCAATACTTAGGCTTAGGATTATTTTTCTGATTAGAACGGTTAGATGAAAAAGGTTTACCAAACCCTACAACATAGCACCGGAATGGATTGAGATGATAGTACGTCAAGGAAACTCCGTCGAAGACATGTCTAGGCTGAATATGGAATTCTACCTGATGCACAAGACTTAATGGATCTGACCGAAGCTACCCCAGTCAAACATGGGCTAATTAGACCAAAATTTAGTATTAAGTTTTTTGAGCGGGAACAGTTTGGAAAGCCTTCAGCAAGTGGTCTAATGATATTCAAGTAGGTCGTATGCCTCGCCACTGAACTGAAAGCTTATCCTTAGGACGCCTGTTTGATTAACCCAAAGCTAAGTTTGAATCTAACATGGGTTCAATAACCTCTTTCAATAATTCAAAATTAATTGAAATGTAATTCAAATCTAATTCGAACTTAATTAATTCAAAATAAAATTATTTTAAAACTTAATTAAAATTATTTTAAAACTTAATTAAAAACTTAATTAAAATTATTTTAAAAATTAATTAAGATTATTTTAAAACTTAATTTATTTTAAAACTTAATTAAAATTATTTTAAACCTTAATTAAAATTATTTTAAAACTTAATTAAAATAATTTTAAAACTTAATTAAAATTATTTTAAAACTTAATTAAGATTATTTTAAAACTTAATTAAAATTATTTTAAAACTTAATTAAAAAATTAATTAAAATTATTTTAAAACTTAATTAAAATTATTTTAAAACTTAATTAAAATTATTTTAAAACTTAATTAAAATTATTTTAAAACTTAATTAAAATAATTTTAAAACTTAATTAAAATTATTTAAAAAATTAATTAAAAACTTAATTAAAATTATTTTAAACTTTATTAAAATTATTGTTCTTAAAAAAAACTTAATTAAAATTATTTTTTTTAAAAAAAACTTAATTAAAATTATTTTAAAACTTAATTAAAATTATTTTAAAAATTAATTAAAATTATTTAAAAAAACTTAATTAAAATTATTTTAAACTTAATAAAAATTATTTTAAACTTAATTAAAATTATTTTAAACTTAATTAAAATTATTTTTTAAAAAAACTTAATTAAAATTATTTTAAAACTTAATTAAAATTATTTTAAAACTTAATTAAAAACTTAATTAAAATTATTTTTAAAAAAACTTAATAAAAATTATTTTAAACTTAATTAAAATTATTTTTAAAAAAAACTTAATCAAAATTATATTAAACTTAATAAAAATGATTTTAAAACTTAATTTTTTTTAAAACTTAATTAAAATTATTTTAAACTTAATAAAAATTATTTTAAAACTTAATTAAAATTATTTTAAACTTAATAAATATTATTTTAATCTTAATTTAAATTATTTTAAACTTAATAAAAATTATTTTAAAACTTAATTAAAATTATTTTAAACTTAATAAAAATTATTTTAAACTTATTATTTTAAACTTATTAAAAGTTATTTTAAACTTATTTTAAAATTATTTTAAAACTTATTAAAAAATATTTTAAAACTTATTTATAATTTTTTTTAAAAAAAACTTAATTATCTTAAAAATTATTTAATCTAAAATCATAAATACACTTCAACCAACTTTATAAACAACTAACCCACTCAATTTCATCCTTTAACCAAACTTTGGTTTAATCCTACATTGTGTAGGCATCCAAAGTTCTGGATAAATGGATTTTGGACAGCGGCTGCTCCAGACACGTGACTAGGGATCAGCACAAATTTACCAACATTGAATTCAAAAGCTTAGGGGTAGTTGCCTTTGGAAACAATGACAAGCTAAAGGTAATCGGTATAGGTGAAATTCAATTGCAGTCAAATATTTCAATTAAAAAGGTTTTACTCGTTGAACATTTTAATTATAATTTGCTTAGTATAAGTCAACTCTGTGATTCAGGATTTAAGGTTAAATTTTTATCTTCTGAATGCTTAATAAGTTACAATGACTCAACTAATATATTACTAAAAGGCTTTAGAGATAAAAATATATACTCTATTCATCTACCTAAAACAATATCCAAATGTTTTCTAACTAATAATGATGAAACTTGGTTATGGCATAGGAGATTAGCTCATACCCACCTTAGAAATTTATTAAACTTAAGCAAAAATGGTTTAGTAAAAGGTTTGTCAAAACTAGGAAATCCTATAAATAAATTTTGTAATTCTTGTCAGCAAGGAAAACAAATTAAATCAACTCATAAACCTACAAATCAATATAGAACAAATAGAATACTTGAACTAATACATTTAGATTTATTTGATTCTCATGGAATAAAATCTTTAAATGGAAATCTTTATTGCTTAGTAATCATTGATGACTACTCTAAATTTACCTGGGTAAAATTCTTATCAAATAAAAGTGACACTTTTGAAACATTTAAACATTTTTGTAAACAAGTAGAAAATGAAAAAGAAATTAAAATTAAGAAAATAAGAAGTGATAATGGAGGTGAATTCAAAAATCAAAACTTTAATACTTTTTGTTTAGAGAATGGATATCACCATGAGTTTTCATGCCCTAAAACTCCACAACAAAATGACTTAGTAGAATGTAAGAATAGAACCTTACAAGAAGCTACTCGCACAATGTTAAATGAATATAATATAGCAAAACATTTTTGGGCTGAAGCTGTTAATACATCTTGTTATGTCCAAAATTGAATTATAATTAACAAAGACCAAAATAAAACATCTTATGAAATTTACTTTAATAAAATTCCTAACATAAAATATTTCAAAGTTTTTGGTTGTAATGTTCACATCTTAAATCTTAAAGATCACTTAGGCAAATTTACTTCAAAAACTAACCAAGGAATTTTTCTTGGGTACTCATCTACAAGTAGAGCCTATAGAGTTTATAATAAATCTACTTTGAAAATTGAGAAAACCACCAATGTAACCTTTAATGAAAATGATTATATTTCAATCAATGAACATGGTCCAAATTCTAGTCATCCAGTTAATCAAGAAGAAGAAGATGAATTAACAAAAAACAAACAACCTGAAATTTCTAATCAAAGAATATTAAAATCTAATCCTAATCATCCAGTTAATCAAATCATAGGAAATCCTGAATTAAGGGTTCAAACAAGATCTACCTTTAGAAATCTAAGTCAAATAGCATTAATATCTAAAATAGAACCCAAAACCATAAGTGATGCGTTAGTAGACCCTGATTGGATAATTGCAATGCAAGTAGAGTTAAATCAATTTGAAAGAAACCAAGTTTGGGATTTAGTACCTCCACCAAAAGGAAAAACAATTATAGACACCAAATGGGTATTTAGGAATAAAATAGATGATCAAGGTGAAATTCTACGAAATAAAGCTTGTCTAGTAGCAAAAGGGTTCAGTCAAGTCGAAGGACTAGATTATGACGAGACTTATGCCCCAGTAGCTAGACTTGAATCAATTAGAATGTTGCTGGCCTATGTTTCATTTAAAGGGTTTAAATTGTACCAAATGGATGTTAAATCCGCTTTTCTAAATGGCCTTATTAAGGAAGAAGTCTACGTTAGTCAACCACCCGGTTTTGAAGATCTAGAAAATCCAACTTATGTCTTTGAACTAAAAAAAGCTTTATATGGATTAAAACAAGCACCTAGGGCTTGGTATGAAAGACTGTCTAGTTTTCTAAAATCAAAGGGTTTTAAAGAAGGCCAAATTGATCCTACACTTTTTATTAAAACCTTTAATTCAGACATTTTCATAGCTCAAGTTTATGTAGACGATATTGTATTTGGTTCAACCAATTCAAAATTTTTAAAAGAATTTGTGACCTTAATGGAAAATAAATTTGAAATGAGTTTGGTTGGTAAATTAAATTATTTCTTAGGTCTCCAAATTAAACAAACTAAGGATGGTAATTATGTACATCAAACTAAGTACACAAAAGAACTTCTTAAAAAATTTGGTATGGAAAACAGTAAAGGGCTTAAGACACCAATGGCAAGTAACCTTACCCTTGATAATGATGAAAATGGTATACCTGTTGACTTAAAGTATTACAGAAGCATGATAGGGAGTTTACTTTATCTAACTGCAAGCCGACCTGACATTTTATTTGCAATTAGTATGTGTGCCTGATATCAGACTTGTGCAAAAGAGACCCATCTTTCACTGGTTAAAAGAATTATTAAATATTTAAAAGGCACTACTAATGTAGGAATTTGGTACCCAAGAACCCCACATTTTGACTTAGTTGAATACTCGGACTCGGATTATGCTGGGTGTAAGTTAGATAGGAAGAGTACAAGTGGAGGTTGTCAATTATTAGGTTCATCTTTAGTTAGTTGGTTTAGCCGTAAGCAACAATGTGTTGCCCTATCTACCATTGAAGCCGAATACATAGCAATGGGTGAATGTGTAGCCCAATTGTTATGGATGTCTCATACATTAAAAGATTTTAATCTAGATTATAAAAATATAAAAACCTACATTGATAATATAAGTTCTATAAATCTTACTAAAAATCCAGTACATCACTCTAGAACTAAACATATAGAGGTTAAACATCACTTCATTAGAGATCATGTGTGTAAAGGGAATATCGAACTTAATTATATTGAATCCAAATCTAACTTGGCAGATATTTTTACTAAACCTTTACCTGAAGTAGAATTTAGTAATCTAAGAAGACAATTAGGGTTATGTTTTATAGAATAGGTTTGTTTGTTTTGCAAATTATTACTTTATTTATCTTTCAAAATTATTTTTTGTAAAAATTCCCTTTCAAATTTTTAGTTTTCAAAATTTCTTTTAAATTTTCTGGAGTAGCTTAGGATCTACCGTAGAATTGCATGATCCTATAGTCCTAAGAGCCAGCATCTCACAAGCACAGTAGGATCCCTTGTTTGATAACTTAGAATGGGTGAGATGCTTAGGTCTTAGCCTTAGATTTCAGATGCTTATGTCAGTGCATCGCTATAAATCTGGGCTTTAAAATAACATACATGAATCAATTTGGGTTAACTAACCGATAAAAACCCAGTTAGTACTAAATACTCAAATTGACCAACCTGAGTCATTTGCTACTATCTTGTGGTAGTTAGCCTTGAACAAAGGTTGGACATTTCATCATAAGGATAAATTTTTCTTAGTTTTCCTACCCATGCTCGGACATTTAGGAATTTGTCAATTTTAGGGGGAGCTTCAAAACAAGATTTTTTAAGCTTATATTATTTTTACTTAGTGATCAAATTATTTTAAAAATATTTTTTAAAATTCATTCTTTTCTAAATTTCTTTTAAAATTCATTCTCTTCAAAATATTTTTTAAAATTCACTCTTTTCAAAATATTTTTTAAAATTCATTCTCTTCAAAATATTTTTTAAAATTCATTCTTTTCAAAATATTTTTTTAAAAATTTATTCTTTTCAAAATATTTTTTTTAAAAAAAAATCAGTTTTTTCAAAATATTATTTTTCAAAATTTCATTCTTTTCAAAATATTTTTTAAATATATTTTCAAAATGTTTTTCAAAATTCAAAAGTTTTTTAAAATGTTTTTCAAAATTCATTCTTTTTCAAAATATTTTTTCAAAATGTTTTTCAAAATTCAAAGTATAATTTTTTATAATGTTTTAAATGTTTTAATTTTAAAATGTTTTAAATGTTTTAATTTTCAAAATATCTTTTAAATTTTATTCTTTTCAACATATAATTTTTAGATATTTTCAAAATATTTCTTGACTTAGTAAATTTTTTAGTAATGTTTTTCACAATATTATTCAAACTTAATATGATGTTTAAATTCTTTGATAATTCTATTCAAAATTTACTTGGTTTTTGGTTCTACCCCTATTTTTGATGTGTGTCAAAGGGGGAGAGATAGTGAATTCAGGGGGAGTTATTTAACTCAAAGGAGAAAAAATTGCTTGTTTATTTACTTGTTGCATATTTTAACTTAACATTGAACCTTGGTTGCCAAACATCAAAAAGGGGGAGATTGTTGGTGCAAATTGCACCAGAATCAAACCTGAGTTTTAATGTTGTCAAAGGTTCAAGTTAAGTCTTGTTATGATCTAACAAGTTGACTGAGTATGCAGGATGTTTACTCAACCAAGAAAGACCTAGTTGGAGGCTAGGCAGGAGAAATCTTAGCAGATCGTGGAACCCAGGTGCAAGTCCAAGGAGGTTGAGAGGACCTGAAGCTTGGCAGTATGATCGAGAGGTCTGGAGGACCTAAGATCAAGGGAAAAGTCCTGGCGAGCCGATCAGAGCTAAGTGAAAAGTCCAAACTAGATCTGGAGGATCAAAGTTTGGCAGGTGGGTTGAGGTAAACAAACTGGAGGAGCGACTGTGAGGTCGAGTTCCAGAAGGGAACAACCCTAGGTCGCTGATCCAACTGAAGAAACCGGGAAGATTTCCAAGTTGAGATCAAGAATAGTTCTACTGTTATTTTATTACTCATTCATTATTATGTTGTGTGCTAACATCTATGTTGCAGGAAGTTTTTGTTCTACCACTGTACTACAGGTCAGACTGGATCGGTCGACCGAACCAACGGTTCAGTCGACCGAACAAAGCTTAACAGACAAAATCAGAAAGCAAACAGCTCAGACCAGATCAAAGTCAAAGTCCGATCAAAGCTTGATCGGTCGACCGAACAGTAAGATCGGTCGACCGATCCCTGGTGACTCAGCACAGACCGAGTTAACAAACATCGATTAGCAGAAAAGGAAAAAGGCTGATCGGTCGACCGAACCGGATGACCGGTCGACCGATCCAATCAAAATTAACCGCAGCATTAATGAGGATCTCGACAAATTTCGACAAATAGGGAAATAGACTGTTCGGTCGACCGAAAAATGGGTTCGATCGACCGAACCATTCATGAGCATTTACTGCGACAGATTGAGCCAGCTGCAGTCTTCAGCGAGGAAGGAATGGAGCTGATTTGGTCGACCGAATAGAGGGATCGGTCGACCGAACCTCCAGTACTCTTATAAATTGAGGCTCAAAGTCAGAGGAAAAATATAACTTTTTGAATCAATTCTGGTGCTCTTCTGCAAGCTGCTCACGCCTACGATTTCAGTAAGCAACTTCATTCGTGCTGACCAAGCTTCGTCTTTCAAATCTTATTGTCGGTATATTTATTTTATATTGCACTTAATTTACATAAGATAGTAGGTGTGTTACTATCTTAAAATTCTTGTATCTGTACGATTCGCTTCTTTCCGAGGACTTCGGAAAGAAGGTTTTTAGTGCTTTGCCCATCGGTGCAGTCAAGGACTGCGAGCCTTTGAGTAGGAGTCGAGCTAGACTCTGAATGAAGTAAAATACTCTGTCTCCTTTTTATTCCGCTGCACGACTTTGATTTGAAAGAAAAGAATAGTTTTAAAAAGCGCGATATTCACCCCCCTCTATCGCTCCAAATGATCTATCAATAGTAATCTAGGTTGATGATGTCCCCTTGAGGAGTTCATAAGGATTATCATGTAAACCCTGCAGGTGGACTTAGTCAGACATGATAATAAGGTTGAGTGATACTACTCTTGGAGCTAGATGTTAATTAAGTGAGTTGTCAGTAACTCATTTAATTAACGGACATATGATATTTTAAACACAGGGAGACTAATGCAGTCATGATAAGAAGGAGCCCATATTGCAATATGGGATTGGTGCGGTAGTTCAATAATAACTCTTTAGTGGTATGAGTTATTATTGATGAACTTGAGTTGGGTGTTCGGGTCGAACACAGGAAGCTCAAGTCCATCAAGAGGCCAAAACTAATTCCTTCTCTCGGTCCCTGTTGTAGCCTCTATAAAGCCTCGCATTCACCTATTTTGGTTTTACTTCCTACCCAAGAAAGGGGTCGGCCACATCCTTGCTTGGTGCCCAAGCAAGGGGCCGGCCAAGCCTTGCTTCCTACCCAAGAAAGGGGCCGACCAAGCCTTGGTTGGTGTCCAAGCAAGGGGCCGACCAAACCAAAAGGAAAAGAAAAGAAAAGAAAAAGAAAAGAAAAAAAGGGGAGATTTTTTCTCAACAGAATTAGAGATTTTTCTAAAAAGAATTACGTTGATTCTTTCTTAGAAATTTTCTAAAGAGAATTATATTAATTCTTTCTTCAGAAATTTTTCTAAAAAGAATTATGTGAATTCTTTCTTAGAGATTTTTCTAAAAAGAATTATGTTGATTCTTTCTTATAAATTTTCTAAAAATAATTATACTAATTCTTTCTTAAGAAATTTTTCTAAAAAGAATTATGTTAATTCTTTTCTAGAGATTTTTTCTAAACAAAAATCTATTACTTTTTCTCTTTTTTATCTGAGGCAAAGGGTTATAAAAGGAGAGGAGGCTGTGCCACAACAATAAATAATTCAATTAAGAATTGATAAGTTTCTCTCCACAACTAAAAACCCTCTCCTTTCCCTTAAGGTCGGCACCCCATTCTTTCTTTTCTTTCCTCTAGGGTTGGCGCCCCACTTCTTTTCTTCTTCCCTTTTCTTCCCTCTAGGGCCAGTGCCCCATCTTCTCTTGGTGACCAAAGCTTGGAGGAAAAGAAAATGAAGAGACGAAGCACCTTGGTGCCCGGTGGTTTGGAGGAGGAGAAGAAGAAGGAGGCGTTCTTTTCTTTGCATCCTTTAGTGGTAGGCGGCTTGGAAACAAAAAGGGTTTGGGTGTTTTTGTCTTGGTAGATTGTCGCCCACATGATGTCTAGGAAGAGGAGAGGAATACGACAGAAGATCAAGAGGTCTTTGTCTACGAAGAAAGGTACAACTAGTTAATATAACTAGTTTTGTTTTCTTTGTATGGATCCTGAAATACTAACACAAGAGACTAGCGATTTTGTGTTTTTATTTTTGTGCTTCGATTTGTGTTTTGATCTTGTGCTTTGATTGAGGTCTCTATAGTTAAACCTAAGGTTACTGTGAGAAGTTTAAATATTCAATTTCTTTGAAAGGCTTTGTCTAGGAAGTGGTGGATGATCCCATAACCAAGAAGGCCTAGTGCCTCGCCTACGACCTGGAAGTCAATCCTTGAAATAAATATTTATTCAACTTCTGTAATATGGTTTAACTTCAGAAGAACACGAGGGTTGAACTTGAAGTAAAAATGTTAAGTTTCATTTCCAATCTAGGTTTAACTTTGAAGAACAAACATGGAGTAAAAATGTTAAGTTTCATTTCCAATCCAAGTTTAACTTCTGAAGAGCACATAGGTTGCTAGGAAAAGTTCTGTATTTGTACAAATTTTTTTGTACAAGGGAAACAGAACGGTATTCCAAGTAGCACCCAGCAAGTGGTATCAGAGCTAGTTTTCTGTCTCTGTGTGTTTGGTTTTTGGTTAAATTATGCACTGCTCATACATAAGTTTAGGCCAGATAATAGTAGGATGTGCTAGATAGATTAACTCTGTGGTTACAGGCATCCTAGATCCAACTATTATGGCTTTTGTGTGCATGTGTGTAATTTGAACCCTCGGGCATGTCGAGGTTGTTGTGTGTGCATGATTGTAATAATTAAATATGGTTGGTTGCCATATTATTATTATTGTTGTTTTACATTCTGTTCGATCTAAATTACATGTACATTCCCTTGTGAAATATAGGATCGATAAATGTAAAATTTTAATTTTGTTGCAGCTTGTATCCTTGCTATGTGTGGTGCTATTTTGAGGACCAGAGGCGCGGCGGAGAAGGAAGCGAGATAGACGCGACGGCTTGATCCATTGGCGGCATACTGGAGGACAACGTTGGATGAGGCCAAAATAGTTGGAAATTTTATTTTCATATTTATTACCTTTATATGCTGTTCTATGTGCTGTGATGTGCATACATGATTAAAATTCCTCGATTTTAAATAACTAAGTGGGAGAGGGTTTATTCAATTAAATTCCACGGTTTCCATTATTGGTTTGTAAGTGATGCATTCAAACTTACGCGTTGGTTTTAAGTGCCTTCCTTCACATCGGATGAGTTTGTTTGCAGATCACTAGATCAAACTTCCTTTATGGATGATTATAGGAAATTATTTAGTTTTGTGTGATATTCTCCATCTGAAGGGGCACAATCCTAATTAATGGACTAAGTATCAAGTAATGGTATACACTTAGGCACATTTAATAGTATCCTCCCCATCGGAGTCACTGCTATTATTTTGTGTGATCAAAGATAAACCAACTATTAATTTTATTTATCATAAAGTTAGGTTGACAAGATAATAAAATTAATGGGTAAAACCTCCTCTTACAAATGTTTGAATTAGTATACGTCCACACTATCGTGGTATACTAAATTTACGGTGTTTTGAGGTGTTGGTGAATTTAAATTATATTATTTGAGGGATCAATATTATTTTAAATTCTAAAGTTTTCACCAAGTATCTTATTTTATGATTCTCAGGATTTCAAAATGACTTTCAATCCTCTCGCTGTTATTTTAAAAGAAAACAAACTTACTGGTCCCAATTATATTGATTGGAAACAAAACTTGGATTGTCCTCACAGAAACGAGAACAATGAAGGTGTATCTTACTCATTAGTTGTCAAAACATATTTAGTGGTGTTATCTACCGGTACCTGGTGTGTAGATACGGGAGCCACTGATCATGTCTGCAATTCATTGCAGGGGTTCCAGAAGACCCGACGACTACATGAAGGAGAAATCACCGTCTACATGGGCAATGCTATGAGAGTGGCGGATGTTATAGTGGGATATGTTTTATTATCTTTCGATAGGAATAAAACTTTGATTTTGAGAAATTATCTTTACGTACCATCTTTTAGAAAGAACTTGATTTCAGTTTCTAAATTATTTATGGATGGATATTCTGTTTCTTTTGATGACAAAGTAGTTATCAAGAAAAATAGGGTGGTGTTAGAGTGTATACTAAAATCCTAGCTTTTTGTAAACATTTATTTTGAAATAAAGAATCATATTGGTCAAATGTCTACATTTATATGCTAAGTGTAGTTGTTCAATTAATTTATATTGTAGATAATATGGTGTGTGGTGTCACACACAGAAGATCATGTTATCAATTCCTTATATATTATAAACAGCAACTCACGACTAAGATAGATAGGAACAAACCATTGGAATAGTCGTAGTGTAATTTGATATTAGTTTATCTTGACTATAAAATTACACTAGTACACTCTGAGTGTATTAAGCAGGACCATTTGAGGTAGTTTCTTTTTATACTGACTAGATAAAAGAACAAGACCTTTGTTATTATGGAAGTGTGTGCTCTTAATCCTAATATAATAACAAGCACATATACTTAATATTTATTTCTTTAATTTATCAAAGGGTGTGATTTAGTTCGATAAATCAATAGGCCCGTAAGTTGGGAAATGGTATTATTTATAGTGTGTGTTGTTGATTATAGAAGGAAACTGTGTCCTAGCAATCTAGGTTGATAATGTCCCCAAGAGGAGCTCATAAGGATTGTCGTGTAAACCCTGTAGGTGGACTTAGTCCGACATGACGATAAGGTTGAGTGGTACTACTCTTGGAGCTAGATATTAATTAAGTGAGTTGTTAGGATCTCATTTAATTAGTGGACATTCTATATCTTAAACACAGGGAGACTACCACACTCACGATAAGAAGGAGCCCATATAGTAATATGAGATTGGTGTGGTAGTTCAATAATAACTCTTTAGTGGTATGAGTTATTATTGATGAACTCAAGTTGGGTGTTCGGGGTGAACACGGGAAGCTCAAGTTCATCGGGAGACCAAAACTAATTCCTCCTCTCGGTCCCTGTCGTAGCCTCTTAATTATAAAGTGATATACCCATCTATACCCACCTTCTTACCCACCTTAACGTGGCCGACCAAGCCTAGCTTGGAGCCTAAGCTAGGGACGGCCAAACCAAGGTGAGTTAGTGGCTGACCCTAGCTTGAACCCAAGCTTAGGTGGCCGGCCACAATAAATTAAAAGGATTTTTTTTAAAAAAAATCTTTTCTTATGTGGAAGCCATGGTTTTAAAAGAGAGTTTAAAATTTAAATATTTCCTTTTATAGTTTTCTACAAAAGATTAAGAGAAAGGTTTGATATATTTCCTTATTTGTAGTTAAAAGGAAGATTTTAATTTTTGATAAAACTTTCCTTTTTTGTAACCATTCTCATAATTTTAAAAGAGAGTTTTAAAATTAAATCTTTTCTTTTATAGCTTTCTACAAAAGATTAAGAGAAAGATTTGATATCTTTCCTTATTTGTAATTAAAAGGAAGATTTTAATTTTAGAGAAAACTTCCCTTTTTGTAAATTATCCATATGTTTTAATAGAAAGATTTTAAAAGTTTCCTTTTATAACCAACCATGAAGGGAATTTTTTAAGAGAAAATTTTATTTTAAAATTTTCGGAAACAAATTAGGAAGTTTTAATTTTGTGTTAAAACTTTCCTTGAAGGATTTGATATGGTCGGCCACATTAAGAGAAAAGGAAATTTTTTTATCAATTAAAATTTCCTTTTCATTGGCAAGGAAATAAGGAAGTTTTAATTAAAACTTTCCTTATTTGCCAAGACCAAGGAATATAAAAGAGAGGGTAGAGGTGCCTCACCTCATAACAATCTATCTTCTATTATTTCTCTCTTTCTTGTGGTGGTCGGCCCTCTCTTCTTCCTCTTCCCCTATTCTTCTTATTAAGTGGCTGGCGGCATCATCTTCTTGGGGAGATCTTGGTGGCCGGATTTTGCTTGGAGAAGAAGAAGAGATAGGAGGCATTGTTTCTTTGCATCCCTTGGAGCTTGGTTGGTGGCCAAAGTTCTTCATCTCAAGGAGTTTGTTGATTGGTCGAAACTTGCTTGAAGAATAAGGAAGCTTGGATGGATTCTCGTCTCGGTAGATCATCACCCACATGACGTCCGAGATAAGAAGAGGAATACGACAGAAGATCGTGAGGTCTATAAGCTATAAAAGGTATAACTAGTTGTTAGTTTTCGCATCATAACTAGTTCATCCTTTTATTTAGATCTTGAAATACCAAACACAAGAGGCTAATGAATCTAGGTTATCGAATTTATGTTTTCGATTTTGTATTTCTTTTGTTTTTCGAACTTGTGATTCGATTGTTCCTTTTGGTTAGACCTATGGTTACTATATGGAAATTAAATATTGAATTTAATTGAAAGGCTTTGTCTAGGATGTGGTGGATGCTCCCATACCCAAGAAGGCCTAATACCTCGCTATGTTTAACCTGGAAGCCGATGTCTGAAATTAATATTTAATTGAATTTGTAACATGGGTGGATTTGGATTAATAATGTTAAGCATTATTTGTGATCCAAGTCTTAACCACTAAGAATAGATAAATTGAATTTGGAATCAATAATGTTAAGTTCTGTTTGCGATTCCAAATTTAATTTCTAAAGAACACAATAGGTTGTTAGGAATGGTTCAGGACTTGTACACAATTTTTGTACAGGGGAACCGATACGATATTCCGAGTAGCAACCAACAGGTGGTTATCTGTTCTAGTACGTTGGTTGATAATTTGTACACTGTAAATCCAATAACTCCCATGACGCAACAAATGGAAATTAATAGCACATCTTCTAATTCTAATAAGAGAAAGTAACCTTCGGAAATGAACCAAATATATCTTTGGCATCTAAGGTTTGACCATATTAACTTGAGTAGGATTCAAAGGCTAATAGCCGATGGACCTTTGGGTTCATTGGTGGTGGAAAACTTTCCAATCTGCGAATCTTGCTTGGAAGGAAAAATGACCAAGAGACCTTTTAAGGCCAAGGGGTATAGAGCCAAAGATGTGTTAGAATTGGTTCATTCTGATTTGTGTGGACCTATAACTATCCAGGCGAGAGGTGGTTTTGAATATTTTGTCTTTTTTATAGACTACAATTCGAGGTATGGGTACATTTACTTGATGCGCTGCAAGTCTGAGTGCTTTGATAAGTTCAAAGAGTACAAGGCTGATGTGGAGAAATGTTATATAAAAGTATCAAGACACTACGGTCTGATCGTGGTGGCGAGTACCTCTTAGAAGAGTTTAGGAGTTACTTATCAGAGGTAGGGATTCAATCCCAACTGTCTGCACATGGTACACCCCAACAGATTGGTGTGGCGGCATGAAGGAATAGGACTCTTATGGAAATGGTTAGATTAATGATGAGTTATTCAGAATTACCAAATTCATTTTGGCTATATGCTCTGAAAATGGCGGCGTACATTCTGAACTTGATACCTTCTAAGTCAGTACCCTCTACACCCACAGAATTGTGGAATGAGTGTAAGTCTAGTTTGAAACACATTCAGATTTGGGGTAGTCCAGAACATGTGCTAAAGGGAGATGCTGATAAGTTGGAATCACGTACTGAAGTTCGCTTATTTGTGGGTTATCCTAAAGGAACGAAAGGTGATTTATTTTATAGTCCTAAAGATTAGAAGGTCATTATTAGCACCAATGCCCGATTTTTAGAAGAGGACTATGTGATGAATCACAAATCCATGAGTAAAATTATTCTTGAGGAAACACTATGTGAAAATCTAGAATAGACTTCGCAACTGTTTACTTCGACAATCAGTATTTGTGAAGTAATATATTACAATCAACTTACATAATAAATTTGATGTAGTAAATACTATTTTAGACTTCATAGATTAAAAAATGCAGGCCTCACTTCTAATTTTATCTAACATTTTACTTCGTAATATAAATTTGATGAAGTAATAAGTCACAATATCAAACTAATATATCTAAGTGTTGAAGTAAATAACTTTGAACCGGTTTAAAAAATTTTCCTTGTTGAACCGGTTAATTTTTTCCACGCGTGAACCAAACCCTGTGCCCTCTTAACCCTTTTTTTTTTTGTCGTTTCGCTTCTCATCACCCTACGCCTCTTCCCTCTTTCGTGTATTTTCGCCTGACGCACCCTTTGCCTGGCGATCTTTGACTCCCCCCACGACGTACGGAGATCCACTTCACCCAGCGACCTTCGAGTCCCCCCTCCCTCCCCGACGCACGGAGATCCTTTCCTCTCTACAACGCTAGGTTTTGTTCTCTTTCCAACCCCTTCTTTCCTTTCCTCTCTTCCTTTCCGTTAGGTTTCTGATTCTCCCATGGAATTTTTTGTATAATGAGCCACTAAGATGCTCCAAAGTTCCTATTATTTAGTTTTTTTGATCATTCATAAAGTGCTTTAGTTCTTATTCTTGTTAGGGTTTTTTCCCTTGTCAATAGATGATTCTGTTGATTTAGTATTTAGTATTGTGATTTTTTTATAGTGCTTGTAGTAACACCAGTGAAGATGTAATTTGCTATCCAAAGCATAATTAGTATTTTGTATTTGGTATCCGAAGCAAATCCTTGCTCGTACATTGGCAAGGATGTACTTAGAGCAAATTACATTGGCAAGGATGTACTTAGAACAATCCTTGCTCGTACATTGGCAAGTATTTTGTGTTTGCTTACACATTTTATACTTTGTTTACTTACATGTTTTAAAGTTTGCTTGCAATATTAACATTTGTTTGCTTACACCTGCAAAATACCAAAGTATTAAATTAGTTTTTGAAATGTTTGTTTGCTTACCCTTGCAATATTAATGTTTGTTTGCTTACACGTTTTCAACAAGTATATCTTACAACGACATATGTTTACACCTCCAAGTATGTTGACACCTGCAATATTAATTTGTTTGCTTACAAGTAATTCTTTATTAAGGTCATGGTTCCAAGTATTTACAAATTGAACAGACTTTATTTGCTCGTTTGCATTTGCAATTCTTTGGAATATAGTTTGTTTGCTTACAAGTCTTTATAGTTAAGGATTGTATTAATGTATGTTTTTATTAATGTTCGTTTTCAACAGACATACCAATGCATTCAACAGATTATTAAGCTGTTACATTTTAATATGTTAAGCTATGCATATGAGTGTTGTGTTAATTCAACAAAGCCAATGCACATGATTTTGCAAGGCATCGGAAGCTAATGTAAGAATCATTCTGCTTTGACTCTCTCAAGAGGCATGCAACAAACTCCCCAAGCATAAAAAACTCAGCTACTCTATCTCCCCTTGAGTTGACCATATCATCCCTACTTAAATGTTTTTGCTCCTTGAGAATATTCCTTATAACAGAATTATAAATATCTTCCTCTAATTTCTCAAGTGGTATAGAATCTTCTCTGTCATCCTCCAATTTCTCAAAGTGTTTGGACTTGTTTTCCATATATATATCCAATGCATACAAGTGTTTATGAATGTATTTTCTATGTAGGTTATTCATAAAAAGCAAAAAGAACGAATGATGCATTATAAATATCATCACAGGCTGTCTCGCAAGAGTTACATCGGCTTAGAGGCTGAATTGGTAAGCTTTGAAGCATTGTATTTGTCATTTTCAAACAAGTATTTAATATTATGTAACTAATCATTTTTGAAATTATAGAGGGAGAAAAAATTAATTGCTGAAAATGAGGAAGCTAATAGATCAATACTTTGGCGTAAAGCTCGGAAGGACAAATCTGGCAACATAACAAATATGGAGAAAACAGAAGTCGCTGAAAAAATGGTAGGATGACTTGTTGGAAAAGAAAGTCAAAGGAGAGTTCAAATCTTCTGAGATGAATGATGTGTTAACCACTACCTTAGGAAATTGAGAACACTATGGACGGGTTATTCACAATATTAGTTCACATGCTTTTGCTTTGGTTTACATGGGGTATATTTATATTTTTCATTACTTTGTCATTACCTTGCAATTACCTTGCAGTTACCTTGCAGTTACCTTTTGTAATGCCCAAAAATTCTCAAATTAATCTTAAAAATATTCTATGATTTTTCTGGAATTTTAGAATATTTTTATAGAATTTTTGGAGTAGCGGAAGTAGCAAAATTAAATAAAGCATAAAACGGCCTAAGTGGGAATTGAACCCGCGACCTATGGACTCTATGACTTATAAGGTGACTTAGTAACCAATGGGCCCCAGCAGGGGTGTGCTGAAAGAAGAGGAGAACAATTATATTTAAGATTTAGTTGGGCGTATTTACCACTTAATATAAATAGGAAATTAAGAGAGGAGTTATTATTTTCTAAACGACAACTTTCCCCTCACCCTCACCCGCCGATCTCTCTCTCCCGTACCCTCTCAGAGCACAAGCCCAAGGAAACCTAGGGTTTCATCCCTAGGGTCGTAGGAGCACCTTCCGGCGATGACTCCGGCACAAGGACGCTCCCCTCCGCGAGAAGAAAGCGTAGACGTAAGACGATCGCCGAAAAGATCTTCTTCTCCGGAAACATAGCGATCGGATTGTAAGAAAATTTAGCACAGGATGTAAGTAACCCATCACCTGCAGTATAAGTAGCTAATTTTATGCTTTTATGTTCTTAGTTCACGTTTATACCCTTAGTGCAGCCATATGCAGAATTAGAGCACGCCAAGTGCTCGATAAAATGCCTAGTACAGTTATATACTACAGTAGGCGTTTTAATCGTTCAGTTAAATGCCATAGATGCATTTTTAAATAACATACATAGCCTTGCTTCAGTTTATATGGGACTACGGTCCAATGGGTGGGCTCCTATAGTCTCCTCTAGGTTCAGATAACCTAGCTCTAGGTTCAGATAACCAAGTAAAAGCAAGATGAGATAAATTAGTTATGAACAGTATTTTACTTTTATCAGTGGCACTGTACTGGACTCTCAGATGTCATTGGGTTGGGCTCCCATAGTCATCCCTAGGTTTAGATAACCTAGTAAACCCTACTAGATTCGGGACTAGCTACCTCAGGTTTAGTTAGGGATGCACGCATATCAAGTACAGTTGCCGGGCCCATCAGCAACATGATTATTATTTTTACCTATTATGAAAATAGTTTTCAAAACTCCTCAAATCAGTTATGTTAATTCAGTACAGCTCAGCATTAACCTAATGTTAATCTTAGCTTAGCTTAGGTATCAGTTTAGTTCTTTTTGCTGATACAACAGATATTTTATGTTTAGTAGTTGATTGCCATGACTTGTATGTCAACATACCATGTTTTATCATTTCTAGTATGATTCTCACCATGTGTAGCAGCATAGCATCTTTTAAAAGCATGATTTTCTTCGAATGCATGTTTTTGTGAGGTAGATGGTTCTTACTAAGCTCCCAAGCTTATAGTTTCCCTTTTTCCTTATACTGCAGATAAAGGTAAAGGGAAGATGGATTAGCGGAGGCTGGAGGGCAATGCGATCAGATGTGTGTGACAGAAGGAGCTTGGAATAAAGAGTCTTGGGGATTAGCCCATCCTAAGACTCAGTATTGCTGATCTTGCTACTTTTCTGCACTTTTAGGATGTTAAGTGTCATGAATTGTGAAAGTAGGCACTATGTTATGTTTAGACTGTTAATTGTCTCGATAGTAGGCAGTAAATGTGAGTAATGATATGCCTAATAGTAATGTTTATGCTTTTCGTGATGTTTTGTAAGTTCTGTATGAGTTCGGGTGGAATTTCTACAAAAATCAGAAACCCAATCGATCAGCCGATCGATTGGAAGAAATCCCCGTGCACCGAACGCTAGCGAATCGATCAGATGATCGATTGAGAAGCCCTCAATCGACCGGCTGATCGATCGAGACGCGACTTCCGGGTACAGAGAGCTGATGAATCGATAAGCTGATCGATCGGCCATGGATCAATCAGCCGATCGATCGGGGAATTTATTCCCGCGAACAGAGAGCTTTTGAATCGATCATTGGATCGATTGGACAGACTGGATCGATCGGTCGATCGATTCAAAAATTTCTTCCGTGCACAGTAGCACGCTGAATCGATCAGTGGATCGATCGAAATGAATTCAATCGATTGAGTTCCAGTTTCGATCGATTGGAAGGTCTGAATTCGGCTGAAAGCCTCTGATTTCAGCTCCTTGATTATATGGGCTATTTGGATAGCGTTGGTGGCAGGTTTAGCTTGCATAAATGCCTAGTTTTAGCATGAAGATGATGCAAAGCCATGGTAAGTTATTTTGAACACCAGTTATAGGTTTTACTAGTCATTAGTAGAGTGATATTTTAATTAGTACATCTTTCCGCACCCTATAGTTCAGTTTAGCATAATGTAACCCCCGGCCTTACAGCCTAGTCTGTAGAAGGCGGGGCGTTACACCTTTACACATACTTGAAGAAAGGAAAAAGAACTGAGTATGTGTCATTTGTGGATCCTGGTCACATACCTATATGCGATGTGGGTGAAGAAGACAGTAAATTATCACAACATATTGCTGCTCAGTTGAGAGCATCGAACGGAGATAGCATCTGCTTCATCCCATATAACACTGGGTAAGATTTTAATTATTTATCAATTCCTACTACATGTTAGTCAATGTTATATTTTCATTTGTACATGTACCATTGGATCTTGATTATAATTAATGAAGATAAGAATATGATATATTTATTGAACTCTTTAAATAACACGAACCGAGACTATACTTGGCAAACTATTGTGACCAAGTAAGTAGTAGATTATACTGATTTTGAATGCATTCAATTCATTATAGGTTGTAAAAATAATGTTCTATTATTTACAATGTAGTGGGGTCAAGATATACAATGCATTAAGGGGTATTTCAAAAGGACCAGGTTTTAAACAATTGACAGTATGTATTGTGACCATGTATTTAAACAATAATTAATAATTTTTATTATTTGGATTGTGACTTCTTGCATGATATTTTCAATTTCATTAGGGTAATCTTAAACAAAATGGTGGTGTTGAATGTAGATATTGTGTGATGCGGTACATGAAAGAGATAGTCTTGGATGAAGATCCATAATTGGAGAGAAAGGTGAATTTCTTCTTTATGAAATATTTTCTTTATAAAATATTGAGTCATTTTTTATTGATCCTCAAACTTTTGTTAATGTTTCAGTTCGCAACATCAAAAAATAAACAGTATTACAATCAATCTCAGTATGATGAAGTCAGAAGTGAATGGAGTGAATTTGTCTACTTCTATGTGGGTACCTAAGTGTAGGCTATGATCTAAATTTTAGACATGTATTTAGAGATTTATGGATACAAAAGTTTTGGGTTATGGTTAAATATGTCTTTTATGAATACACTTTTGGATTGTATTTGATACATATTTGTGATATATTTGTTTAATTTTAGTTGTAAAAAATATTGTGTTGTAGTAAAATATTATAACATAAACTTTTGTCAAATAAAATTATATTGCAGTAAAATATGGTCAATTACTTTGATACTATAAATAAATGATGAAGTAATACAACAAAAAAAACTTCGCTAAATTTAAATAGTGGTGTAGTTAAAGAAACTATTTACTTCGCTACTGATCAAATTTATGAAGTAGTTTGTATAAATTACTTCACTACATTGAATTTTTTGTTGTAGTAAAATATACTCTATTACTTCTATACTACGATGAAATAATACAATAATAAATACTTCAACCAAGACAAATTATGCAGAAGTAAAATTAAACATTTACTACAACAGAATTCAAAAATTGTGAAGTTGTATACTTATTTTACTTCGACAAAAATGAAACCTAGGAAGTAATACATCATCAACTACTTCGGTCATTTTACTAGTCTCGATGAAGTAATAGAGTTTTTTTACTTCGAAAACGGTCCGATTTTAAACCGGATTTGGACCGGTGATAGACTTCGGTAAATGTATGGTGAAGTAAAAAATTAACCCTGTTACTTCACGTGCGTCTAGTTCGGTAATTATTTACCTATTACTTCAGATAATATCCGAAGTCTATTGTCGATTTTCATATAGTGAAATAAGAGAAGACACGTCTACTTTAGTACCAACGGTACAAGATGAGATACCACAAGAAAATACAACGCGTGTCACAAATGATGCACAATTACAGGTAGTGTCTCGTCATAGTGGGAGGGTTGTTCGGTAACCAAATAGATTCATGTTTTTGGGAGAGTCTTTGGACTTAATCCCTGGTGAACATGAACCTGATCCCTGGACATATGATGAAGCACTCCAAGATAAAGATGCATCATCTTGGCAAAATGCAATGAACTCCAAAATAGAATCTATGTATTCTAATCAGGTCTGGGAACTTGTAGAATCATCAAATGGTGTAAAAGCCATTGGATGTAAATGGATCTACAAAAGAAAAAGATGGATAGATGGGAAGGTGGAAACCTTTAAAGCAAGGCTTGTTACAAAAGGGTATACTAAAAAAGAGAGAATCGATTATGAGGAAACCTTTTCGCCGGTAGCCATGCTCAAGTCTATCCGAATTCTTTTATCTATTGCTGCTCATATGGATTATGAGGTTTGGCAAATAGATGTCAAGACAGCTTTCCTTAACGGAAGTCTTGAAGAAAACATCCATATGAAGCAACCAGAGGGATTCATTGCAAAAGGCAAAGATCATCTTGTATGTAAGCTCAATCGGTCCATTTATGGACTGAAGCTAGCTTCGAGGTCTTGGGACATCTGGTTTGATGAAGTGATCCAGTCTTATGGACTTATTCAGTGTCCGGATGAGTCTTGTGTATATAAGAAAAGTGACGGAAATGTGGTGGTATTTCTTGTACTATACGTAGATGACATTTTGCTCATTGGCAGCAATGTCAAAGTGTTGTCAGACGTAAGGGTATGGTTGCCCAAGCAATTTGATATAAAGGACTTGAGAGAATGTGGACATATTCTTGGGATCAAAGTAATAAGGGATCGCAAGAAAAGAATGTTGTGCTTATCCCAAACTTTATACATCGATATTATCCTAGCTCGTTTTAGCATGCAAAACTCCAAGAAAGGTTTTCTACCTTTTCGGCATAGAGTACCTTTATCTAAAGAGATGTTGTCACGCCCCAGAGGAGTCTCTGTCCGAAGAAATTTCGGCAGCATCTCCCCTGTACGGCGGACAATATGAAACTTTCTACATCTCACATATACATCAGCCACAGGCAGCTGGAATGATAACAAAAATAAAAAAAAACAAACACCACGCAGTTTATAAAGATATTCAGCCTCTGGCTGTCACAACCACACAGTTAATAATAGTAAACAATAACAATAGGACTCTGACTCGAAATCCACCCTACTCCACTACACTCGTAAAGCTCAAATCCAACGAACTCACCTCTTCTGCCGTCCAGGCAGACACATAGTAGAATGAAATCCAATATCATATCAAAAATCCATCAAAAGGTATCACTCCATACAATATCCATAGTAAAAATCCAAAGACAATGCTAAAACAAAGTCTGATATAGAAAAAGGCCAAAATAAAACAAATAACGAACTAGTAGAGAACTAGCTCTACGTGCAGATGGGGGGCCAACGACTTCAACCTGAAAATATCAACAATGGAGGCGGGTGAGTCCAACACTCAGCAGTACACTGATATGCATAATAAAACAAATAACAGACAACACTAATCATGCGTATAGTCTCCTGAATACGAGAAGGAATAAATGCAACCGAAATGAAATCGAGATAACCGTACTAACCGGAATCAAGGTACAAAGGTACAGTCGTCAGATCAAGAAATCATAATCCGTATGCATGTCAATCAAAGGCATCCATACAAATGCAGATATAAGTGCAGAATCACAACAATAAAATGCACAATGATATGGTGACCGTGCACTCGGACATCATCGCTCCCGACAAGGATCGAGTGGACGGAATCTTGAGTACTCCTCCGTCCCCAAATCATAAATGGGGAGCTCAATGCTCTCATCTCCGGTACATGATGGGAGGATATCTCTCTGCGGCACACTACCCTGAGTCCGACCAACGGAGCCAAACAGAGTCCACCATCTGCCGGCCACACTGCTACACTAAATGCCAACGAGCCAAACAGAGGAATCGATCACGGCTACCACGCCGAGTCCTCAGACCAACGGAGCCAAACAGAAGACACACCGCCTGATATACCACTAGTCCATGGGTGGTGGTGTGTGCAGTACATGTAACTGGCGATGGGCTCAACCATAGTGGAGCCGACAATCGCACAGCATGCAAACATGATGCATGATACTAAGCATGGCAATCTCATGAATAGCATAGCAAGATCCATACATAAATAAAAGGTGTACCACAAGTCAATGTATCAGATGGAAGGTACACAAACAGATAGGGTATCATATAAACCCTAGGTCCTGAACATGATGTATCATATGGTTGGGTCACTACCGAAAGCATGTATGGTCAGGTCAATAATAACATGCAGTGCATAATAAATAAACAAACAACATGTAACAGATCATGTAGTGACCAACCGAATCAAAAAGATAACACAATCATTGCTATATGTTAAACACTTTATTATGCATATCAAAAGACATAAGTCAAAGTACCCGCCTCCGATAAGATGTTGCAAATCTGACTCCGAGATACTCGTCTCGCGTCAAAGTCCTGTGTTAAATCGCACAGTTTAGCTAATTTAATTATAAACAAATAGCTAAACTAATTTCTAATCCACTGACTAGTTAGGGTTAGTTTCATGAACCCCAATCACACAGTTATACAACTTATAAACCTAAATCACCCTATAACCAAATTAATTATGTATCAAGTCGTACCTAGAACATGTATCAAAAATGTGTCAACTAAATCCATAAACCAAATACTTACCTTACCGCTGCGGGATGGGGTTGCTGCCAAAAATCAAAAACACCCCACAATACACCTAACCTCACCAATCCGTGACCTAGATTAGAAGCAAAGAAAAACATGAACTGAGCTCTAGCCACAAACCTAATTCCACAGCTAGGTATGGCCCTTACCTTCCCAATTCTGCTAGGGCTGATCACAATGAAGACAGAACTACTGTGAAAAGCAAAACTAGGGCACAACTCCTTGTCTTCGGCACTGTCAAACAGAGACACCAGAAGAGAAATTCCGGCCAGCGCTCAGGGACCCAACCTAGGGTTCGGATGCTCGATTTTCGACGGCTCTAGGTGTTCGCGAGAAGAGGAAGGGAGGCTCTGTGAGTTGCAGCGGCGGCGCTGGAAACTCCACAGCAAGGCTACGGCGGACGAGGCTTCGGCTGGACAGAGGAGAGAAGAATCAGCGTCACTGGAGTCGGGGCAGAGGCAAGGGCACCGGCGATTGGGGTCGGCGTCGGCTTCTGTGGTCGGCGTCGGGTGGCTAGGGCATAGGCCGGAGTTGGCTCGGCTGAGGCTTCGTGAGGGCACAGGCACAGAGAGGAGAAAGAAATCGGGCTCTGCGGTGGAAGAGCAGTGGCGTCGGGCAGAAGAAATGAAGAAGAGGAGAACCGCTGGGCCGGCGGTTAGGGCACGGAGGAGATCGGGCGCGCGGCGAGGGCTCGGGCAGGAGTTGTCGCGCGTGGGAAGGAAGAAACGACGAGGATGAGAGAAATAAAGGAAATAAAAAAAAAATAAAAGAAAAGGAATATAAAATAAGCATTTCCTCGCTTAAACGGGTCGCCTAAACAGGCTTTTCCGGGCCCGTATTTATCCCTGTTAACTCATCCGTACGAGCTCCGAAAAATTCCCGGAAAATTTCCAAAAATTTCGGAAAATTCCCTTATTAATATTCGCCTATTTTCGGTATTTTACATTCTCCCCCGCTAATAAAAATTTGGTCCCCAAATTTCGTTATCTACCATCAGCAAGTACTAACAACAGATATAGAGTATAAATGCTGAACGGTAAATAAATCACATACCTCAAGTGAAAAGATGAGGATATCGAGCTCGGATAGTATCCTCGAGCTCCCAAGTAGCCTCCTCGTCTGAATGATGCTGCCATCCGACTTTAACCAGCCGGATAGTCTTGTTCCGCAACTGACGCTCTTTCCGGTCGAGAATCCGTACCGGAACCTCCTCATAAGTAATGTCAGGCTGAACTGGAACTAGGATATCTGCCAGCACATGTGTCGGGTCAGGTACGTATCTCCTCAGCATACATACGTGGAATACATCGTGCACGCCTGACAAGGACAGTGGTAGTGCTAGTCGGTAAGCTACCGCTCCGATCCTCTCCAAGATCTCGAAAGGGCCAATGTACCGCGGAGCTAACTTACCTCTGAGGCCAAATCTCTTCACCCCTTTCGTGGGTGAAACTCGCAGAAATACATGGTCGCCAACAGAGAACTCTAGTGGTCTGCGTCTCCGATCAGCATAACTCTTCTGGCGGTCTTGCGCCTCTGACATCCTCCCAACTCTGCATCCTGCTGAGCTCTCTGAGGTCCCAACAACTGGGCCTCTCCAACGTCATCCCAGAGAGTGGGTGTCCGACAAGGTCTACCATACAACGCCTCAAACGGTGCCATCTGGATAGCCGAATGAAAGTTGTTGTTGTAAGCAAACTCTACTAACGGCAGATGGTCCTCCCAACTGCCTCCAAAATCCATAACACATGATCTCAGCAAGTCCTCAAGAGTCTGAATAGTCCGCTCTGACTGTCCATCTGTCTATGGATGGAAAGCTGTGTGCCCAAGGCCTGCTGCAGACTCTGCCAGAAATGAGACGTAAACCGTGGATCTCTATCCGAAATGATACTCAACGGAACACCATGTAGTCTGATGATCTCCCGACAATACAGATCTGCCAATCGATCCAGGGGATCAGTCCTCCGGATCGCTAAGAAATGCGTGGATTTGGTTAATCGATCAACGATTACCCAAATCGCGTCATGGCCTCGTCGTGTCCTCGGTAATCCTACCACAAAGTCCATGGTAATGTGATCCCACTTCCACTCAGGAAAAGGAATCCGCTGAAGTAATCCTGCAGGTCTCTGATGCTCTGCCTTCACCTGCTGACAGACAAGACATCTAGCTACGAAATCCGTGATGTCTTTCTTCATACCGTTCCACCAGTAGGAACGTCTCAAGTCTCGATACATACGGGTTCCGCCTGGATGGATCGCAAATCGAGATCGGTGAGCCTCCTGAAGTAGCTCCTGTAAGACCGGATGAGACTGAGGTACGCATAATCTGCCTCGGAAATATATAACACCCTCCTTGTCTCGTGTAAACTCGGTCTGCTGCCCGGAAGCTATCTGACTACTAATGAACTGACAATGTTGATCACCAGCCTGAGCCTCTCGGATCTTCGTCCTGATCGATGACTGAGCAATCATAGTAACAAGAATACCCTGCTCTGTAGATCCCTGCTCCTCAAGGTCTAACTCAGAAAAACTCTGAAATCCGGTGGCAAGCCAAAGTCCCTCTGGACTTCCTGCTGAGTGCATCGGCAACCACATTAGCTTTCCCTGGGTGGTAGCTAATGGTACAATCGTAGTCCTTCAGGAACTCCATCCATCTCCTCTGTCGGAGATTAAGCTCCTTCTGAGTGAAAATATATTTGAGACTCTTATGATCAGTGAGAATCTCAAATGTGATACCATATAAATGATGTCGCCAAAGCTTCAGAGCAAAAATGATGGCAGCTAACTCCAAGTCATGAACTGGGTAGTTCTTCTCATGCTCATTCAACTGACGAGAAGCATAAGAGACTACTCTGCCAGAACAGCACCCAAACCCTGTAGAGAAGCGTCGATGTAGAGTACAAATCCATCCTCTCCAGAAGGTAAAACCAAAACTGGAGACGACACTAATCTCCGCTTCAGCTCTTGAAAGCTGGTCTCGCAATCCTCGGTCCACGTAAACTTCACGCCTTTCAGCGGCATAGCAATACGCGAGAAGCCCTAGACAAAATGTCGGTAATATCCAGCCAATCCCAGAAAACTACGGATCTCCTGAACTGACTTCGGCTGCTCCCAACTGGTGACAGCCTCGATCTTCTGAGGATCAACCGAAATACCTTTGCTAGAAACCACATGTCCCGAAGATGATGTACGTGCTCCTCCTCGGAATGAGAGTAGACCAATATGTCATCAATGAAAACGATAACAAACTGATCCAAATACTCCGAAATATGCGGTTCATCAAGTCCATAAACATCCTGGAGCATTGGTAAGCCCAAATGACATTACCAAAACTCATAATGACCGACGAGTACGTAAAGTCTTCAATATCCGAGTCTCGACTCACTGATGATATCCGGATTGCGGATCAATCTTAGAATACACCGATGTACCGCTGATCAAACAAATCCTCGATCCGTGGTAAGGATATTTATTTCTAACGGTCACTTCTGTAGTCAATACATAACCTCATGGTGCCGTCCTTTTTCTTAACAAATAACAGAGAACCCCATGGAGAAACACTAGGGCGAATGAATCCCTATCCAAAAGCTGGAGTTGAACCTTCACTCGTTCAACTCCTTTGGTGCCATACGATAAGGAGCTTTCGATGCCGGTTTCCGGAATCAACTCAATAGCGAACTCCACCGCCTTCGGGAGGCAAACTTGGCCTCCGGAAATACATCCGGTACTGACTACAGAACGTCGGAGAGCGCATCCTCGATCGATCAAAGATAACGAAAACCCGACAACCATGTGACAAAGAACCTCGAGCTCAGACACGAAATGATCGATAAGCCATCGTCTCTGATGCCAGTGAAATCCCACGAGGGTTGGTTCGGAGGCCGAAATGTGACCACCCTCGTCTGGCAATCAACTGTGGCATGATATGCTGACAAACAGTCCATGCCAAGAATAATATCAAAATCGACCATTTCTAATACTAAAAGATCCACTGTAAGTATTAGGTTGCCAAAATCTAACGGGCAACCTCTGACCTCCTGGGTGATATCCAATGAATCACCGGACGGTAGGGAGACGGTCAATCGCTGGGGTCTGTGAGTGGGTAATCTACCAACCTCCCGCATAAAAGTGCGAGATATAAATGAATGCGAGCTACCAGTATCTATCAGTATATCTGTAGATAAGGCATAAATAGAAATCATACCGCGGAAAACGGATCCGGCTGCGCATCCTCTCTGGTCATCGCATGAACACGTCTCGCGAGGAGGAGGAGGAGTAATGTCGCCATCGAGGTGGCCGGATATCTGCGCAGAAGACCGAGAGGACGGCGATTGATACCGGCCGACCGAGTCTGCATCGACCTATAGGCCGAGGCATCCGACACGCCCGCGTCGGATAATAAAGTCCTGAACAGAACTCTGGGGTGAAGCACTGGAGTACTCCTGCCCAAGCATGCCAAATGCTGCTGCTGCAGGTGAAGCACTCGGCTGCTGGTCAGGCAAAGGTTGGGCTCTACGCCCTCCTTGATAAGTACCGGACTGACTGGACTGTCCTCCATGATCCGTCCCTCCAGAAGTCATATGCTGAGTCTTCTGCGGACAATCTCGGCTCTGGTGCCCAGGCAGTTTGCAATGAAAGCAAACTGACTATCCCAGAGAAAATGATGTGGCAGTTGTTCGATTTGGAAGACCGTAAACGTCAAGAAGCGCCTGATTTACGAGGTTTACGTGATACCCCGGATGTACCGATCGATCGTCTCACGCCGCTGTGGTGTAGCTCGAGGCCCGGATCGCCCGGATGTCGACTCGCTTCCTTTTCCTATCCGGAAAAACTCTCTGCTGAGCTGACTCAATAATGAGGGCTCTGTCCAACATCTCCGCATAAGATGTGATACCAAGACCGACAAGTCTTAGTTGCAAATGTCCATCCAGTCCCTGAATGAACTGCAGCATACGTGAACTGTCCTCAACAACTAGCTCTGGACAAAACCTGGCCAATCTGTCAAACTCTGCATTATACTCGGTCACCGTCCGATTATTCTGTCGCAAACTCAGGAAATCCTGCTCTCAAAAGCCTCTCCGAATCGGCCCATGTGATGTTCCGCTCACCGATGATTGAACGCTGAGTAATGCACCAGGTGTCGGCCGCGTCCCGTAAATGAAAAGCAGCCAGCTCTGCTTTCTCCCACTCGGAGCAAGCAATATAAAAGAAAGTCCGCTCCATAGTCTCAATCCAAGACAAGGCCACACTCGGATCTCGGTCCCCTTGGAAGAGTGTGAATCGACTCTTCATCGACTCTGCTAACACTAGAATCCTGGCTCGTGCCGCGGCAAAGTCAGTGAGGTGTGTCGGAACGGCTGTCGGGACTGGCGGAAACACTGGAGCTGGTGCTACAGGTGGTACCGGCGCATAAACCGGAGGAGGTACTCCCGGTGCTGCTGGGCGGAGATGAGGCATTGATGGATGTGAAGCAGCGGTATCCCTAATGCCGGAGGCGGGTACATGATAGGTCGGGGCACGACGCCATCGATGTCGGGTACATCAGAGACCTGTGGTGCGAGTACGCATGATAGGCGAGCTGGTGTCGGATATGCTAATGGTATCCCTGGTGGTACCGGGATACTATCGGTGCAGGTGAGGTAGGCACCTCTAAGGGAGCCATCGGAGTCTGAAGGCCCGCCGCACTCGTAGTATGCTGAGTCTGTCCCTGACCGACAGGCTCAGCCTCGATAGGCATCTCTGGTATATCCAAAGATCCTGCAGTCCTCGCACGTGCTCGTCCAGCACCACGTCTCGCAGCAATACGCGTAGATCGCCTCATATCTGTTAAATTATATTACAGATATTACTACAGGTATAAACAATTACCAAAATGACACCATACCTAATTGCTGTCTGGAGATGTTCCGTCGTTGTCCAACCCCCAAATTGACCTCGGAATTCCGTACGAGAAAAACAACACTGGAAATCCATATAAATCAATAACGGAAGTCCATAACAAAATCGAAACGGAAAATCCGTGCAACCCAAAATAACTGCCCAGACTAATCTGTCTCGCAACTAGGGCTAGTATAAAAATGTCCAAAATACCAAACGCAGGTATCACACCCTGCTCTGATACCAATGAATTGGTATCAGATAAATCTCGAAAATCCAACACACGGAAATCAAATAAATATCGCCAAACTTTGGCGCGCTGATACCCAATAAACTGATATCAGATTATTCAAAGTATCCATAATACGAAAACAAAGATCGTATAAATCCAGAACACACAGCAAGTATCGTATACCTGCTCTGATACCACTAAATTGTCACGCCCCAGAGGAGTCTCTGTCCGAAGAAATTTCGGCAACATCTCCCCTGTACGGCGGACAATATGAAACTTTCTACATCTCACATATACATCAGCCACAGGCGGCTGGAATGATAACAAAAATAAAAACAAACACCACGCAGTTTATAAAGATATTCAGCCTCTGGCTGTCACAACCACGCAGTTAATAATAGTAAACAATAACAATAGGACTCTGACTCGAAATCCACCCTACTCCACTACACTCGTAAAGCTCAAATCCAACGAACTCACCTCTTCTGCCGTCCAGGCAGGCACGTAGTAGAATGAAATCCAATATCATATCAAAAATCCATCAAAAGGTATCACTCCATACAATATCCATAGTAAAAATCCAAAGACAATGCTAAAACAAAGTCTGATATAGAAAAAGGCCAAAATAAAACAAATAACGAACTAGTAGAGAACTAGCTCTACGTGCAGATGGGGGGCCAGCGACTGGAACTGCTCCGGACAGCTTCAACCTGAAAAACTGATATGCATAATAAAACAAATAACAGACAACACTAATCATGCGTACAGTCTCCTGAATACGAGAAGGAATAAATGCAACTGAAATGAAATCAGGAGATAACTGTACTAACCAGAATCAAGGTACAAAGGTAACAGGTCGTCAGACCGAAGAAAATCATAATCCTGTATGCATGTCAATCAAATGCATCCATACAAATGCAGCATATAAGTGCAGCAATCACAACAATAAAATGCAATAAATGCATATGGTGACCGTGCACTCGGACATCACTGCTCCTGATGAGTGACGGAGTACTCCTGTCCTCTGTCCCCAAATCATAAATGGGGAGCTCAATGCTCTCATCTCCCGGTACACAATGACGGGAGGATATCTCGGCACACCACCCTGAGTCCGACCAACGGAGCCAAACAGAGTCCACCATCTGCCGGCTACCACGCTGCTACACTAAATGCCAACGGAGCCAAACAGAGCGGAACTGACTGCCGGCTACCACGCTGAGTCCTCAGACCAACGGAGCCAAACAGTAGAACCGCCACACACCTGCCTGATATACCACTAGTCCATGGGTGGTGGTGGTGTGTGCAGTACATGTAACTGGCGATGGGCTCAACCATAGTGGAGACGACAATCGCACAGCATGCAAACATGATGCATGATACTAAGCATGGCAATCTCATGAATAGCATAGCAAGATCCATACATAAATAAAAGGTGTACCACAAGTCAATGTATCAGATGGAAAGTACACAAACAAATAGGGTATCATATAAACCCTAGGTCCTGAACATGATGTATCATATGGTTGGGTCACTACCGAAAGCATGTATGGTCGGGTCAATAATAACATGCAGTGCATAATAAATAAACAAACAACATGTAAGAGATCATGTAGTGACCAACCGAATCAAAAAGATAACACAATCATTGCTATATGTTAAACACTTTATTATGCATATCAAAAGACATAAGTCAAAGTACCCGCCTCCAAAAGGAAAGGTCCGATCGATCCAGATACCGTCTCGCGTCAAAGTCCTGTGTTAAATCGCACAGTTTAGCTAATTTAATTATAAACAAATAGCTAAACTAATTTCTAATCCACTGACTAGTTAGGGTTAGTTTCATGAACCCCAATCACACAGTTATACAACTTATAAACCTAAATCACCCTATAACCAAATTAATTATGTATCAAGTCGTACCTAGAACATGTATCAAAAATGTGTCAACTAAATCCATAAACCAAATACTTACCTTACCGCTGCGGGATGGGGTTGCTGCCAAAAATCAAAAACACCCCACAATACACCTAACCTCACCAATCCGTGACCTAGATTAGAAGCAAAGAAAAACATGAACTGAGCTCTAGCCACAAACCTAATTCCACAGCTAGGTATGGCCCTTACCTTCCCAATTCTGCTAGGGCAGATCACAATGAAGACAGAACCACTGTGAAAAGAAAAACTAGGGCACAACTCCTTGTCTTCGGCACTGTCAAACAGAGACACCAGAAGAGAAATTCCGGCCAGCGCTCAGGGACCCAACCTAGGGTTCGGATGCTCGATTTTCGGCGGCTCCAGGTGTCCGCGAGAAGAGGAAGGAAGGCTCTGTGAGTTGCAGCGGTGGCGCTGGAAACTCCACAGCAAGGGCTACGGCAGACGAGGCTTCGACTGGACAGAAGAGAGAAGAATCAGCGTCACTAGAGTCGGGGCAGAGGCTAGGGCACCGACGATTGGGGTCGGCGTCGGCTTCTGTGGTCGGCGTCGGCTTCTATAGGGCTCTGCGGCGGAAGAGCAGTGGCGTCGGGCAGAAGAAATGAAGAAGAGGAGAACCGCTGGGCCGGCGGTTAGGGCACGGAGGAGATCGGGCGCGCGGCGAGGGCTCGGGCAGGAGTTGTCGCGCGTGGGAAGGAAGAAACGGCGAGGATGAGAGAAATAAAGGAAATAAAAAAAAATAAAAGAAAAGGAATATAAAATAAGCATTTCCTCGCTTAAACGGGTCGCCTAAACAGGCTTTTCCGGGCCCGTATTTATCCCTGTTAACTCATCCGTACAAGCTCCGAAAAATTCCCGGAAAATTTCCAAAAATTTAGGAAAATTCCCTTATTAATATTCGCCTATTTTCGGTATTTTACAGATGTTTCCTAAAACATCAAATGTGATAGAGGAGATGAAGGCAGTTCCCTATGCTTCGACTGTAGGAAGCCTTATGTATGCAATGCTATGTACGAGACCGGATATCTGTTTTGTTGTGGGCATGGTTAGCAGATATCAAAGTAATCCAAGACAGGGACATTAGACTGCCGTAAAGCATATATTAAAGTACCTAAGAAGGACTAGAGATTATATGATGGTTTACCAGGCAGATGATTTGCACCTTGTAGGTTACACGGATTCAGATTTTCAATCAGATAGGGACAGTAGTAAGTCAACCTCAGGGTATGTGTTACTTTGGGAGGTGGAGCCATAACATGGAGGGGTGTTAAGTAGAAATACGTTTCGGACTCCACCATAGAAGCTGAATATGTGGCAGCTGATAACAAGTCTGTCACACTCACTACAAGAAAACAGGACTTCAGAAACAGATTTTTAAAACGGAATTAAAATCTATTTTAAATTTTAGTAAATCAAAAATGAATTTAATATGGAATTACTAATATATTATATTTAAATTAAATATAATATAAAAAAAATATTTAAGATGGAATTTAAAATGAACTAAAAACAAATTTATAAAATAAATATTTATAAACAAAAATAAATACAAATTTTAAATAGAATTTGATACAAAATTTTATTTGTCAACAAATCTGTTTATATATTTTTAAACAGAAATAAATTCTGTTTTTAATTTATATAAATCATAAAGAAATGTATTAAATTATTTTTATTTTATTTTATTTTATTTTAATAAACCCTATGCTACATCCTGTTTAACCCGACTCCCTCACGACATTACCTCCCTCGCCGACTCTTGCTTTCTCGCCGACTAATTTCTCGCATCTCGCCGACTCTTCTATGCATATCTTTCCGGAGTCATGTATCTCGCCGTCACCGACTCTGCTGCTCGTCGCCGACTTCGTGTATCTCGCCTCTGTTGCTCTCTCTCAAAAGGTAACCCCTAATTTCTTTTTCTTCCTCTTACTGTGTGGACTGCCACACCGCAGGTCCTTGCTTTTGTCAGCGGCCACTGCCGCAGATGTGTTCGCCACCAGATATGTAACGCCTGAAACTTCTCAAAATAATTATTAGAAATATCCTAGTATTTTTTAAAAATTTTAGGATATTTTTACAGAATTTTTAGAGTAGCGGAAGTAGCAAAAACAAATAGAAACGTAAAACAGCCTACACGGGTATTGAACCCGAGACCTATTGGGCCCTACTCCTTATAGAGGACTCTAGTAACCAAGTGAACCCAGCAGGGCCGTGCTGAAAGAAAAGAGAATCAATTATATTTATACTTAAGTTGGGTGAATTAACCACTTAATATAAATAAGGAAAATAATTAAGTGAGGAGTTATTTTGGATCGTGACTTTTCCTCTCCTCAACCTAATTCTGCCGAACCCTCTTCTCTCCCTCATCCTCTCGGCGCCCAAGCCAAGGAAGACTAGGGTTCCATCCCAAGGGTTCCAAGAACACCTTCCGGCAACGACTCCGATACGAGGGCGTTCCTCTCCGCGAGAAGAGCACAAAGACGCAAGAGGATCGTCGAGGGAATCGTCTCCACCGGAAAACGAGCGACTAGAATCGTAAGAAATCTAGCACAGGAGGTAAGAAACCCCTCACCTGCAGTATAAGTAGTTTTTTTTCGAAGGTTTATGCAATAGTTTAGTTGTATGCCAAAATTTTGGTATGTAGGGTGTGAACTAGTGCGCACCGTATGTTTGATAGTATGTGTAGGCCATTTAAAATGCAACTTAGGCATTTAATAGCTTAGTTAAATGCAAGAGAAGCATTTATTTAGTGCAGTCAGTGTTATTACAGCTTATATGGGACTACGGTCCAATGGGTGGGCGCCCACAGTCGCCTCTAGGTTTAGACAACCTAGAAATAACAAGATAAGAAAAATTCAGCTATATCCAATATTTTATTTTCAGCAGTGGCACTGTACTGGACCAGAGGTCCATTGGGTTGGGCTCCCACAGTCGTCCCTAGGTTTAGATAACCTAGTAAACCCTACTAGACTCAGAATTTGCAACCCCGGGTTTAGTTAGGGATGCGCGCACAGCAAGCACAGTTGCCGGGCCCATCAGCAGCATGATTAGTATTTTGATCTATTATTATAAATAGTTTTTTTTAAAAGTCTCGCAGTCAGTTATGTGAACATGATTTAAATTAAGTATTAGCTTAGTTCAGTTCAGCTTAGTGTTATATCAGTTTAGCTTCTTTCCATCGATACATGTATAGTTTCATGCTTAGCTCTTGATATTCTATGACTAGTTTTGATGCCATGTTTTAGTATACCTGACTAACATCTTCAATATTTATATTTCATCATGTCAGCATGTATTTCAAATAGCGTGTTTTAAAAGCATGATTCCATCGTATGCATGTTTTGTCAGGTAGATGGTTTCTTACTAAGCGAAAGCTTACAGATATTTCTTTTCCTTATACTGCAGATAAGGGTAAAGGAAAGATGGACTAGCGGAGGCTGGAGGACAATGCGATGAAGATGTGTGTGGAATAAGGAATTTGGAATAAAGATGCTTGGAAACTAGCGAACTTGAAACTTAGCATTTCTAATTTTAGTTACTTCTCTACCTTTTAGACTGTTTGAGTAGTACGAATTGTGTGGTATGCATTCAGTTTGATATTAGATAGCACCCCAGGAGTAATGTCATGCCTAGTAGTTTTATCTCATGCTTATAGAGTTGATGTAGGTGATTTAGGCACGAATCAGTGCTGAAATCAGAGCTCAGCTGCGAAATCAGAAACCCCCAATCGATCAGCCGATCGATTGGAGGCTTCCCAATCGATCGGTTGATTGATTGGGTAGCTGTTATGTGCAAACAGAAGGTCTCAGGATCGATCAGCCGATCGATTGATTCAGTTCAATCGAACAGCCGATCGATCGGGCCTGATCCCAGTGAACAGAACCTTGCTGAATCGATCCTCCGATCGATTGGTAAGTCTGGATCGATCAGCCGATCGATCCAGAAATTCCTTCGTGCACAGTAGCGTGCTGAATCGATCATTGGATCGATCAACAAGTCTGGATCGATCAACTGATCGATTCAAACAAAGTTTTCATATACAGTAGCCACCTGAATCGATTAGTGGATCGATCAGGCCATTCCAATCAATCCACTGATCGATTGGGAGGCCTGATATCAGCTGCAAACCCCTATTTAGATTCCTTGACCATAGGGGATGTAATAGATGACATGTATATCTTAGATTACACCCCTTAGCTTATGTCTGTTAATAAAATTCTGAATTTAATAGCAGTTAGCAAAGATTTTAATTGGTACAGCTTTCCGCACCTAGACTTAGTGATGGTCATGGATATAGCTTAGCACAGCATAATGTAACCCCGGCCTTACAGCCTAGCTAGTAGGAGGCGGGTCGTTACAGAGTGGTACCAGAGCAAGTTCCATACTTCCTACACACACATCCGCATTACACCTGCAGCTTCCGAGTAAGAACACCTCTCACTTTATTTATGTCCTTGTTTTCATGTTTAGAGATAACTAAAGCATGTTTATTTATGATAGTATCTAACATGATAACAATAGTTATGCAAATCTGATTGTCTTAGTTATGTATGTCCTCTATGTCTCTAGAAATGGCACGAGGACGCCCAGCTAGAAGGGCACCAGCTACTGAGGCCCAGCATGAGGCAGGCAGTTCGTGCCTCCCCAGACCTTACGGCAGTAGTGGCTCAGTTACAGAAGCAACTAGCTGAACAACAACAGGAGATAGCCACCCTCAGGGCTAATCAGCAGAACACTCCCACTGTCACCCCAGAACCCAATTTAGCGACCCCAGTGGTGATAGAGGTTCCACCAATCCAACCTGTAGCACCAGTAGCCCCAACAGTAGGGGCAAGGGGAGAAGCCTATCTAATCCAGTGGTAGAGAGTTAAGCCAGAGAACTTCTCAGGCACCAGTGAACCATGGGATGCTCAGGCCTGGTTCAAAACACTGGAGAGTACGATGGAGCTTCTGGACTGGCTGGAACATGAGAAGGTGAAGTGTGCCTCCTTCTGCTTGACAGGGGATGCACGCATGTGGTGGGAGAAAATTAAAGCGAAGCGCCCAGTGAATCAGATGACATGGGCTGACTTCGAGAAGGAATTCTTCGAGGAGTTCTTTCACATGCGGGTCACGAACCGCCACTACGATGAGTTCACTGAATTACGTCAGGGCAACCTTTCAGCCGCGGAGGCCGTGAGGAAATTCAACAGACTGGCTCGTCTATGCCCCGAACTAGTCAGCACTGAAAGAGAACGAGTCCGGCTGATGCTCAAGATGTTAAGGCCGGAAATAGCAATGAATGTGGCCAATGGTATGCTTAGGCCGCAAACTACAGAAGAACTAGTGAGCAGTGCCCTGACCACTGCTCCCATTCTGGCTACACCACAGAGGAACTAGTGACCAGTGCTCCCATTCTGGCTCTATCAGAAAACACAGATAGCTTTGATCACTACAAGAAAAAAGCCTTACAACAACGATTTTTCACCGTTGTCGTAGCCCCTTTCGGACTGTTTTTAAAGGTTGTGTTGTTAAAGGGGGTACCCAAAGACAACGGTTTTTAACCGTTGTCTTTGAAGACAAAGACAACAGTTTTTACAACGGTGAAAAACTGTTGTCTTTTCCTTCAAAGACAACAGTTTTTCACCGTTGTCTTTGAGCGTCTACCTTTAATAACAGGGTCTTCAACAACAGTTTTAAACTATTTACGACAACAGTGAAAAACCGTTGTCTTTTTTTGATAAAAAATAAAAAAAATATTAAAATTTATTATACAATTTTCTAGTATTATAAATCATTCAAAATACTAAATTTGTAAATAAAATTTAACATATAATTTTCTAACATTCAAAAATAATATTTACAACATTCCGAAGAAATTTCAAAAGCAGCCAACAAAATGACAACGACACTATTAAAACAAAGGTAGAACAACACAACATCCTAATCCTAGAAGAGTAACACAACATCCTAATCTTGATATCCAGTTTTGAAGAGTTGGATCATTTGAACTACTTTTACCATGTACAACACTAGAAGAGTAACAAAACACTGCTTCTTAATTCTCCTAATCCTTCATCTTCTTCATCCTTGCCATGTTTGCATCGTACTTGGATCGAAGTGGACCAAGTAGATAAAGAAAGAAGATAAACTAAATGCCTTCATCTTCTTCATCCTTGCTTCTTAATTCTCCTAATCCTTCATCTTCTTCATCCTTGCTTCTTAATTCTCCTAATCCTTCAAACTCCACCTGTAAGAAGAAGATAAAGAAATGTCACTTGATCTAAACTAAATGCCTATGAATAATAAAAATGCATTTTCCTGTTTAATAAAGGATGTGATAGCTTGTTTCAACTAATGCATTTGTTTCACCATATCCTATATCAATGAACAAGCTAATGCATTTGTTTCAACTATTTCCTGAGCAACTAAATTGTATTGCTGAATGCATTGTGCCTGTTAGTACACTCAAGTAAGACTGTGACTTAACTTAATAAATTGAAATTATGTTAAATTATATATCTGAAATAGTCATGATAAAGGAAAATTGTAAATAATATTGTGACAGAGGCTATCTGGAACAATCTTGTAAGAATAAAAGGTTATCTTTAGGATCATTACTAACCGAAACAACTTGAGAGCAAAGCATTGAAAATGGACCTTTGATTTCACTGTTGCATTGGTATGGAATAACACCATATGTACACTTAATAAGTGAAATTTGTAGCATTGAACTGTACCGTCAAAAATCCTCCAATGGACAAACTACAAGTATGTTAAACTATCTCTCTAAATAATTACACTGGGAGCAAAGCATGGCTAAATACATCATCAATTAGGAACAAACTACTAAGAATAAAGAAAGGAAGAATGTAGATGAACTGAAACAACTACTGGCTAAATACCTAAGTGGATCTTCAAAAGTATAGTTATATTGCAAAATTGTTTAAGCGTGGCTCTTGAGTATGCAATATCAAACAGTATAAAGGAATCCAAAAGAAGAATGCATGTGCACAAATGTTAGGAAGGTGAATCCAATGGTCAATTGCATTTTATGGACCTGAAGAATTTTAACTTTTTTACGCAGATCATCAACTAATCTTGTGGTTGGTCTTTCTTGAAGTTCTCTTCTTATCTCCAAAAGAGCACTATCCTGCAAGAAAATAGAGATATAGAGATTAGGAACTGTAAGCATTGCTATTTTATCAAATCTAATTGTGTTAATAAAGGATGTGATAGCTTTAAACATGTCCAAGATCATATTGTTGTGCCGAGAAATTGTGATAAAATTTTAATTGAACTATAATTGTTGGTCATCTCAAATGCCAAAATGTTGCAACTTATACTTCATATCAGTTATCGTATAAAAAATTAGGTATAAACAAAGAACTGAAACCTTTTCATTGATTAGTGCATTCAACTTCTTTATCTCATTCAAATGCTGCTCCCTCCCCTTTAATAATGTGGATTCCATGTTATGAAGCTCCATATTCAACTCAGAGATTATTTTCTCCTTTGCATTCAAGGAGCTCTCCAACATAATGTTCATCTCCACATCACTACAACAGATGCATTAAAAAAAAGAATTGAATAATAACCAGGGAAAAATGACAACATCTAATAAAAATTTGCTTTAAACAAAACAATTAATTTCATCAATTATGAAATGGGTGCAACAGTTGCAAACGTCAAGGAATTTAATTTACGCTAATTGGAAAAAAATGAATTGAGCAAAATGTTTTTAACATAGCAATAAAAAGTTGTATAGATCAAGATCTATGCATAAAAGGTATTACAAAATACAGGAATGAAATATAAAAAAACTAAAGATCAAAGATCAGTCTAGCCCTAGGTAGGCTTAACATCTAGGCGTGCAAATTACTATGTAGCTTGAACATTAATATAATGAAACATTGAAAATGCTTCAATGATCACTTGAACTCAACCACATAGCCTAGGACTTATCAATCAGATAGTTACAACTTTCAATTGTTGTCTTTGTACCGATTGGTGAAGAAATATTTGTCTATTTTGTAAGAAATAGAGTATAAAATATTTTCTTGTCTTTATTGGTTTCGTCTGTTGATTGAATCTGGGAACGGAAAGCCCCTGCACAAAAAGTAACAGTAAAATATTATAAAGTAACTTGGCAGAAAATTAAAAAATAAATAAGTGATACAGAGAATATAGGAATAATAATACAGAGAATATAAGAAATACAAATAAACTGAAAATCTCTGTAGACAAGCATAATTGCAACATATTCTGTCGTGTTGTATATATATTTACCAAATGCATTTTCCTTCCACATGGTTGAACTCTAAAAATAATTCAGAAAGTACCCCAATAATAAGACTGACAACAGAAAACACCCCAAACATAAAAATTTAGTTTTATTTGCAATTATGACAGATAATCATTTAACTAGCTTCAGTATTCCCACAAAAAAAAGATATGTAACATAACAATATACTGATACAAAGAAAACTAAAGGGATGACCATTAAAGGAAAGAATACCTTAAATAAAATGAATTCAGAAAGTTCCCATAGGCTCTGGATTAATCCTTTAAGTTTACTTTGAACATGAGCTAAAACATTGCAATGAATAGATTTAAATCGAAGTAGGTAAATTTCCCATTTTGGCAGCCTGTATACCTCACGAAACCCATCTGCAATTTCATACTAGAGGTTGAAATCGAGCTCTTAAAAATCTTTAAACTTGATATACCGAAAGTTGGAATAGAGCAGGAGGCTATATTCAATTATGCGGAGGGATCGACCATGAGATCGACTGCACGTTCAATGATGCCGTTGAAAATTGTATCAACCTGATCCTTTCCTTCATCAAGCTGCTGCTGCAATAACCGGCATCCGTGCTGGTCTTTAGCAAGGCAATATATTTGTTCTTTACTCATAAAGCTGAGACACTTTGTAATGGTTCCCTGAACAATCCTTTGGTTCCTTGGGGAATGAAGCCCCCCCAATTGCCGAGGAATTGAGTCTCCCTCAGAGATCTTCCGTGCCATTGTCACTAGCTGATCGCCAGAAACCAAGAAAGGTTCTCCTCTAATCATCTGTGAGTGAAATAACATATCAGATATTGGATAAGACCCATTACCAGATTGACTAGAATTGCCAGAATCATTTCCCTGGAAAGGGGTATTTGGTCACGAAACTTGACCAATTTTCAACTCTCTTGTTCCAAAAGAGGGATTCCCAAACAAGTTTACAACTCCAGGATAACGCTGCCGGATTTGAGGCAGAGACGCATTCCCATTCCCATTTACCAAAGAATCCCGTCCAAAAGAGTCGAGCGAAGACCCAAACAAACAACCCACTCGGTGATGGTTGGTATGGGGCAGGGAACGATCGATCGGTCCATTTCGGTCGGCGCCGAGACGGACATTGCGAAGGTTTTGGAGCAGGAGGGTCTCCTCCAACGGAAGCGAATGCTCCGCTAACGAGCTCGGAACCCCCTCTGACCAGATACACCCACCGCCATCCCCATGGAGGAGGCAACTCATCGGCGATGTGGAAACCGACACCGTCGGGTCTATCGAGGACACCACGATGACGAAGATGGGGAATCTCATCCAATAGATTATCGATATCGAGCTCCTCCTCTCTCTTTCCCATTATCACGTCTCGCTCCTCCAAGAGTCTGGCAGAATCAGGAAAGAAATGGGATAAGAGGAGGATTAGGGTTCAACGACCAGGATTTGTGGCACGGAGAGCCTTCGCGGAGGCGAAGAAGAAGAGTGTGGAGCAAGAAAACGATAGAAGGGGCTTTATATAGAGGAATGCGAAGAGGGCGAGCCCAGAGTACCGCAGACGGCGAGAAGATGCAGGAGTATCTAGGGTTTTCGACGAGAAGATGCAGGAGGAAGGAGGAAGGAGGAAGAAGTAGAGGACACTTACTGTTAGTGGATTTCATGTCGGAGGTCTTGCCGGTGAGGGCGTCCTTAATGGACTCGTGGACTGCTGCTGCTCCTATGCGGCTCCGGTGAGCGAGAGATTGTGAGAAAAGAGAAAAGAGGGACGGATTGAGAAGATAAAAGGGTGGAATGCGGCGGCAAAAAACTTTCGGGGAGAGGGAAAGAAAAAAAGCGGGGCAAAAATTGGCGAAGGGGAAAAAACGGCGAAGGAAAAAAAAATACCAGTATTCAACATCACTTAAGACAACGGCTTTTAAAAACTGTTGTCGTAATCCCAAAAAAAAGCGCACATAGACAACAGTTTTCAAAAACTGTTGTTGTAGCATTTAAAAACCGTTGTCGTAGTCTTAAAAAAACATAAATAGACAACGGTTTTTAAAAACCGTTGTCGTAGGCCAAAAAAGTTGCTAAAAGACAACGGTTTTGGTTAAAACCATTGTTAAAAGGCAAAAAGACAACGGTTTGGTATAAAACCGTTGTCGTTTGAGTGTTGTTGAATGACATTTTTCTTGTAGTGGATATTTATAGTGATGCCTCTAAGTTGGGACTAGGAGCAGTACTGATGCAAAATGGCAAGGTGATCGCCTATGCCTCCAGACAACTCAAGGAATATGAGAAGAATTACCCTACTCATGACCTTGAGCTTGCAGTAGTGGTGTTCGCTCTCAAAATTTGGAGACATTACTTGTATGGAGCTCAGTGTAGAGTATATACAGATCATCAAAGTCTGAAGTACTTCTTCACTCAGAAGGATCTGAATATGCGACAGCGTAGATGGCTTGAGCTGGTCAAAGATTATAACATAGATATCCTCTACCACCCAAGAAAAGCCAATAAGGTGGCAGACGCACTTAGCAGGAAGTCCGATGCTACCTTACTATCCCTAGCAGCCATGTAACCGCTCTTACAGAAAGAGATCACAGATTTCGGTCTCGAACTTATAGTGGGACAGCTCTCTACTATGACATTAGCATCTACCCTGCTTGGTGACATCCAGACGGCTCAGGGACAGGATCCTGAAATTCAGAAAATCAAGCAAGGGTTAGCAGAATCAGAAAATCGAGAATTCAGAGTGTCTGATAGTGGGGTATTATACTTCGGTGACAGACTCTGTGATCCCAATCAGGAGGACCCAAAGAGGAAGATTTTAGATGAGGCTCACAGGACTCCTTATGCGATGCATCCAGGTTCCACCAAAATGTACCAGGACTTGAAGAAACGTTTTTGGTGGTCTGGGATGAAAAAAGACATCGCTAGATATGTTAGCACCTGTCTGACCTGCCAGAGGGTCAAGGCAGAACATCAGAGACCAGGAGGAGTTCTGCAGCCTATACAGATCCCAGAATGGAAGTGGGAAGACATTTCTATGGATTTTATAGTGGGACTACCCAGAACCACGAATGGTTTTGATACCATCTGGGTAATAGTTGACAGGTTAACTAAATCAGCCCACTTCTTAGCTATCAGGATATCCTACTCCATGGAACAGCTAGCTCAGTTGTATCTTGAGGAGATCGTCAGACTGCATGGAGTCCCACGGACCATTATATCAGATAGAGACAGTAGGTTCACCTCTCACTTCTGGAAGTGTGTACAGTCAGCATTGGACACTAAGTTGAAATTTAGCACAGCTTTCCATCCTCAGACAGATGGTCAGACGGAGTGGGTAAATCAGGTACTCGAAGATATGCTCCGCGCATGTGCCCTAAACTTCAAGGGAAGTTGGTGCAAATATCTGAGTTTAGCAGAATTTGCATACAACAATAGCTATCAGGCCACCATCGGCATGACACCTTACGAGGCTCTCTATGGGCGGAGGTGTAGATCTCCAATCTGCTGGTATGAGAGTGGTGAACAGAAAGAACTAGAGCTTCAGACAGATCTGGTAGCAGATACCATAGCAGCTATACAGCAGATCCGCCAGAGGATAGAGACAGCTCAGAGCCGCCAGAAAATCTATGCTGATACACGGCGTAGACCTTTAGAGTTTTCAGTTGGGGATACAGTATTCCTCAGAGTGGCTCCCATGAAGGGAGTAATGCGTTTTGGGAAGAAGGGCAAACTAAGTCCCCGATATGTGGGACCATACCTTATCACTAGAAGAGTTGGCAAGGTAGCATATGAGCTAGAGCTACCATAGGAGATGTCAACCATCCATAATATATTTCATTTCTCTATGCTGAAGAAGCATATCCCAGATGCCACCCAGGTGATTAAGCCCTAGTCGGTACCAGTCCGCGAAGACCTCAGCTATGACAGTCGGCCTATTCAGATAATAGACCGAGCAGTTAATAAATTGCGGAACAAGGAGGTACCATTAGTAAAAGTTATTTGGCAAAGTCACACAGCAGAAGAGGCAACTTGGGAGACAGAAGCCAGTATGAGACAGAAGTACCAAGAGTTATTCTTATTTCGAGGACGAACTTTTTATAAGGTATGGGGGATTATAACGCCCGAAAATTCTCAAATCAATTTTAGAAATATTTTACGATTTTTCTGGAATTTTAGGATATTTTTACAGAATTTTTAGAGTAGCGGAAGTAGCAAAAACAAATAGAAGAGAAAATAGCCTACGTGGGAATTGAACCCGAGACCTATGAGGCCCTATGTCTTATAGATAGCTTTAGTAACCAAGGGAACCCAGCAGGGCCGTGCTGAAAAGAAAGGGAATCAGTTATATTTAAGTTAGAGTTGGGCGAGTTAATTCCTTAATGTAAATAGGGAATCAAGTGAAGAGTTATATTATTTTTAACGTAACTCTCTCCTCTTCCTCACCCTAATCTCGCCGAACCTCCCTTCTCCTTCATCTCTCGGCGTCAACCACAAGCAAGCCTAGGGTTTCATTCCTAGGGTCATAAGGGCTCCTTCCGGCAACAGCTCCGACACGAGGACGCTCCTCTCCACAAGAGGAACACGTAGACGCAAGGAGATCGCCGAAGGGATCTTCTGCACAGGAAACCTAGCATTTAGATTTGTAAGAAACTTCGAGCAGGAGGTAAGAAACCCCTCACCTGCAGTATAAGTAGCTGTTCGTGTGTTTTATGCATTAATATAGCAGTATGCAGATTTTCAGTACGTAGGGTGTGTTCTTGTGCACATCAAGTGCTTGAGATAATGTTTAGCTTAGTAAAATGCTACAGTAGGCATTCTAATAGCTCAGTAAATGTAGTAAAAGCATTTAATAGCATATTTAGTTTTGCTACAGCTTATATGGGACTACGGTCCAATGGGTGGGCTCCCACAGTCGCCTCTAGGTTCAGATAACCTAGCTCTAGGTTCAGATAACCTAGAGATAGCAAGATAAGATAATTCAGTTATAAAACAGTATTTTATTTTCAGCAGTGGCACTGTACTGGACTAGATGTCCATTGGGTTGGGCTCCCACAGTCGTCCCTAGGTTTAGATAACCTAGTAAACCCTACTAAATTCGGTCTAGTTAGGGATGCGCGCATAGCAAGTACAGTTGCCGGGCCCAAACAGCAGCATGATTATTATTTTCATCTATCTATGATAAATAGTTTTCAAAACTCACAAATCAGTTGTGTATACAGTTTAAATTCAGTTCTAGCTTGGTTTTAGTTTTAGCTCAGTCCATGCTTTAGCTTAGCTCTTTCTTATTGATACATGTGATAGTTCTATGATCAGTTTTGATTCTATATTTTGTATGATAGTATGCCATGCCATGCTCTAACATGTTTAGCATAGATTTCAATAGCATGCTTTAAAAATATAAATCGCATCGTATGCATGTTTTAGTGAGGTAGATGGTTTCTTACTAAGCTCTCAAGCTTACAGATACTCTTTTCCTTATACTGCAGATAAAGGTAAAGGAAAGATGGACTAACGGAGGCTGGAGGACAATGCAATGAAGATGTGTGTGTGAAAAAGGAGTTTGGAATGAAGATCTTAGGGATTTAGCAAGTCTAACTATTAGAACCTTGTTAATTTTAGTTTCCGCATTTCAGTTTGCTTAAAAGTCATGAACTAGTGAAATATGCACCATGCGAAGTTTAGAATGCTAGTTAATTGTTGTTAGAATGCATTTCAGTTAGTTTAGAGTTGGTATATGAGATTTCTGCTCGAACCAGGGCTGAAATCAGGTTCTGATATGAAATCAGAAACCCCGATCGATCAGCCGATCGATTGGAGGCTTCTCGATCCGATCGATCAGCTGATCGATTGGGCAGCTTAACCCACGAACAGAATGCGTCTAGATCGATCAGTCGATCGATCCAGGCGAGTTTCGTCGCGAACAGAAGGTTTGTGGATCGATCAGCCAATCGATCCGAGTTGAACCCGCGTACAGCGCGTCGTCGAATCGATCACTGGATCGATTGGACATACTGGATCGATCAGCCGATCGATCCAGACGTTAGTTCCCGCGTACAGTAGGGTCCTGAATTGATCATTGGATCGATTGCCCAACCGGGATCGATCAGCCAATCGATCCAAATTAGTCTCCATGCACAGTAGCACGCTGGATCGATCCGTGGATCGATCCGAGGCCTAGTACTAGCTGAAAACACTTTAGTTCAGCCCCAGATGACAGCAAAGACCTAGAACACCCCTTCTAGTATAGCCACAGCAATTCTAGGGGTAGTTTAAACATTAAGTGCAGATAGTATAGCGATTAATAGAAGCATATTCATTAGTTCAGCAAAATTTTCATCAGATCAGCTTTCCGCACATGAATTTGACAGCATAATGTAACGATCGGCCTCACAGCCTAGTTAGAAGAAGGCGGGTCATTACAACTGAGCATTATCAGAACAGTATCAAGCAGCAAAAGCAAGTTCTCTCAGAGTCGAAGGGCCAAGGAGGCTCGGGTACTCAGAAGCACCAGGGCCACAGCTCCCATGGCTCTAACTGGAAAGGGAACTCCAGCAACAAACGCAAACCAGGGAGTTACCCAAAAGGGGGACCAGCTAGTAAACAGCCCAGTTATCCCAAGTGTTCCACTTGTGGAAAATTTCACCCAGGAGTTTGTCGCAAGGGTACTCGAGGATGTTTCGAATGTGGTCAGGAAGGACATATGGCTAAACAATGCCCAAACAAGACCAGCTTTCCTCTACCACAGCCGATTCAGTACGAAGTCAAACCAGCTCAGTTACATCAGATGCAGGCCGCTTTAGATGGTCCACACATCAGCCAGGGCAGACTAGAAGCCCCTCCAGCTACGACCAATGCGAGGATCTACTCACTCACCAGATAGGACGTAGCGAATGCCTCGACAGTTGTTACAGGTCAGATTAGTTTTTACAGCAAAGTACAACTGTCTTATTCGATACTGGGGCAACCCATTCTTATATATCCAGGACGTTTTCCGAAAAGTTAGTGATACCCCCAGAGGTACTCAGTAGTCAGTTTCTGACGACATTGCCTTCGGGAAAAATTATGGCGTCCACGCATTGGCTTCGGGCAGTGCCAGTCATTATAGCAGACAGAGAACTCCTTTGTGATCTGATAGTGCTAGATATGACTAATTATGATGTTCTCCCTGGAATGGACTTCCTGATCAGATACGGTGCCTCTATAGAGTGCCGTAAACAGAAAGTCATATTCCAACCTGAAGCAGAAGTACAGTTTGAGTACATCGGAGAACAAAAGAGAAGGGCCAAGAAGTTTCTCTCAGCTCTAAAAGCACAGAAATTAATGGATTCAGGATGTACAGGATTCCTAGCACATGTAGTCAATACCAGTCAGAACAAGGACCAACAGCTAGAAGGGGTCCGAGTTGTATGTGACTACCCAGTAGTCTTCCCTGAAGAGTTACCAGGCCTAGCACCAGACAGGGAGATTGAATTCGAGATAGAACTTATTCCTGGTACAAATCCTATCTCCAAAGCGCCTTACCGCATGGCCCCAGCAGAACTGAAGGAACTTCATGAGCAACTACAGGAGCTACTTGACAAGGGCTTCATACGTCCCAGTCACTCACCATGGGGAGCACCTGTATTGTTCGTGAAGAAGAAGGACGGGAGCATGCGCCTGTGTATAGATTACAGAGCACTGAACCAAGTCACGATTAAGAATAGGTATCCTCTTCCCAGAATAGATGACCTGTTTGATCAGCTAAAGGGAGCCGCAGTGTTCTCTAAGATAGACCTCAGATCAGGTTATCATCAGGTGAAAGTTAAAGAAGGGGATATACCCAAGACAACATTCAGGACTAGATACGGACATTATGAGTTCGTAGTCATGCCCTTTGGCGTGACAAATGCTCCAGCTACTTTCATGGACCTCATGAACAGAGTATTCAAGGACTACTTAGATAGATTTTTTATTGTGTTTATCGATGACATTCTTATCTATTCAGGAACTCAGGAAGAACACGCGGAGCACCTGAGAATAGTATTGCAGACCCTTCAGCAGAACCAGTTGTACGCCAAGTTCACGAAATGTGAATTTTGGTTAGATCAGGTGTCCTTCCTGGGTCACATCATCTCAAAGGATGGTATCATGGTAGACCCCAGTAAGATATAAGCTGTGAGTAATTGGAAAAGACCCAAGAACGCCAGTGAAATCAGAAGCTTTCTGGGATTGGCAGGTTATTACAGAAAATTTGTAGAGGACTTCTCCAGAATAGCCTCCCCGCTGACAGCTCTCACCAGGAAGAACAGAAAATTTCAGTGGACAGAGGACTGTGAGAACAGCTTCAGTGAGCTAAAGAGGAGATTGACCAGTGCTCCCATTTTGACTCTACCAGAAAACACAGACAACTTCGATATTTATAGTGACGCCTCTAAATTGGGACTAGGAGTAGTACTGATGCAAGATGGTAAGGTGATCGCCTATGCCTCCAGACAACTTAAGGACTATGAGAGGAATTATCCTACTCACGACCTTGAGCTTGCAGCAGTTGTCTTCGCTCACAAAATTTGGAGACATTATTTGTATGGAGCTCAGTGCAGATTGTATACAGATCATCAGAGTCTGAAGTACTTCTTCACTCAGAAGGATCTGAATATGTGACAGCGCAGATGGCTAGAGCTGGTCAAAGACTACGACATAGACATCCTCTACCACCCAGGAAAAGCTAATAAGGTGGCAGACACACTTAGCAGGAAGTCCAGTGCTACCTTATTATCCCTAGCAGCCATGTCACCGCCCCTACAGAAGGAGATCACAGATTTCAGCCTCGAACTTATAGTGGGGCAACTCTCTACTATGACATTAGAATCCACCTTGTTGGGTGACATCCAGACAGCTCAGGGACAGGATCCTGAAATTCAGAAAATCAAGCAAGGACTAGCAGGATCAGAAAGTGGAGAGTTCAGAGTATCAGATAGTGGGGTGGGGGCATTATATTTTGGTGACAGACTATGCGTTCCGAATCAGGAGGAACTAAAGAGAAAGATTTTAGATGAGGCTCACAGGACTCCCTATGCGATGCATCCGGGTTCCACCAAGATGTACCGAGACCTAAAGAGACGTTTTTGGTGGCCTGGGATGAAAAGAGACGTCGCTAGATATGTCAGTACCTGTCTGACCTGTCAGAGGGTCAAGGCATAACATCAGAGACCAGGAGGAGTTCTGCAGCCTATTCAGATTCTAGAATGGAAGTGGGAGGATATTTCCATGGATTTTACAGTGGGACTACCCTGGACCACGAATGACTTTGATGCCATCTGGGTAATAGTTGATAGATTGACTAAATCAGCACACTTCTTAGCTATCAGGATATCCTATTCCATGGAGCAGCTAGCTCAGTTGTATCTCAAGGAGATCGTTAGATTACATGGAGTCCCACGAACCATCATTTTAGACAGAGACAGTAGGTTCACCTCCCACTTTTGGGAGTGTGTACAGTCAGCATTGGGCACCAAGTTAAAATTTAGCACAGCCTTTCATCCTCAGACAGATGGTCAGACGGAGCGAGTAAATCAAGTACTCGAAGATATGCTCCAAACATGTGCCCTAGACTTCAAAGGAAGTTGGTGCAAATATCTGAGTTTAGCAGAATTTGCATACAACAACAGTTATCAGGCCACTATCGGTATGGCACCTTACGAGGCTCTCTACGGGCGGAGGTGTAGATCTCCAATCTGCTGGTATGAAAGTGGTGAACCAAAGGAACTAGAACTTCAGACAGATCTAGTAGCAGATACCACAGCAGCTATACAGCAGATCCGCCAGAGAATAGAGACAGCTCAAAGGCGCCAGAAAAGCTATGCTGATACACGGCGCAGACCTTTAGAGTTTTCAGTTGGGGATTCAGTGTTCCTCAGAGTAGCTCCCATGAAGGGAGTAATGCGTTTTGGGAAGAAGGGCAAATTAAGTCCCAGATATGTGGGACCATACCTTATCAGCAGAAGAGTTGGCAAGGTAGCATATGAGCTAGAGCTACCCCAGGAGATGTCCGCTATTCATTATGTATTTCATGTCTCTATGCTGAAGAAGCATATCCCAGATGCCACACAGGTGATTGAGCCCCAGTCGGTACAAGTCCACGAAGACCTCAGCTATGACAGTCGGCCTATTCAGATAATAGACCGAGCAGTTAAGAAATTGCGGAACAAGGAAGTACCATTAGTAAAAGTTATTTGGCAAAATCACACAACAGAAGAGGCAACTTGCGAGACAGAAGCTAATATGAGGCAGAAGTACCCAGAGTTATTCTAAGTTCGAGGACGAACTTTTTATAAGGTATGGGCAATTGTAACACCCAAAAATTCTTAAAATAATTATTAGAAATATCCTAGTATTTTTCTGAAATTTTGAGATATTTTTACAGAATTTTTAGAGTAACGGAAGTAGCAAAAACAAATAGAAATGTAAAATAGCCTACACGGGTATTGAACCCGAGACCTATTGGGCCCTACGCCTTATAGAGGACTCTAGTAACCAAGTGAACCCAGCAGGGCCGTGCTGAAAGAAAAGAGAATCAATTATATTTATACTTAAGTTGGGTGAATTAACCACTTAATATAAATAAGGAAAATAATTAAGTGAGGAGTTATTTTGGATCGTGACTTTTCCTCTCCTCAACCTAATTCCGCCGAACCCTCTTCTCTCCCTCATCCTCTCGGCGCCCAGGCCAAGGAAGACTAGGGTTCCGTCCCAAGGGTTCCAAGAACACCTTCCGGCAACGACTCCGATACGAGGGCGTTCCTCTCCGCGAGAAGAGCACAAAGACGCAAGAGGATCGTCTCCACCGGAAAACGAGCGACTAGAATCGTAAGAAATCTAGCACAGGAGGTAAGAAACCCCTCACCTGCAGTATAAGTGGTTTTTTTTTGAAGTTTTATGCAATAGTTTAGTTGTATGCCAAAATTTTGGTATGTAGGGTGTGAACTAGTGCGCACCATATGTTTGATAGTATGTGTAGGCCATTTAAAATGCAACTTAGGCATTTAATAGCTTAGTTAAATGCAAGAGAGCATTTATTTAGTGCAGTCAGTGTTATTACAGCTTATATGGGACTACGGTCCAATGGGTGGGCGCCCACAGTCGCCTCTAGGTTTAGACAACCTAGCTCTAGGTTCAGATAACCTAGAAATAACAAGATAAGAAAAATTCAGCTATATCCAATATTTTATTTTCAGCAGTGGCACTGTACTGGACCAGAGGTCCATTGGGTTGGGCTCCCACAGTCGTCCCTAGGTTTAGATAACCTAGTAAACCCTACTAGACTCGGAATTTACAACCCCGGGTTTAGTTAGGGATGCGCGCACAGCAAGTACAGTTGTCGGGCCCATCAGCAGCATGATTAGTATTTTGATCTATTATTATAAATAGTTTTTTTTAAAAGTCTCGCAATCAGTTATGTGAACATGATTTAAATTCAGTATTAGCTTAGTTCAGTTCAGCTTAGTGTTATATCAGTTTAGCTTCTTTCCATCGATACATGTATAGTTTCATGCTTAGCTCTTGATATTCTATGACTAGTTTTGATGCCATGTTTTAGTATACCTGACTAACATCTTCAGTATTTATATTTCATCATGTCAGCATGTATTTCAAATAGCATGTTTTAAAAGCATGATTCCATCGTATGCATGTTTTGTCAGGTAGATGGTTTCTTACTAAGCGAAAGCTTACAGATATTTCTTTTCCTTATACTGCAGATAAGGGTAAAGGAAAGATGGACTAGCGGAGGCTGGAGGACAATGCGATGAAGATGTGTGTGGAATAAGAAATTTGGAATAAAGATGCTTGGAAACTAGCGAACTTGAAACTTAGCATTTCTAATTTTAGTTACTTCTCTACCTTTTAGACTGTTTGAGTAGTACGAATTGTGTGGTATGCATTCAGTTTGATATTAGATAGCACCCCAGGAGTAATGTCATGCCTAGTAGTTTTATCTCATGCTTATAGAGTTGATGTAGGTGATTTAGGCACGAACCAGTGCTGAAATCAGAGCTCAGCTGCGAAATCAGAAACCCCCAATCGATCAGCCGATCGATTGGAGGCTTCCCTATCGATCGGTTGATCGATTGGGTAGCTGTTATGCGCAAACAGAAGGTCTCAGGATCGATCAGCCGATCGATTGATTCAGTTCAATCGAACAGCCGATCGATCGGGCCTGATCCCAGTGAACAGAACCTTGCTGAATCGATCCTCCGATCGATTGGTAAGTCTGGATCGATCAGCCGATCGATCCAAAAATTAATTTCTTCGTGCACAGTAGCGTGCTGAATCGATCATTGGATCGATCAACAAGTCTGGATCGATCAACTGATCGATTCAAACATAGTTTTCGTATACAGTAGCCACCTGAATCGATCAGTGGATCGATCAGGCCATTCCAATCGATCCACTGATCTATTGGGAGGCCTGATATCAGCTGCAAACCCCTATTTAGATTCCTTGACCATAGGGGATGTAATAGATGACATGTATATCTTAGATTACACCCCTTAGCATATGTCTGTTAATAAAATTCTGAATTTAATAGCAGTTAGCAAAGATTTTAATTGGTACAACTTTCCACACCTAGACTTAGTGATGGTCATGGATATAGCTTAGCACAGCATAATGTAACCCCAACCTTACAGCCTAGCTAGTAGGAGGCGGGTCGTTACAAGATAATTACTTAGGGGTAACCATGTTAGACGTGCGAGCAACCACATGGCAAAAATTTGTGAGATTGATGTTGTTTAGGGAAAAGCGGCAGAGAGAAGCATGAGGCAAAGAGGCATGCCGATTGCTATCCTACATTGCTTCTCACAAATTTCTGAGATTGTCTCACAAATTAATTTCTAATTTGTGAGATTGATATCCTTTATAGGATAATTTGTGAGCAATGCCGGTTGCTTCAACAAATTTTGAGGCATGCTTCGACAAATTCTGCTTTAATATTTGATTTGATACCTCGGACACTCCTTTTGCATTTCTTTCTCAATTATACTCTAGAATAGAAGATATGACTTGTCAAGAACAAGAAGAGAAGATAAGATATTCTTTGGTTCCCGTTGCCTTTACAAAGCGAAGAAATTTTGTTCCTTTCATAGAATCCAGAATAACATCTCCATCTTTTGTATGCCTAAGATAATTTATGTTCACCAATGATTTACATATTTCCTCTTTTAAAGCTTCTATCTTCTTAAGAAAATCAATTTCTAGATTTCTATCTTGCAAAGATAACTCACTTTCTAGGAGTTTAATTCTTAGTAGCTTCTATCTCCTTGTGTTGATTTTGATCTTCGTTTGAAACAAAGTGTAATAAGATGACTTGGTTCATAGTGTACTATTGTTTTGGCAGTTATCAGCAGAGAGTTAAATTGATTCTATTTTTGATCTTATGATATAAGTTAAATTGATTCAATTTTTGTCCTTACACATTTTATTGCTGTCATTGGTGTTACTGCTGTTAGTATTGGTGTACTGCTTCTATTGGTGTCCTGCTATTAGTATTGGTGTACTGCATTTTTTCTTATACTGCTATTGATTCTATTCTATTGGTGTTACTTTTTTTTTTGGTGTTGGTGTTGTTACACTTTGTTGGTAACCCTATGATCTAGTCACCTAGATTGCATAGCCCGATTGCCATTACAGATTATGTACTGTTGTTTACATTGGTGTTGCTGCTGTTTACATCTTGTAATATGTACTGCTATTTACTGCCATTACAGATTAGTATTGTAATATGTACTGCATAGTGTTTATTGCATAGCTTATTGTCACATTTACTACTAGTGTTTACTGCTATTTACATTAGTGTTGCTGCTGTTTACATCTTGTAATATGTACTGCTGTTTATTGCCATTACATATTAGTATTGTAATATGTACTGCATAGTATTTATTGCATGGCTGATTGTCACGTTTACTACTAGTGTTTATTGCTGTTTACATTAGTGTTGCTGCTGTTTACATCTTGTAATCTGTACTGTTGTTTACTGCCATTACAGATTAGTATTGCAATATGTATTGCTTATTGTTATTGCATAGCTGATTGTAAGGTTTACTGCTAGTGTTTACTGTATAGTGTTATTAATATCATATTGTCATCTCATTTATTTGTTTTTATATTTATTAAACTAATATAAGTTTTTATAATATGTACAGGAACAATATAGAGAGCGACAAAATGTTGATGATCACTCTACACATCCATCATTCAATCTCAAATAATGGTGGGATGTGGTGGGTGGCCAATATAAGGGAAGGGTGTATGGATTTGGATGCAATCAATACTTTGGAAGATCATACAATGGAAGTTTCAATGAAATGTGCTCTAATGAAAAAAACAAAGAACTATCACAAGAAATTGAAGATATGCGTGCTACTAGCAAGAGGATAGAGAAAGAAATTATTGAAAGCAAAAACAAATTGGAACTGTATCACAGAAAATAGGCAAAGGGAAGATAAACTTATCGAGGAAGGTAGACAAAGGGAAGAAAACTTATGGAGGAAGGTAGACAAAGAGAAGAAAATCTCAAGGAGATGGTTCGTAAGATGATTCAAGAGGTGGGATTATTTTATGAATATTTGGATGATGTGATATTTTTGGATTAAAAATTAATTGTTTTAAATATTTTTAATTTATTTAAAATGTGTGATTGTTTCTAATAAAATAATATGTAGATGAAAAAAAATAAAAATATAATATAATAAAAAATTTATTGATAGATTTAAATATGAATTTTGTAAATAGATTTATATACAAATTAAAATTATTTTTGATATATTACTTGAGATAGGTTAATAACATATTTAAAACAAAATTAGAAATGAAATATATATATGAATTTATAAATATGTTTATAAACAAATTTATAAATAGATTAAAATTATATTTAATATATAATTTGTGCTGACTAATGCAAGAGTTAAAACAAAATTATAAACAAATTTTATATACGAATTTATAAATAGGATTGTAAATGAATTATAAATAGATTAAAGTTATATTTGTTATATAATTTGAAACATACTAATAACGGATTTAAAACAAAATTAGAGATGAGGTTTATATTTGAAATTAATTTCATTTGGTCAAATTAAAAACAGATATATAAATGATTTTTCAATCTGTTTATGAAATTAGAGACAGAATAATTCTGTCTCAAAATTAGCTACGGGGCTTTCAATAACGGAATTTGGAGACGGAATATTTTGTTTCAAACATTATTTAGAGACAGAAAAATGGCTTTCAGAAATGAAATTTTTCGTCTCTGAAGCCCTGTTTTCTTGTAGTGGCTCGTAAAACAAATTAACAATGAATATTCACTGAACCCCTTAACTACACAATAATGTTGTAATAACGAGCCCAGGATCGAACCTCGAGGAACCAACGGTAGGATGTAATCTAGGATTGTATTTATTCCTATTTTTGAGATTTTTAATATAAAAATGGGGGTTATAACTTGAATCTAAATCTAACAAAAGTAAAGCACAACAATAAAGAAATTAATCTAAAGCAATAGTGAAACCTAACTAGGTGCCAATGATCAATCCATAACGCATTGTCACCCTACGTTTTGATTAAATCATCAACACTCACTTAAACTAAGAATGAACAACAAGACATAAATGAATCTAATCTTAAGCATAGAAATAAGTAGCAAGACATCAAATAAATCTGACCTAAAGCACTAATTAAAACCCTAGCTTAAACTTAACATCCTAACAATTAACCAAGCACAAATTAAAGACAAATTAAACTTCAACAAGGAAAGAAACATTAGATTACTTGCTAAAACAACTTAACAATCATCAAGAAATCTATGCCAAGCTACAAACAGTAACAAAATGAACTAAAAAGGGTAAACCAATCCATTCTCACAATCAATCCATCAAACTTCACTCTCTTGCCGTCACACAAGAGTGCCCAAGTTGAGAACACCCAACTCCAGACCTCAATGAAGAACCTCAGTTGCGTCTCAGTTCGAGGTATGCTCAACAACGCCGGCGGACCACCTCCGGCGAGCTAGAACAACCCTAAACCCAAGAATGACCCGAAAATCTACAAATCTGAGCTCTAGATCTGGGATGAAGTTGCGGATGATGGTATTCTATCGGATGAAGTTCAGGAACACCGGAGGGCCACCTCCAAATGTCGCTGATGGGAATCGGAGTCTCAGATATGGAGGAACACCTCAAATCTGAGCTGAACAGAGAGATACCGAGAGCCAAATTCCATCGAAGGAAACCCCCTTTGATGGCTCCAGAAGATCGGGATGAGCTGCTATAGAGATTATCCACCGAGGTTGAAGCTTGAGAGGATGATCGGAGAAGGAAAGGGGTCGGAATCTGGAAGAAACTCGCCGCGGGACGAAGCTGAGCGTGAAGGGAATCTACGAAGAGAAAGAATTGTAGCTTCTCTATTTTAAATCTGATCCAGATCTGAACAGACGGCTGAAATAGATTTGGAGCTTGATCAACGGTGAAAAGTCACTTAAAATCTGATCCGAAGGTACTGATCTTGATCTAGGGTCTGGATCTACTCTCCCTTGTGTCGGATCGACCAGATCTTCACTGGATGGTTCAGATCTGTCCAATCTTCGATGAATGGCCCATAATGCTCCATAGCTTGATTGTCTCATTTAAATTCCGATTCGAACACAAATTCGGTCCAAATAGATCCAAATCCAAGATCCTTTAATGCCTACTGATCCTGTCCGAATCAGAAGTCAACGGACGCTGGGGACGTGGCGCTCCCTGCTGGACCCTCGAGTGCTCCGACGAACCTGCAACAAACCGAGCCGGGAGGGGTGTCCCGACGACGGCCCTCCGACGCTCAAGTCAGGCGAGGAATAACAAAGAGGTGGCGTCAGAGATTAAGACCCGCATACCTCCGATGAAGAAATGGAGGCCTTATATAGATCTCTCGAAGGAGCCTGGGCGCGCCAATCAAAGCAATCACCTGCTTTCGACCATGCTCAGGTATGGGTTTGTCAGAAGGGCATCCATAAGGCCATACCGCTACTGTATCAACCTCTCCATGATGTGACGGCGAGATCTATCAACCTCTCCATGATGTGACGGCGAGATCCTTCATCGTGCACTCTTGTGTACGGCGTAATCATCAGACATGCCTTTGCTGACATCCCATATCCTGAGTCGAACGAATAGGCCGCTCGGCTAATCTTTGTATCCTCGCCCTTATCCTGGCCGAGCGGACCACCCGCTCGGCCCTTCGGTCCCAGCCGGGCGGACACCCGCTCGGCCATTCAGTCTTCCCGCCTTGGCGTCGGAAACCCAAGCCCATGGCTGGGTTATCTTTGGCTCCGCTCGGACCTACTCAACTGCTCGGCGCGGCCATTAACCGCTTAGTCAGCCCTCCATCTGTCCTCAAGCTGGGACCCTTCAGGAAGTGGGTCCCCCATTCTTACCGCCGGATCACTTGCCTTCCCTTCAAGTCTAGTCGAAGGAGGCAGTGAGTCCGACTGACTGGACTATGTGTCCGAGCGGGCGGTCGTCGCCTTACCGTCGCTTATAATATCCCTTGAGCCGTTCGGCCCTTATGCCAAATTCAGCCGCTCGACTCTTCGTTTTGGTTGTCTTGTCGCTCAACGTGGATGTTTTCTTGTCTAAATCTTCTCGAAAATCACGCAAATCCTCTTCATTAAGCCGAAGCATGCGCGATATGGGCGCATTAATTGCGCCTGGTGACAGAGCGCCACGTGGCTCTTCTTGCGTGGCGGTGATGATCCGTACGATGGGACGCCGATTACTTTGAAATGGACAGTTAGATGATGACCTCGCCTCTCGTGACCTGCATCCGACGGACGAGGCCGACCAGCCTCGTTCGCATAAAGCCTTCGTCTTTGCCTTTACGCTGCAGTCTCTATTTCATTCCGCGTCTTCCGTCGAATGTGCCCGCGGCTGCCTCATTCCGGCTGTCCTAGTTCTTGCCTCTCGGTGGTTTTCGGCTTTCTGGTGATCTTCTCCGCTCATCTTCCCTCAGTAAGCTTCTCCCTTCCTTTCGTTCGGCCTTTCCCTTTATCATAACATTGGACCCGGACGGACTCGACGTCGATTTCAACCGGAATGACCGCTTCGCCGCCGTACACCAGATGAAAAGGTGTGACGCCCGTTCCTTCCTTAGGAGTCGTTCGGATGGCCCATAAAATGCTCGGCACTTCATCCGGCCAACTTCCTCCCAAGTGGTCGAGCCGAGCGCGTAGAATAAGGAGAATTTCCCGATTGGCCACCTCGGCTTGACCGTTGCTTTGGGGGTAAGCCACGGACGTGAAGTGTTGCTCGATGCCGTAGCTTTTGCACCAATCTTCTAGCACCTTCCCTGTGAATTGCCGCCCATTGTCGGAAACCAATCGGCGAGGGATACCGAACCTACAGATGATGTGTTGCCAGATGAATTTTTTGACCATCTGTTCGGTGATCTTGGCTAGTGGCTCGGCCTCCACCCACTTGGAAAAATAATCGACCGCCACCAGCAAAAATTTCCTTTGCCCGGTCGCCATCGGAAATGGACCCACAATATCCATTCCCCATTGATCGAATGGACATGAGACGGTTGATGACTTCATCTCCTCTGCCGGTCGATGGGAGAAGTTGTGATACTTCTGGCACGAAAGGCACGTAGCTACTGTCCGAGCGGCGTCTATTTGTAAGGTCGGCCAAAAGTATCCAGCTAGCAGGATCTTCTTAGCTAGTGATCGTCCGCCCGGATGTCCTCCGCACGATCCTTGATGTACCTCTTGGAGGATGTAAGCCGAGTCCTCCGAGCTCATGCATTTCAACAGCGGGCGAGAGAAAGCCTTCTTGTAGAGCTGATCGCCAATGAGTGTGAACCGACCGGCCCTCCTTCTGAGCAGCTGGGCTTCATCCCGATCGGCCGGTGTGGCTCCCGAGCGGAGGAACTCTATGATGGGTGTCCTCCAGTCGCTTGGAAACGTGAGGCCTTGCATCCGGTCGACGTGCGCCACCAGCAGTACTTTTTCAATTGGTTGCTGAATGGCGACAGGCGTTATTGAGCTTGCGAGTTTGGCTAACTCATCGGCTGCCTGGTTCTCCGTTCGGGGAATCTTCTGAATAAGCACCTCTCGGAAAGTAGCTTTGAGTTTTTCAAAGGCCTCAGCGTAGAGTTTAAGCCGAACGCTGTTGATTTCAAAGGTGCCAGAAAGTTGCTGAGCGGCCAACTGTGAATCCGAATAAAGTGTCACCCGACCGGCTCCCACATGCCGTGATGCCTGTAATCCGGCTATGAGGGCCTCATACTCTGCTTCATTGTTGGTAGCTTTGTAATCTAGCCGGACGGATAGGTGCATCTTTTCTTCTTGAGGTGAGAGCAGCAATATTCCAATCCCACTTCCGAGCCGAGTGGAAGACCCATCCACATATATTCTCCACGTAGCTTCCGGCTCTGGCCTTTGCACTTCGGTCACAAAATCAGCCAAGGATTGCGCTTTGATCGCCGAGCGGGGCTGGTATTGGATGTCAAATTTACTTAATTCTGTCGTCCACTTGATGAGCCGTCCGGACGCTTCTGGATTCAACAATACTCTTCCTAGTGGACTGTTCGTCCGGATAATGATGGTGTGAGCCAAGAAATACGGTCGAAGGCGCCGAGCGGCTAGAACCAAAGCAAAGGCCAACTTCTCGAGCCCGGTGTAACGAGATTCAGCATCTTTTAAAATGTGGCTCAGAAAATACACCGGCTGCTCCTCGCCGCTGGACCTTACAAGTGCTGAGCCTACAGCATGCTCAGTTGAAGATAGATAAATATAAAGTGACTCACCCCCGAGCGGCTTGGCTAGTACAGGCAGGGAATTAAGATATGTCTTCAATTCTTCGAATGCTCGGTCGCATTCCTCGTCCCAGTGAAATTTAGTGGCCTTGCGCAAAATTTTGAAGAAAGGGAGGCTTCGGTCGGCCGTTTTGGAGATGAATCTAGACAATGCGGTTATCCGACCGGTCAACCGCTGCACTTCCCTCGTATTTCTTGGAGGCGGCATGTCTTGTAGAGCTTTCACCTTGCTGGGATTTGCTTCGATTCCCCGCTCGGTCACTATGTACCCCAAGAAACGCCCTCCTTTTGCTCCGAACAGGCACTTCTGGGGATTTAGCTTGACTCCGTATTTGCGTAGCGTTCGGAAGGTTTCTTCCATGTCCTTGAAGAGATCGGCCGCTCGAACAGATTTGATAAGAATGTCGTCCACATAGACTTCCAGATTCTGCCCGATCTGCTCCCTGAACACTTTGTTCATCAAGCGCTGATAGGTGGCCCCGGCGTTCTTCAATCCGAACGGCATCCCATTATAGCAATATGTGCCGTCGGCCGTTACGAAGCTTACTTTTTCTTGATCTTCCCGGGCGAGCGGCACTTGATGATATCCTTGGTAGGCGTCGAGCATACAAATTAATTCGCAGCCGGCCGTAGAGTCCACCAGCTGATCTATCCGGGGCAGGGGATAAAAATCTTTGGGGCATGCTTTGTTTAAGTCCCGAAAGTCGATGCAGACTCTCCACTTGCCGCCCGGCTTGGAGACTAATACTACGTTAGACAGCCAGCTCGGGAACTGCACCTCGCGTATATGGCCGGCCTCCAGAAGCTTCTCAACTTCTGCCCAGATGATGGAGTTCTGCTCGGCACTGAAATATCTTTTTCTCTGCTTTATCGGACGAGCGTCCGGTCGGACATGCAACTCATGCTGCGCTATGCTCGGCGAAATTCCGGGCAACTCATGTGTCGACCAGACGAATACATCATGGTTTCGTCGGAGGCATTGGATCAGCTCCTCCTTCTGCTTCTCCTCCAGATCAGAGGCAATAAAAGTTGTAGCCTCCGGTCGGGTCGGGTTAATGTGCACTTCCTCTTTTTCTTCATAAATTAGAGAGGGTGGCTTTTCAGTGATGGCATTTACCTCGATTCGAGGCGCCTTCCGAGCGGAGTTGGATTCTGCTCGGATCATCTCGATGTAGCATCGCCGAGCCGCTAACTGATCTCCCCGTACTTCTCCCACCTTGTCTTCGACGGGGAACTTCATCTTCTGGTGGAAGGTTGAGACGACCGCTCGGAATTCGCTGAGCGTCGGTCGTCCCAAAATGACGTTGTAGGACGAGGGAGAATCAACCACCACGAAGTTTATTGTTCTTGTCCTCCTGAGCGGCTCTTCTCCTAGCGAGGTAGCCAGCCGAATTTGCCCAACCAGCTGGACTTCGTTGCCCGTAAACCCGTAAAGCGGGGTCGTCATGGGCAGCAGCTCGGCTCGATCAATTTGCAGTTGATCGAACGCCTTCTTGAATATGATGTTGACCGAGCTCCCTGTGTCAACAAATATGTGGTGAATAGTGTAATTTACTATTACCGCTTTAATGAGCAGAGTGTCGTCGTGGGGCACTTCAACTCCTTCTAAGTCCCCGGGTCCGAAAATGACTTCCGGTCCACTTGCCCGCTCTAGGCTACAACCGACTGCGTGGATCTGGAGCTGCCGGACGCCCGCCTTTCGGGCTCGGTTGGAGTCTCCTCCGGTCGGCCCACCAACAATAACGTTGATCTCGCCCCGGGAAGTATTGCTCCTATTTTCCTCTTCCCGAGTGGACGGTCGGGACCGTTCTCTGGATGCTCGGCGATTCTCCTGTCTTGGAGATCGGTGCCGATCGGGCGTCTGTTGATGTCGCCTCTCGGTGCGGGTCCGGTCGATTTCATGGGTCCTTTGTCTCCGGTCGATGGAAGGAGACCGTCGTTCGGCTTTCCTGGGAACGGGATTAGCCACGAAGGGAAGACTTCGACAATCCCTTGTGTTGTGCGTATCCGTCCGGTGGAAGGAGCAGAACATAGGGGTCCATCTCTTCTTTGGCTTGATCCGAGCGGCAGCTACTTCTTGCACTTGGGACCTCACGCGAGGGGAGCGGATTGCTTCGGCCCTTGGTCCTCTGGGCGGTTGATGAGCGGCCTGCTGTCTCCGTTCGGGATGAATAGGCGCCCTCTCGGTTGGAGTTTCCTTTTTCCGGGCGGCTTGCGCTTCTTCCACGTTTATGTATTCGTTGGCCCGATGTAGCATGTGATCATAATCTCGGGGCGGCTTTCGGATGAGAGACCGGAAGAAGTCCCCATCCACTAGGCCTTGTGTGAAGGCATTCATCATGGTCTCCGATGTGGCCGTTGGAATATCCATTGCCACCTTGTTGAACCGCTGGATGTAAGTTCGAAGCGATTCTCTAGGCTCTTGCTTGATGGCGAACAAGCTGACACTTGTCTTCTGATAACGCCGACTGCTGGCGAAGTGGTGGAGGAAGGCCGTTCGGAAGTCCTTGAAGCTTGTGATGGATCCGTCCGGCAGCCTCCGAAACCACCGTTGAGCCGATCCCGAGAGAGTGGTAAGAAAAACTCGGCATTTTACTCCATCTGTGTATTGATGGAGTGTAGCCGTTTTATCAAACTTACCCAGATGATCATCCGGGTCTGTTGTTCCATTGTACTCGCCAATCGTCGGAGGCACGTATTGCTTGGGCAGAGGGTCTCGTAGAATAGCCTCCGAGAATTGGCGATTGATCCGCTCGGGAGATGAGTCCACTCGGGGGGCTTTCCCCTTTATGTCATCTCGCCTAGGCATCTCGTCTGAAGAAGATCCTCTATCTCTTCGAGCTGGTGCGGCTTCAGGGGTGCGAAATAAGGCTCGATGGAATGCGACGGTGGCTGGAGGTGCTTCCGCTCGGCCACCCGACGCAGATGTTGCTTGCTGCTCCGGTCGAGCTCCTACTAGCTCCACAAGTTTGGCCGACCTCACAAACAGACGCCGCTCGGAAAGTCGCCACGTGCCTTTCGTGCCAGACGTATCACAGCTTCTCCCACAGACGGCGCCAAATTGATCCTGTCCGAATCAGAAGTCAACGGACGCTGGGGACGTGGCGCTCCCTGCTGGACCCTCGAGTGCTCCGACGAACCTGCAACAAACCGAGCCGGGAGGGGTGTCCCGGCGACGGCCCTCCGACGCTCAAGTCAGGCGAGGAATAACAAAGAGGTGGCGTCAGAGATTAATACCCGCGTACCTCCGATGAAGAAATGGAGGCCTTATATAGACCTCTCGAAGGAGCCTGGGCGCGCCAATCAAAGCAATCACCTGCTTTCGACCATGCTCAGGTATGGGTTTGTCAGAAGGGCATCCATAAGGCCATACCGCTACTGTATCAACCTCTCCATGATGTGACGGCGAGATCTATCAACCTCTCCATGATGTGACGGCGAGATCCTTCATCGTGCACTCTTGTGTACGGCGTAATCATCAGACATGCCTTTGCTGACATCCCATATCCTGAGTCGAACGAATAGGTCGCTCGGCTAATCTTTGTATCCTCGCCATTATCCTCGCCGAGCGGACCACCCGCTCGGCCCTTCGGTCCCAGCCGGGCGGACACCCGCTCGGCCATTCAGTCTTCCCGCCTTGGCGTCGGAAACCCAAGCCCATGACTGGGTTATCTTTGGCTCCGCTCGGACCTACTCAACTGCTCGGCGCGGCCATTAACCGCTTAGTCAGCCCTCCATCTGTCCTCAAGCTGGGACCCTTCAGGAAGTGGGTCCCCCATTCTTACCGCCGGATCACCTACAAAATAAGAATCAAATATTAGCATCAAATAACATAAAAATACAATAATTTGTAATTACGTCCAAAATCTATCAATGCATAAAATGTGATGTAACCATGATTTAAACCTATGAAATCAACATCAAACCATGCATATATGAATCAAAATAATACAGTAAAATCATGGTTATCAAATCCCCCACACTTAGTCTTGAACGTCCCATGCAAGTAAAGAAAACTAAAAATCATCTCCACAAAAAATTCCCTAGCAATACTTAGAAGATAGTAAAAAGAATTTAACTAAGACCATCTAAAGATCACAAACAATCATGAATACAATCCAAATAATAATCAGTAGGTATGATAGTTTCAATCCAATTGAAAAATTAAGCAAGTTGCAATCTCACAAGGTATTTACCTATTCTATCTCTCACACTCAAAAATGCATATAAGTGGAGCTCACTCAATGCAACTCACAACATTTCACTACCATAAGCTTGCTTATTTTCTACTTCTCCACCACCATAGAACATAGCATACATGAATCAAAAGGATTTTATCAACAAGAATTGAAATGGAATAAAAAAGAACAATGAAAGTGGATGAAATAGGCAAAAGAAAAATATTTAATGGAAGAAAATGAGAAGATGAGAGTATTGGAGGAATATACTTGATGAGTTGACCAATTTGATGTAAAAAGAGATTAATACCATTTGTCATTACCAATTCAAAGCATCAAGCTAACCTCTCCTTCAATTTGATGGCTAACATAGAATCTTGATACTCTATCTCCACATTTAATACTCTTTGATTCACTGTTTTTTCCACTTAAATTCCATCACTTGGAGACTAAAATAATCTTAAATCACCTTAATGGAAAAAAAAACTGAACTTTAGTTTAGAATTCACAACTCCAGGTGACCTCAATTTGAATCATGGAAGTATTAGCATGAAGTAAGGAACATATCTTAACAGAATTCCACTTGAAATCCCATTGATCAGAAACTTGGACAAAGGAATAAGCTTTAAAGGAATCGTCTAGCCACTGTTTCTTCCTTTTCTGCTGCAGATTCTGTTCTCTATTTCTGTCTTCTGTGGTTTAGTAGCCTTAATGAACTGAAGGGTAGCTTCTACATTAACAGCACAAAATTCAAAACTGAAAACAGAACAGAGGAACACTAGTAAATTCCAACAGTAGCTGCACTTTAACAGTTTCAGCATTTCATCCCTCTTCATCTGTTCTTCCAAATTCAGAATTGAATGAATTTGGAATTTATTTCCAAAATGTCTACCATCAGACTCCTAAGCGTACCCTTCATTTATTCTTAGAAAATTCTCAAAATCCACAATCAAGGACTTCATCTCAGAATTAAAACCCACAGATTCTGAATTCTGTTTCTGAAATTCTGATTCTGAAATCCACAGCTCAAGCTTTGTTCTATAATTCCTCTAGATTATTTCATTTAGTATTCAATTAATGTAAACTTGAATTCCATTAGTCTCAGATCAGAAAAACAAATTGGTACAACTCCCAGCACTTTGAAACTGCATGTTTCACTATTTTTTTACAGATTTCAGCTTATCCCACAGAAATATTAGAATTTTTCACTTAAAATAATTTTAACTGCTTCCCAAACATTATACTCCCCCACACTTAAATTGTTGTCCATCTCAGACAATTAAATACATCAAAAGATCAACCCAAATGCAATCAAAATGATAACTGGCCAAGGCAACCAATAAATTTGCAGTTCTAGAAATCTGCTCCAATATGTTTTGCCTGCAGATTAAATTTTATTTTTTTATTCAATATGCAGCAAAGCTTTCCCACAATCCATTGAAAGGGCATAGAAATTCAGCACGAATATAAACTTCCCATAACAGCAAAGTCAGTTACCTACACATTCTGCAGAATTGATTTCCAGTTCCTAGTTCTCAGCTTCTATTTATGTTATGTATCAAATTCTCAGCCTAAAAATCTTGGAAACACTTAGATAATCTAGATTAGCATTAAACAAGACCATAACAATAGCTGGCATTCAATTTTTTTCAGTGATTAGCTTACTCAAAACCCCAATTAGCACATCAACTGCAGGTCTTCTGAAATTTCTGTACAGGTTCTGGACTCTAACAACTAATCATCATTTAACCTCCAAAAATTCCCAATCCTTTCCATCCAGCTTCTTAAGATCCTTATCAATTTATTCTCCAAAAATTTCCAGGTTTAAACAACTCTAGCTTCTCATAACCCCCATTCCAAAATGGCACATCATGGATCAGAGAATTGCAGCAAAAACTTGGCACTCTATTCTTTGTCTCTGTTCAATTTTTTTTTTAAACATATTTTTCTTTGCCATCTTGAAATTCATACTAACATGCTGAATTCTGCACTGCAGTTTTAGCTATCATCCCAAATCTGATTTACTCTTACCGAAATCCAGAATTGAAACTTCATAATGATGCCAACTTAAGCTATAAAGATTACAGCTTACAAAGAATGATCATTGGGTGCTAAAATGATCAAATACTAAATTCACAGTAGTACTGGCCATGAGACTAATAATTTGGTACCAAACAATATTTGCCTTTCAGTATTCCTGTGCCAAAATGTGATATTTCAGGAACTTCCAAACTCCAGCTTCCTCGTGTACCAACACAACTTGATTGTTGTGACAACACAACCTTTAAGTTGAAATCAATCTTACATTTCAGGAATTCAAACCCTATGTCAAAAGGAATTCAAAAATGATACTGATTTTTGATTCTGTTTATATTTTAAATTGCATCCCCAGAATTTGTTTAAGAATTCTGATTCTAATCGAGAAACTGCAGAATTTTTATAATACTCAGAACTCATCTCCTATCCTTCACTTGCTCTGGTTCTTCCATGTGTGATAAATGTATCATATGTCAATAAGGTAGCCATTCAGCTTCCAACAATTCAGTCCAACATTCCTTCTCAATTCCTATTAATACATTCTAACAAGATTGCTTCCTTGCAAATAGCTAACCCAACAATTTTGAAGCTGTTGAATTCCAAGCTCTGCTATCCATCTCTGCTCAGAATTCCCTTTAGACAAATGGTATAGTTGCTGTGAAGAATTCAGTATCTCCAACAGATTCCATTTCCAGTAATTTGAGATTTTCATAAAACAAAAATCAATACAATTAAAATTATAGAAGATCTGGAAATATATGAATTCCATTTGTTGCTTAAAAATATATGTTCTTCACTTGGCTCTCACTGATTTGAGTACTGCTAATAGGATTTTGGTACAAACTTGATACATAATTTACAAGTACTGATGTTGTTTAAATTCTGCAGAATTTTTTTTTAAACCCATGAAAAGTTCAGTTTCAAGAGAATATAATACTCTCAATATTGGTTCAGCCAGAGCTCCAAGTTATCACTGACAAGAATTAGCACATAGCTGATCAATAGGAACAAGCAAACAATTGGTATAATTTGAGTTCTGAAACTTTCAGAACTTTCAGAAATTTGAAAAGACCACAAAACCTCTAAGATTCTGATTTTTAACTCTCAATTTCTGAACATTACAGCTTCTATCAGATCTCCAGTAATGATGATTAGGATTCAAAAATTTGGACAAAGAAATCAGCTTCAATGGAGTTTAAGAAGTTTGTTTCAGGATATCAGATTTAAACTTTAAAAATTTCCTGCATTACAGATATTCAGAAATCAACTGAGTTTCAAAAGAAAAGCTTGACGTCAATTCAAAAATAAGAATAATTTGATATCTAAGTATGAAATTTCAAGAATTTTAATTTGTAGATCTTTACAAGTACACCAGATCATTCACAAATCAATTTCAGCATGCATTGCTGGATTCTGAAATCTGTGACTCAGTTCAGAATCAGGAATTCAAAGGTAAGGATGCCAATTAGCAATGAAATGGCAGGAGCTTCATTTCCAGTAATTTCCGTATCAGTCAATCCATTTCCTTATTTTCTACATTGATTTCTTTTTTTTTTTAACCATTCATAAATTCAAAAAGTTGTACAAAGTCAGCCACTTCATCCATATTGCACAGATGGAGAATCAAAAGAACTCAAGCCTGATAAAATAGAATGCCAGAATCAGATTACTACCCTGTAATAGTCTCAGAAAACAAATTTCAAAATTCTGAGAGAATCAGAATTCAAATTCCTCTTAATTGCATTTCTAGGTTTATAGTTGGCACTATTCCCTTGATTAGTAAAATTTGAAAGAGAAACAAAATTTTGTTTCATAGCAACAACACAGCTCCAAAATTAGCTATTCAAATCTATTCCTGCAACTTACAGAATTCACCTACTGCAATAACCACCTTCCCTTGACCAAAACTCTTCAATTCATAAATGATTTCAGAATTCTAATTCAGTCTCAAAATAATTCTCTGCATTTCAAAAATTTACAGTCCAACTTAAGAATTTCTAGAATTTGAAAATGGATTCTGAAATCTGCAGCATTAAGACTGAAATTTCAGAATTAGAATATCAATGTCTCCTTAGTTAAAACCACAGAAAATTCAGTTTGGAATAAGGCATCATTATTCTAACCCATTCTACTTCTTTATCAAACCTAATCAACTTCAGTATCATTATTGAGCATTTCAGATTCCAAATTCCAATAATGGTCTCTATAAATCAGTTTCCAATTCCAGATTCTGCACTCTTCAATTCTTGCAATTCCTGTATTCAAAGCTACTGATAACTTTCCTCTAAATTCAAGCTTCTTCATTTCAATTTTCCAATGATTTTTCTACAAATTTCTGCAATTCCTGCATTCAAGGTTACTAATAATCTTCAAATTCAAATTCCTTCACTCTAGCTTGAATTAAATTAATACAAATCTGAAGTTTAGCCTAACTGTTGAATTCAGAATTTTACATCAGTAACTTCAGTTTCAATTCCGGATTTCTGAATTCCTGCACATTAAACATTTCATTTCTTCACATTCATTCGTTTCCTTTTCTGCTTCTTAATTCTTGTCAATTCCTGTTTTGGCTCAGATTTCCTTAATAGCAATAGCAACTCAATCTTCAACAATTTCTTCACTGAAATTACAGATATTAACTTCTCAACTTTTGCAAATCAGACTTATTTGTTCAGATTTTGCACTTTTAAAGTAACCTCTTTCCTTAAACTACATCACAATTTAAAACCCAATTTGGCTTAACTTCTGTCCAGCAATTTGATTAAGTTAAAGTTTGCATTCATATTACACCAGTAATGAAACCTAAACAAGGTTAAATACGCCAACAGCAGCTTTGAAACTCAGCTTCCAGTGGCAATGATACATAATTCCAGTCTCCATGCTGCTATAGAATTCCACTGCTACACACTTCAAAAACTTCCATAATTCAGTTCTTTTTCTTCCAATTTCCAGATATGACTGAACATACTCTTGCAACTAATACTTGGCACAAAATTGTTTAATCTAATGCATTTTCAACAACACTTCTCAGATTTCAATTAAACTGCAATAAGAATTGAGAATTCTTCTCCAAAATTGTTAAGCATCCTTAACCCCAAGCAATGCAACCATCAACTTAAATTCACAAGTTCAAGAATTTCCAAACAATTAAATTCCTCCATGAATCTCAAGCATATGCAATTCTCCCCCACACTTAACCTTTATCCACATCTTGGTCGAGTTAACTCATCAAGCAATTAATCCATAACTCTCAACGAAATAGAGCAAGCAAAGATGATCAAAGGTTAAAATGCAAGAGAAAAATGTTTTAAGAAAATTATGGAGAAAGAAATGGGAAATTATGAGGAAACAAAAATGACAAATATCCTTCATTTCCATGCATTCATATGCTATTGTGACTTTGAAAAGAAGCAAAGCAAGTTCTAGAGTTCAATTACTATGAGTACATGTCACACAAAAGAAATTAATGAAGTATAGGCTTGAGGTGGTCCTCTCTAGGTAATTTTCATGCAATCAAACCTAATTAATCAAATTGGAATCCACTACCTCATTAACCAATATCATGTAAGAAAAGCATCCACTCATGTCTTATGACATAAAATTGATGATCAAATTAAAGAAACTTTTACCATCTTAAAAATATTACTTAGAAAAATTCCATGGAGACTTTTATTAAAAATGATATGCTATGTAAACTAAACTAAATGCAAAGTATGGAAACAAATGTGGAAATAAAATGCAAAATGTAAAATCAAAGTGCAAATGCAAAGTGTATAAAGAATTTATTAGACACAAAGCATGAATTAAAATGCAAAAGAAAGCTAAATTAGAATAAACTCCCCTTTCATTACCGGTGGTTGAAGAAGATTTAGAAGTAGAATCCACCCCGGAAGTGGAGTAACCAAAGTTTCACTCAAATTCTTTTTATTAATCATTTTTTCCTTTCATCATTCTTTCTGGAGGTCTAAGGCGGTTCAGTGTAAGTACCCACTCCGGAAGCTTAATTTCTACTACAACATCAATAAAAGAAAACACCTCCCACACACATGTGGGGTAAAAATAAAATAGGAGAATATTAGTGTGGGTAGAATATATATCAAGAAATGAATCACATCTAATAAAGTCAACAAATAACACCTCAATTAAATTTTCTGATGTATCACAAATAATAGTTACCTTATCGTGTTGAAAGATACCTAAAGGTTCTAGAATGGTGTTTATTACCTCCTCATCATCAACTAATGGCTCAAACTCCAATTCTGGTGAATGTTCAACTTCATGTAGTGATTCTTAGGTGCTTGGCTCTACAGCACAAGTCCCTACACTTACATCTTCATTTCTTGGTGATTCTTGAGGTAATGCTTCCTGTAAGTAATCCCCTACACTTAAATCATCTTCAAAATCAATACCTGCATCATTCACAACATCTAAAGCAATAGCATTAGTAGAATTAGAAATTTGAACAACTACATCATCATCACAAATAATTCTAGATAAATCTTATGAATAAATGGAAGTAGGGTCAGGCCTGACAGAATCTCTACTATCCATCTCTCCACTACAGTTTTGTGCTTGTAACTAATTAATGGATGACGCAATTTGATCTAACTGACTGTAACGATCCAATTTTCCTTATTTTAAGTTCTAAAAGTCCATAAAAATATTTGGAAATACTTTTAAAATATTCTAGAGATTTTTAGGAATTTTTAGAGTATTTTTATGTAATTTTTGGAGATCGTTTAGTAGGGTTACAAAAAGAAAGAAGTTTGATAAAAAAACGTTGAAGGGGAGACTCGAACCCGAGACCTTGACCCGAGCCGAATCGCAGCCGAACCCAGCCCAACCAACTGGACTACACGGTTTTATTAACCTAGTATGGAGAGAAATAGATTTAAGCATAGTTGGAATCGAATTAAAATTAGGTTATAAAAAGAGGTTAAGTTAAGAGAGGAAAACCTAAAAAACTTTCTCTCGAAATTTCTCCTCTCCTCTCTCGCGACGGCGCCGGCTCTCTCGGGCGAAACCGCAGCCAAGGCTAGGGTTTCCTCCTCTCGATGTCGGCGAGGCGTTTTCCGGCCGGTCTCCACGCGTGGGTGACCATTCCGGCAAGGGGAGCTCGGGAAACACAAGAAAAAGGGAGAAATCGGAGCTCCACCGAAACCCTAGAGCGTTTCCTTCGGATTATAAGTCCAAGAACCGGAAGTAAGTGCTTCTCACCTGCGGTAGGAGTAGCTTTCGGGGTTTTCGTTTGCGTTTTGCTGTTGTGTAATGAACAAGAGCAGCTTTTCATTCTAGCATACGGTTTTGATCTCAACCCTTGCTCTAACAATCCGGTTTAAGATTGGGTTTCAATTCCTTTGATGTTTTTAGTGCACGGACAGAATCTTGAGGTTTCCCTTGTTTTATCACAGCATGTTTTTGATGTGTTTACCTCACAAATTCAAGCATGTTTAAGTGGATATAAATTACCTCAAGTTACAGCATGATGAAAGATTGTTAGGTTCATGAATAAGTTAGTTTTTACAAGCTTGAAATGTGGAAAACTCTTACTGCCATGAGCTGCTTAAAAGTTGTTCCTTATGACCATGTATTCTCCTTTTAGTGGCTGAGGAATTCTGTTGGAATCGGTTTGAATATATATCCGGTTACATTTCAGTGATATAGTAGTTCTTTCTTTAATTATTGTGGAGTTTTGTTTGAATATGTACTGGATAATATTTTATATCAGTGCCATGTAGTTAAATATCTCTTGTTTGCTGAATAAATGAGAGAAGTACAAGCAAAGCAATACTAAGATGCAATCTGATCCTAAGTTTCAGAAATTAGAATCAAGGCACACTAAGTGCTTAAATAGATGCCAAGGCATTTATTTAGAAGAAGTGATTAAAGAAGTATATAAAGAAAAGTATTTTACTTTTAAAGGGCATGTACCGGACACAAGGTCCAAGGGATGGGCTCCAAGTTGCCCCTAGACATAAGGTCTAGAAGTGTCTTAATGGTCTTGGGATTAGCTACCTCAATTCTTATTAAGAAAGGCGATCAAAGTGGTACAATGCCGGGCCCAAGTAAAGTTGAATATTATTTTAAAGATTAAAAGTATTAATTTGGAAACAAATAGAACAAGTTCCTTTATCCAAGTTGCAAATTCTAGCAAGTTAAATGGTTGTTTCCTTTAGAGATGCATGATGTAGTTCTATATTGCTATTTTCATGTTGAGCATGCACTCTCTGCCTTCTTTAATGTTTATGCATTCCTTATCGGATTTTGTGAGTAGAAAGCACTTACTAAGCTTTTAGCTTATAGATGCTACTTTTCCTCCTACTGCAGATATGGATAAAAAAAAAGGAAAGGCTAAAATGGCATAGAAGAAGGCGACAAGGAGATGTTGATGGTGTGTGTGATGGCTGTTATGGGAGCTTGGGACCTTGCTAATAAATTGCTGCAAGTTAATTTAATTAGTTTTCTTCTTAAATAACTAGGAGAATTTAGAGAGATACAGATTCTTTTGCTCTTTCTGTTTTGCTGTTTTGAAGTTGTTCAGATGCTTTTGTTCTGTTGAATTTCTGGAACCATTCGGATGGTTAAATGCATGGTTATATGCTTGCTTAAATGCTCAGAAGTTTTATGCATGCTGGATTGTTATATGCTCAATATTTTCAGTGGTATTCTTATGCTCAGTAATATTGTTACAGTTGGTTGTTATAAGCTCAGTACTTTTATGTGCATGTTGGTATTCTATATGAGTTTTGCTTTAATGGAAAAAACTGCCACATGATAAATTTCTGCTGTAGTATACATAAATGGCTAGCAACTTTTCTATGCTCGGAATCCTGTTGTACTGCTGGGATTTTGAATTGCTGTAAGTAGTATACATGAATAGCTAGTAAGTTTCTATGTTCGGTATTCCTTTGTTTACTGCTGGAAATTCAATCTGCTGTGAAGCAGCGTGCTCAACATCCTCTAATTGCTGCTGAAATTCTGGTCTGCCGTGAGTCCCTAATTGTTGTAGTTTGCAAATTTTGTTAGAAGGGTGAAGTGATATGCTAGTATTCTGTATTTTTATATGAGTCATTGTTTTATGAAAAACAGCGAGGAATTATGTTTTGACCATTAGAAGGCAGTAACAGATTTGATGCATTTCAGTTGCAGTAAATTGCATGTCTATATAGCTAAACCGTAGCATGCCTTCATCATTATATAATTATGCTTTAAACCATTGCAAATAAGCTAATTCATTGTTTGAATTGGTTCGGTTTGGAAGTACTGTGGCTGATTTCCTTTGATATAACTAAAAGTTTAATTAGATTCTTTATTCAAGATATTAGAAAAAAAAATTAGAGATTTGTTCTTAGTGTTTGATTGCATGCTCAATTCAAATTCTAGTATGCTGCAGTAGCTATAAGTTTCATGCTGTAGGTAGCCGAATTTATTGTAGTTGCTAAGAAATTGCAGTGAGATGTTTTTAATTGGTGGCAGAATAATTACTACTTTCTTGTATGTATGCTAGCTGTTGACAAGTAGAGGCATTAATCTTCTATAATTTTCTTGATAGTAATTGCCATGTATGTTTGCTATAAAGTGTAGTAAGAACTAAAATAAATGATGGAGTTTTATGCTCAGATTATTTCTCCGTAGATCTTTAATATTTCTGATATTAGAGTAAGTAACATCAGTTAAGTAGAGTTTAAGTAAGTAACGGTCACCCTCAGAGTAGTAGTAGGAAGGGTGGTCGTTACAGTTGGTATCAGAGCCAAGTTCCATTTTCCAGCAACACACACACATCAGCATCATCCTTGCCGCTTTCAAGTAAGAAAGTATTTAAGTTCTTTCTTTATTGCTTTCCTTTATTTACATTATTATTTGCAGTATGGATTGATAGTTATAAGTGAATGAGTAAGATAAGAGTTTTATTCTTTTAGCTATTTCCTTTCTTAATATATAAATTTGTATGTTTAGAAAGGGTAGAGAAATCATCAAATTTTCTTATTTGTTTAACTAGATGTCGAGAAGAGGACGTCCCTGCACGTCTGATCGAGGACCAAGTTCAGAGGAAGAGGCCAGCTCAATCGAGCCCAATCTTTCAAGTTGTTGCCCAATTCGAAACAAGTAGTGAAAGCAGCAAGTAATTGCCAATGATGGCAAATCAACAACCATCCTCCTACTCCTCAAACAAGAATCGTGGAGACTCCGGTAATCGAGGTCCCACCACCTACCAGTCGTCCACAAGACCCCGCAGACAAGAAGCTTACCTTATACAGTGGATAAAGCCAGAGAGCTTCTCAGGCACGACTGAGCCCTGGGATGCCCAGGCTTGGTTCAAGACACTGGAGAGCACCATGGAGCTTCTTGATTGGCCAGAAGTCGAGAAGGTCAAGTGTGCCTCCTTCTGCCTGACTGGAGACGCACGCATGTGGTGGGAGAGAGTCAAAAGCAAGAGGGCAGTCAATCAGATGAGATGGATTGATTTTGAGACAGAGTTCTACGACGAGTTCTTTCGCCAAAAGATCACCAACAAGCACTACGAGGAGTTTATGGAGTTCAGACAGGGGGATCTGACAGTGGAGGAAGCAGTTAAAAGATTCAACAGGCTAGCTCGTCTCTGCCCAGAACTAGTAAGTACAGAGAAGGAACGAGTCAGACTAATGCTCAGAATGCTGAAGCCTGTGATATCACTTAATGTGAGCAGTGGGACTCATCAGCCCTTGATTGGAGAAGAGTTGGTCAGTAGAGCCTTAGTAGCTGAGCACTACCTGAGCAGCATGAAGGCACAAAGAGAGCAACATAAGCCAATCAAGATGGAGACCAAGACTGGGGGAAATCAGAAACCCCAGTCAAATAATCAGAACTGGAAAGGCAAGGGCACTAAAAGAAAGCAGTGGGATACAGGAAGTAACCAGAAGGGAGGACCAGAAACCAAACAGACTAAGCTCCTTCCCTGCCCTAAATGTGGGAGAACACATCTAGGAGCCTGCCTCTTGGATAAGACTGGATGTTATTCTTGTGGTCAAGAAGGACACATGGCCAAACAGTGTCCTAACAAGTTCAAAGCACCCCAGCCACAGCCAATACAATATGGAGCCAAGCCTCAACTACATTATATGCCTGCAACTCTGGAAGGACCTCAGATCAGTCAAGGAAGGTTGGAAGCTCCACCAGTTCCAGCCTTTGACAATGCCAGAGTATACTCCCTTACCAAAGAGGAAGCTGCTAGTGCCTCCACGGTCATAACAGGTCAAGTAGTTATTTTTCAGCATATAGCTACTGCACTATTTGATACTGGGGCGACCCATTCTTTTGTATCCATACCTTTTGCCAAAGAATTACAGGTACCTACAGAAAGCATGAATTCCAAGTTCCTGACAACCCTACCTTCTGGGGAAGTCATGGAATCTAGTCAGTGGCTTCGGTCTGTACCAGTCAGAATTTCAGACCGAGAGCTATGTGTTAATCTGGTAGTCCTCGCTATGCAGGATTTCGATATCATTTTGGGTATGGATTTCCTCAGCAAGTACAGTGCTTCAGTGGACTGTCGCAGAAGAAAAGTGATCTTTAGTCCAGAAGGTGAACCATCCTTTGAATTTACAAGAGTACCAAAGAGGAAGACCCAGAAATTCCTCTCTTCTCTCACAGCTCACCAGATGTTAGCTAAAGGGTGTGCTGGTTTTCTTACATTCATTGTGAGTACAGAGGAAGAAGAAAGACCTAAGCAGGAGGAAGTTCGGGTAGTCTGTGAGTATCCAGAGGTGTTCCCAGAAGAGCTACCTGGACTACCTCCCAATAGAGAGGTGGAGTTTGAGATTGAACTGGTTCCTGGTACTGGTCCAATTTCAAAAGCTCCATACCGCATGTCCCCAGCAGAGTTGAAAGAGCTACAAGAACAACTTCAGGAGCTGCTTGACAAGGGTTTCATTCGCCCTAGTCACTCACCATAGGGAGCTCCTGTGTTGTTTGTCAAGAAGAAGGATGGATCTATGCGGATGTGCATAGATTATAGAGCTCTGAATCAAGTGACCATCAAGAACAGGTATCCACTGCCCAGGATCGATGATTTATTTGATCAATTGAAAGGGGCAACAGTGTTCTCCAAGATAGATCTGCGCTCTGGGTACCATCAGTTAAAAGTGAAGGAGAGTGATATACCCAGAACTGCTTTCAGGACCAGATATGGACACTATGAATTCGTGGTCATACCTTTTGGTGTGACTAATGCACCTGCAGTCTTTATGGACTTGATGAATAGAGTGTTCAGTGAATACCTTGACAAGTTTGTCATTGTGTTCATCGACGACATTCTAATCTATTCCAGAACCCCAGAGGAGCATGACACGCACTTGAGAATAGTCCTGCAGACCCTTCAGCGAAAGCAGCTCTATGCTAAATTCTCAAAGTGCGAGTTCTGGTTGGAGCAGGTGGCATTTCTAGGTCACATTGTTTCAAAAGAAGGCATTCAGGTAGATCTAGCCAAGGTAGAAGCGGTCAGCAACTGGAAGAGACCCAAGAATGCTAGGGAGATCAGAAGCTTCCTTGGTTTAGCTGGGTACTACAGGAAATTTGTGGAGGACTTTTCCAGGATAGCCTCTCCCCTTACAGCCCTCACCAGGAAGGACAAGAAGTTTGAATGGTCAGATAAATGTGAGCAGAGTTTTCAAGAACTCAAGAGGAGACTGACCAGTGCTCCTATACTGACTGTTCCAGAGGGTGACAAGAGTTTTGACATCTACAGTGATGCTTCCAAGATGGGCTTAGGAGCTGTACTCATGCAGGAAGGAAAAGTTATAGCTTATGCTTCAAGACAACTCAAAGACTATGAGAAGAACTACCCCACTCATGATCTAGAGCTGGCAGTTGTAGTCTTTGCACTGAAACTCTGGCGACACTACTTGTATGAAGTCCAGTGCAGAATCTTCACAAAACATCAGAGTCTTAAGTACTTCTTCACTCAGAAGGACTTAAACATGAGACAGCGCAGGTGGTTAGAGTTGGTCAAAGATTATGACTGTGAAATCCTCTACCACCCAGGTAAAGCTAATAAAGTGGCAGATGCACTAAGCAGAAAGTCCAGTGCATCCTTGATGTCCTTATCATCATTAGCCCTGCCACTACAGAAGGAGTTGTCAGATTTCGGACTTGAAATTATTTATGGGCAACTTTCTGCATTGACCCTAGAGTCAACCCTGCTTGAGGATATACAGAAAAAGCAAAGTGAAGATCCAGATATCCAAAAGATCAAGCAAGGAATACAAGAAGAAGGAAATTCAGAATTTCGAGTATCAGACAGTGGAATTCTTTATCAGGGAAATCGCCTTTGTGTTCCCAATGATGAAGAGCTGAGAAAGAGAATTTTAGAAGAGGCCCATAGTACGCCATACTCTATGCATCCTGGTTCTACCAAGATGTACCAAGACGTGAAACAGAAATTCTGGTGGTCTGGACTCAAAAGAGATGTGGCTAAATATGTCAGTACCTGCCTGACATGTCAGAGAGTCAAAGCAGAACACCAGAGACCAGGAGGAGTTCTACAACCTCTTCCTATACCAGAGTGGAAGTGGGAAGACATATCCATGGATTTCATAACAGGTCTCCCAAGAACCACAAATGGATACGATGCGATATGGGTGATAGTGGACAGATTGACCAAGTCTGCTCATTTCCTAGCCATCAAGGTGTCACACTCTATAGAGCAGTTAGCACAGCTATACGTTAAAGAGGTGATCAGACTTCACGGAGTTCCCAAATCTATTATTTCTGATAGAGATGGGCGCTTCACCTCTCACTTTTGGGAGTGTGTACAGACCGCACTAGGCACCAAGCTCAAATTCAGCACAGCCTTCCATCCTCAGACTGATGGACAGACAGAGCGAGTAAATCAGATCCTAGAAGATATGCTCAGGGCTTGTACACTAGATTTTAAAGGCAGTTGGTGCAAGTATCTGTGCTTAGCTGAGTTTGCCTACAACAACAGCTACCAAGCCACCATCAGGATGGCACCATATGAGGTGTTGTATGGCAGAAAGTGCAGATCACCTATATGCTGGCAAGAAACAGGTGAAAGAAAGGAAATGGAAGTAGAGCTGGGCATTCAGACAGAGCTGATAGAAGAAACCACTCAAGCTATTCAGAAAATCAGACAGAGGATTGAGACTGCCCAGAGTAGACAGAAAAGCTATGCTGACACACGGCGTAGGCCACTGGAATTTCAAGTAGGAGATTCAGTTTTTCTCAAAGTTGCTCCTATGAAGGGGGTGATGAGATTTGGCAAGAAGGGCAAATTGAGTCCTCGCTATGTAGGACCTTACCTGATTACAGACAGGATTGGGAAGGTAGCTTACAAACTGGAGTTACCACAAGACATGTCAGCAATTCACAATGTGTTTCATGTCTCCATGTTAAAGAAGTGTCTCCAGGACCCTAGCCAAGTGATTGAGCCTCAGTCAGTGCAGATCCAAGAGGATCTTAGTTTTGAGAGTAGACCTACACAGATAGTGGACAGAGCAGTCAAGAGACTAAGAAGCAAAGAAGTACCACTTGTGAAGGTCGTCTGGCAGAACCAGAAGCATGAGGAAGTCACTTGGGAGCGGGAGGACAGTATGAGACAGAAGTATCCAGAGCTATTCTAATTTCGAGGATGAACTTTTTATAAGGTATGGGGAATTGTAACGACCCAATTTTCCTTATTTTAAGTTCTAAAAGTCCATAAAAATATTTGGAAATACTTTTAAAATATTCTAGAGATTTTTAGGAATTTTTAGAGTATTTTTATGTAATTTTTGGAGATCGTTTAGTAGGGTTACAAAAAGAAAGAAGTTTGATAAAAAAACGTTGAAGGGGAGACTCGAACCCGAGACCTTGACCCGAGACGAATCGCAGCCGAACCCAGCCCAACCAACTGGACTACACGGTTTTATTAACCTAGTATGGAGAGAAATAGATTTAAGCATAGTTGGAATCGAATTAAAATTAGGTTATAAAAAGAGGTTAAGTTAAGAGAGGAAAACCTAAAAAACTTTCTCTCGAAATTTCTCCTCTCCTCTCTCGCGACGGCGCCGGCTCTCTCGGGCGAAACCGCAGCCAAGGCTAGGGTTTCCTCCTCTCGACGTCGGCGAGGCGTTTTCCGGCCTGTCTCCACGCGTGGGTGACCATTCCGGCAAGGGGAGCTCGGGAAACACAAGAAAAAGGGAGAAATCGGAGCTCCACCGAAACCCTAGAGCGTTTCCTTCGGATTGTAAGTCCAAGAACCGGAAGTAAGTGCTTCTCACCTGCGGTAGGAGTAGCTTTCGGGGTTTTCGTTTGCGTTTTGCTGTTGTGTAATGAACAAGAGCAGCTTTTCATTCTAGCATACGATTTTGATCTCAACCCTTGCTCTAACAATCCGGTTTAAGATTGGGTTTCAATTCCTTTGATGTTTTTAGTGCACGGACAGAATCTTGAGGTTTCCCTTGTTTTATCACAGCATGTTTTTGATGTGTTTACCTCACAAATTCAAGCATGTTTAAGTGGATATAAATTACCTCAAGTTACAGCATGATGAAAGATTGTTAGGTTCATGAATAAGTTAGTTTTTACAAGCTTGAAATGTGGAAAACTCTTACTGCCATGAGCTGCTTAAAAGTTGTTCCTTATGACCATGTATTCTCCTTTTAGTGGCTGAGGAATTCTGTTGGAATCGGTTTGAATATATATCCGGTTACATTTCAGTGATATAGTAGTTCTTTCTTTAATTATTGTGGAGTTTTGTTTGAATATGTACTGGATAATATTTTATATCAGTGCCATGTAGTTAAATATCTCTTGTTTGCTGAATAAATGAGAGAAGTACAAGCAAAGCAATACTAAGATGCAATCTGATCCTAAGTTTCAGAAATTAGAATCAAGGCACACTAAGTGCTTAAATAGATGCCAAGGCATTTATTTAGAAGAAGTGATTAAAGAAGTATATAAAGAAAAGTATTTTACTTTTAAAGGGCATGTACCGGACACAAGGTCCAAGGGATGGGCTCCAAGTTGCCCCTAGACATAAGGTCTAGAAGTGTCTTAATGGTCTTGGGATTAGCTACCTCAATTCTCATTAAGAAAGGCGCGCAAAGTGGTACAATGCCGGGCCCAAGTAAAGTTGAATATTATTTTAAAGATTAAAAGTATTAATTTGGAAACAAATAGAACAAGTTCCTTTATCCAAGTTGCAAATTCTAGCAAGTTAAATGGTTGTTTCCTTTAGAGATGCATGATGTAGTTCTATATTGCTATTTTCATGTTGAGCATGTACTCTCTGCTTTCTTTAATGTTTATGCATTCCTTATCGGATTTTGTGAGTAGAAAGCACTTACTAAGCTTTTAGCTTATAGATGCTACTTTTCCTCCTACTGCAGATATGGATAAAAATAAAGGAAAGGCTAAAATGGCATAGAAGAAGGCGACAAGGAGATGTTGATGGTGTGTGTGATGGCTGTTATGGGAGCTTGGGACCTTGCTAATAAATTTCTGCAAGTTAATTTAATTAGTTTTCTTCTTAAATAACTAGGAGAATTTAGAGAGATACAGATTCTTTTGCTCTTTCTGTTTTGCTGTTTTGAAGTTGTTCAGATGCTTTTGTTCTGTTGAATTTCTGGAACCATTCGGATGGTTAAATGCATGGTTATATGCTTGCTTAAATGCTCAGAAGTTTTATGCATGCTGGATTGTTATATGCTCAATATTTTCAGTGGTATTCTTATGCTCAGTAATATTGTTACAGTTGGTTGTTATAAGCTCAGTACTTTTATGTGCTTGTTGGTATTCTATATGAGTTTTGCTTTAATGGAAAAACTGCCACATGATAAATTTCTGCTGTAGTATACATAAATGGCTAGCAACTTTTCTATGCTCGGAATCCTGTTGTACTGCTGGGATTTTGAATTGCTGTAAGTAGTATACATGAATAGCTAGTAAGTTTCTATGTTCGGTATTCATTTGTTTACTGCTGGAAATTCAATCTGCTGTGATGCAGCATGCTCAACATCCTCTAATTGCTGCTGAAATTCTGGTCTGCCGTGAGTCCCTAATTGTTGTAGTTTGCAAATTTTGTTAGAAGGGTGAAGTGATATGCTAGTATTCTGTATTTTTATATGAGTCATTGTTTTATGAAAAACAGCGAGGAATTATGTTTTGACCATTAGAAGGCAGTAACAGATTTGATGCATTTCAGTTGCAGTAAATTGCATGTCTATATAGCTAAACCGTAGCATGCCTTCATCATTATATAATTATGCTTTAAACCATTGCAAATAAGCTAATTCATTGTTTGAATTGGTTCGGTTTGGAAGTACTGTGGCTGATTTCCTTTGATATAACTAAAAGTTTAATTAGATTCTTTATTCAAGATATTAGAAAAAAAAATTAGAGATTTGTTCTTAGTGTTTGATTGCATGCTCAATTCAAATTCTAGTATGCTGCAGTAGCTATAAGTTTCATGCTGTAGGTAGCCGAATTTATTGTAGTTGCTAAGAAATTGCAGTGAGATGTTTTTAATTGGTGGCAGAATAATTACTACTTTCTTGTATGTATGCTAGCTGTTGACAAGTAGAGGCATTAATCTTCTATAATTTTCTTGATAGCAATTGCCATGTATGTTTGCTATAAAGTGTAGTAAGAACTAAAATAAATGATGGAGTTTTATGCTCAGATTATTTCTCCGTAGATCTTTAATATTTCTGATATTAGAGTAAGTAACATCAGTTAAGTAGAGTTTAAGTAAGTAACGGTCACCCTCAGAGTAGTAGTAGGAAGGGTGGTCGTTACACTGACTCTAAATATTCTGTATCCTTATAAATTGTTGTTCTTGATGCTTACTCATTTGTTGCATAATTTCATTGAATTTCCAAACTGACTCTGTAAATTATTCTTGTACTTCCTCATACTGATATTCAGGCGCATAAATCCTGTCTGAGGCTGATAATAATAACTCTGACTCCAATCTCCAAAATGCTGATAATATGGATCCATGATAAAAAGAATTTCTGTTCTTACACTGAAAACTAGCAAATAAAATCAGAAGACTCAGGAACAAATAAAATCAAACACGTGGATATATAATCATGAAAGCAATCAAACAACAATCCTAAAATTTTTAAGTTTTCCAAAATAAAAACAATCCTAAAATTACCAAACACTGCATATCATTTTCCTCGGCAATGACGCCAAAATTTGATAACAAGTCTATCACACTCGTAAAACAAATTAACAATGAATATTCACTGAACCCCTTAACTACACAATAATGTTGTAATAACGAGCCCAAGATCGAACCTCGAGGAACCAACGGTAGGATGTAATCTAGGATTGTATTTATTCCTATTTTTGGGGGTTTTAATATAAAAATGGGGGTTTTAACTTGAATCTAAATCTAACAAAAGTAAAGCATAGCAATAAAAAATTAATCTAAAGCAATAGTGAAACCTAACTAGGTGCCAATGATCAAATCATAATGCATTGTCACCTTACGTTTTGATTAAATCATCAACACTCACTTAAACTAAGAATGAACAACAAGACATAAATGAATCTAATCTTAAGCATAGAAATAAGTAGCAAGACATCAAATAAATCTGACCTAAAGCACCAATTAAAACCCTAGCTTAAACTTAACATCCTAACAATTAACCAAGCACAAATTAAACACAAATTAAACTTCAACAAGGAAAGAAACATTAGATTACTTGCTAAAACAACTTAACAATCATCAAAAAATCTATGACAAGCTACAAACAGTAACAAAATGAACTAAAAAGGGTAAACCAATCCATTCTCACAATCAATTCATCAAACTTCACTCTCTTGCCGTCACACAAGAGTGCCAAAGTTGAGAACACCCAACTCCGGACCTCAATGAAGAACCTCAGCTGCGTCTCAGTTCGATGTATGCTCAACAATGCCGGCGGACCACCTCCGGCGAGCTAGAACAACCCTAAACCCAAGAATGGCCCGAAAATCTACAAATCTATGCTCTGGATCAGGGATAAAGTTGCGGATGATGGTATGCTGTCAGATGGAGCTCAGGAACACCGGAGGACCACCTCCAAATGTCGCTGATGGGAATCAGAGTCTTAGATGTGGAGGAACACCTCAAATCTGAGCTGAACAGAGAGATACCGAGAGCCAAATTCCACCGAAGGAAACCCCCTCTGATGGCTCCAGAAGATCGGGATGAGCTGCTATAGAGATTATCCACCGAGTTTGAAGCTTGAGAGGATGATCGGAGAAGGAAAGGGGTCGGAATCCGGAAGAAACTCACCGCGGGGCGAAGCTGAGCGTGAAGGGAATCGACGAAGAGAAAGAACTGTAGCTTCTCTGTTTTAAATCTGCTAAAGATCTGAACGGACGGTTGAAATCAATTTGGAGCTTGATCAACGGTGGAATTCACTTAAAATTTGATCCGAAGGTACTGATCTTGATCTAGGGTCTGGATCTACTCTCCCTTAGGTCGGATCGACCAGATATTCACTGGATGGTTCAGATCTGTCCAATCTTCGATGAATGGCCCATAATGCTCCATAGCTTGATCGTCTCATTTAAACTCTGATTCGAGCACAAATTCGGTCCAAATAGATCCAAATCCAAGATCCTTTGATGCCTACAAAATAAGAATCAAATATTAACATCAAATAACATAAAAATACAATAATTTGCAATTAGGTCCAAAATCTATCAATGCATAAAATGTGATGTAACCATGATTTAAACCTATGAAATTAACATCAAACCATGCATATATGAATCAAAATAATATAGTAAAATCATGATTATCAGCAGCCTCTGAGGCAGGCAAAGAAGCAGTATGACTCAGAAACTTCTTGATGGACTTAGATGTAATTCTTGGTTTACCCAAAATTATCACAATTTATTATGATAATAGTGGTGCAGTAGCAAACTCGAAGGAATCACGAGCCCATAAAACAAGTAGACACATTGAGCACAAGTACCACTTGATACGAGACATTGTAAAGCGAGGAGAAATTATTGTCGCCAAGATTGCATCAGCAGATAACTTGGAAGATCCTTTCACTAAGGCCCTTCCGGCGAGAACTTTTGATGGGCATGTTGAGGGGATGGGAATCAGATGTATGGTAGCATATATGGCAGCATAGTCTTTTAGTATAAGTGGGAGATTGTTAGGATGTATAATAAAAGCTTAGCTTTTTGTATAATCATTTATTTTAAAATAAGAATCACATTGGTCAAATGTAACACCCAAAAATTCTCAAACTTATTTTAGAAATATTCTATAATTATTATGGAATTTTAGAGTATTTTTATGGAATTTTTAGAGTAGCTGAAGTAGCAAAAATAAATAGGATCGTAAAATAGCCTACGCGGGGATTGAACCCGAGATCTATTGGGTCCTATGACTTATGGTGAACCATGGTAACCAAGTGAACCCAACAGGGCTGTGCTGAAAGGAAAGGAAATCAATTTTATTTAAGTTGGAGTTGGGGCGAATTAGATCACTTAATATAAGTAAGAAATAATTAAGTGAAGGGTTATTTGGATCGTGATTTTTCCTCTCCTCAAAACCTCATCGCCGCCCACCTCTCTTTTCTTCCTCTCTCGGCGCCAACCACAAGGAAGTCTAGGGTTCCTCCCAAGGGCACCTTCCGGTGACGACTTCGACACGAGGACGCTCCCCTCCGCGAGAGGAACGCGTGGACGCGAGAAGATCGTCGAAAGGATCGTCTCCTCCGGAGATCTAGCGATTAGAATCGTAAGAGAATCCGAACAGGAGGTAAGAAACCCCTCACCTGCGGTATAAGTAGCTATTCGTGTGATTTTTATGCATTAGTTTAGTCGTATGCAAATTCCAACACATAAGGTGTGCACTAGCGTACACCAGGTGCTCGATAGAATGTTTAGTGTAGTCAAATGCAAATTAGGCATTTTATTAGCTTGGATAAATGCACTAGAAGCATTTACATAGTCTATTTAGTCTTGCTCCAACTTTTACAGGACTAGACGTCCAATGGGTGGGCTCCCACAGTCGCCTCTAGGTTCAGATAACCTAGTTCTGGGTTTAGACAACCTGGTAGAAGCAAGACAATAGCTATTAGCTTATGTTCAGTATTTTACTTTCTCAGTGACACTGTACTAGATTAGATATCCATTGGGTTTGGCTCCCACAGTCGTCCCTAGGTTTAGCTAACCTAGTAACCCTACTAAATTCGGGACTTGCAAACCCGGGTCTAGTTAGGGATGCGCGCACAGCAAAGTACAATTGCCGGGCCCAAACAGCAGCATGATTATGTATTCTCACCTATTATATGTATATAGTTTTTAAACTCTCACAGAACGACTAGGTGAAATCAGTACAGTTTTAGCATTTGCTAGAATTAGCTCAGTTCAGCTCTCTCTTATGATTATGTATGATAGCTCTATGTTCAGTTTTATTACACCTATTTTAGATGATAGTATGCCATGACTAGCTTTTGATTGCTATGTATTGTATGATAGCATGCCATGTTTAGTTCAATCAGTACGTGTTTTAAATAGCATGTTTTCAAAGCATGATTTGCATCGATTGCATGTTTTAGTGAGGTAGATGGTTTCTTACTAAGAGAAAGCTTACAGATACTTTCTTTTCCTTATACTGCAGATAAAGGTAAAGGAAAGATGGACTAGCAGAGGCTGGAGGGCAATGCTATGAAGATGTGTGTGGATGGAACTTGGAATAGAGATCTTATAGAATTTCAGCAAGCTTGTTTAAGCACTAGAACTTTTCAGCATTTGGTTATTTTGCATCTTAGCATGTTAAATGTTATGAATTAGTTAATCAAGCATCCTATAATGTTTAGAATACTATTTTTGTGATGTTAGAATGGTTGGCATTTAGTTTAGAAATGTTATAGGTGATTTTGGCACAAACAAGTGCTGAAATCAGACCCTTGGTTGAAATCAGAAACTCGAATCGATCAGCTGATCGACTCGAGGGTTCCCAATCGATCAGTTGATCGATTGGGCAAGTTATTCCGCGAACAGTAGGCTTCTGGATCGATCAGCCGATCGATCCAGAGATTTCTGTAGCGAACAGAAGGCTCTGGGATCGATCACTGGATCGATTGGCCAGACTGGATCGATCAGCCGATCGATCCAGAATATCGCCCCGAGCACAGTAGCGTGCTGGATTGTTCACTGGATCGATCCAACCTAAGTTCCGTATACAGTAGCCACCTGGATCGATCAGTGGATCGATCCGGCCATTCCAATCGATCCGTGGATCGATTGGGAGGCCTGATATCAGCAAGAAACTCTTAGTTAAGTTCCTTGACCATTGAGGAATGTAATATATGTCATGAATAGTTTATATTGCACCCCTTAGCACATGTAGAACCAAGAAATGATAATAGTTTAGCAAAATTTTAATTAGTACAGCTTCCGCACTTAGATTTAATGATGGTCATGGAATAGTTAGCACAGCATAATGTGACGATTCGGCCTTACAGCTAGTCAGTAGAAAGCGGGTCGTTACAGAGTGGTATCAGAGCAGTTTCCATACTTCCTACACACACATCAGCATTGAACCTGCAGCTTCCAAGTAAGAACATCTCTCACTTTCTTTATGTTTCTTGTTTCATGTTTAGATATAACTAAAGCATGCTTGTTCATGATAGTAGTGGACATGATAACAATAGTTACTCCCTTATGATTGTGTTAGTCATGTATGTCCTCCATGTCTCTAGAGATGGCACGAGGACGCCCAGGAGGCGCGAGCCCCAACATGAGGCGATTCGGTGCCTCCCCTGACAAAGATTGGTGGCTCGAGCAGCTTTGAGCAGCAGGAGATAGCCACCTTAAAGGCTAATCGGCAGAATACTCCAGTCACCCCGGAACCAAACTTAGCAACGCCAGTAGTCTGCAGCACCAGCACCAGTAGCCCCAGCAGCAGAGGCAAGGAGAGAAGCCTATCTGATCCAGTGGCAGAGAGTCAAGCCCGAGAACTTCTCAGACACCAGTGAACCATGGGATGCTCAAGCCTGGTTCAAAACACTGGAGAGTACGATGGAACTTCTGGACTGACCAGAACATGAGAAGGTGAAGTGCGCCTCCTTTTGCTTGACAGGAGATGCACGCATGTGGTGGGAGAGAATCAGAGCGAAGCGCTCAGTAAACCAGATGACATGGGCAGACTTCGAGAAGGAGTTCTTTGAAGAATTCTTTCACATGCGGGTCACAAACCGCCACTACGACGAGTTCACTGAGTTTCGTCAGGGCAACCTATCAGTTGAGGAAGCCGTGAAGAAATTCAATAGATTGGCTCGTCTATGCCCTGAACTAGTCAGCACAGAGAAAGAAAGAGTCCGGTTGATGCTCAAGATGCTGAGGCCGGAAATAGCAATGAACGTGGCTGGCGGCGTTCATAGGCCGCAAACCACCGAAGAACTAGTCAGCAGTGCTCTGACCACCGAGCACCACCAGAATTATATCAAACAGCATAAGCAAGTCCTCTCAGAGTCAAAAGGGCAAGGAGGCTCAGGCACTCAGAAACAACAGGGCCACAGCTCCAACTGGAAAGGGAACTCCAGCAACAAGCGTAAACCAGGGAGTTACCCAAAGGGAGGACCAACCAGCAAACAGCCTAGTTATCCCAAATGTGCTACTTGTGGAAAATTTCACCCAGGAGTTTGTCGCAAGGGCACACGAGGATGCTTTGAATGTGGACAAGAAGGGCACATGGCCAAGCAGTGTCCGAACAAGGCCAGCTTTCCTCCACCACAGCCGATCCAGTACGAAGCCAAGCCAGCACAGTTACATCAGATGCAGGCCGCTTTAGATGGTCCCCACATCAACCAGGGCAGACTAGAAGCCCCTCCATCTATGATGAATGCAAGGATCTACTCCTTAACCAGAGAAGACGTAGCAAATGCCTCGACAGTTGTTACAGGTCAGATTAGTATTTTACAGCAAAGTACAACTGTCTTGTTCGATACTGGGGCAACCCATTCTTATATATCCAGGGAATTTGCTGAGAAGTTAGCAATACCTCCAGGGGTACTCAGTAGTCAGTTTCTGACGACGTTACCTTCAGGAGAAATTATGGCATCCACGCACTGGCTCAGAGCGGTGCCAGTCATTATAGCAGATAGAGAACTCTTTTGTGATCTGATAGTGCTAAATATGACTGACTACGATGTCATCCTTGGAATGGACTTCTTGATCAGATACGGTGCCTCCATCGAGTACCGTAAGCAGAAAGTTCTATTCCAACCTGAAGCAGAAGCACAGTTCGAGTTCGTCGGAGAACCAAAGAGAAAGCCCAAGAAATTTCTCTTAGCTATGAAGGCACAGAGATTAATGGATTCAGGATGTACGGGATTTTTAGCACATGTAGTCAGTACCAGTCAGGACAGGGGCCAACAGCTAGTAGAGGTCCGAGTCGTATGTGACTACCCAGCAGTCTTCCCTGAAGAGTTACCTGGCCTAGCACCAGACAGGGAGATCGAATTTGAGATAGAACTCATTCCCGGTACAAATCCTATCTCCAAAGCACCTTACCGCATGGCTCCAGCAGAACTGAAAGAACTTCATGAGCAACTACAGGAGCTGCTTGACAAGGGCTTCATACGTCCGAGTCACTCACCATGGGGAGCGCCTGTATTGTTCGTGAAGAAGAAGGACGGGAGCATGCGCCTGTGCATAGATTACAGAGCACTGAACCAAGTCACGATCAAGAATAGATATCCTCTTCCCAGAATTGATGACCTGTTTGATCAGCTGAAGGGAGCAGCAGTGTTCTCTAAGATAGACTTCAGATCAGGTTATCATCAGGTGAAAGTTAAAGAAGGGGATATACCCAAGACAACATTCAGGACCAGATACGGACATTACGAGTTCGTAGTCATGCCCTTTGGCGTGACAAATGCTCCAGCTACTTTTATGGACCTCATGAATAGAGTATTCAGAGAGTACTTAGATAAGTTTGTTATCATATTCATCGATGACATCCTTATCTATTCAGGAACTCAGGAAGAACACGCAGAGCACCTGAGAATAGTACTACAGACCCTCCAACAGAACCGGTTGTACGCCAAGTTCACGAAATGTGAATTTTTGTTAGATCAGGTGTCCTTCCTGGGTCACATCATCTCAAAGGATTGTATCATGGTAGACCCCAGTAAAATAGAAGCCGTGAGTAACTGAAAAAGACCCAAGAATGCCAGTGAGATCAGGAGCTTTCTGGGATTAGCAGGTTATTACAGAAAATTCGTAGAGGACTTCTCCAGAATAGCCTCCCCACTGACAGCTCTTACCAAAAAGAATAGAAAATTTCAGTGGACAGAGGACTGTGAGAACAGCTTTAGCGAACTAAAGAGGAGATTGACCAGTGCACCTATTATGACTCTACCAGAGAACGCAGATAGCTTTGATATATATAGTGATGCCTCTAAGTTGGGACTAGGAGCAGTACTGATGCAAGATGGCAAGGTAATCGCCTATGCCTCCAGACAACTCAAGGATTATGAGAGGAATTACCCCACTCGTGACCTTGAGCTTGCAGCAGTGGTGTTCGCTCTCAAGATTTGGAGACATTACTTGTATGGAGCTCAGTGCAGAGTGTATACAGATCATCAAAGTCTGAAGTACTTCTTCACTCAGAAGGATCTGAATATGCGACAGCGCAGATGGCTAGAGCTGGTTAAGGACTACGATATAGACATCCTCTACCACCCAGGGAAAACCAATAGGGTAGCAGACGCACTTAGCAGGAAGTCCAGTGCTACCCTATTATCTCTAGCAGCCATGTCACCGCCCCTACAGAAGGAGATCACAGACTTCGGTCTTGAACTCATAGTTGGACAGCTCTCTACTATGACGTTAGAGTCTACCTTGCTTGGTGAAACAGCTCAGGAACAGGATCCTGAAATTCAAAAAATCAAGCAAGGATTAGCAGAATCAGACAGTGGAGAATTCAGAGTATTTGATAGTGGGGTTTTGTACTTTGGTGACAAATTATGTGTTCCAGATCAGGAGGAACTACGCAGGAAGATTCTAGATGAGGCTCACAAGACTTCTTATGCGATGCATCCAGGCTCCACCAAAATGTACCAGGACTTGAAGAAGCATTTTTGGTGGCCTGGGATGAAAAGAGACATCGCTAGATACGTTAGCACCTGTCTGACTTGCCAGAGAGTCAAGGCAGAACATCAGAGACTAGGAGGAGTTCTGCAGCCTATCCAGATCCCATAATGGAAGGGAGAGGATATTTCGATGGATTTCATAGTGGGATTACCCAGAACCACGAATGGTTTTGATACCATCTGGGTAATAGTCGACAGGTTGACTAAATCAGCCCACTTCTTAGCTATCAGGATATCCTACTCCATGGAACAGCTAGAACAGTTGTATCTCAAGGAGATCGTTGGATTACATGGAGTCCCACGAACCATTATTTCAGACAGAGACAGTAGGTTCACATCACACTTCTGGGAGTGTGTACAGTTAGCTTTGGGCACGAAGTTAAAGTTCAGCACAGCCTTCCATCCTCAGACAGATGGTCAGACGGAGCGAGTAAATCAGGTACTCGAAGACATGCTCCGCGCATGTGCCCTAGACTTCAAAGGAAGTTGGTGCAAATACCTGAGTTTAGCAGAATTTGCATACAACAACAGCTATCAGGCCACCATCGGCATGGCACCTTACGAGGCTCTTTACGGGCGGAGGTGTAGATCTCCAATCTGCTGGTATGAGAATGGTGAACAGAAAGAACTAGAACTTCAGACAGATCTAGTGGCAGATACCACAGCATCTATACAGCAGATCCGCCAGAGGATAGAGACAGCTCAGAGCCACCAGAAAAACTATGCTGATACACGGCGCAGACCTTTAGAGTTTTCAGTTGGGGATTCAGTGTTCCTTAGAGTAGCTCCCATGAAGGGAGTAATGTGTTTTGGGAAGAAGGGCAAGCTAAGTCCCAGATATGTGGGATCATACCTTATCAGCAGGAGAGTGGGCAAGGTAGCGTATGAGTTAGAGCTACCCCAGGAAATGTCAGCTGTCCACAATGTATTTCATGTCTCCATGCTGAAGAAGTACATCCCAGATGCCACCCAGGTGATTGAGCCCCAGTCGGTACAAATCCGCGAAGACCTCAGCTATGACAGTCGGCCTATTTAGATAATAGACCGAGCAGTTAAGAAATTGCGGAACAAGGAAGTACCATTAGTCAAAGTTATTTGGCTAAGTCACACAGCAGAAGAGGTAACCTGGGAGACAGAAGCCAGTATGAGACAGAAGTACCCAGAGTTATTCTAAGTTCGAGGATGAACTTTTTATAAGGTATGGGGGATTGTAACGCCCGAAAATTCTCAAACTTATTTTAGAAATATTCTATAATTTTTCTGAAATTTTAGAGTAATTTTATGGAATTTTTAGAGTAGTTGAAGTAGCAAAAATAAATAGGATCGTAAAATAGCCTACGCGGGGATTGAACCCGAGACCTATTGGGTCCTATGACTTATGGTGAACCATGGTAACCAAGTGAACCCAGCAGGGCCGTGCTGAAAGGAAAGGGAATCAATTTTATTTAAGTTGGAGTTGGGGCGAATTAGATCACTTAATATAAATAAGAAATAATTAAGTGAAGGGTTATTTGAATCGTGATTTTTCCTCTCCTCAAAACCTCACCGCCGCCCACCTCTCTTTTCTTTCTCTCTCGGCGCTAACCACAAAAAAGGCTAGGGTTCCGTCCAAGGGCACCTTCCAGCGACGACTTCGACACGAGGACGCTCCCCTCCGCGAGAGGAACGCGTGGAAGCGAGAAGATCGTCGAAAGGATCGTCTCCTCCGGAGATCTAGCGATTAGAATCATAAGAGAATCCGAACAGGAGGTAAGAAACCCCTCACCTGCGGTATAAGTAGCTATTCGTGTGATTTTTATGCATTAGTTTAGTCGTATGCAAATTCCAGCACATAAGGTGTGCACTAGCGTACACCAGGTGCTCGATAGAATGTTTAGCGCAGTCAAATGCAAATTAGGCATTTTATTAGCTTGGATAAATGCACTAGAAGCATTTACATAGTCTATTTAGTCTTGCTCCAACTTTTACAGGACTAGACGTCCAATGGGTGGGCTCCCACAGTCGCCTCTAGGTTCAGATAACCTAGTTCTGGGTTTAGACAACCTGGTAGAAGCAAGACAATAGCTATTAGCTTATGTTCAGTATTTTACTTTCTCAGTGGCACTGTACTGGATTAGATATCCATTGGGTTGGGCTCCCACAGTCGTCCCTAGGTTCAGCTAACCTAGTAACCCTACTAAATTCGGAACTTGCAACCCCGGGTCTAGTTAGGGATGCGCGCACAGCAAAGTACAATTGCCGGGCCCAAACAACAGCATGATTATGTATTTTCACCTATTATATGTATATAGTTTTTAAACTCTCACAGAACGACTAAGTGAAATCAGTACAGTTTTAGCATTTGCTAGAATTAGCTCAGTTCAGCTCTCTCTTATGATTATGTATGATAGCTCTATGTTCAGTTTTATTACACCTGTTTTAGATTATAGTATGCCATGACTAGCTTTTGATTGCTATGTATTGTATGATAGCATGCCATGTTTAGTTCAATCAGTACGTGTTTTAAATAGCATGTTTTCAAAGCATGATTTGCATCGATTATATGTTTTAGTGAGGTAGATGGTTTCTTACTAAGCGAAAGCTTACAGATACTTTCTTTTCCTTATACTGCAGATAAAGGTAAAGGAAAGATGGACTAGCGGAGGCTGGAGGGCAATGCTACGAAGATGTGTGTGGATGGAACTTGGAATAGAGATCTTATGGAATTTCAGCAAGCTTGTTTAAGCACTAGAACTTTTTAGCATTTGGTTATTTTGCATCTTAGCATGTTAAATGTTATGAATTAGTTAATCAAGCATCCTATCATATTTAGAATACTATTTTTGTGATGTTAGAATGGTTGGCATTTAGTTTAGAAATGTTATAGGTGATTTTGGCACAAACAAGTGCTGAAATCAGACCCTTGGTTGAAATCAGAAACTCGAATCGATCAGCTGATCGACTCGAGGGTTCCCAATCGATCAGTTGATCGATTGGGCAAGTTGTTCCGCGAACAGTAGGCTTCTGGATCGATCAGTCGATCGATCCAGCGATTTCTGTAGCGAACAGAAGGCTCTGGGATCGATCACTGGATCGATTGGCCAAACTGGATCGATCAGCCGATCGATCCAGAATATTGCCCCGAGCACAGTAGCGTGCTGGATTTATCACTGGATCGATCCAACCTAAGTTCCGTATACAGTAGCCACCTGGATCGATCAGTGGATCGATCTGGCCATTCCAATCGATCCGTGGATCGATTGGGAGGCCTGATATCAGCAAGAAACTCTTAGTTAAGTTCCTTGACCATTGGGGAATGTAATATATATCATGAATAGTTTAGATTGCACCCCTTAGCACATGTAGAACCAAGAAATGATAATAGTTTAGCAAAATTTTAATTAGTACAGCTTCCGCACTTAGATTTAATGATGGTCATGGAATAGTTAGCACAGCATAATGTGACGATTCGGCCTTATAGCTAGTCAGTAGAAGGCGGGTCGTTACATCAAATGTCTACATTTAGTTAATTGCAGTTATCCATATAATTTATATTGTAGATAATATGGTGTGTGGTGTCACACAAAAGACAATGTTATCAGTTCTTTATAAATTATAAATAGTAGCTCACAACCAAGATGGATTGGGACAAACCATTGGAATGGGTGTAGTGTGATTTGGTATTAGTTTATCTTGACTATAAAATTACACTAGTACACTATGTGTGTATTGGGTAGGACAATTTGAGATTATTTTTTTATACTGACTGTATAAAAGAACAAAACCTCTGTTATTATGGATGTGCGTACTCTTAATCCCGATATAATAACAAACACATATACTTAGTATTTATTTCTTTAATTTATCAAAGGGTAAGATTTATTCAGTTAAATCAATAGGCCTAATAAGTAGAGAAATAATATTATTTATATGGTGTGTTGTTGATTATAAAAGGAAACTGTGTCCTTGTAATCTAGGTTGATGATGCCCCCTTGAGGAGCTCATAAGGATTATCATGTAAACCCTATAGGTGGATTTAGTCCGACATGATAATAAGGTTGAGTGATACTACTCTTGGAGTTAGATGTTAATTAAGTGAGTTGTCAGTAACTCATTTAATTAACGGACATATGATATCTTAAACACAGGGAGACTAATGCACTCATGATAAGAAGGAGCCCATATTTAATATGGGATTGGTGCGGTAGTTCAATAATAACTCTTTAGTGGTATGAGTTATTATTGATGAACTTGAGTTGGGTGTTCGGGTCAAACACAGGAAGCTCAAGTCCATCAGGAGGCCAAAACGAATTTCTTCTCTCGGTCCCTGTTGTAGCCTCTATAAAGCCTCGCATTCATCCATTTTTGTTTTGCTTCCTACCCAAGAAAGGGGACGACCACATCCTTGCTTGGTACCCAAGCAAGGGGCCGGCCAAACCAAAAGGAAAAGAAAAAGAAAAGAAAAAAAGGAAGATTTTTTCTCAACAGAATTAGAGGTTTTTCTAAAAAGAATTACGTTGATTCTTTCTTAGAAATTTTCTAAAAAGAATTATATTTATTCTTTCTTAAGAAATTTTTCTAAAAATAATTATGTTAATTCTTTCCTAGAGATTTTTCTAAAAAGAATTATGTTGATTCTTTCTTAGAAATTTTCTAAAAAGAAATTATACTAATTCTTTCTTAAGAAATTTTTCTAAAAAGAATTATGTTAATTCTTTTCTAGAGATTTTTTCTAAACAAAAATCTATTACTTTTTCTCCTTTTTTATCTGGGGCGAAGGGTTATAAAAGGAGAGGAGGTTGTACCACAACAATAAATAATTTAATTAAGAATTGATAAGTTTCTCTCCACAACTAAAAACCCTTTCCTTTCCCTTAAGGTCGGCGCCCCATTCTTTCTTTTCTTTCCTCTAGGGCCGGCGCCCCACTTTTTTTTTTCTTCCCTTTACTTCCCTCTAGGGCTGGCGCCCCATATTCTCTTGGTGGCTAGAGCTTGGAGGAAAAGAAAATGAAGAGACAAAGCATCTTGGTGGCCGGCAGTTTGGAGGAGAAGAAGAAGAAGGAGGTGTTTTTTCTTTGCATTCTTTGGTGGTAGGCGGCTTGAAAACAAAAAGGGTTCAGGTATTTTTGTCTTGGTAGATCGTTGCCCACACGACGTCCAAGAAGAGGAGAGGAATATGGTAGAAGATCAAGAGGTCTTTGTCTACGAAGAAAGGTACAACTAGTTATTTATTCCGTAGTACAACTAGTTTTGTTTTCTTTGTATGGATCCTGAAATACCAACAAAGAGGCTGGCGATTTCATGTTTTCATTTTTGTGCTTCGATTTGTGTTTCGATCTTGTGTTTTGATTGAGGTCTCTGTAGTTAAACCAAAGGTTACTGTGAGAAGTTTAAATATTCAATTTCTTTGAAAGGCTTTGTCTAGGAAGTAGTGGATGATCCCATAACCAAGAAGGCCTAGTGCCTCGCCTACAACCTGGAAGCCGATCCTTGAAATAAATATTTATTCAACTTCTGTAATATGGTTTAACTTCAGAAGAACATAAGGTTTGAACTTGGAGTAAAAATATTAAGTTTTGTTTCCAATCTAGGTTTAACATTGAAGAATGAACTTGGAGTAAAAATGTTAAGTTTCATTTCCAATCCAAGTTTAACTTCTGAAGAGCATATGGGTTGCTAGGAAAAGTTTTGTGCTTGTACAAATTTTGTTGTACAGGGGAAATAGAACGGTATTCCAAGTAGCACCCAGCAGGACGGACATCATCTGCAATCGGGAGGAGGCGGTGACGTCTGGGGTTAGGTCGATGTGATGCAAAGGAGGAGAAGGTAGCTTGGCTGATGGTGGAGAACAGGAGGAGTACTGGACAGGCAACTCTCAGGTGGCGCTCATCCACCGACAACTATGGATTGTGAGCAGATCGAGTGGTTAGGGCTAGGCGATGTCGATCAAAGCTAGGGCATAACTTGCTGTCGAGGATGAGGAATCTGTGCTGGCATTAGGGTAGGTCGCCATACGACTGTGACGATGATCAACGTATGCGTCGGCGATGAGTTGGGGAAGAAGAAGGCGCTCGCGGCAAGGATCGGGCGGAGATGGGAGAAGGATCAGTAGAAGAGAGGAATTATATTTTTATTAATATATATAACTTAGGTTTAAGTAATTAAAACCTAAGTTAATTACTCAATCAAATCCCACCTTAATTGGGATATCTAAATAGTCTTTCTCTTATCCACTCGATTCATCCCCTTAAACATGTCATACGAGCTCCGAAAAATTCTCAAAAAATTTCTAAATATTTTTGAAAATTTTGATAAGGTTATTCATCCATTAAACTTTAGTATATTATTATTAAATTTTTTGTATATTACATTCTCCCCCATTAATAAAAATTTAGTCCCTAAATTTACGTTATTTACCATCAGTAAGTACAAGCAATAGACAATCAAATAAGTGCTGAACGCAACTCTAACCCACATACCTCAAGTAAAAAGATGGGGGTATCGAGCTCAGATCGTATCCTCGAGCTCCCAGGTAGCCTCCTTGTCAGAATGATACTGCCATCTAACTTTAACCAACCGGATAGTCTTATTCCGCAGCTGACACTATTTGTGGTCTAGAATCCGTATTGGATTCTCCTCGTTGGTAACGTCAGGCTGAATGGGAACTGATATATCTGACAGAACATGTGTAGGGTTGGGTACATATCTCCTCAGCATGGTGATGTGCGTAGATTTTATACACTTGTTTAGTATGTTTTGACGCACATTCTTATGTTTTATACATGCTTTATCTATGCACTTTCATGTTCCTTGCTTTTCTTTTAGCATAAATACTTTTCTTTATTCAGAGATCTGCATTTGTACGTTTTATGCTTTCAGGAGTCAAATTTGGAGAAGAATTGATGTCCGTGGCTGATTCTATAACTAAACAGAGGAAAAACAACTTTGGCAATGAGTGCCACATGACCTAGCAAAGGGGAATGACCCTGGCCATGTGGTCATGACAGGGTCATGTAGCATCAACAGCAAGGGAGAGTGCCTTGGCCGTGTGAGGTTACATGGCCGTGCCACCTTTTCCAGCCAGCCAGTACACAGCCGTGTATGATTACACGACCGTGCAGCCTTTCCAAAGAAAAAAATGGCATGGCCGTGTGTGCCACACAGCTGTGCAACACTTCTAGAGACAAGAATTGGCCAAGCTGTGTGGTTTCACACGACTGTGCAAGCAGGCAGAAGTGGAACATGGCACGGCCGTGTGAGGATCACACGACCGTGTGACCTTGGCCGAGAGGAGGAATGCCTTGGCCGTGTGGATCTCACACGACCGTGTCCTGGGCCGTGTGGCGCCTAAATGTCCTCCTCTATATATAGAGTCTCTTCCTCTTTGAAAGAAGGAGGGCTCTCCCTTTGGGGAGATCTGTTCTTGGGCGAGTTTCCAGCGTTCGGAAGGCGATTTCTGTCCAAGATTCGACTCCAAGAGCGGAGGATTGGTTCTGAAGATCACTCGTTGGATTGAGATAAACATTCCTTTCTATTTTCTTGATTTGGATTGGAATGTCTTTAACCTTCTTGTCTTCGATTCTTTCCTCACCTTCTATGTAGTAGATCTTTTGTTCTAGGAAGGAGGGAGTACTTGTGATGTAACTTGATGTAAGATTCATGGATTTGCCATCTTCTTGATTCAAGGATATTGTTATGTTTTGTATCAATTAATCTTGTATGGATTGTTGTGTTTTATGCCTAATTACCATTCTTGATTGGTTGTTTGTATTTCTTGTGGAATCTTGTTGAGGAATTCGTTAAATTGTATGACCGAGGGGCATCGTGACAGGGCTGCCACACTAACAGACATTTCAGGAGATCACCTTTAGGGGTAAAGCAAGAACCTACAAAAAAGTAGGATGGATTGATTTGCTTAACTCTATATCTTAATGTGAATTGATTAGTGATGTGTTTCTATGTCGTATGACCGAGGGGCGTCATGACAGGACTGCCTCGCTAACGGGCTTCATAGGGATCATAACTCTTTGATTACTTAAGGTTTAGATGTGAATCCTTGGCCGGTGTTTTCTACAAAAGATAACTGGTGACTTCTTACGAAAACATTACAATTGAGGACAAGAATTGGTAGATTACATTACATCGATGAATATTACAAAGAAACCAAAACTCCTAGAACCTTTATAAAACTGAATTTCTGCATTTCACCCTTACTTCTAATCTTTAGTTGTAAATGATCTTTTAATCGTTTGTTTAGCTAATTCACTTTTGAGACATCTTTAGTGATTATAACCAGTTCCTATGGATTCGATACACTTACGGTTCGTAACAAGTTTTTAGCGCTGTTACCGGGGACTATGCTTATAACATTAGAGATTATCAATTGAGTTAGACTAAACTTTTCTTTTCTTTTCTTACATCTGATTTATATCTAGTTTTCTAATTCTGTTTTGTATTGCTTCATTACATTTGTTCTTTGTTTTCATTCATTGCATTCTTTCATTCATTCATTACATTGTTCTTTAATTCTTTTTGTAAACCAAATTCTTTTTATTCTTTTCTTTTCTTTGAATCAAATTCTTTAGTCTTGTTCTTGTATGCGAAGATCTAACTTTACAGGAGATCTACTTTCTCTTGATCCCGAGATTGATAGAACATTCCATAGAAGGAGAATCTTACAAAGACATCAAGAAGAACAAGAAAAATCAACTATGGCAAATAGACCACTTAAGGATTATGCAGCACCTTATGCTAAAGGATTTTGCTCAAGCATTACAAGACCCTCTGTTGAAGCAAATAACTTTGAGATCAAGCCTGCAATAATCAATATGGTTCAGTAAAATCAGTTTGGAGGTGGACCACATGAAGATCCTAATCAGCATTTGGAGGTCTTCTATGAAATTTGCAGTACCATGAAAATGAACGGTGTTCCTTCAGAAGCAGTTAGATTATTACTGTTTGGGTTTTCTTTAAGAGATAGAGCTAAACAATGGTTGAATTCCTTACCTCCAAATAGCATTACCACTTGGGAACAATGTGAGCAGCAATTCTTAGATAAGTTCTATCCTCCTAGCAAGACAACTCATATGAGAAATCTTATTGCAAGCTTCAAACAATCTGATTCAGAATCTTTATTTGAAGCATGAGATAAATACAATAATATGCTCAGACAATGCCCACATCATGGATTAGAGAAATGGTTGGTGTTACACACTTTTTATAACAGCATAAACTATCATACTAAAGTGTCCCTAGATTCAGCTGCTAGAGGGGCACTTATGAACAAAAGTTTAGATGAAGCCGAAGAAATTATTGAAAGTGTAGCATAGAACCATCATCAATGGGCAATAGAGAGAAGTGGAGGCTATTCTTATTCAAACCCAACAAAAGCATAAGGAAAATTTGATGTACATGCAGTTACTCAAATGACTGCAAAGCTGGATGCTCTTACTAAAAAGCTAGAAAATATGGGAACAAATTCTAACACTGTAAATGCCATAGTATGTGCTTATGAAACATGTAGAAGTTCTGATCATTCTCAAGACTCATATCCTTTGGGAGTTATATCTGCACAAATAATTCAATTAGAGCAATGTGATGCTATCATGGGTTTTAATCAAAGGCAGAACAATCCATATTCCAACACATATAACCCTGGGTAGAAGAATCATCCAAATTTTTTCTATAGAAATAATCAAGAACAAGGACCATCCGTGGGAGGCAAACAAAATTTCCAGTCGGGGCAACAAAATTTTCAGCAACAACAACAATCTTCTTAAAGCTATTAGTTTTCTAAAATAGAGAAGATGCTTGAGGAAATTTTCTCCAATCAAAATGAAATGAAGCAAGATATTTTGAAGATAACTCAGAGAATGGATAATTCTAAAAAGCATCAAAAGATTTAAGATAGCCAAATTGCCCAGCTAACCTCATCATCTTCAAGAGCACCCGGACAATTTTACAAAAAACCTAATGTCAATCCAATAGAGCATTGCAATCAAATAGAACTTAGGAGCGGACGGACCTTGGGTAATCCTCAAGTGACTGCTCCAAAAGAGATGAAAACTGAAGAAGAGCTCTCTCCTCCTGCATCTGAACCATTTTAAATTCAAAAAAAGGAGGGAAGTACCAATAAGGTTGAAGAGACTCTTCCACTTAACCCACAGAATCAAGTAGTCCCTTTTCCTCAAAGATTGGTGATGCTGAAAAAAGATGAAGAATTTGGCAGATTTTTAGAAAAAGTTAAAGAAATTTGTGTTGAAGTTGCTTTAATTGATGCTATTCTACAAATGCCAAAGTTTGTCAAATTTCTGAAGGACATCATGTCAACAAGAGAAGAAGGGGAGATATTGAGACCATTGCACTTACCGAGGAATGTAGCGCTTTATTTGAGAAGAACATTTCCCCAAAGATTAAAGATCTAGGAAGCTTTTACATTCCTTGCAACATAGGATCTGAATTCATAGAAAAAGCTTTTTGTGATTTGGGGGCAAGTATTAGCCTCATTCTATACTCAATCTATAATAAATTAGGTCTCAAAAATTTGAAACTCACTACCATGGCGCTACAATTAGGTGATCACTCTTGCAGATATCCTATGGGTATTATCGAAGACGTGCCGGTAGAGGTTGGTGGAATTATAATTCCATAGATTTTGTAGTACTGGACATGGTAGAGGACCCGAAGATTCCGATCATATTAGGAAGACCTTTCCTTGCAATAGCTGGTGCAATAATTGATGTTAAAAACCATAAACTTTCATTGATAATTGGTAAAGAAAGGTTGGAGTATGATTTATTTAACTCTTCTGACCATGTTTCTTCTTTTCTATCAAGTGTTTGCAGTGGGGCGAACGCTTATGAGCATGAGGATTGGAATTTCCATCCTCATGGGAGGCCACCGGATGAGGAACATGATCCGGCGAGTGAAATTAGGAGAAGGCCTCCCAACAAAAATGAAAAATATGTCTGCCCTCTTAGGGCAAGAAAAAGATAAAAGGATCAAGGAGATCGGTCGAGCTAAAGACCTTAAACAAGCGCTTCTTGGGAAGCAACCCAAGAGTTCCTTTAGTATTTTTCAGTTTTAGTTTTTCATTTCATTAGTAGTACTTTTAAATTTGTGTTACATTTGTTTTCAGGTTGTAATTTTGCTTCTATGAGCTGGCCATGACTACTTCATGGGCATGGAAGCATTGGAGAAGTCGGGAAGGAGCAAGATCATCTAACACAGGGCAAAGCAGAGCTCGGCCGTGTGCAATACATGGCCATGTATGACTTGCAGAGAAGGATGCATGGGCCATGTTATTAAGACAAGGCCGTGTAAGGGCTCCCGAGAAGAAAAATTGCTTGGTTGTGTCTCACACACGGCCGTGTGATGATTCCAGAAGAGGAGATGTACCCGGCCGTGTCCCAGGCATGGCCGTGTAAAAATCCAGAGAAGAAATATGCACTGCCCGTGCTATACAACACAGCCATGCAAAGTCACCCGAGAAGGAGAAGGACGAGGCCGTGTCTCACACACAGCCATGTGAGTTAGACGTAGAAGAAGATGGATGTGGTCGTGCCAATCGACACGGCCGTGCTAACCAACTCGAGAAGGAGAGGTTCGGGGTCGTGTAGATCTACACTGCCTGTGTAGAGCCATTTACTTGGGCTGTGTCTAGAAGACACAACCATACCTAGGCCGTGTCGGCCATACACACCCCTCATCCTCAAGTCACTCCTCTCTCCCAAACTCTTCTCTTCTTCAGCTTCTCCTCTAATCCTCTCAGATCTAGACCTTAAACTCATTTCTCTCCACAAACTTCTCAAGATCTAGATCTTAACAACACTTCTCTCTCCTCCTATCTTCAAGATCTACAACCCCTAGTCCCAAAGATCTTGTCTTTCAAGATCTATTCTCACAAGAACTTACTTCTCCAACAAAACAACACCTTTCCTTACTCAAGCTTGACAACATGTCCAATATTTTGAAGAAACTTCGCGAAGGAAGTGATGGATCAAGCGAAGGAAGGGAGCCAACAAAAGAAAAAGGAAAGCAACCGACAAAGGGCAAGGGAAAGAGGATAGCACGTGACGAAGGTAATGACAATGAATTCAATATTATCTTTAGAAATGAAGATCATAAGTCTAGATTTGAAATTCTTGTCAATAGAAAGATTATGTGTACACGTTATATGGACCCAATTGTTTTAGACATGTTAGGAATTAGGGATGATGTAGATTGTATGATTGGGTCCCTTGATTGGAATGATATTATGTACACACATCTACGTACATATCCTCGTATCATACTGGAGTTTTTGAGTTCATTAGATTTTCACTTTTCTAATAAAGATGATTTTGTTGGCAAAATAACTTTTAGACTAATGAATCAAAAATTTCAGTGGACATTTAGTGATTTTAATAATTCTTTTAGATTGTCTACCGGTAACTCTCGCAGGTTTGACTCAGGATTTAATTGGAACCATTTATAGAATTTGATTACTGGATTAGATCAACCTTATGATCCCTCTAGAGCTAAAGTTTCTCATATACAAAACCCCATTTTTAGATACTTGTATCGTGTTATGAGTAAAACTATTTTTGGTAGAGGGGAAAGTGACGGAGTCATTAAGAACGTGGAACTTTATGTTTTATGGGCTATGCTACATAAGGTTGATTCAATTCTGGTTTTCATTTTTTTCAAACCTTGGTGAGAGCTAGGAGGGCATCCTCGGGATCAATTATTTTTGGTGGGTTGATTACTCAAATAGCTATAAATTTGGAATTTGATCTAGATGTGTTGGAAGTCATTCATGGCAATGACATGATAGACATTGATGCATGTCTTTCTATGAAAATGATTTGTCAGGATGAGAATGGTTTTGCTTTTCCTAGGAAGAATGGTTTTCCATTACCTCTTCCTTATCCCGAACGCACCTCTATCCGAAACCCTGCTAATTGGGTAATCACTGATAGAGATCCTGAGAATGTTCCTTCCATATCTGGAGACACAGAGCCCCACCTTGAGCCCTCACAATCTAGACATCCGCAGCCTTCCGAACATCCGAAACCTGCTACGCACTCTTTTGCCTATAGTACGGTAGTTCCAGATTTGATTTTTCTGATTTCCGTGCATCTCTAGACTCGCTTCATGAGAAGCAGGATGCCCAACGAGTAATGTTGGAGGGTCACTTTTCTTTATCAGATGACCAGTTTAGAGAAGTACGGAATCATTTTCAGATCGCGAGGAATTTTCAAGGTCAAGCGGCCGAATTTGTTCAGGACTATGATACTGATCAAGCTAGAATGAGAGAATTTATGCAGGGCATGAGTATTACTAGTCAACAAGTAGATGCCATCTATGAGTATCATAAGATCCTGAGTGAGACTCCAGGTTTTCCTAGCTTTCCTATTGGACGTCCACGCAGACCTCCTTTCCCTCGTCCACCTCCACCACCATATTGATTTCATCGGGACGATGAAAAGTTTAAGTCTGGGGGAGGTGGTTTGTAACCTGAAAATTTTTGCATTTTTCTGCACTTTCAGTTTTTAGTTTTGTATTTGTTTTGCTTTGTTTGGATTATTTTTTATAGTCATTTGACTGTCTTTTGAAAAATTATGTGGCATCCCTATTGAAGAAACATCAATCCTCACTTTTATGCTTACTTGTTCAAAAGCAAAATAGTTAGCACGTTCTCTATCTTGATTCATGATATTGTAAATGATGCTTGTTAGGATATATACTAAAAGTCTAGCTTTTGTATAAACATTTATAAGAATCACATTGGTCAAATATCTACATTTATGCTAAGTGTAGTTGTCCGTTTAATTTATATTGTAGATAACATGGTGTGATGAGACACACAGAAGTTCATGTTATTAGTTCCTTATAAATTATAAACAGTTGCTCACAACCAAGATGGAATGGGGCAAATCATTGGAGTGGTTGTAGTGTAATTAGGTATTAGTTTATCTTGACTAATAAATTACACTACTACACTATGAGTGTATTGAGCAGGATCATTTGAGGTAGTTTCTTTTTATACTGACTATATAAAAGAACAAAACCTCTGTTATTATGGAAGTGTGTACTCTTAATCATGATATAATAACTGTTGGTGCGGGAAGCATCCGACGATCGAACCTAAGTTTTGATAATGGCAAAGGATTCAAAGTTAAAGTGTGTGGTGATCTAACAGTTTGAATGATATTGCAGGAAAGTCCTAAGTGTACTTAGGCAAAAGCCCTAACTGTGGTTAGGCAAGGTGAAAACCCTAGGGGGTGGTAACCCTAGGTCATAGGGGGTGGTAACCCTATGCGGAAAGTCTTGGTGGGTCGAGTGCTTTAGGCAAAAGTCCTAGGGGGGTTAACCCTAGGTGGAAAGTCCTGGTATCGCGAACCAGGTGAAAGACTGGACCATCCGGGAAGCGGAAGTCCAGCAGAAAGTCCGGAAGCATCGAGCGCCGAGCAAAAGTCCAGTCGATCTGGAGGATCGCACTGGCAACAGGTAAATCTCCTGAGTGGAGTAGGTGAGGACGCGTTCCCCGTAGAGGGAACAGTAGGCGTCGGGTCGACCTAGGGTTTCTGGTCGGAAATCCGAAGTCAGACCCGGACATCCGGAGACTGTCAAACTTTCATATTCATACTATTATTGTGTACTAAATTTGTGTTGTAGGTATTTTGGGACTAACATGTTTGCAGGTACCAAAAACACAAAGCACACCTCGGATGAACAGTGTCTGAGGTGCCTCCATGGGGCTTGGAGGCGCCTCGAGTGCAAAGCTAGAGCTGGCTGCGAAGCAAGCTTAGAGGCACCTTGGAAGAAGCTCAAGGCGCCTTGGACTGGTGGATGAAGGCGCCTAGAAGAAGCATGAAGGCGCCTTGAACCAGATAAAATTCGACCAAGTCTGTGCTGATCCATGCGTGTGACTCGGCGGCCTGGTGGTGCCTCGGACGAGCTTGGAGGCACCTTCAGCACTGTTTAAAAGGAGGTTTCGAGCAGTGGCCTAAGCATTAATTGAGAATAGCTTTCTTCTTCTGTGCTCTGCTAAAAAACTGTTCCCGAAACGCTACAGCGACCTTCCGACGACCCGGAGCTTCTGTTTACACTCTATTGTTTTCGGTATTATTGTTTCTCAATCTTGCACTTATTGTAATACTTGTAAAACCTTTTCGATCTTATAGTTGTTGCCCACGGAAAGTGATGAAGGATCGCGGGCCTTCGAGTAGGAGTCGTCACAGGCTCCGAACGAAGTAAATCTCTTGCGTGTTCTTTGTTTTTGTCTATATTCCGCTGCATTTGTTCTTAATCGTACGAAATCGTAAAACATGAAAAAGCCACGAGCGCTATTCACCCCCCCTCTAGCGCTTTCGATCCAACAATTGGTATCAAAGCGGGGTCGTTTTGAATTCGATGCAACCACCATTCAAAACAATTTTACATGGTATTTTCAGATTTTTTCGGAGTCAATTAGAATTTAACTTTGTAGCTATATTCTAATTCTTTTCTCGATTCGGTTTTTTGCTCGAAGTTGGTGCAACACCACTCGAGTTCATTTTTTTTTAAAAAAAAAATATTCCTGCACTACTAATCCAAGACTTAGTCTTGGAACAGATTTTTGTTCTTTTTGTCGTGCAGGATTTCAAATGGTCCATCAAGAGGGTTATAACACCGTTCGTCCCTCTCTCTTCACCGGAGAAGACTTCGGGTACTGGAATGGGCAAATGGAAACATTCCTCAAAACCTAGTTCGAGACATTGATGATCGTCAAGACAGGACTACAACTCCCATCCGACGAAGACGGCAATCTGACACCCTGGGAAAAATGGGAACCAACCATAATCAAGAAGGTGGAAGCTGATGCCTAAGCGACCTGCACCCTCCAGTGTGGACTGACCAAGGAGGAGCTCAATAGAGTTGGTCCGTTCACATCAGCAAAAGAGCTCTGGGAGAAGCTGATCGAACTTCATGAGGGAACCTCCGACACAAAAGTAAGTAAACGTGACTTGTTTCTTAATAAATTGTATAATCTAAAAATGCAGGAAGATGAGACGGCCTGTCAACTCCACGCACGTATACAATACATTCTCAACTCCCTCCACGCAATCGGTCAAAAGGTCGAAAATAGGGACATCATAAGGTATGCACTCAACTTTTTTCCTAGGAGTACATTGTGGGCATCAATGGTAGATGCCTACAAAGTCTCCAAAGATTTATCGTTAATTAGATTAGACGAGCTATTTTCAGAATTCAAACTTCATGAGCAAACTAATACACAACCTTCCGAGAAAGGAATTGCTTTTCTTGCAGGTACCAGTGGAGCTCGGGAATGAAGATCACGACGAAGAACCGAAAAGGAGCCGGAAGTAGAAACTGACTCAGATGAAGAAGATAATGAACTAACCATTGAACTCATGAACCTTGTGAAGAGACTCTACAAGAAGAAGAAAGGCTTCAACAAGAGAGACCTAAAGAAGGTGGTCCAATCCAAGGAGGCTCAACCGAATTTTAAGGTAAAATTTGAGGTGATCTGCTACGGATGCAACCAGAAGGGGCATATCAAGGCCAACTGCCCTAACCAAAAGGAAGCAAAGAAGCAGAGAAGGAAGAAGGCCCTGAAGGTGACATGGGATGAATCTTCTTCAGAAGACGACGATAATGGACTCGATCAGACGAGTTTACTTGCGCTGATGGCCCAGGACCAGATCAACCTGTCCGAGAGCGAGAGCGAGTCGGAGGCCAAGTCCGAGCGAAGCCACGGATCCGTATCCGTTTTCGAAGGGCCCAATACCTCTGTAAGTATCTCTCGACTCAATAATTTAGTTGATTATTTGTTACGAAAATTAGCTAAATCAAACCTTAGAGTCAAGTCACTTCTAAAGGAAGTAGAAGTCCTTAAAGAAGTGACTAAACTCAACTCAAGTCCAAAAACTTGAAGAATAGAATTCCAGCCTGAGAATTTAAGTCAAGGATCTGAAGAAAACACTAGAACGGTTTTCTTTAGGTTCCAAGAATCTTGACTTAATTCTTGGGACACAAAGAGCCGTTTACAATAGAACTGGTCTAGGATTTAAATCAAAGAAAAAATATAAATCTTATTTATCTCTTGTACAAAGAGCAAATAGAAAAACAGTCCAAGCATGGGTCCCCAAGTCCAAATTGATTAATCAAGTTGGACTTGGTCAATATTGGATCTCGAAGGATCAAATACACTACCTCGATAGACCATATCGAGGTTATGATCCAGGGGGAGCAAAAAGAAAAATGATATTAATAAAATGAATATAATTAAAAATTTAAAATTAAATAAAAAAATTAAAATTTTAAAATTATAAATTCCAAATTCAATTAAAAAATCAATTAAAAATTCAAAATTCAATTAAAAATTCGAAATTAAATTAAAATTTTAAAATTAAAAATTCGAAATACATTTAAAAACCCAAAATTCGAAATTCAATTCGAAATTAATTCAAAATTAAAAATAAAATTCAACTTAAATCAAATAAAAATAGAAGGAGGATCCAGAATAGCTGGCACCCCCAACTAAACTACCCGACTGGGTAACCGAACTTAATCTACCCGACTAGGTAACCAAACTTTACCTACCCAGCAGGGTAAATAGGGTTAGATTAGAATGGGCTAGGTTTAACTTGACCCACGGTACTGGTGAAGTATTGAATGATAGTACGTTGGGGAAACTTAGTCATCGCATGTCTAGGAAGATATGACTTCGTCCTGGTGCTTTTGGCTAAGTGGAACTGACCGAAGCTATCCTTTATGGATCCTAACCAGTTAGACCAAGGTTTTGTACTAAGTTCAATGGGTAGGACTATTTAGAAAACCTCGAAGGCATGGTTACTTTAATGATGTCCTTGTGACTCACCATAGTCCAGAAGTTTATCCAAAGAACGCCTACTTGTTGAACCCAAAGCTAAACCTGAATCTAACACAAAGTTAAACTAAACTCTTAAATTGAACCTCAATTCATCTCACAACAATTATAGGATTACCTAATTGAAAATTTAGATTGGGTGAGATGACTAAGTAAAATTAAAATTAATTAAAATTATGTGTTTAATTAATTTAATTAACTTAAAATTATCTTTCAATTTAATTAACTTAAAATTATCTTTCAAATTAATTAACTTAAAATTATTTTTCAAATTAATTAACTTAAAATTATTTTTCAAAATTTTCAACCTAAAATTATTTTTCAAATTAATTAACTTAAAATTATTTTTCAAAATTTTCAACTTAAAATTATTTTTCAAATTAATTAACTTAAAATTATTTTTCAAAATTTTCAACTTAAAATTATTTTTCAAATTAATTAACTTAAAATTATTTTTTCAAATTAATTAACTTAAAATTATTTTTTCAAATTAATTAACTTAAAATTAACTTTCAAATTAATTAACTTTCAAATTAATTAACTTAAAATTATTTTTTCAAATTAATTAACTTAAATTTTTTTTCAAAATTAATTAACTTAAAATTATTTTTCAAATTAATTAACTTAAAATTATTTTTCAAAATTTTCAACTTAAAATTATTTTTCAAAATTTTCAACTCAAAATTATTTTTCAAATTAATTAACTTAAAATTATTTTTTCAAATTAATTAACTTAAATTTTTTTTTCAGAATTAATAACCTCTCAAAACTTAATTAATCATAAACTACTTCAACGATAAAAATAAATAAATAAAAAAAGAACGTGGCGCCTGTATAGAGGCGCCTCCCACACAAAGGAGGCGCCCTCAATAGTGGCGGGAAATTTCCCGCCGACCTGTTTAAGGCGCCTTAAAGAGCCTTTAAGGTGCCTTCATTCCACGATTTTGCCACGAACAGAAGGCTTCTTCTATTCGTTTTCTGCCGAAACTCACACGAAATTCTCGTACGATTTCTCCCCAACCAAGGCGCCTTCAACCCATCTCTTCCTCCTTTAATCCTAGCAATGCCTCCTAGGTATACTCTAAACTCTTCTCAATCATCAATTACATAAACTTCGTGCTAGTTTTGCTATTTTTCTTGTATAATGTCAAAAATAGGAAGCGTCGCATTGTGGATCCTACACCGGCTAGGGCCCTTTCCACGGACCCTAGATTCCCCTTGGAGCAACATAGGATAGATTTCACTAGGTTCACCTTTGAGTCTATTAAACCTAGATATATTAGTAGGGAATTTTTATCCCAATATTGTTTACCCGCAATTCAGATGATAGACTACTATCATCTAGATAAACTGGTTGACTGCACCATAATAGTGAATCAAGACCTGTGTGCCCAGTTCTATCACAACCTTGAAAAGGTTAATGATAGCACATATTCCACCAGAGTTGGTGGCACTGACCTTCAGTTTACTCCCTCCCTACTTCGCACTAGCTTAGAACTTAGGGAGTCCTAGTGTACATTTTTTTGTTACCCGAGTAGGAGCTACCTTTCAGTGATCCCTATTCCCACATTACCTTAGATGACATCTATATGCATTTTTTTGGGGAGGAGAGACCCTTTGGCCTGACTGAGTTTAGGTCTACTCTTCTTCGAGTTCAGGACTATGTTATGTACAGAGTCCTGACAGCATGCATCCTACCCATCTCATCTCGAGACGTCTCGAAGATGCAATCATCCCACTCGTTCTTTTTGTACTCACTCAGTCAGCGTCTAGATATAGACATAGCACTGCATATGTTTCATAACATCATTCATGCATCTAGTACAGTTACATCAGGAGTGATTCATATGCCCTACTGCCATATCCTAACCCAGATATTCTCCGGCTCTAGGATAGACATTACCAGAGGGACACTCATCCCACTTACCATTTATGATGAGTTAGGTCAGCGTAGTCTTAGATTAGCGGGTGCAGAGGTCACTGCCGAGGGGATTCTAGCCTAGAAGGGCCGACCACCACCAGTTGCTGCTCGTGGTGCTCCAGAGGCCGAGGACGTACCAGGTGAGGGTGAGGATTGGCCCGACTTCCTGGCAAAGGACTTTTTCTCAGATCCTTCCACCTCTGTCGGACCCTCCACATCCGCCGGTCCTTCGACTTCGGCCCCTCCTTCCATCGAGGACAGACTTACTCGGCTCAAGATCCAGTCCATTCAGACGCGACGGGCTGTGCTAGATAGCCATCACTTCCTACGATCTCTCCGATCTGAGATAGCTGCAGGGTTCGCGTCTCTTCGAGGTGAGATACGACGCGAGGGGCAGCCTCAGCCGGCACCCGAACAGCCTCTTGCACCACCTCCAGCTGACAACCCTCTAGCTGATGATCCCTCTCTTGATGATCCTGCCTTTTGAGACTATCATTTGATGTATTTTGGTTGCCTCCTTGTTTTTCTAGTCTGACTGTACTACTACTTCATCTATTATGATTATCAGTCTTTTGATATCATTATTCTAGGTATGTGTTGGGTAGAATAGATGTTGATTTTCAAACTCATTGTCTTACTTAATCATCCTGCAACTTTTCAAAAATTCTAGGAAAAATAATGATTTTAAAATCCCATTTTCTTAGAATTTTCAAAGTTGGACTTAGTTTAGGCTCTACCCTAGAAATCATGTTCCCCTAGATTTAAGCCAGAGCATCTCACAAACACCTATGTATACCTTGCTTATGTTTGAAATACATAGAATGGCGTGAGATGCATAGGGTACAACCTGGACTCCAGTATGCTTATATCTGTGCATCATTATGAGTCTGGGCGTTAAATACTTTATTAACAGTAATCAGTTTAAGTCATCCAGCCTTAGTCAAATCTAACTGGACCAAAGACTTAACGTGACTAACCGAGTGAAAGCTACTGCCCTCTAGGCAATCAACAAGTAGCTAAAGGTTAGACAGTTGGTGAAGGAAATGGAGATTTTAAGATTGAGCATGCTTGCACTTTAGGGCTCTGATACCTAATCAAAATAATTTGGATAAGTTAACAACTATTTAACTTGACTCATGATTGAACTTAAGGACCAACTAAATTTGAATAAACAACCTAAATTAAATATTTAGTCACTCCCTTTTTGTCCTAAAAATTCACTTAACAAGTTCTTATTCCTATTTTTTCAGCTAAGTACCTTTTTAAACTGAAACTACATTTTCAAAATTCAATGTTTGCAAAAGGCTTAGCTAAGTGATTCATATATCAACTTTCTAACTTTCTCAAACTTAGTCACCTTTATAATTTTTGCTAAAATACTTTTCTAAGTTACCTCTTAGATTCATTCTATACTTAGCTATAAGTATTAAAAAGCATATTTCTTTACTTGCAAAATTTAACTCATTGCCTTCAAAAGATTTCTGCTAAGAGACTTCAATTTTTTTCAATAAACAATTTGGCTCCAAATATTCTTTAAAATCTAGCTAAGTTTTTCAAAATTTAGTTAAGTATTTTTTCGAAAAACAACTAAGTTTCAAAAGTGGCTAAAATCATCTTTCTAAGTCATCCATATATTAGCCTTTTAAACTTAGGTGAAAAATTTTCCTTTTTAAGTCCTCTTTCTCCCTTAGCTAACAATCTTTTCAGTAAAATTTAATTATAAGCTAAGTGTTACACAAGCATTTTTACCTTTTTTCAAACCCTAAATCTATTTTTTTTTCTAAAACTTAAAACTTGCTTTCAACTGCCTTATTTTTTGATAAATGGCAAAGGGGGAGAGTAGGGAAATTCAAAAGTAAAAATCTGATTCAAAAAGAAAGCCCTGTATTAAGGGGGAACTTCACAAAGTTTAAGTGTCAGCTTAAGTTATGCTTGAATTTGAATTTATATACTTAAGCTTGCTCACTTAAAACCTTTTAAATATATTTATGCATTTGTCTTACCTAACTTTGAATTTGGGTTGTCATAATCAAAAAGGGGGAGATTGTTGGTGCGGGAAGCATCCGACGATCGAACCTAAGTTTTGATAATGGAAAAGGATTCAAAGTTAAGGTGTGTGGTGATCTAACAGTCTGAATGAGATTGCAGGAAAGTCCTAAGTGTACTTAGGCAAAAGCCCTAACTGTGGTTAGGCAAGGTGAAAACCCTAGGGGGTGGTAACCCTAGGTCATAGGGGATGGTAACCCTATGCGGAAAGTATTGGTGGGTCGAGTGCTTCAGGTAAAAGTCCTAGGGGGGGGGTAATCCTAGGTGGAAAGTCCTTGTGTCGCGAACCAGGTGAAAGACTGGACCAGTCGGGAAGCGGAAGTCCAGCAGAAAGTCCGAAAGCATCGAGCGCCGAGCAAAAGTCCAGTCGATCTGGAGGATCGCACTGGAAACAGGTAAATCTCCTGAGTGGAGTAGGTGAGGACGCGTTCCCCGTAGAGGGAACAGTAGGCGTCGGGTCGACCTAGGGTTTCCGGTCTGAAATCTAAAGTCAGACCCGGACAGTTCGGAGACTGTCAAACTTTCATATTCATACTATTATTGTGTACTAACTTTGTGTTGTAGGTATTTTGGGACTAACATGTTTGCAGGTACCAAAAATACAAAGTTCACCTCGGATGAACAGTGTCCGAGGCGCCTGCATGGGGCTTAGAGGCGCCTCGGGTGCAAAGCTGGGGCTGGCTGCGAAGCAAGCTTGGAGGCGCCTTGGAAGAAGCTCAAGGCGCCTTGGACTGGTGGATGAAGGCGCCTTGAACCAGATAAAATTTGACCAAGTCTTTGTTGATCCACGCGTGCGACTCGGCGGCCTGGTGGCGCCTCGGACGAGCTTGGAGGCGCCTCCAGCACTATTTAAAAGGAGGTTTCGAGCAATGGCCTAAGCATCAATTGAGAATAGCTTTCTTCTTCTGTGCTCTGCTCAAAAACTGTTCCTGAAACACTACAGCGACCTTCCAATGACCCGGAGCTTCTGTTTACATTCTATTGTTGTCGGTATTATTGTTTCTCAATCTTGCTCTTATTGTAATACTTGTAAAACCTTATCGAGCTTATAATTGCTGCCCATGGAAAGCGATGAAGGATCGCGGGCCTTCGAGTAGAAGTCGTCACAAGCTCCGAACGAAGTAAATCTCTTGTGTGTTCTTTGTGTTTGTCTTTATTCCGCTGCATTTGTTCTTAATCATACGAAACCGTAAAATGTGAAAAAGCCACGAGCGCTATTCACCCCCCTCTAGCGCTTTCGATCCAACAATAACAAACACGTATATTTAATATTTATTTCTTTAATTTATCAAAGGGTGTGATTTAGCTCGTTAAATCAATAGACCCGATAAGTTGGGAAATGATATTATTTATATGGTGTGTTGTTGATTATAGAATGAAACTGTGTCATAGTAATCTACGTTGATGATGTCCCCTTAAGGAGCTCATAAGGATTGTCATGTAAACCCTGCAGGTGGACTTAGTCCGACATGATGATAAGGTTGAGTGGTAATACTCTTGGAGTTAGATATTAATTAAGTGAGTTGTTAGTAACTCATTTAATTAGTGGGCATTCAATATCTAAAACACAAGGAGACTAACACACTCATAATAAGAATGATCCCATATTATAATGTGGGGTTGGTGCGGTAGTGTAATAATAGTTCTTTAGTGGAATGAGATATTATTGATGAACTTGAGTTGGGTATTCGGGGTGAACACGGGAATCTCAAGCTCATCGGGAGACTAAAACCAATTCCTCCTCTATGTCTCTATTGTAGCCTCTTATATAAAGCCTTATATCCACCCAAAGCCTAGCTTCTTAAGGTTCAAGCTAGGGTCGGCCAAGCCTTGCTTGGAGACCAAGCAAGGGGTCAGCCAAGCTAAGCTTGGAGCCCAAGCTAAGGTCGGCCAAGCCTTGCTTGGTTCCCAAGCAAGGGGCCAGCCAGACACAAGAAGAAGGAAGTTTTATTTTTTGCAAAATCTTTCCTTTTATAGAGATCCATAAAAAGCATTTAAAAGGATGATTTTAATATAAAACTTTCCTTTTTTAGATTGGTCATAAAAGGAAATAAAAGGGAGTTTTTATTTTGTTAAAAACTTTCCTTTTATTTTGGTTTTAAAAGATAGTTTTAAATTTTAAAATCTTTCCTTTTAAAGCTTTCTACAAAGGAATAAAAGAGATATTTGAAATCTTTCCTTATTTGTAGTTATCTATAATGTGAAAGAAAAATTTTAATTTTTGTTATAAAACTTTTCTTTTTGAAACCATGTTTTGTTTTAAATCTTATCTTTTATAGATATCCATAAAAGGATTTAAAAAAGAGAGATTTTAATTTATAAAACATTCCTTTTATAACTATCCATAAAAGGGATTTTAAAAGAGAGATTTTAATTTTTTGTTTAACATCTTTCCTTGCTTGGAGAACAAGCTTGTGGCCGGCCATGCTATGATAAGAAAGGAAGTTTTATTTTTTGTTATAAAACTTTCCTTTTTTGCCAAGACCAAGGAATATAAATGAGAAGGAGCGGGTGTCTCACCCTAGAACACATCTTCTATTCTTCTCTATTCTTCCTTGGTGGTCGGACCTTGCTCTTTCTCTTCTCTCCTTATGTTTTCTCTCTTGGAAGCCGGCGACATCAATTGGTGGTGATCTCTTGGTGGCCAGTTGATTGAAGGAGAAGAAGAAAAGAAGGAAGCTCTCTTGTCTAGCATCCCTTGAAGGATAGTTGGTGGCCGGATCTTGGAAGCTTTGGAAGAAGCTTGGGTGGACTACCTCTTGGAAGATCGTCGCCCACACAACGTTCAAGAGAAGGAGAGGAATATAATAGAAGATCAAGAGGTCTATAAGCTACGAAAGGTATAACTAGTTATTAGTTTTCGCATCATGACTAGTTCATCCTTTTGTATAGATCTTGTAAAACCAAACACAAGAGGTTTTCGGTTTTAGTTATCATTTTTTGTTATCGATTTTTGTTTTGATTTCATGTTTTGATATTGTGCTTCTATTGAGGTCTCTATAGTTAAACCTAGTATACTGTAAGAAGTTAAATATCCAATTTCTCTATGAGGCTTTGTCTAGAAAGTGGTGGATGATCCCATACCCAAGAAGGCCTAGTGTCTCACCATGTTTAACCTGGAAGTCGATCTTTGAAATAGATATTTGATAACTTCTCTAATATGGTTTAACTTAGGAAGATCTCATCGGTTGAACTTGGAGTAAGAATGTTAAGTTTCGTTCCCAATCCAAGTTTAACTTCTAAAGGGGAAATTTGGATTAATAATGTTAAGCATCATTTGCAATCCAAATTTAACTTTAGTAGAGCACATGGGTAGCTAGGATAGTTCTATGCTTGTACAAATTTTTGTACAAGGGAACTAGGACGGTATTCCGAGTAGCAACCAACAATTGGTATCAGAGCTAGGTTTTAACCTCTGTGTGTTTGGTTTTAGTTTAATTAAGCACATGTCATACATATTTTAGGCAGGATAATAGTAGGATATGCAAATAGATTTACTCTGTGGTTGTAAGCTTCAACTATTATGGCCTATTGTGATTATATGTGATTGGACCCTCGGACATGTCGAGAGCATTTTATGTGTGTGCATGATTGTATGTATTAAATACAACAGGAGCTGTATTAGTTTTAGGATTTTATATTTTATTCGATCTAGACTTTATGTACATTCCTTAGTGGAATATAGGATCGATATATGTAAAATTTTATTTTTGTCGCGGATCGTATCCTTGCGAGGCATGGTACTATTTAAGGACCAGAGGCATAGCAGAAAAAGAAGTAGGATAGATGCAATAATTAGACCCGATGGCGGTGGCTAAAGATGGCAGCAGCTAGGGTTGACAGCATACGGAGGACAGTGATGGAAGAGGCCATAATAGTTAGAAAATTATTTTTCCATATTTATTGCTTTTATTTGCTATGATGTGTGTGTGCATGTTTAAAATCCTCATCTTAAATAACTAAGTGGGAGAGATATTAGTAAATAAATTCCACGGTCTCCATTACTGGTTTGTAAGTGAAGCAACAAACTTGCGCGTTGGCTCTGAGTGCCTCCCTCCACATCGAATGAGTTTTTTTGTGTATCACTAGATCAAACTTCCTTTATGGATGATTATAGGAAATTATTTAGGGTAGTGTGATCTTCTCCAACTGAAGGGGTGCAATCCTATTTAATGGACTAAGTATCAAGTAATGGTATACACTTAGGCGCATTTAATAGTATCCTCCCCATCGGAGTCACTTCTATTATTTGTGTAACCAAAGGAATACCAACTATTAATTTTATTTGTCATAAAGTTAGGATGATAAGAATAAAATTAATGGGTAAAACCTCCTCTTACAAATGTTTGAATTTGTATACGTCCACACTAACGTGGCATACAAAATTCATGGTGTTTTAAGGTGTTGGTGAATTTAAATAATATTGTTTGAGGACTCAATACTATTCTAAATTCTCAAGTATTGACCAAAACCTATTTTGTGATTCTTAGGATGACTTTCAACCCACTGGCTATTATTATGAAAGGGAACAAACTTACTTGTCCCAATTACATAGATTAGAAAAGAAACCTGGACATTATCCTAACTGCTGAAGGCTATAAGTTTGTACTGTTAGAGGTCTGCCCTAATGTTCCTAATAGTGATTCTAGTGAAGAGGAGATTGAGTATCATAAGAAATGGGTAAAGGCAGATGAGATGGCGCGGTGTTACATTATGGCTTCAATGTCAAATGTGCTGCAACATCAACATCAGGGCATGCCAACTGCCTATAACATGATGAGCAATCTGAAGGAACTCTTCGGACACCAGAATCAGGCTGATAGGCAAGAGGCAATGAGAGACTTAATGACAGCCACCATGAAAGAGGGGACACCCGTAAGGGATCACATCCTCAAGATGATGGCTTACTTGAATGAGATACAAATCCTTGGAGCTGAAATCGATAGGAAAACCCAGGTCGATATTATTCTCCAAATGCTACTCAAAAGTTTTGAGTAGTTCTGCCTGAACTACAATATGAATAAAAGGATTTATTCATTGGTGGAACTACTGACAAAACTTCAGGCAGCAGAAGGGCTATTTCGTCATAATTCTTAAATTCACTTTGCTGAAAATGTTTCTACTTCTAAGTCGATGGGCAAGAAGAATAAAAAGAAACAAGCCGGCTCAGCAAAGAAAGTGAATCGAACTCCAAATACTGGACTTATAGCAAGAGTAAAGAAGCCGAAGGGCAAGTGCTTTATTTGCAAGCAGTCTGAACATTGGAAGGCGAACTGTCCTCGTAGGAAAGAGAACAATAAAGGTATATCTTATTCTCTAGTAGTTGAAACATGTTTAGCGGTGTTATCTACCAGCACCTAGTGTGTAGATACAGGAGCCACTGATCATGTCTGCAATTCATTGCAAGGGTTCCAGGAAACCCGTCGAATATATGAAGGATAGATAACCGTCTACATGGGAAATGCTACGAAAGTGGCGGCTGTTGCAGTGAGAGACATTTACTTATTATTTGATAGGAATAGAACCTTGATTTTGAGAAATTGTCTTTGCGTACCAAGTTTTAGAAAGAATTTAATTTCAGTTTCTAAACTATTTTTTGGATGGATATACTGATTCTTTTGATGACAAAGTGGTTGTCAAGAAAAATAGGGTAATTATCTGTTCTGGTACATTAGTTGGCAATTTGTATACTCTAAATCCGATAACTCCCACAAAGTAACAAATGAAAATTAATAACACATCCTCTAATTCTAATAAGAGAAAGTAACCTTCAAAAATGAACCAAACATATCTTTGGCATCTAAAACTTAGTCATATAAACTTGAGTATGATTCAAAGGCTAATAGCCGATAGACTCTTGGGTTCATTAGTGTTGGTAAACTTTCCAACTTGCGAATCTTGCTTGGAAGGAAAAATGACCAAGAGACCTTTTAAGGCTAAGGGGTATAGAGCAAAAGATGTGTTGGAATTAGTTCATTCTGATTTGTGTGGACCTATGACTATCCAGGTGAGAGGTGGTTTCGAATATTTTGTCTCTTTTATAGACGACTATTCAAGATATGGGTACATTTACTTGTTGCGCCGCAAGCCTGAGTGCTTTGATAAGTTCAAAGAGTACAAGGCTGATGTGGAGAAACGTCATGGTAAAAGTATCAAGACACTACGGTCTGATCGTGGTGGCGAGTACCTCTCAGGAGAGTTTAGGAATTATTTATCAGAGGTTGGGATTCAATCTCAATTGTCTACACCTGGTACAACCCAACAGAATGGTGTGGCAGAATGAAGGAATAAGACTCTTTTGGAAATGGTTAGATCGATGATGAGTTATTCAGAATTACCAAATTCATTATGGGGATATTCTTCAGAAATGGCAGTGTACATTCTGAACCTGGTACCTTCTAAATCAGTACCCTCAACTCCCATGGAATTGTCCAATGGGCGTAAGCCTAGTCTGAGTCATATTCAGATATGGGGTAGTCTAGCACATGTGCAGAAGGGAGATACTGATAAGTTGGAATCTCGTACAAAGTTTGCCTATTTATAGGTTATCCCAAAGGAACGAAAGGTGATTTGTTTTATAGTCCTAAAGATTAGAAGGTCATTGTTAATACAAATGCTCAATTTTTAGAAGAGGACTATGTAATAAACCATAAGTCCATGAGTGAAATTATTCTAGAAGAAATGAGAGAGGACACGTCTACTTTAGTAACAATAGTGCAAGTGAAATATCACAAGAAACTACAACACGTATCACAAATGATACACAACTACAGACAGTGCCTCGTCGTAGTGGGAGGGTTGTGAGGCAACTTGAAAGATTCATATTTTTGGGAGAGTCATCGGACTTGATCTTAGGTAAACATGAATCTGATCCCCGAACATATGACAAAGCACTCCAAGATAAAGATGCAACATCTTGGCAAAGAGCAATGAATTCATAAATAGAATCTATGTATTCTAACAAAGTCTGGGAGCTAGTAGAACCATCTAATATTATAAAAGCTATTGGATGTAAATGGATCTACAAAAAGAAAAGAGGGACAGATGGGAAGGTGGAAACCTTCAAAGCAAGACTTGTTACGAAGGGGTATACTCAGAAAGAGGGAATCGATTATGAGAAACTTTTTCGCCAGTAGCTAGGCTTAAGTCTACCCGAATACTCTTATCTATTGTTGCTCATATGGATTATGAGGTTTGGCAAATGGAAGTCAAGACAACTTTCCTTAACAGAAGTCTTGAAGAAAACATCCATATGAAGCAACCAAAGGGGTTTATTGCAAAGGGCAAAGAACATCTAGTATGTAAGATCAATCGGTCTATTTATGGACTGAAGCAAGCTTCAAGGTCTTGGAACATCCGGTTTAATGAAGTAATCCAGTCGTATGGATTTATTCAGTGTCCAGATGAGTCTTATGTATACAAGAAGTGTGATGGAAGCGTGGTGGTATTTCTTGTACTATACGTAGATAACATTTTGCTAGTTGGAACCAATATCAAAGTGTTGTCGGAAGTAAGGGTATGGTTGTCCAAGCAATTCGATATGAAGGACTTGGGAGAATGCACACATATTCTCGGGATCAAAGTAATAAGGGATCGCAAGAAAAAAATGTTGTGTTTATCCCAAGCTTTATATATCGATACGATCCTAGCTCGTTTTAGCATGCAAGACTCTAAGAAAGGTTTTCTACCTTTTTGGTATGGAATATCTTTATCTAAAGAGATGTCTCCGAAGACATCAAAAGAGATAGAAGAAATGAAGGCAGTTCCTTATGCTTCAGTTGTAGGAAGCCTAATCTATGTTATGTTATGCACGAGACCGAATATCTATTTTGCCATGGGCATGGTTAGCATATATCAAAGTAACCCAAGACCGGGACATTGGATTATCGTAAGGCAGATAATTTTCTCCCTGCGGGTTACACGGATTGGGACTAATAGGAATAATAGTAAGTCGACCTCGGAGTTTGTGTTTACTATAGGAGGTGGAGCCATAACAATGGAGGAGTGTTAAGCAAATTCCACCATGGAAACTGAGTATGTGGCAGCCTCTGTGGCAGCCATAGAAGTTGTATGGCTCAGAAACTTCATGATGGACTTAGATGTGATTCTTGGTTTGCCCGAAATTATTACAATTTATTGTGATAATAGTGGTGCAGTAGCAAACTCGAAAGAACCACAAGCCCATAAGGCAAGTAAACACATTGAGCACAAGTACCACCTAATACAAACGAGGAGAAGTTGTTGTCGCCTAGATTGCATCAAAAGATGACCTAGAAATCCTTTCACTAAGGCCCTTAGGCGAGAGCTTTTGATGGGCATGATGAGGGGATGAGAATCAGATGTATGACAGCATAGTCTTTTAGTATAAGTGGGAGATTGTTAGGATGTATACTAAAAGCCTAGCTTTTGTATAAAGATTTATAAGAATCACATTGGTCAATGTCTACATTTATGCTAAGTGTAGTTGTCCGTTTAATTTATATTGTAGATAACATGGTGTGAGGAGACACACAGAAGTTCATGTTATCAGTTCCTTATAAATTATAAACAGTTGCTCACAACCAAGATGGAATGGGGCAAACCATTGGAGTGGTTGTAGTGTAATTAGGTATTAATTTATCTTGACTAATAAATTACACTAGTACACTATAAGTGTATTGAGCAGGACCATTTGAGCTAGTTTCTTTATATACTGACTATATAAAAGAACAAAACCTCTGTTATTATGGAAGTGTGTATTCTTAATCATGATATAATAACAAGCACGTATATTTAATATTTATTTCTTAAATTTATCAAAGGGTGTGATTTAGCTCGTTAAATCAATAGGCCCGATAAGTTGGGAAATAATATTATTTATATGGTGTGTTGTTGATTATAGAATGAAACTGTGTCCTAGTAATCTAGGTTGATGATGCCCCCTTGAGGAGCTCATAAGGATTGTCATGTAAACCCTGCAGGTGGACTTAGTCTGACATGATGATAAGGTTGAGTGGTAATACTCTTAGAGCTAGATGTTAATTAAGTGAGTTATCGGTAACTCATTTAATTAGTGGGCATTCAATATCTTAAACACAGGGAAACTAACAAACTCATAATAAGAAGGATCTCATATTGTAATATGGGATTGGTGCGGTAGTGCAATAATAACTCATTAGTGGAATGAGATATTATTGATGAACTTGAGTTGGGTGTTCGGGGCAAACACGGGAAGCTCAAGCTCATCGGAAGACCAAAACCAATTCCTCCTCTAGGTCCCTATTGTAGTCTCTTATATAAAGCCTTATATCCACCCAAAGCCTAGCTTCTTAAGGCTCAAGATAGGGTCGTCCAAGCCTTTCTTGGAGACTAAGCAAGGGGCCGACCAAGCTAGGGTCGGCCAAGCCTTGCTTGGTGCCAAGCAAGGGGCCGGCCACACACAAGAAGAAGGAAGTTTTATTTTTTGTAAAATATTTCCTTTTATAGAGATCCATAAAAAGGATTTAAAAGGATGATTTTAATATAAAACTTTCCTTTTTTAGATTGGTCATAAAAGGAAATAAAAGGGAGTTTTTATTTTGTTAAAAACTTTCTTTCTATGTTGGTTTTAAAAGAGAGTTTTAAATTTTAAAATCTTTCCTTTTATAGCTTTCTACAAAGAAATAAAAGAAAGAGTTGGAATCTTTCCTTATTTGTAGTTATCTATAATGTGAAAGAAAGATTTTAATTTTTGTTATAAAACTTTCCTTTTTTAACCATGTTTTATTTTAAATCTTTTTTTATAGATATCCATAAAAGGATTTAAAAGAGAGAGATTTTAATTTATAAAACATTCCTTTTATAACTATCCGCAAAAGGGATTTTAAAAGAGAGATTTTAATTTTTTGTTTAAAATCTTTCCTTGCTTAGAGAACAAGCTTGTGGCCAGCCATGCTATGATAAGAAAGGAAATTTTATTTTTTGTTATAAAACTTTCCTTTTTTGCCATGACCAAGGAATATAAAAGAGAAGGAGCAGGTGTCTTACCCTAGAACACATCTTCTATTCTTCTCTATTCTTCCTTAGTGGTCGGCCCTTGCTCTTTCTCTTCTCTCCTTTTGTTTTCTCTCTTGGAGGCCGGCGGAATCAATTGGTGGTGATCTCTTGGTGGACGGTTGATTGAAGGAGAAGAAGAAAAGAAGGAAGCTCTCTTGTCTAGCATCCCTTGGAGGATAGTTGGTGGCCGGATCTTGGAAGCTTTGGAAAAAGCTTGGGTGGACTACCTCTTGGAAGATCATCGCCCACACAACGTTCAAGAGGAGAGGAATACAATAGAAGATCAAGAGGTCTATAAGCTACGAAAGGTATAACTAGTTATTAGTTTCCGCATCATGACTAGTTCATCCTTTTGTATAGATCTTGTAAAACCAAACACAAGAGGTTATCGGTTTTAGTTATCATTTTTTGTTATCGATTTTTGTTTTGATTTCATGTTTCGATATTGTGCTTCTATTGAGGTCTCTATAGTTAAACCTTGTTCATTGTAAGAAGTTAAATATCCAATTTCTCTGTGAGGCTTTGTCTATGAAGTGGTGGATGATCCCATACCCAAGAAGGCCTAGTGCCTTGCCATGTTTAACCTGGAAGCCGGTCTTAGAAATAGATATTTGATAACTTCTGTAATATGGTTTAACTTAGGAAGATCTCATCGGTTGAACTTGGAGTAAGAATGTTAAGTTTCATCCCCAATCCAATTTTAACTTCTAAAGGGGAAATTTGGATTAATAATGTTAAGCATCGTCTGCAATCCAAATTTAACTTTAGTAGAGCACATGGGTAGCTAGGATAGTTCTATGCTTGTACAAATTTTTGTACAGGGGAACTAGGACGGTATTCCGAGTAGCAACCAATATGTTTAGTGCACTCTTTTCTCTATCTTAAGTAGCATGATGTGAGCTAAGTATCATATAGAAATAAGTTTGAGTTTTGGCTTAACTTTAAGGATCTTACTTTCACTTCACTTCACTTTACTTGAACTTGAATAGTTGATATCATTGAAATAGTCATGATTCATCCTATTTGTTTAGTACATGGTTTCCATGGTGATTGCTCAAACTTCATTTTGGTTACTGGATGAGGCTTGAATTTTGAAAGCTTATTTGGGAAAATCAAAATATCCCAACTTTTGTGCCTGTAAACTTATGTGTTTAAGTGTTGCACAATGCAATCACTTAGTGAAACAAAAAAGGTGCATGATGATGAAAAAAAAGAAGGAAAAAAGAGTGTTGGAAAAAAAGGGATATAAAAAACAGTTGTCGTGAGTAGAACCTAGCAAGTCACCCCTTTGAGACCAAGTTAGGTTACTGGGGAAATTACTTCTATGGTTCTCCTGATATCGAACACGCCTTTGAGACCCTGGGTTAATTGAGAAATATGAACCAAGTGTGTGGCAGGTAAGTGCCTATCACCGAAAATATTAGGAACTCAATTGGATGATGACTTGATTAAGACAAAGATTGAAACTTGAAGGGTTTTCACTTAGAGGGTGTTTGGCTGAGCTTATAAGCTCTCTAAAACAGCTTATAAGCTGTTTTGGAGCTTATAAGCTCTTCAAATTTGTTTGGTAAATTTTTTTCAAACATCTTATAAGCTGTCAAAATAAGCTGTTTTGGAGCTTATAAGCTATTTTTAAAAAAGTATGGAAGACCCTACTTTTTAAAAAAAGATCTTATTTTAATAATTTGTTTCTCTAAAATATCCTTATATAATTTCATAAATCCCCATCTTATCCTCCATAAATTTTTATAAGCCTAATATCTTTTTATCTCCGTCGACTTTTCTTCCAACGTTGTGTCATCTTCTCTGCCAACGCCTCTTTCTAATTTTCTCTCCCCCGGTGCAGAAATTCGCCCAAAATCCTCAATTAATAAAAATCTCAAAACCCTCTATTAATAGTATTACACCCTTTTTGGTAATTTTATTAATAAAAAGATCTTATAATACCAAATACATCAATATCTTTAAGTTGATTGTAATAAGTTCACCCAAACACTTTAACAACTTATAAGCTCCTAAAACAACTTATAAGCTGTACGAACTTATAAGCTGTTTTTAATAAGTTTAGCCAAACACCCTCTTACTTATTTGCACCGTGCACAGGAGACTTATGCTTAAGCCATACTTGGTTTGTTTCTATGATCATGCTTATTAATGAAACTTTTAGATAGATTTAGGAAATTGCATTAAGGATTATGATGCATTATTGAATACATGAATCTTGATTGCATCATTTTGCTTAAGGACAAGCAAAAGTCTAAGTCTGGGGGTGTGATGTGCGTAGATTTTATACACTTGTTTAGCATGTTTTGACGCACATTCTTATGTTTTATACATGCTTTATCTATGCACTTTCATGTTCCTTGCTTTACTTTTAGCATAAATACTTTTCTTTGTTCACAGATCTGCTTTGGTGCGTTTTATGCTTTCAAGAGTCAAATTTGGATAAGAATTGATGTCCGTGGCTGATTCTATAACCAAACGGAGGAAAAACAACTTTGGCAATGAGTGCCACACGACCTTGCAAAGGGGAATGCCCCTGGCCATGTGGTCATGATAGGGTCATGTAGCATCAACAGCAAGGGAGAGTGCCTTGGCCGTGTGAGGTTACACGGTCGTGCCACCTTTTCCAGCCAGCCAGTACACAGCCGTGCAGCCTTTCCAGAGCCAAAAAATGGCATGGTCGTGTGTGCCACACGGCCGTGCAACACTTCTAGAGACAAGAATTGGCCAGGCTGCGTGGTTTCACATGGTCGTGCAAGTAGGCAGAAGTGGAACATGGCACGGCCGTGTGAGGATCACACGACCATGTGACCTTGGCCGAGAGGAGGAATGCCTTGGCCATGTGGATCTCACACGACCGTGTCCTGGGCCGTGTGGCACCCAAATGCCCTCCTCTATATAGAGCCTCTTCCTCTTTAAAAGAAGGAGGGTTCTCCCTTTGGGAAGATCTGTTCTTGGCCGAGTTTCCAGCGTTCGGAAGGTGATTTCTGTCCAAGATTCGACTCCAAGAGTGGAGGATTGGTTCCGAAGATCACTCGTCGTATTGAGATAAGCGTTCCTTTCTATTTTCTTGATTTGGATCGGAATGTCTTTAACCTTCTTGTCTTCGATTCTTTCCTCACCTTCTATGGAGTAGATCTTTTGTTCTAGGAAGGAGGGAGTACTTGTGATGTAACTTGATGTAAGATTCATGGATTTGCCATCTTGATTCAAGGATATTGTTATGTTTTGTATCAATTAATCTTATATGGATTATTATGTTTTGTGCCTAATTATCATTCTTGATTGGTTATTTGTATTTCTTATGGAATCTTGTTGAGGAATTCGTTAAATTGTATGACCGAAGGGCATCGTGACAGGGCTGCCCCGCTAACAGACATTTTAGGAGATCACCTTTAGGGGTAAAGCAAAAACCTACAAAAAAGTAGGACAGATTGATTTGCTTAACTCTATATCTTAATGTGAATTGATTATTAATGTGTTTCTATGTCGTATGACCGAGGGGCGTCGTAACAGGGTTGCCCCGCTAACGGACTTCATAGGGATCATAACTCTTTGATTACTTATGGTTTAGATGTGAGTCCTTGACCGATGTTTTCTGCAGAAGATAACTGGTGACTTCTTACGAAAACATTACAATTGAGGACAAGAATTAGTAGATTGCATTACATCGATGAATATCACAAAGAAACCAAAACTCCTAGAACCTTTATAAAATTGAATTTCTACATTTAACTTTTACTTCTAATCTTTAGTTGTAAATGATCTTTTAATCGTTTGTTTAGCTAATTCGCTTTTGAGACATCTTTAGTAATTATAACCAGTCCCTGTGGATTCGATATTCTTTTATTACTGATGACGTAACCGTACACTTAGGGTTCGTAACACATGGACATATGAAATACATCATGAATGCCTACCAGAGCCGGAGGTAGCGCCCGACGGTAAGCTACCACTCCAATCCTCTCTAAGATCTGGAAAGGCCCAATGTATCGTGGAGCTAGTTTATCTCGGAGACCAAATATCTTCACCCCTTTCGTGGGTGAAACTCTTAAAAATACATGGTCGCCTGTACATAAATCCAGGGGTCTCCATCTCCGATCAGCATAACTCTTCTAGCGGTCTTACACCTTTGACATCCTCCATCTGATAGTGCAGACCAACTCTGCCTCTTACTGAGCTCTTTGAGGTCCTAGGAGCTATGCCTCCCCAACCTCCTCCCAGAGGGTGGGTGTCCGACAAGGACTACCATACAATGCTTCAAATGGTGCCATCTAGATAGCCAAATGATAGTTGTTGTTGTAGGAGAACTCTACTAATGGAAGGTGGTCCTTGCAGCTGCCTTCGAAATCCATAACGCAAGACCTCAACAAGTCCTCTAATATCTGGATGGTCCACTCAGACTGTCCATCTGTCTGCGGATGGAATGCTGTGCTGAATCAAAACTGTGTGCCCAAGGCCTGCTGTAGACTCTATCAGAACCGGGATGTGAACCGTGGGTCTCTATCCGATATAATGCTCAAAGGGACACCATGTAATCTAATGATCTCCCGACAATACAGCTCTGCCAATCGATCCAGAGAATCAGTTCTCCATATCACTAAGAAGTGTGCGGATTTGGTTAATCGGTCAACAACTACCCAAATCACGTCATGGCCTCATGTCTTAGACAATCCCACTACACAATTCACAGTGATGTGCTATCATTTCCACTTTGGAATAGGAATCCTCTGAAGTAAACTAGCAGGTCTTTGGTGCTTAGTTTTCACCTGCTGACAGACTAGACATCTAGCTACAAACTCCACGATGTCTTTCTTCATGCCGTTCCACCAATAGGAGTGCCTCAAGTCTCGATACATGCAAGTCCCACCTGGGTGGATAGCAAATCAAGAGCGATGAGCCTCCTGAAGTAGCTTCTCCAAGATCGGGTGAGACTGAGGTACGCATAACCTGCCTTGGAAATAAATGACACCCTCGTCATCTCGAGTGAACTTCGTCTGCTGCCCGAAAGCTATCTAGCTGCCAATGGACTGTAAGCACTGATCACTGGCCTGAGCCTCTTGGATCCTCTTCCTGATCGACGACTGAGCAACCATGGTAACCAAAATACCCTGCTCTGGCTGTTCCTGCTCCTCAAGGCCCAACTCGGAGAAACCCTATATCAAGTCCGTGATTAAAACCCGATGGCAAGCTAAAGTCCCTCTGGATTTTCGGCTAGTGGTAGCTAATATTATAGTCATAATCCTTCAGGAACTCCATCCATCTCCTCTATCAGAGATTGAGTTCCTTCTGAGTGAAAAGATATTTGAGACTCTTATGATCAGTGAGAATCTCAAATGTAATACCATACAGATGATACCGCCAAATCTTCAAAGCAAAGATAATGGCAGCCAGCTCCAGATCAAGTACTGGGTAGTTCTTCTCATGCTCCTTCAAATAACGAGAAGCATAGGAGACTACCATACCGTGCTACATCAAAATAGCGCCCAAACCCTATAAAGAAGCGTCGGTGTAGAGCACGAATCCGTCCTCTCCATAGGGTAAAATCAGAACTGGTGCCGACACTAATCTCCACTTCAACTCCTGAAAGCTGGTCTCACAGACTTCTGACCACGTGAACTTCATGTCTTTCCTGGTCAGGCATGTCAGCGACATAGCAATGTGAGAGAAACCCTCAACGAACCTTCTATAATATCTGGCTAATCCCAAGAAACTGCAGATCTCCTGAATTGATTTCGGCTGTTCCTAGCTGGTGACAGCCTCGATCTTCTGAAGGTCTACGGAAATACCTTGACTAGACACCACATGTCCTAGAAAACCAACTGAGTATAGCCAAAAAGCACACTTGCTAAACTTCGCATATAGACGATGTTGTTAGAGAGTCTCCAAGACTATGCGAAGATGTTGTGCATGTTCCTCCTCTGAACATGAGTAAATCAAAATGTCGTCGATGAAAATGATAATGAATTGATCTAAATACTCTAGAAAGATGTGGTTCATTAAATCTATAAATACTGCTGGAGCATCGGTAAGCCCAAATAGCATTACCAAAAACTCATAATGCCCATATCGGGTAAGGAATGTTGTCTTCTGAATATCAGAATCTTTGACTCTCAACTGATGATATCTGGATCGCAGATCAAACCTAGAATACACTGAGGTACCTCTAAGCTTATCAAAAAAATCCTCGATCCATGGTAAGGGGTACATATTCCTGACGGTCATTGCATTCAGCTGTCTATAATCAATGCACAACCTCAGAGTACCATCCTTTTTCTTGATGAACAATACCGGAGAACCCCACGGAGATACACTAGGTGTTGGGTGCTACTCGAAATTCCGTTATGTTTCCCCTGTACAAAAATTTATACAAGTACAGAACTTTTCCTAGCAACCCATGTGCTCTACAGAAGTTAAAGTTGAATTACAAACGAAACTTAACATTTTTAATCCAAGTTGTTCTTCAGAAGTTAAACTTGGATTATAAACGGAACTTAACATTTTTACTCCAAGTTCAACCCATGAGTTCTTCAGAAGTTAAACCATATTACAGAAGTTGATTAAATATCTATTTCAAAGATTGGATTCTAGGTTAAACAAGGCGAGGCACTCGGCCTTCTTGGGTATGGGATTATCCACCACTTCCTAGACAAAGCCTTTCAAAGAAATTAAATATTTAAACTTCTTACAGCAACCTTAGGTTTAACTATAGAGACCACAATAGAAATACAAAATCAAAACATAAAATTGAAACACAAAATCGATAGCCTCTTGTGTTGATATTTCAGGATCCATACAAAGAAAAACTAAACTAGTTCGTAGTGGAATAAAGAACTAGTTGTACCTTTCCTTGTAGCTAAAGACCTCTTGATCTTCTGCTATATTCCTCTCCTCCTCTTGGACGTCGTGTGGGAGATGATCTATCAAGACGAAGACACCTGACCTTCTCCTTCTTTTCAAAGCTTCCGGCCACCAAAGAATACAAAGTGAAGAGGCCTCCTTCTTCTTCTTCTTCTCCTCCAAGCAACCGGCCACAAGGTGAAGGTCCTTCTCCAAGTGCCACTGGCCCTTATGAAAAGGAAAGGGAAAAGAGGGAAGAGCCGGCCACAAGAAATTAGAAGATGAGCCTTGGTTGTTTTTAGAGAGCATCCCTACTCCTCTTTTATAATCTTTGCTAGCGACTAATAAGGAAAGTTTTTAATAAAATTTCCTTTTATTTGCTATTGTAGATGGTTATAAAAAAGAAAAGATTTTAACAAAATTAAAATCTCTCTTTTAAACCATTGTAAATAGCTATAAAAGGAAAGATTATAACAAAATTTTGTTTTAAACAAAATCTTCCTTTTATTCCTATAATGGTTGGTTACAAAAAAGGAAAGATTTTAACAAAATTAAAATCTCTCTTTTAATCCATTGTAGAAAGCTATAAAAGTAAAGATTTTAACAAAATTTTGTTTTCAATAAAACTTCCTTTTCTCTTCTTATATGGTCGGCCCCATGCTTGGGCACCAAGCATGGCTTGGCCGGCCCACATCTTGGGCACCAAGAGGGCTTGGCCAGCCCCTTTCTTGGGCACCAAGCAAGGATGTGGTCGGCCCCTCATTTGGGTAAGAAGGAAAATTAAAACGGGTGAACACGAGGCTTTATAGAGGCTACAGTAGGGACCAAGAGGAGGAATTGGTTTTGGCCTCCCGATGAGCTTGAGTTTCCTGTGATCGACCTGAACACCCAACTCAAGTTCATCAATAATAACTCATACCACTAAAGAGTTATTATTGAACTACCGCACCAATCCCATATTACATTATGGGCTCCTTCATATCATGAGTGCATTAATCTCCCTTTAAGATATCGAATGTCCATTAATTAAATGAGTTACTGACAACTCACTTAATTAACATCTAGCTCTAAGAGTACTACCACTCAACTTCATTATCATGCTGGACTAAGTCCACCTGTAGGGTTTACATGATAATCCTTATGAGCTCCACAAGGGGACACTATCAACCTAGATAACTAGGACACAGTTTCCTTCTATAATCAACAACACACCATATAAATAATATTATTTCCCAACTTATTGGGCCTATTGATTTAATGAATAAATCTCACCCATTGATAAATTAAAGAAATAAATACTAGGTATATGTGCTTGTTATTATATCGGGATTAAGAGTACGCACATCCATAATAATAGAGGTTCTGTTCTTTTATACAGTCAGTATAAAAAGAAACAACCTCAAATGGTCCTGCTCAATACACACATAGTGTACTAGTGTAATTTTATAGTCAAGACAAACCAATACCAAATTACACTACAACCATTCCAATAGTTTGTCCCAATCCATCTTGGTTGTGAGCTACTATTTATAATTTATAAGGAATTGATAACATGATCTTCTGTGTGACACCACACACCATGTTATCTACAATATAAATTAAATGGACAACTGCATTTAACTAAATGCAGACATTTGACCAATGTGATTTTTATTACAAAATAAATATTCATACAAAAAGCTAAGCTTTTAGTATACATCCTAACAATCTCTCACTTATACTAAAAGACTATGCTGCCATATATGCTGTCATACATCTGATTCTCATCCCCTCAACATGCCCATCAAAAGCTCTCGCAGGAAGGGCCTTAGTGAAAGGATCTTCCAAGTTATCTTCTAATGCAATCTTGGCGACAACAATTTCTCCTCGCTTTACGGTGTCTCGCATTAGGTGGTACTTGTGCTCAATGGGTTTACTTGGCTTATGGGCTCGTGGTTCCTTCGAGTTTGCTACTGCACCACTATTATCACAATAAATTATGATAATTTTGGGCAAACCTGGAATCACATCTAAGTCAATCAAGAAGTTTGTGAGCCATACAACTTCTTTAGTTGCCTCAGAGGCTGCCACATACTCAGCTTTCATGGTAGAGTCCGAAACGTATTTCTACTTAACACTCCTCCAAGCTATGGCTCCACCTCCCAAAGTAAACATATATCCCGAGGTTGACTTACTATTGTCCCTATCTGATTGGAAGTTAGAATCCGTGTAACCCACAGGGAGCAAATCATATACCTGGTAAACTAGCATATAATCTCTAGTCCTTCTCAGGTACTTTAATATATGCTTTACGGCAGTCCAATGTCCCTATCCTAGATTACTTTGATATCTGCTAATCATGCCCACGGTAAAACAAATATCCGGTCTCGTACATAGCATTTCATACATTAAGCTTCCTACAGCCGAAGCATAAGAAACTGCCTTCATGTCGTCTATCTCCTTTGATATTTTAGGACACATCTCTTTAGATAAAGGTACTCCATGCCGAAAAGGTAGAAAACCTTCCTTAAAGTTTTGCATGCTAAAACGAGCTAGGATAGTATTGATGTACGAAGATTGGGATAAGCACAACATCCTTTTCTTGTGATCCCTAATCACTTTGATCCTAAGAATATGTCCACATTCTCCCAAGTCCTTCATATCAAACTGCTTGGACAACTATACCCTTGCATCTGACAACACTTTGACATTGTTGCCAATGAGTAAAATATCATCTACGTATAGTACAAGAAATACTACCACGTTTCCGTCACTCTTCTTGTATACACAAGACTCATCCAAACACTAAATGAATCCATAAGACTGGATCACTTCATTAAACTAGATGTTCCAAGATCTCGAAGCTTGCTTCAGTCCATAAATAGACCGATTGAGCTTATATACAAGATGTTCTTTACCCTTCACAATGAATCCCTCTGGTTGCTTCATATGGATGTTTTTTTCAAGACTTCCATTAAGGAAAGCTGTCTTAACATCCATTTGTCAAATCTCATAATCTATATGTGCGGCAATAGATAAAAGAATTCGAATAGACTTAAGCATGGTTACCGGCGAAAAGGTTTCCTCATAATCGATTCCCTCTTTCTGAGTATACCCTTTTGTAAAAAGCCTTGCTTTAAAAGTTTCCACCTTCCCGTCTGTCCCTCTTTTTTTTTTGTAGACGCATTTACACCCAATGACTTTTACACCATTTGGTGGTTCTACAAGCTCCCAGACCTGATTAGAATACATAGATTTTATTTCAGAGTTCATTGCACTTTCCCAAGAAGCTGCATCTTTATCTTGGAGTGCTTCATCATATGTGCAGGGATTAGGTTCATGTTCACCAGGGATCAAGTCCGAAGACTCTCCCAAAAACATGAATCTATCAGGTTGCTGAACAACCCTCCCACTACGACGTGGCACTGCTTGTAATTGTGCATCATTTGTGACACGTGTTGTAGTTTCTTGTGTTATCTCATCTTGTACCGTTGGTACTAAAGTAGATGTGTCTTCTCTTATTTCTTCAAGAATAATTTTATTCATGGGCTTGTGGTTCATTACATAGTCCTCTTCTAAAAATCGGGCATTGGTGCTAATAATGACTTTCTAATCTTTAGAACTATAAAATAAACTACCTTTCGTTCCTTTAGGATAACCCACAAATAAGTGAACTTCTGTACGTGATTCCAACTTATCAGTGTCTCCCTTCAGCACATGTGTTGGACTACCCCAAATCCGAATATGATTCAGACTAGGCTTACACCCAATCCATAATTCTGTGGGAGTAGAGGGTACTGACTTAAAAGGTACCAAGTTCAGAATGTACACTGCCATTTCTAGAGCATATCCCCTAAACGAATTTCGTAATTCTGAATAACTCATCATTGATCTAACCATTTCCATAAGAGTCTTATTCCTTCGTTCTGCCACACCATTTTGTTAGGGTATACCAGGTGCAGACAGTTGGGATTGAATCCCGACCTCTGATAAATAACTCCTAAACTCTCCTAAGAGGTACTCGCCACCACGATCAGACCGTAGTATCTTGATACTTTTACCATGACGTTTCTCCACATCAACCTTGTACTCTTTGAACTTATCAAAGCACTCAGACTTGCAGCTCATCAAGTAAATGTACCCATATCTCGAATAGTCATCTATAAAAGAGACAAAATATTCGAAACCATCTCTTGCCTGGATAGTCATAGGTCCACACAAATCAGAATGAACCAATTCCAATACATCTTTGGCTCTATACCCCTTGGTCTTAAAAGGTCTCTTGGTCATTTTTCCTTCCAAGAAAAATTCGCAGGTTGGAAAATTTTCCACCACTAATGAACCCAAAGGTCCATTGGCTATTAGCCTTTGAATTCTACTAAAGTTAATATGACCAAGCCTTAAACGTCAAAGATATGTTTGATTTATTTCCGAAGGTTGCTTTCTCTTATTAGAATTAGAAGATGTGTTATTAATTTTCATTTATTGCATCGTGGGAGTTATTGGATTAAGAGTACAAATTGTCAACCAACATACCAGAACAGATAACCACTATATTTTCTTGACAACTACTTTGTCATCAAAAGAAACAGAATATCCATCCTTAAATAATTTAGAAACTGAAATCAAGTTCTTTCTAAAACTTGGTACATAAAGATAATTTCTCAAAATCAATGTTTTATTCCTATCAAAGGATAAATAAACATCTCCCATTGTAACAGCCGCCACTTATGTGGCATTGCCCATGTAGATGGTGATTTCCCCTTTATATAGTTGTCAGGTTTCCGAAAACCCCTACAATGAATTGCAGACATGATCAGTGGCTCCGTATCTACATACCAGGTACCGGTAGATAACACTGCTAAACATGTTTCGACAACTAATGAATAAGATACACCTTTATTGTTCTCCCTTTTGCGAGGACAATCCAAGTTTTGTTTCCAATCAATATAATTGGGACCAGTAAGTTTGTTCTCTTTCAATATAACAGCAAGAGGATTGAAAGCCATTTGAAATCTTAAGAATCACAAAATATTTGGTCAAAACTTTAGAATTTAAAATAATATTGATTCCTCAAACATTATCATTTAAATTCACCAACACCTCAAAACACCGTGAATTTTGTATGCCACGATAGTGTGGATGTATATAAATTCAAACATTTGTAAGAGGGGGGTTTACCCATTAATTTTATTATCTTGTCAACCTAAGTTTATGACAAATAAAATTAATAGTTGATTTTTTCTTCCGTCACACAAATAATAGCAGTGACTCTGATGGGGAGGATACTATTAAATGCACCTAAGTGTATACCATTACTTGATATTTAGTCCATTAAATAGGATTGTGCCCCTTCAGATGGAGAAGATCACACAAACCTAAATAATTTCCTATAATCATCCATAAAAGAAGTTTGATCTAGTGATCCGTAAACAAACTCATCCGATGTGGAGGAAGGCACTCAAAGTCAACGCGCAAGTTTGAATGCATCACTTACAAACCAGTAATGGAGACTGTGAAATTTAAATAATTTCTCTCCCACTTAGTTATTTAAAGAGAGGAATTTTGACATGCACACACACATAGCACATATAAACAGCATAAAATGTAATAAATATGAAAAATAATTTTTCAACTATTATGGCCTCATCCATAGCTGTCCTCCGTGTGCCACTAATCCTAGCCGCCGCCAACGGGTCATGTCGTCGCGTCTATCTTGCTTCCTTTTTCGCTGCACCTTTGGTCCTCAAATAGCACCATGCCTCGCAAGGATACGATCCACGACAAAATAAAATTTTACATTTATCGATCCTATATTCCACAAGGGAATGTACATGTAATCTAGATCGAACAGAATGTAAAATCCTAAAAACTAATACAGCTCCTGCTGTATTTAATAATTACAATCATGCACACATATAAAATGCCCTCGACATGCCCGAGGGTCGAATCACACACAAACACAATAGGGACATAATAGTTGGAACTATGATGCTTGCAACCACAGAGTTAATTTATTTGCACATCCTACTATTATCCTGCCTAAATTTATGTATGAAAAGTGCATAATTTAACTGAAAACCAAACACACAGAGGCAGAAAACTAGCTCTGTTACCAATTGTTGGGTGCTACTCGGAATTTCGTTCTGTTTTTCCTGTACAAAAATTTGTACAAGTACATAACTTTTCCTAGCAGCCCATGTGCTTTACAGAAGTTAAACTTGAATTGCAAATGAAACTTAACATTTTTAATCCAAGTTGTTCTTCAGAAGTCAAACTTGGATTGAAAATGGAACTTAACATTTTTACTCCAAGTTCAACCCATGTGTTCTTTAGAAGTTAAACCATATTATCAAAGTTGATTAAATATCTATTTCAAAGATTGGCTTCCAGGTTAAACATGGCAAGACACTTGGCCTTCTTGGATGTGGGATCATTCGCCACTTCCCAGACAAAGTCTTTCAAAGAAATTGAATATTTAAACTTCTTACAGCAACCTTAGGTTTAACTATAGAGACCACAATAGAAACACAAAATCAAAACACAAAATCGATAGCCTCTTGTGTTGGTATTTCAGGATCCATACAAAGAAAAACTAAACTAGTTCGTAGCGGAATAAAGAACTAGTTGTACCATTCCTTGTAGCTAAAGACCTCTTGATCTTCTGTTGTATTCCTCTCCTCCTCTTGGACGTCGTGTGGGCGATGATCTATCAAGACAAAGACACCCGACCTTCTCCTTCTTTTCAAAGCTTCCAGCCACCAAAGAATACAAAGTGAAGAGGCCTCCTTCTTCTTCTTCTCCTCCTCCAAGCAACCGGCCACAAGGCGAAGGTCCTTCTCCAAGTGCCGCCAGCCCTTATGAAAAGGAAAGGGAAAAGAGGGAAGAGCCGGCCACAAGAAATTAGAAGAGGAGCCTTGTTTGTTTTTAGAGAGCATCCCCTACTCCTCTTTTATAATCTTTGCTAGCGACTAATAAGGAAAGTTTTTAATAAAATATCTTTTTATTTGCTATTGTAGATGGTTATAAAAAAGGAAAGATTTTAACAAAATTAAAATCTCTCTTTTAAACCATTGTAAATAGCTATAAAAGGAAAGATTATAACAAAGTTTTGTTTTAAACAAAATCTTCCTTTTATTCCTATAATGGTTGGTTATAAAAAAAGGAAAGATTTTAACAAAATTAAAATATCTCTTTTAACCATTGTAGATAACTACAAAAAAAGAAAGATTTTAACAAAATTAAAATCTCTCTTTTAATCCATTGTAGAAAGCTATAAAAGGAAAGATTTTAACAAAATTTTGTTTTCAACAAAACTTTCTTTTCTCTTCTTGTATGGTTGGCCCCATGCTTGGGCACCAAGCATGGCTTGGTCGGCCCCTTGCTTGGGCACCAAGCAAGGATGTGGCCGTCCCCTCATTTGGGTAAGAAGGAAAATCAAAACGGGTGAACGCGAGGCTTTATAGAGGTTACAGTAATGACCGAGAGGAGGAATTGATTTTGGCCTTCCGATGAGCGTGAGTTTCCTGTGTTCGACCCGAACACTCAACTCAACTTCATCAATAATAACTCATACCACTAAAGAGTTATTATTGAACTACCGCACCAATCCCATATTACATTATGGGCTCCTTCTTATCATGAGTGCGTTAATCTCCCTGTGTTTAAGATATCGAATGTCCATTAATTAAATGAGTTACTGACAACTCACTTAATTAACATCTAGCTCCAAGAGTAGTACCACTCAACTTCATTATCATGCCGGACTAAGTCCACTTACAGGATTTACATGATAATCCTTATGAGCTCCTCAAGGGGATACCATCAACCTAGATAACTAGGACACAGTTTCCTTCTATAATCAACAACGCACCATATAAATAATATTATTTCCCAACTTATTGGGTCTATTGATTTAATGAATAAATCTCACCCATTGATAAATTAAAGAAATAAATACTAAGTATATGTGCTTGTTATTATATTGGGATTAAGAGTATGCACATCCATAATAACAGAGGTTCTATTCTTTTATGCAGTCAGTATAAAAAGAAACAACCTCAAATGGTCCTGCTCAATACATACATAGTGTACTAGTGTAATTTTATAGTCAAGAAAAACTAATATCAAATTACACTACAACCATTCCAATGGTTTGTCCCAATCCATCTTGGTTGTGAGCTACTATTTATAACTTATAAAGAACTGATAACATGATCTCTTGTTAGTTACTACTCCGAACATCATACCGATTCCCCTATACAAAAAATTTATATAAGTCCTGAACCATTCCTAACAACCTATTGTGTTCGTTAGAAATTAAATTTGGAATCGCAAATAGAACTTAACATTATTGATTCTAAATTCAACTTATCTATTCTTAGTGGTTAAGACTTGGATCGCAAATGATGCTTAACATTATTTATCCAAATCCACTCATGTTACAAATTCAGTTAAATATTAATTTCAGAGATCGACTTCCAGATTAAACATAGCGAGGCACTAGGCCTTCTTCGGTATGGGAGCATCCACCACCTCCTAGACAAAGTCTTTCAACGAAATTCAATATTTAATTTCCTTATAGTAACCCTAGGTTTAACCAAAAGGAACAATCGAATCACAAGTTCGAAACACAAAAGAAACACAAAATTGAAAACATAAATTCGATAACCTAGATTTATTAGCCTCTTGTGTTTGGTATTTCAAGATCTAAATAAAAGGATGAACTAGTTATGATGCGGAAACTAATAATTAGTTATACCTTTTATCGCTTATAGACCTCACGATCATCTGCCGTATTCCTCTTCTTATCTCAGACGTCGTGTGGGCGACGATCTACCGAGACGAGAATCCACCCAAGCTTCCTTCTTCTTTAACCAAGTTTCGGCCAATCAACAAACTCCTTGAGATGAAGAACTTCGGCCACCAACCAACCTCCAAGGGATGTTAGGAAACAATGCCTCCTATCTCTTCTTCTTCTCCAAGCAAAATCCGGCCACCAAGATCTCTCCAAGAAGAAGATGTCACTGACCACTTAAGAAGAAGAAAAGGGGAAGAGGAAGAAGAGAGGGGCGGTCACCACAAGGAAGAGAAGAGAGGAATACTAGATGTATGTTCTTATGAGATGAGGCACCTCTACCCTCTCTTTTATATTCCTTGGTCTTGGCAAATAAGGAAAGTCTTAATAAAAACTTCCTTATTTTCATTGCCATAAAAAGGAAAATTTAATTGATTAAAAAAAAAATTCTTTTTCTCTATCAATGTGGCCGGCAACCTCAATTCCTCCAAACAAGGAAAGTTTTAAACGCAAAATTAAAACTTCCTAATTTATTTTTGGAAATTTTTAAAACAAAATTTCTCTTTAAAAATTTCCTTCATGGTTGGTTATAAAAGGAAACTTTTATAAATTAAAATCTCTCTATTAAAACATGTGGATGATTACAAAAAGAAAACTTTTCTCAAAATTAAAATCTTCATTTCAATCTACAAATAAGGAAAGATATCAAATCTTTTCTCTTAATCTTTTGTAGAAACTATAAAAGGGAAGATTTAATTTTAAAACTCTCTTTTAAAATCATGAGGATGGTTACATAAAAGGAAAGTTTTATCAAAAATTAAAATCTTTCTTTTAACTATAAATAAGGAAAGATATCAAACCTTTCTCTTAATCTTTTGTAGAAAACTATAAAAGGAAATATTTAAATTTTAAACTCTCTCTTAAAACCATGGCTTCCACATAAGAAAATATTTTAAAAATAAAATCCTTTTAATTTATTTTGGCCGGCCACCTAAGCTAGGGTCGGCCACCAACTCACCTTGGTTTGGCCGGCCCTAGCTTGGGCTCCAAGCTAGGCTTGGTCGGCCACCTTAAGGTGGGTAAGAAGGTGGGTATGGGTGGGTATAAGACTTTATAAATAAGAGGCTACGATAGGGACCGAGAGGAGGAATTTGTTTTGGTCTCCCGATGAACTTGAGCTTCTCGTGTTCATCCCGAACACCCAACTCGAGTTCATCAATAATAACTCATACCACTAAAGAGTATTATTGAACTACCGCACCAATCCCATATTACAATATGGGATCCTTCTTATCATGAGTGTGTTAATCTCCCTGTGTTAAGATATTGAATGTCCACTAATTAAATGAGTTACTAACAACTCACTTAATTAATATATAGCTCCAAGAGTAGTATCACTCAACCTTATCGTCATGTCGGACTAAGTCCACCTGCAGGGTTTATATGACAATCCTTATGAGCTCCTCTTGGGGACATCATCAACCTAGATTCCTAGGACACAGTTTCCTTTTATAATCAACAACACACACTATAAATAATATTATTTCCCAACTTATCAGACCTATTGATTTATCGAACTAAATCGCACCCTTTGATAAATTAAAGAAATAAATATTAAATATATGTGCTTGATATTATATTAGGATTAAGAGCACACACTTCCATAATAACAGAGGTCTTGTTCTTTTATTTAGTCAGTATAAAAAGAAGCTACCTCAAATAGTCCTACTCAATACACTTATAGTGTACTAGTATAATTTTATAGTCAAGATAAACTAATACCAAATTTCACTACGACTATTCCAATGGTTTGCTCCTATCCATCTTAGTCGTGAGCTATTGTTTATAATTTATATGGAACTGATAACATGCTCTTCTGTGTGTGACACCATACACCATGTTATCTACAATATAAATTAATTGAACAGCTACACTTAGCATATAAATGTAGACATTTAACCAATGTGATTCTTTTATTTCAAAATAAATATTTATACAAAAAGCTAGGCTTTTAGTATACATTCCAACAATCTCACACTTATACTAAAAGACTATGCTGCCATACATCTAATTCTCATCCCCTCAACATGTCCATCAAAAGCTCTTGCCTTTAGGGCCTTAGTGAGAGGATCTTCCGGGTTATCATCTGATGCAATCTAAGCAACAACAACTTTTCCTCGTTATACGATGTCTCGTATTGGGTGGTACTTGCGCTTTATGTGTTTACTTGTCTTATGGACTTATGGTTTCTTCGAGTTTGCTATTGCACCACTATTATTACAATAAATTATAATAATATTTGGATAAACCAAAAATCATGTTTAAGTCCATCATGAAGTTTCTAAGCCATATAACTTTTATGGCTGCCTTAGAGGCTGCCACATACTCAGCTATGGTGGAGTCCGAAAAACATCTATGCTTAACACTCCTCCATTGTTATGTCTTTACCTCCTAAAGTAAACACAAAAGTCCGAGGTCGACTTACTATTGTCCTATCTGATTGGAAGTCAAAATCCGTGTAACCTACAAGGATCAAATCATCTATCTTGTAAACTAGCATATAATCTCTAGTCCTTCTCAGGTACTTTAATATATGCTTTACGGCAGTCCAGTGTCCCCGTCTTGGATTACTTTGATATCTGCTAATCATGCCCACGGTAAAATAGATATCCTATCTCGTGCATAGCATACATTATGCTTCCTACAGCAGAAGCATAATGAACTGCCTTCATCTCTTCTATCTCTTTTGATGTCTTTGAAGACATCTCTTTAGATAAAGATACTCCATGTCGAAAAGGTAGAAAAACCTTTCTTGGAGTCTTGCATGCTAAAATAAGCTAGGATCGTATCGATATATGAAGCTTCGGATAAGCACAATATTCTTTTCTTGCGATCCCTTATTACTTTGATCCTGAGAATATATGCACATTCTCCCAAGTCCTTTATATCGAATTGCTTGGACAACCATACCCTTACTTCCTATAACACTTTGATATTATTTCCAACTATCAAAAATATCATATACGTATAGTACAAGAAATACCACTACGTTTCCATCACACTTCTTGTATACAAAAGACTCATCCGGTCATTGAATAAATCCATAAGTCTAGATTACTTTATTAAACCGGATGTTCCAAGACCTTGAAGCTTTTCTTCAGCCCATAAATAGATCGATTGAGCTTACATACATGATGCTCTTTGCCCTTTGCAATGATCCCCTCTGGTTGCTTCATATGGATGCTTTCTTCAATACTTCCTTTAAGGAAAGCTGTCTTGACATCCACTTACCAAATCTCATAATCCATATGAGCAGCAATAGATAAAAGAATTTGGATAGACTTAACCATGGCTACTGGTGAAAAGATTTCCCCATAATTGATACCCTTTTTCAATAAGTCATGCTTTGAAAGTTTCCACCTTCTCGTCTGTTCTTCTTTTTCTATTGTAGACCTAATGGTTTTTACACCATTTGGTGATTCTACAAGCTCCCAGACTTTATTAGAATACATATATTCTAATTCTGTATTCATTGCTCTTTTCTAAGATGTTGCATCTTTATCTTGGAGTGCTTCGTCATATGCCCAGGAATCAGGTTCATATTTACCAGGGATCAATTCCAAAGACTCTCCTAAAATATGAATCTTTTAGGTTGCCTCACAACCCTCCCACTAAGACAAGGCATTGTCTGTGGTTATATATCATTTATGATACATGTTGTAGTTTTTTGTGATATTTCATCTTGTACTGTTGGTACTAGACTAGACGTGCCCTCTCTTATTTCTTCTAGAACAATTTCACTCATGGGCTTATGGTTCATTACATAATCTTCCTCTAAAAATCGAGCATTGGTGCTAACAATGATCTTCTGATTTTTAGGATTATAAAACAAACCACCTTTCGTTCCCTTAGGATATCCTATAAATAGATAAACTTCTGTATGTGATTCCAACTTGTCAGTATCACCCTTCAGCACATGTGTTGGACTACCCCATATCCGAATATGACTCAGACTAGGCTTACGCTCATTCCACAATTTCATGGGAGTAGAGGGTACTGATTTAGAAGGTACCATATTCAGAATGTACATTGTTGTTTCCAAAGCATATCCCCAAAACGAATTTGGTAATTCTGAATAACTCATCATTGATCTAACTATTTCCATAAGAGTCTTATTCCTTCATTCTGCCACACCATTATGTTGGGGTGTACCATATGTAGACAATTGGTATTGAATCCCAGCCTCTGATAAGTAATACCTAAACTCTCCAAAGAGGTATTCGCCACCACGATCAGACCATAGTGTCTTAATACTTTTACCATGACGTTTCTCCACATCAGCCTTGTACTCTTTGAACTTATCAAAGCATTCAGACTTGCGGCGCATCAAGTAAATGTTCCCATATCTCGAATAATCATCTATGAAAGAGATAAAATATTCGAAACCACCTCTTGCCTGGTTAGACATAGGACCACACAAATCAGAATGAACCAGTTCTAACACATCTTTGGCTCTATACCCCTTGACCTTAAAAGGTCTCTTGGTCATTTTTCCTTCCAAGCAAGATTCGTAAGTTGGAAAGTTTTCCAACACTAATGAACCCAAGAGTCCTTTGAATCCTACTCAAGTTAATATGACCAAGCCTTAGATGCCAAAGATATGTTTGGTTCATTTCCAAAGGTTTCTTTCTCTTATTAGAATTAGAAGATGTGCTATTAATTTCCATTTGTTGTATCGTGGGAGTTATTGGATTTACAAATTGCCAACGAACATACCAGAACAGATAATTTCCCTATTTATCTTGATAACACCTTTGCTATCATAAATAGACAGAATATCCATCCTTGTATTGTTTAGAAACTGAAATCAAGTTCTTTCTAAAACTTGGTACGCAAAGACAATTTCTTAAAACTAATATTTTATTCCAATAAACATCTCCCACTGCAATAGCTGCTACTTCTGTAGCATTGCCCATGTAAGCAGTGATTTCTTCTTCGTATAGTTGTCGGGTTTCCTGGAACCCTGCAATGATTTGCAGACATGATCAGTGGTTCTCATATCTACACGCTAGGTACCGATAGATAACACCACTAAACATGTTTCAACTACTAAAGAATAAGATATACCTATATTGTTCTCTTCCTATAAGGACAATCCGCCTACAAATGTCCAGACTGCTTACAAATGAAGCACTTGCCTTTCGGCTTCTTCATTCCTGCTTTTAGTCCAGTACCTAAAGATCATACAGTCTTGCCTGTCAGCCCTATTCTAGTGTTCGAAGAGTTCCTTGAGATTGTACATCATGTCATGGCCAGTAGGCATGGTCTGATGCTGATGTTGCAGCACATTTGATATAAAAGCCAAATGTAACTCTGCGCCATCTTATCTGCCTTGACTCATTTCTTATGATACTCAATCTCCTCTTCACTAGAATCACTATTTGTCACATTAGGAAAGACCTCTAGGAAGATTCAAAGACCTGGATATCAATGGAAATCTCCTCTAGGAAGATTCCATGTAGCCCGATCCAAAGAGGTATTTGAATCACATTTGTTGGATATTTTTGTATGACCTGGATATCTGCTTATTTCATCTATTTATGCTGCTCATTTTCCTATTTTTCTTTATGTATCGTTTCCTATTGGCTATTGATATGCTGTTCATATGCTTTGTCTTGACTGCCTCCTATATCTTTATTAATGTCTCATCATACACTTAGAGGGAATTCTAGGTGCATTAAGGAAAAGACAGTATGGGTTAAGGGGGAGTCTTTTGAGTCTTATCACCCCATTCGCACCTTTTCGGTGTTTGACAAAGGGGGAGAGAATATCTAAGTTTAGAGATGTATGAAGGTTTGATATTAGGGGAGAAGATAACGGGGAGGATCTTGATTCCCGTTATTGACTTCCTTACATCATGGTGTATTCATCTTAGGGGGAGGATCTTGATTCCCCTAAAATTATGAAAATAAGAACATTTCTGATCTAAACTTAAATCGTGTTGTCAAACAACAAAAAGGGGGAGATTGTTGATACAGTCTGACCTGGCTGTTGTTTTGATGTTGACACTGATTTAAGTTTGTATCAGATGTTAATTGAACTCAGATTGATTACTGATCAAGGTTGATCATGTGGAAGGGAAAAGTCCAAGTTGGAAACTTGGCACGCGAAGTCGGAGAGGGCTCGGTAGCTCGTTCTCCGGACTAGGTCGGAGAGGGCTCGGTAGCTCGTTCTCCGGACCAGGTCAGAGAGGGCTCGGTAGCTCGTTCTCTGGACCAGACAAAGTCGGAGAGGGCTCGACAGCTCATTCTCCGGACTAGGTCAGAGAGGACTCGGGAGCTCGTTCTCTGGACCGGATTAGGTCAGAGAGGGCTCGGTAGCTCGTTCTCTGGACCAGACAAAGTCGGAGAGGGCTCGGCAGCTCGTTCTCCGGACTAGGTCAGAGAGGGCTCGGGAGCTCGTTCTCTGGACCGGATTAGGTCAGAGAGGGCTCGGTAGCTCGTTCTCGGACCAATCTAGTATCACATAGGCGTTGGATCGGTCAACAGACCGATCCAGTGATACTTTGGATGACTGATCGGTCCGCAGACCGATCTAGTGAGACTAAATTCTCTTATCGGTCTGTAGACCGATCAGGAAGCACTCAGTAGCACACTGAGTGCAATCTGATCGGTCTGTGGACCGATCAGGTGATAATATCGCGGAAGTGAAAAGGGAGTTGGATCGGTCTATGGACTGATCCACATCCAATCTGATCGGTCGTCACGACCGATCAGACCAGCCCCAGACCGATCAGGCTGTTTGCCTGATCGGTCCAGGGGTCTGTGATCGGTCTGCTGACCGATCCACAGTTAAGTTCATTGTGCATGCGCTTTCTCTGATGTTTTCTGATTCGCACTTATTTTTGCCCATCCTTGTTTAACCTTCTGCTGTGAGTCTTTTGAAGATGCAGGTTGCAGATACCATACCAGTGCTTAGTTTCAAATTAAGCCTCATCAAAGGAATGAGACAAAGGATCTTTCCACTGCTTTCTCTGCGTCAAATGCATTTGAAGCAGCAACGGCTACAGGTTGCGATTGGCTGTGTTTCTGGAAGGGATCAGGCAGCGATTGGCTTTAACTCCTGGTGATTGGTTTGAGCTCAGAGGCACCAGTGAAGACCGTGGTTCTATTGGTGTGAGCTCAGAGAATCAGAAGAGGAAGAGAAGCGATTGGCCACGCCGTAGCTTGCAGCAGGGATTCGGTGCAGGTTGGCAACGATCCGGTGCAGGCTGATCGAATGCAGAGACATAAGAAGTAGTGTATGCTGGAAAGAAGCACAAGAAAGCAAGAAAGTGATAAACGTTCTGTTGATCGTTGTGTTGTGCTAAGTTCTTGAGCTCTCGGGTGAGAAACTGCGATCTGTGAGTTCTGATCCTCGCGCGATTGTAAGCTTTAGTTCATTCTTCTTTGCCACCGAGCTCTGTAAGTCTTGTGCTTTAACATATATATTTCTTGAGACTTTGTGGAGAGGTTACTCCACCGAGAAGGAGGATCTTTAGCCGAAATTTATCCGGGGTGCGATCTACCGAAGATCAAGGAGTCGTCCACCTTACGGACACGCCGAGGAGTAGGGGCAAGTTATCCCCGAACCTCGTAAATCCATGTGTTAGTGTGTTTGTTTCCTCTTTCTCTTTGTTTCCTAATTCCGCTGTGCTAACAAGTTTCTTTGTAGAAATTGTGTTTAAGTTTTTAAGAGGCTATTCATCCCCCCCCCCCCCACCTCTAGCCATCTAAGATCCCAACAAGTGGTATCAGAGCCTGGTGCTCTTCATCTGGACTAACATCCTAAGGAGCAAGAAGATGGCCATGAAGGAAGGATTCAGCACCAACAGACCACCCTTCTTCGACGGAGCAGATTTTCAGTATTGGAAGAGCCGCATGGAGTATTACCTCAAGACTGATATCTCCATGTGGTTCTCGGTGAAGGAAGGATTCACACCACCGAAGGACGAAGAAGGTAAGGAACTCGATTCATCAAGGTGGTCTACCAAACAAACTCGTAAAGGGCAAGCCGATGCCAAGGCGGTAGTCACCTTACAATGTGGGATTGCCAAGGACCAACTCGTCAAGGTAGGTCCATTCTCGAGTGCTAAAGATTTATGGAACAAGCTTATCGAGCTCCAAGAAGGAACTCGAGATTCTCGGATAGCCAAGAGGGACCTATTCTTGAATCAACTACAAAATCTCACCATGAAGGAAAACGAAACGGTAAGTGAGCTACATGGAAGATTCAAAGAGATCATCAATGGCCTCCATTCCGTGGATGAACGCGTGGAGAATCGCCATCTAGTAAGGTACGCTCTAAAAGCCTTTCCGAGGAGTGCCTTGTGGTCATCTATGGTAGATGCCTACAAGGTCTCTAAGGATCTTTCAATTGTAAAGTTAGATGAATTTTTTTGTGAAATGGAACTTCATGAACTTGCTAACAAAGGTCAAAGAGAGAAAGGTATAGCTTTGGTTGCAGGAGAAAAGAGCAAGGATGGGAGAAGAAAGAAAGAAAAGAAGAAGGAGAAAGAGCTTCCTTCATCTTCATCCTCCTCCGAGTCCGATGATGAAGGTGGATCATCATCAAGCGAGATGGCAAATTTTGTGAGGAGGATCATGAGAAGAAGCAGGAGATACAAAGGTAAAACTGTAGATCAAAATATTGATAAGTCTAACGTTACTTGCTATGAGTGTAGCAAGAAAGGCCACTACCGGAGTGAGTGTCCAAAACTCAAGAAAGAGGAACGGGCCAAAAAGAAGGAGGTAAGGGCCAAGAAGAAGAAAGCTCTCAAGGCCACTTGGGATGAATCTTCCTCAAGCTCATCGGAGGAGGAAGAGAAGAAGGAGAAGAGTACTCGGCAATTGGCACTCATGGCAAGGGAGGAGTCCGAGTCCGAGAGTGATGACTCAAGCACTTCAGCCGCGGCTTCATCATCTTCGGATGATGAAGAGGTAACCTCTTCTCACCTAGAAAAATGTTATAAGACTATTACACATTTGTCTACCTTGCTTAAAAAATCAAAAACAGAAAATAAATCATTAAAAGAAGAAGTAGAAAATTTGAGGGCCCTTAGGGAAGATGAGGTTGATGACCTACATCTAGAGGTCCTTGAGGATGAGAACAAGGCCTTGAAGGGTGAGGTTGAGAAACTCAAGAAAATGCTTGAGAAATTCTCAACTAGCTCTAAGACCCTAGACATGATTCTAAATGCCCAAAGGGCAGTCTACAACAAGGCTGGATTAGGATACCAACCTAAGGAGTCTAGCTTTATTTCTTTAGTATCAAGAACCCAATTTCATAGATCGCATGTTTCTAGGGTTCATGAGACTAGGAAGAAGGTAACAAAGGCATGGGTGCCTAAGTCTTTCATTGTAGATGCATTAGGTCCCAAGATTTGGGTACCTAAAATATCTATCTTTCATGTCTTGTAGGCATTGGTAAAGGGGGAGTGTCTATCAACTTGGTTTGTTGATAGTGGATGCTCCAAGCACATGACCGGGGACAAGTCACTATTTTCTACCATTCAAAATAAAAATAGAGGTAATGTGTCATTTGGTAACAATGGTAGTCTTAAGGTTATAGGAGTTGGAGACATTCATATATCCGAATGCCTCCAAATCAAGAATGTCCTTCTAGTCAAGGGGATGACTTTTAATCTCCTAAGTGTCAGTCAATTGTGTGATACGGGTTACACAATTGAGTTTCATTCAAGTCAATGTCTAGTCAAAAACATTGACACACTTAACACGGTACTAGTAGGCACAAGGGTAGATAACATTTATCAAGTTTCTTTTAAAAGTGCTACTAATGCTCTTGCTAAGTGTTTCATGTCAAAAGAAGAAGAATCGTGGCTTTGGCATAGGAGGTTGGCTCATGTGAACATGAAGAATATCCGGAAGCTGGTCACACTACAAAAATTTAGGAAAATAGCGACGAAGTATTAGCGACGAAATATAATATCGTAGCTAAATAACGATATTTGCGACTAAATATAGTATCGACGCAAACTTTTTTCCATTTTTAAAAAAATATATTTTGCGACGAAACTAGCGGCGAATAAATTCGCCGCTAAAATGTTTACAACAAAAGTAAGTACCGTTCGTCGCCAATTGTTTTTTTTTAAAAAAAAAAAAAGGTTTACGACGATTCTAGCGGCGATTTAAATCGCCGCTAAAAACTTAGCGACGAAAATTGGTTTTTCGCCGCAAATGATAAATGTTTGCGAGAAATTATTAAATTTCGCAGCTAAAAAGTTAGCGACGAAAATTGGTTTTTTCGCCGCAAATGATAAATATTTGCGACGAAAATGTAAATTTCGCCGCTAATATCCATTTTAAACCCTAAATCTGCCCGACCCTCTTCTTTCTCCCGATGCATGCGATTTTTCCTCCTCCTCGCTCATTCCTGCGGCCTCCCTCCTCCGGCGAGACTCCACCGACCCTTTCTTCCTCCCGGCGCACTCGATTCCGCGATTCTTCCTCCCTCATTCCTGCGCCCTCCCTCCCTCCTCCGGCGAGACTCCCCCAACGCTGCACTGAACGCCTTGTTTCTTCCTTCCTTTCGGCGAGGTGACTCTTCCCTCCTTCCTCTTGAACGTGCTTCATATCAGTTCTTTCCACGAACGTGTTTCATTCAAACCTGCACTGTTCTGCTTCTTGTTGCTTTAGTTTTTGATTTGATTCAAAAGTACATAATAGACATGAAACATCTCAGTTCATTTGGTTTCGCAGAAGGAGTACATAGTATAGAAGATAATGTTAATTTCGTAGAAGGAGTGAGCATTAATTTCGTAGAAGATAATGTTAATTTTTTTAAAGTGCTGATTCTTGTTCTCATTTTTGGCCCAACATAGAACTTAATACATCCACACTCAACAATGTATTCAAGCTATCTATGCTGCAATGTAACATTTTCAAGCTTAACATTAATTTACTAGCAGCATATACATTTTTTTAGATCTAATAATTGATCAACACATTCAACTACATTACTCCCACAAAATTGTCATCTAAATTACTTGGATAACTGTCTTTGAGCCAACAAATGCTTCTATTTTTTTCCAGTCACGATTGAAACTGCAAGAACCAGAAAGGCACAGAAAGAAGCCATAGATATTACCTTCACGTTATGATACAAGTAAAAGATCCTACACTAGCAATCACATAGGTTGTATTTCCTGTGAAAGATGAGATCATGACTCCAAGAGTAGGTTGCCCTTTACTCAGCTATAAGCTTTAAATGACTAGATGCATATTTAGGCGTATATTATGTGCTAAAGTTGTAACCAGAATTTTGTGCAGTTAAATCATTTCATATATATTAATTTTAAAATTTTACAAAAATGATTAAACTTCTCCAGGAAGTTTAAACAGTATTCATGAAAGCCCTCTATATCTTTCTTGTATGCCTATTTTTAAAAATAGATCAACAATACTATTGCAAATTGGGATGTTATTTTGGCAGTGAGTGATTGTTAATATTATTACTCCCTATACATTATTATTATACCTTAGTTCACACATCTAAGATTCTTAGAATGATGTTTGGCAATTCTTATTATTTTCCATCAGCTACACTTCTCAAACAATTAACTTCATCATCACCAATCAGCTCTAAAGATTTCAAGTGTCTACATATCCCTTTATGGAGACGATCCTATGAGACACTGCACAGAAGAGAAATAGGCATCATTAACAATCTAAAATAGCTCCTAACAGAAGATCATTTGCTAAGGATTATCGTATATATATCTTCAAAAGAACTAGAAATTGTCTAAGTGCTTAAACTGTATTCTTTGCGTCTCAAAAAAAAAACTAGAAATTATCTAGGAGCTGTGATTCAGCATCATTTAAGTTTATTTTATACAATTTATTCAGTATTCAGAGTGACACCGAATGCTCGCTTTCCCTTGTGCACTGCTACATCAAAGTAGAGACACCTAAAACACTAACTATTGTCAGTATTCAGAGTGACACCGAATGCTTGCTTATATTGTCAGTTCATTCATTTAAAAAGGAAAGGGCTTTCTTTTGCAAAAATTTTACTTTGTTTCTTATACCTCACTACTATTTTTTTACGTAGTCTTTGTATTACCTAGTCTAATGTCCTAGTTTTTTGATAAGTTAGTTAATCTGGAGCTTATAAATACATGGGTTCCTGTCAAAAGACAAGGCTCGTTACATACCCCTTGTTAGTCTTAGACAAAGTCCATTATGTTCAATTTTTCTATGAATTTATTATCTATTGGCACTCTCTCTAAATCCTTAAATTGTTGGGTTCATTGTTAGAGATTTGGAGTCTTATTAGAAACAGTGCTTGGTATCTGTTGAAGGGCTTTAATCCTAGTTATTAGATGTTTGTGATATTAGACAGGACATATCTTTGTGTTATGCATTAGTTCTGAAAGTGTCAATTTAAAATGGGTTTAGGCACACCACGCACCAGATGATTCTCTGGGATAATTTGATCATTACCTTGATATAGTAATTGTGTTTTTATGATTCTCATACATCTAGCTACTCTACCACTAAAGTGCCTTTACTCGTGCTTGGTCATTCTCATTCATCAAGATATAATTTTAATTGATAAACATTTGTTGATATGCTTCTTTGCTTCTACACTCAGCATATAATTTTGATTGATAAATATCTGATTTGGTTGTTATTTACTATTGAGTTTAACTCTTATCCACATGCTCAATATATCATCATATCATATCATATGTTTTATTATCTTCAAAATTTTGTATTAGGTTCTCGGTACTCGGTCTGGATACATCAGAGGACTTGGAAGTGGGTCGAAGCCAGTTAGGTCTACTTCTTCAGATGCTACATCCTCATCCAGATCAACTAATGCTGCATTGCATGAAAGACTTGAATCGACCCAAGATGAGTTAGCGAACACCAAAATTCAGCTAGCAAACACCCAAGATGAGTTAACATCAATTAAATCAAGACAAAATATGTTTGAACAAATACTTAACCGATTGGCACCTGGAGCATTAGATTCCTTGATCCAGGATTCATCTTCAGCTCCACCTCCTCCTCCATCTTAGGCTTTGATGTTGTAGACTTTTGTATAGAAACATGATGTTCTGGAATTGTTTTGAACTTGTTTGGATTTTTGGTTGTGAACTTGGTTGGATTGTTGGTTGTGAATACGTTTTGAATTTGGATTGTGAATATTGTTATTGTATTTGTGTTGAAGTATGAGTTAAATGTTAGAGTATTTGTGAATTTGTTGTTATAGTTGTGAATTTGTGAATTTGTATATAAATTTGTACAGAGAATGTAAATGAGGATCTGTTTTTTCTTAAACCAGATATTAGCGACGATTTTATGTTATTTCGTCGCTAATCTTAACCATTAGCGACGAATTTATGCAAAATTCGTCGCTAATGGTTCATATTAGCGACGATTTTATCTTATTTCGTCGCTAATGAATAGGATTAGCGACGAAATAACATAAAATTGTCGCTAACCTGCCTATATTACGAAAATATCGAAACTGGGGACGTAGTTTTTAGCAACGAATATATATAAATCGTAGCGAATATTTTAGCGACGTAATAAATAAATTCGTCGTTAACAATAACTATAGCAACGATATTCATTAAATCGTCGCTAAAAATTTTACGGCGAAATTATTTACTTTAGCGACAATAGTGTAACGTCACAAAAACAATAGCGACGAATTAAGCATATTTCGTCGCTAATATATATTTACGACAAGCTTATAACGACGACTCTAGCGACGAAATTTTATCGTCTCGAATATTTATTAGCGACGAAAAATTATTATTAGCGACGATAAAAATCGTCGCAAAATATCTATTTTCTTGTAGTGTCAACAAAGGGTTAGTGCGAGGCTTACCAAGCATCAAGTACCAAAAGACCAAATTGTGTGATGCATGTCAGAAGGGTAAGCAAACTAAAGCGTCTCATAGAGGTAAAAGCGCTGTAAGTACAACTACTGCCTTAGACTTATTACATATGGATTTGTTTGATTGCAGTAGTGTTATTTCATTAAATGGAAGTAGATACTGTTTAGTGATTATTGATGACTTTACTAGGTATACATGGACCTTCTTTTTGAAAACTAAGGATCAAACCATAGATATTTTTATTTCCATTTGTAGAAGAACTGAAAATGAAAAATCAACAACAATTAAAACCATTAGAAGTGATCATGGTGGGGAATTTCAAAATCATAGGTTTTTAGAATTCTGTCAAGAAAAGGGATATAGGCATGAGTTCTCTACTCCAAGGACCCCACAGCAAAATGGGGTTGTGGAGAGAAAGAACCGAGTCTTACAAGAGGCTGCACGAAGTATGCTCAATGAGTACTCACTACCGAGTTACTTATGGGCTGAAGCTGTAAATACATCTTGCTATGTGCAAAACCGAATCCTGATACATAGGTTTCTAGGAAAGACTCCCCATGAACTTTGGTTTGGAAGACCCCCTACAATTAAACATCTTAGGGTGTTTGGTTGTAAGGTGTTTATTTTGAACACCAAGGACCATCTTGGAAAATTTTCGGCCAAGGCTGATGAAGGGATACTGGTCGGGTACTCGCTCACCAGCAAAGCCTATCGAGTCTACAACAATAGGACTAAATTGATTGAAGAGTCCTCTGATGTAGCTTTTGAAGAAATCCCTAACTTAAATGATCAATCAAGGGATGTAGGAGAAATTCAACTCGAACTTAGAAATCTAAGTTTGAATGATCAAAATGAAGAAAGAGTCGAGGTTGACTCTAATGACGATGAGCAAAGGCAACAAAGAACTCAATCTGGTCCTTTGCCTGATATTGAGTCCTTGCCTGTGCCTAGTGAGACCATTCATGAGGCACCATCAACACCAAGACAATCTAGGATAGCCACTAGTCATCCCCAAGACCAAATTGTCGGAGACATCCAACAAGGGGTTAGGACTAGGTCATTCTTTAGAAATGAGTCTAATGAGGTCGCCTTGATCTCAGAAATTGAACCAAAAATAGTTGATGAGGCATTGCACGATCCTGATTGGATCTTAGCTATGCAAGATGAGTTAGGTCAATTTGAAAGGAGCCAAGTGTGGGACTTAGTTCCTAGACCTAAGAAGACCACCATTATTGGAACTAAATGGGTCTTCAAAAATAAGTTAAATCAAAAGGGAGAAGTTGTAAGAAACAAGGCAAGACTTGTAGCCAAGGGCTATAGTCAAGTCGAAGGTCTCGATTATGATGAGACTTATGCTCCCGTGGCCCGATTAGAGTCCATTCGTTTGATGCTAGCTTTTGCTGCACATAGAGGTTTCAAGCTCTATCAAATGGATGTTAAATCTGCCTTCTTAAATGGATTTATTAAAGAAGAAGTCTATGTTGAACAACCACCGGGGTTTGTGAATACCGAAGCTCCAAACCACGTGTACAAGCTCAAGAAAGCACTTTATGGGCTTAAACAAGCACCTCGAGCTTGGTACGAAAGGTTGTCAACATATTTACTAGAAAAGGGTTTTGTGAGAGGCCAAATAGACCCAATACTATTTCTACGTAGAGATGGTGAAAACATTTTTGTAGCCCAAGTGTATGTCGATGACATAATTTGTGGCTCAAACAATAAGGGATATTTGAATGAATTTATCACTCACATGGAAAGTGAGTTTGAGATGAGTCTAGTAGGAGAATTGACATTCTTCCTTGGGCTTGAAATCAAACAAACTCGAGATGGCATTTATGTCCATCAGACAAAATACACTCAAGAGATGCTCAAGAAATTCAACATGAGTGACTCTAAGGAAGTATCCACTCTAATGGCGACGAACACTCGCCTTGACAATGATGAGAGTGGAAAACCATTTGATCTAACGCAATATAGAAGCATGATTGGTAGTCTTCTATATCTCACAGCTAGTAGGTCGGACATACTTTTTGCTGTGGGCATGTGTGCTAGATATCAAGTTTGTGCCAAGGAATCTCATTTAATTGCAGTTAAGAGAATTCTGAGATACCTTAAGGGCACAATTAGAGTAGGTCTTTGGTACCCTCGTACTGAGTCTTTTGACTTGATAGGTTATACCGACTCCGATTATGCTGGGTGCAAATTGGATCGGAAAAGCACTAGTGGGGGTTGCCAATTCTTAGGATCATCATTGGTTAGTTGGTCAAGTCGGAAGCAACATTGTGTTGCTCTCTCCACAACCGAGGCTGAATACATTGTCATGGGAGAGAGTGTATCACAATTGTTGTGGATGATTCACACTCTAGAAGATTATGGACTTTCGTATAAGGGAGTGCAAGTGTTGTGTGACAACATTAGCACAATAAACCTAACGAAAAATCCAGTCCATCATTCAAGGACCAAACACATTGAAGTGCGTCATCACTTCATTAGAGATCACGTAGCTAGGGGAGACATTGCACTCACATATGTTGAGTCAAAGTCAAACCTAGCCGATCTTTTCACCAAACCCCTTCCGAAAAATGAATTTAGTCATTTAAGGAGGGAATTGGGAATGTGTTTGTCTCAATAAGTCATTTTGACCACATCATGATCAATAAGGACCATTAAAATGACAAGAGAAATTGGGAAATTAATTTGGGCAACTTGGGAACATCTCACACAAACTATAAGGTTTAACAAAATATTTTTGTTTACTAGAAATGGGGTGAGATGCTAGGATCAACCAAATTATTCAAAATGTATCATGCATCTCTTAAATAATTAGGTTGAAGAGACATAAATTGAGTATGGGGAAGGCCATTACATAATTCATGTGTATTTGGCTCCTAGATCTTACTCATATATTCCAACCAAGGAATCTTGGTTGGACCAGTGTCTAGAAATCATCTAACCTTGTTGATGTGTTGATTGATACCCTTGATTGATACCTTCCTGATTTTGATTGAAAATAGGACAAGTTGGTGAAGAAATTTTGACATATTTTGACAAACTTGTAACTAATCATAGCAAGGATATATTTTGAACCGATAGCCTGAGTCAGATTGATTACCTTGGTTCACTATAGATCATAGTTTCAGCAAACAAACAGAACAAACTTCTCTGGTTTTGAAACTTTGAGAATCAACACATTTGTTTTGAAGTGTCTAAAACTTTCGAGCCCTAAATAATTCCAAATCATTAGAGCTCATCATTAGGAAATATTCATTGGTATCACTGAATATAATCTGTGGGCTCTTCAGATCCTAGGTTCTGAACTTGGAAGTTGTTGAAACAAGTTTTAGAGCTTTCGATACGAATTTCAGAGACTGAAATCACTAAATATCAGACACTGATCGGTCCAGGGACCGATCAGGATGATATCTGATCGGTCTCTACGACCGATCGGGAGGGCAGACCGATCAGGGGTTCTGGCATGTATCAGTAGTTACTGATCGACCTCTGATCGGTCCGGGGACCGATCAGGAGGTTCCCTGATCGGTCTCCACGACCGATCAGGGGCTCTGGCCTCTGATCCACCACTGATTGGTCCGGGGACCGATCAGGAGGCTCCCTGATCGGTCTCCACGACCGATCAGGACACTCCCTGACCGATCAGGACATTCCCTAATCGGTCAGGATTTCTCCTGTTCGGACAGCCGTCCGATCATTTCATCAACTGTATACCCATCAGACCATTAAAACTTCCCGATCTCTTCTTTTCCTCTTTCACGCGGAACCCTAGCCGACTCCTTCCCTCACCTCACTCCTTCTCTTCTCGTTGCACGCGGACCACTAGCCAAACCCTAGCCGAAGCTCTAGCCCTCGGAAGCCCTAGCCTAAAGTTCAATGGCACCAAGGTAACTTCTAACTTCTCTAGAACTTGGCATTTTGTTTTCATTTCTCACTGAATCTTCTGTTGTCTCAGTTCTTGATTGTTGGTGGCTCCGGTGCTCACTCATTGCCCCATTTTACCACATTGTTAACCCTTAGAAAGAAAGTAGTGGGTGAAGGGACCTCTAAATCTAAGTCACCTGAGAAATCGAAGCCTAGGGCTACTTCCCGACCTCAACCATCTGTCTCGGCTAGATTTCCAAACCAACATTATGAGGATGCCTTCAACCAAAGAACATTCAAATTACTCCCTTGTAGGTCCGTGGATCGAAAATTCATGGACGAATTTTGCCCACAAGTGTCAGAAGTCATAGCCTACTACAAACTCGATTCACTAGTCTACTTGGAACGGGATATCAACTATGACTTGGTCTCTGAGTTCTATAATAACCTTCATCAGACTAATGATCTAGGTTATAAAACAAGAGTTGCTAAGCGGACTCTTGATTTCAGTGTCTCATCCTTCTTTGAGTATCTCGATTGTCGGAGGTGTACCGGTAATGTATTTTCGATATTTCCTGACTTACCCGATCCTTTACTTCCACCTTTTGATATCTCACCTGACAATATTTATGAGTACTTCTTCAGACAGCCTAGACAAGGGCTAGATGAGCTAGATGTTGACTTCCCTACTTTTGCAGCCTTGAGATTATCTCCTCAAGACTACATTCTTTTTAAGATTGTCACGAACTGCCTTCTACCTATCACATCTAAACCATTATCTGAGATCCGATCATATCATTGTCTTATGCTTTATGGTTTGCGTCGGCGTCTCGATTTTGATATCATGTCGAGCATCTACTCCTCGATCATATCATATTCTCAGCCTAGCAGCTCCACTATTTATATGCCTTATGGGCATATAATTACTGATTGGCTCGAGACCCTTCAGGTTGATGTCTCTAAGGGTAGAGTAATCAAAATGGTCAGGCAGGATTGCCGACTTGGGAAACGGGCATTTTCCAAGTCTGGCATCATAGGACAAAATGGGGATGTTCAGTGGAAGGATGGGAGAGCTTTAGGTGAGTTACCACGGGGACCTCCACGACAGGTCGCAGCTGCTCCTCCTGCTGGAGGCTGATCCTGATCTGCGCTGGCAGATCGCCGAGCTGGAGAGTCGCTTTGATCGGCACGATGAGCTGCTGGTTGCTGAGCTTCACGGGCTGCGCGTCCGGATTGACCAGCGCTACGATGATTTACGCAGTCAGCAGCAGGTGACACATCAGATTGATACCCACCTCCGCAGGATTTCCCGGGCTATCCATCCTCGAGCAGCGGCATTCCACCTCAGGGACCCATTCCTCCCACTGATGTTGCTGATATTCCTCATGATGAGGAAGCTGATTGATACACTTTGCTCTACGATGTCAGTTTGGCTGTCTATGTTTTTGATGTTGTTTGTTGGATATTTTTGTATGACCTGGATATCTGCTTATTTCATCTATTTATGCTGCTCATTTTCCTGTTTTTCTTTATGTGTCGTTTCCTATTGGCTATTGATATGCTGTTCATATGCTTTGTCTTGACTGCCTCCTATATCTTTATTACTGTCTCATCATACACTTAGAGGGAATTCTAGGTGCATTAAGGAAAAGATAGTATGGGTTAAGGAGGAGTCTTTTGAGTCTTATCACCCCATTCGCACCTTTTCGGTGTTTGACAAAGGGGGAGAGAATATCTAAGTTTAGAGATGTATGAAGGTTTGATATTAGGGGAGAAGATAACGGGGAGGATCTTGATTCCCGTTATTGACTTCCTTACATCGTGGTGTATTCATCTTAGGGGGAGGATCTTGATTCCCCTAAAATTATGAAAATAAGAACATTTCTGATCTAAACTTAAATCGTGTTGTCAAACAACAAAAAGGGGGAGATTGTTGATACAGTCTGACCTGGATGTTGTTTTGATGTTGACACTGATTTAAGTTTGTATCAGATGTTAATTGAACTCGGATTGATTACTGATCAAGGTTGATCATGTGGAAGGGAAAAGTCGAAGTTGGAAACTTGGCACGGGAAGTCGGAGAGGGCTCGGTAGCTCGTTCTCCGGACTAGGTCGGAGAGGGCTCGGTAGCTCGTTCTCTGGACCAGGTCAGAGAGAGCTCGGTAGCTCGTTCTCTGGACCAGACGAAGTCGGAGAGGGCTCGGCAGCTCGTTCTCCGGACTAGGTCAGAGAGGGCTCGGGAGCTCGTTCTCTAGACCGGATTAGGTCAGAGAGGGCTCGGTAGCTCGTTCTCCGGACCAGGTCAGAGAGGGCTCGATAGCTCGTTCTCTGGACCAGACGAAGTCGGAGAGGGCTCGGCAGCTCGTTCTCCGGACTAGGTCAGAGAGGGCTCGGGAGCTCGTTCTTTGGACCGGATTAGGGTAGAGAGTGCTCGGTAGCTCGTTCTCGGACCAATCTAGTATCTCATAGGTGTTGGATCGGTCAACAGACCGATCCAGTGATACTTTGGATGACTGATCGGTCCGCAGACCGATCTAGTGAGACTAAATTCTCTTATCGGTCTGTAGACCGATCAGGAAGCACTCAGTAGCACACTGAGTGCAATCTGATAGGTCTGTGGACCGATCAGGTGATAATATCGCGGAAGGGAAAAGGGAGTTGGATCGGTCTATGGACCGATCCACATCCAATCTGATCGGTCGTCACGACCGATTAGACCAGCCCCAGACCGATCAGGCTGTTGTCTGATCGGTCCAGGGGTCTGTGATCGGTCTGCTGACCGATCCACAGTTAAGTTCATTGTGCATGCGCTTTCTCTGATGTTTTCTGATTCGCACTTATTTTTGCTCATCCTTGTTTAACCTTCTGCTGTGAGTCTTTTGAAGATGCAGGTTGCAGATACCATACCAGTGCTTAGTTTCAAATTAAGCCTCATCAAAGGAATGAGACAAAGGATCTTTCCACTGCTTTCTCTGCGTCAAATGCATTTGAAGCAGCAACGGCTACAGGTTGCGATTGGTTGTGTTTCTGGCAGGGATCAGGCGGCGATTGGCTTAACCCCTGGTGATTGGTTCGAGCTCAGAGGCACCAGTGAAGACCGTGGTTCTATTGGTGTGAGCTCAGAGAATCAGAAGAGGAAGAGAAGCGATTGGCGACGTCGTAGCTTGCAGCAGGGATTCGGTGCAGGTTGGCGGCGATCCGGTGCAGGCTGATCGAATGCAGAGACATAAGAAGCAGTGTATGCTGGAAAGAAGCACAAGAAAGCAAGAAAGTGAAAAACGTTCTGTTGATCGTTGTGTTGTGCTAAGTTCTTGAGCTCTCGGGTGAGAAACTGCGATCTATGAGTTCTGATCCTCGCGCGGTTGTAAGCTTTAGTTCATTCTTCTTTGCCACCGAGCTCTGTAAGTCTTGTGCTTTAACATATATATTTCTTGAGACTTTGTGGAGAGGTTACTCCACCGAGAAGGAGGATCTTTAGCCGGAATTTATCCGGGGTGCGATCTACCGAAGATCAAGGAGTCGTCCACCTTACGGACACGCCGAGGAGTAGGGGCAAGTTATCCCCGAACCTCGTAAATCCGTGTGTTAGTGTGTTTGTTTCCTCTTTCTCTTAGTTTCCTAATTCCGCTGTGCTAACAAGTTTCTTTGTAGAAATTATGTTTAAGTTTTTAAGAGGCTATTCACCCCCCCCCCCTCTAGCCATCTAAGATCCCAACACTCTTCCTATAAGGACAATCCGCCTACAAATGTCCAGACTGCTTACAAATGAAGCACTTGCCTTTCGGCTTCTTCATTCCTGCTTTTAGTCCAGTACCTAAAGATCATACAGTCTTGCCTGTCAGCCCGATTCTAGTGTTCGAAGAGTTCCTTGAGATTGTACATCATGTCATGGCCAGTAGGCATGGTCTGATGCTGATGTTGCAGCACATTTGATATAAAAGCCAAATGTAACTCTGCGCCATCTTATCTGCCTTGACTCATTTCTTATGATACTCAATCTCCTCTTCACTAGAATCACTATTTGTCACATTAGGGAAGACCTCTAATGGTACAAACTTATAGCCTTCAGCAGTTAGGACAATGTTCGGGTTTCTTTTCCAATCTATGTAATTGGGACCAGTAAGTTTGTTCTCTTTCCGTATAATAGCCAGTGGGTTGAAAGTCATCCTAAAAATCACAAAATAAACTTTTGGTCAAGACTCTAAATTTAGAATAATATTGATTCCTCAAACAATATTATTTAAATTTACCAACACCTCAAAATACCGTGGATTTTGCATGCCACGTTAGTGTGAATGTATACAAAATCAAACATTTGTAAGAAGAGGGTCTTACCCATTAATTTTATTATCTTGTCATCCTAACTTTATGACAAATAAAATTAATAGTTGGTATTCCTTTGGTCACACAAATAATAGTAGTGACTTCATTGGGGAGGATACTATTAAATGTGCCTAAGTGTATACCATTACTTGATACTTAGTCCATTAAACAGAATTGTGCCCCTTCAGTTGGAGAAGATCACACAAATCCTAAATAATTTTTTATAATCATCCATAGAGGAAGTTTGATCTAGTGATCTGTAAACAAATTCATCCATTGTGGAGGGAGGCACTCAGAGCCAACACACAAGTTTGTTGCATCACTTACAAACCAGTAATGGAGACCGTGGAATTTATTTACTAATCCCTCTCTCACTTAGTTATTTAAGGTGAGGAATTTTAACCATGCAAGCACGCATCACAGTAAATAAAGGCAATAAATATGAAAATTAATTTTCCAGCTATTATGACTTCTTCTATCACTGTCCTCCGTGTGTTGTCAACCCTAGCTACTGCCATCTTTAGCCACCGCAATCGAGTCTAGTCGCCGCATCTATCTTGCTTTTTTTTCCGCTGCGCCTCTAGTCCACAAATAGTACCACGCCTCGCAAGGATACGATCCGCGACAAAAATAGAATTTTACATATATCGATCCTATATTCCACAAAGGAATGTACATAGAGTCTAGATCGAACAATAATGTAAAATCCTAAAACTAATACAGCTCCTGCTGTATTTAATACATACAATCATGCACACATAAAATGCCCTTGACATGTCCAAGGGTCCAATCACACACAATCACATTAAGCCATAATAGTTGGAGCCTGCAACCATAGAGTTAGCATATCCTACTATTATCCTACCTAAAATATGTATGATATGTGCATAATTAAACTAAAAACCAAACACACAGAGGCAAACCCTGGCTCTGATACAATTGTTGTTGCTACTCGAAATATCGTACCAGTTCCCCTGTATAAAAATTTTGTACAAGTCCTGAACAATTCCTATCAACCTATTGTGTTCTTTAGAAATTAAATTTGGAATCGCAAACAGAACTTAACATTATTGATTTCAAATTCAACTTATCTGTTCTTAGTGGTTAAGACTTGGATCGCAAATGATGTTTAACATTATTGATCCAAATCCACCTATGTTACAAATTTAATTAAATATTAATTTCAGAGACCGACTTCCAGGTTAAATATGGCGAGACACTAGGCCTTCTTCGGTATGGGAGCATCCACCACTTCCTAGACAAAGCCTTTCAACGAAATTCAATATTTAATTTCCTTATAGTAACCCTAGGTTTAACCAAAAGGAACAATCGAATCACAAGTTCGAAAAACAAAAGAAACACAAAATTGAAAACATAAATTCAATAACCTAGATTCATTAGCCTCTTGTGTTTGGTATTTCAAGATCTAAATAAAAGGATGAACTAGTTATGATGCGGAAACTAATAACTAGTTATACCTTTTATCGCTTATAGACCTCACGATCTTCTACCGTATTCCTCTTCTTATCTCGGACGTCGTGTGGGCGACGATCTACCAAGACGAGAATCCACCCAAGCGTCCTTCTTCTTCAAGCAAGTTTAGGCCAATCAACAAACTCCTTGAGATGAAGAACTTCGGCCACCAACCAAGCTCCAAGGGATGCAAGGAAACAATGCCTCCTATCTCTTCTTCTTCTCCAAGCAAAATCCGGCCACCAAGATCTCTCCAAGAAGATGATGCCACTGGCCACTTAAGAAGAAGAATAGGGGAAGAGGAAGAAGAGAGGGCTGGCCACCACAAGGAAGAGAAGAGAGGAATATTAGATGTATGTTCTTATGAGGTGAGACACCTCTACCCTCTCTTTTATATTCCTTGGTCTTGGCAAATAAGGAAAGTTTTAATAAAAACTTCCTTATTTTCTTTGCCATAGAAAGGAAAATTTAATTGATTAAAAAAATTCCTTTTCTCTATCAATGTGGTCGGCCACCTCCTCCAAACAAGAAAAGTTTTAAACACAAAATTAAAAATTCCTAATTTGTTTCCGAAAATTTTTAAAATAAAGTTTCTCTTTAAAAATTTCCTTCATGGTTGGTTATAAAAGGAAACTCTTATAAATTAAAATCTCTCTATTAAAACATGTGGATGATTACAAAAGGGAAAGTTTTCTCAAAATTAAAATCTTCCTTTCAATCTACAAATAAGGAAAGATATCAAATCTTTTCTCTTAATCTTTTGTAGAAACTATAAAAGGAAAGATTTAATTTTAAAACTCTCTTTTAAAATCATGAGGATGGTTACATAAAAGGAAAGTTTTATTAAAAATTAAAATCTTCATTTTAACTACAAATAAGGAAATATATCAAACATTTCTCTTAATCTTTTGTAGAAAACTATAAAAGGAAAGATTTAAATTTTAAACTCTCTTTTAAAACCATGGCTTCCACATAAGAAAAGATTTTAAAAATAAAATCCTTTTAATTTATTTTGGCCGGCCACCTAAGCTTGGGTTCAAGCTAGGGTCGGCCACCAACTCACCTTGGTTTGGCCGGCCCTAGCTTGGGCTCCAAGCTAGGCTTGGTCGGCCACCTTAAGGTGAGTAAGAAGGTGGGTATAAGACTTTATAAATAAGGTGGCGTTTGGTTTATGAGTTTGGGAATGAGGGAATGGATTCATTCCCAAATCTTGTGTTTGGTTAATGGGAATGGAATCAAGATTTTGGAATGAAACCCAAAAATTTGGGTATGGATGAAACCCACCCCCTCCCTTGGGTTTTGATGAAATAGGAATATGAATTAAGTTTTAGACAAAAATACCCTTAGTATATTTGTTCAATTTTTTTTTTAATTTCACACTCTCTCTCCTTGTTCTCTCTCATCATATTTTCTCTCTCCTTATTTTATCATCACACTTTCGCTCTCCTCATTCTCTCTCATCACACATTCTCTACCATTTTCTCTCTATATTCTCTCCTATCATACACTCTCTCTCCTTATTTTCTCTCTCTTCATTCTCTTCTATCACACTTTCTCTCCCATTACACACTTTCTACTTATTTTTCATCATACTTTCTCTCTCATTATACTTTCTCTCTCCTCAATCTCTCTTAGCATATTCTTTCTTCTCATTTTCTCTCATCACACTTTCTCTCTCTTTATTCTCTCTTATCACACACTCTCTCTTTATTTTCTCTAATCACACTTTTTCTCTCAACATACTTTCTCTCTCATCATATTTTCTCTCTCCCCAGTCTCCATTTTCTCTTATCATACTTTCTCTCTCTTCATTTTTTTCCCATCATTCTTTCTCTCTCAACCCACTTTCTCTCTCATCATACTTTCTCTCTCCTCACTTTTTCATTTTCTCTCATAATACTTTCTTTCTGTTCATTTTTTCCATCACTCTTTCTCTCTCAGCATACTTTCTCTCTCCTCAGTCTTTCATTTTCTCTCATCATATTTTCCCTCTCTTCATTTTTTCCATTATTGTTTCTCTCTCAATACACTTTCTCTCTCATCATACTTTCTCTCTCCTCACTCTTTCATTTTCTCTCATAATACTTTCTCTCTTCATTTTTTCCCATCTCTCTTTCTCTCTCAGCACACTTTCTCTCTCATCATACTTTTTCTATTCTCAATCTCTCCTATCATGCACTCTCTCTTCATTTTCTCTTATCATGCTTTCTCTCTCTTCATTTTTTCCCAATACACTTTCTCTCTCATCATTTTCTCTCATCATATGTTTCTCTCACATTCAACTTTCTCTACCATCTAATTTTTTCTCTTATTTTCCTGTAAGGGTAAAAAAGGAAATTTAGGTTTATTCCGATTGAAAATATTTAACTAACCAAACATTATTTTTAACAATGATACACAAGCTCATACACATTCCCATTCCATAATACTATGATACTCATTCCCATTCTGATTCCTAGAAGAACCAAACGTCCCCTAAGAGGCTACGACAGGGACCGAGAGGAGGAATTGGTTTTGCTCTCCCGATGAACTTGAGCTCCCCGTGTTCGCCCCAAACACCCAACTTGAGTTCATCAATAATAACTCATACCACTAAAGAGTTATTATTGAACTACCGCACTAATCCCATATTACAATATAGGCTCCTTATCATGAGTGTGTTAATCTCCCTGTGTTTAAGATATAGAATGTCCACTAATTAAATGAGTTACTGACAACTCACTTAATTAATATCTAGCTCCAAGAGTAGTACCACTCAACCTTATCGTCATGTCGGACTAAGTCCACCTGCAGGGTTTACATGACAATCCTTATGAGCTCCTCTTGGGGGCATCATCAACCTAGATTCCTAGGACACGGTTTCCTTCTATAATCAACAACACACACTATAAATAATATTATTTCCCAACTTATCGAGCATATTGATTTATCGAACTAAATCGCACCCTTTGAAAAATTAAAGAAATAAATATTAAGTATATGTGCTTGTTATTATATTAGGATTAAGAGCACACACTTCCATAATAACAGAGGTCTTATTCTTTTATTTAGTCAGTATAAAAATAAGGTACCTCAAATGGTCCTGCTTAATACACTCATAGTGTACTAGTGTAATTTTATAGTCAAGATAAACTAATACCAAATTATACTACGACTATTCCAATGATTTGTTCCTATCCATCTTAGTCGTGAGCTACTATTTATAATTTATAAAGAACTGATAACATGATCTTATGTGTGTGACACCACATTCCATGTTATCTACAATATAAATTAATTGAACAGTTACACTTTGCATATAAATGTAGACATTTAACCAATGTGATTCTTTTATTTCAAAATAAATGTTTATATAAAAAGCTAGGCTTTTAGTATACATTCCAATACTTCTGTGTGACACCACACATCATGTTATCTACAATATAAATTAAATGGACAACTGTATTTAACTAAATGCAGACATTTGACCAATGTGATTCTTATTACAAAATAAATGTTCATACAAAAAGCTAGGCTTTTAATATACATCCTAATACTAGGGTGAATAAATCCCCTGTATAATAACTCCTGGAGTTAGACCTTTAGCTCATCCAACTCTTTCGGTGTCATACGGTAAGGAGCTTTCGATGACGGCGTAGTCCCTAGAATCAACTCAATAGCAAATTCCACTTGCCTTCGGGGAGGCAAGCCTAGTAGCTCATCTAGAAATACATCCGGATACTCTTGGACCACTGGAATGTCATAGAGCTGGGGTCTATTGTTGTCATCAACATTAATTAGACAATAGAAATCCCTAACAGCCATGTGACAACAGCTTCTAAGCCTGAATAGCAGAAATGGCCGATATACCATCATCCCGAATGCAAATGAAATCCCACGAGAGTTGGTTCGGAGGTCAGAATATGACCACCCTCGTCTGGCAATCGACCGTGGCATGATATTTTGATAGCCAATCCATGCCAAGGATAATGTTAAACTCAACCATTTCCAGTACTAGTAAATCTACAGTGAGTATATGGTTGCCGAAGTCAAATGCGCATCCTCTGACCTCCTGAGTGACGCCCAATGCATCACCGGACGGTAGGGAGATGGTCAGTCGTTGCGGTCTAAGAATAGGTAGTCTACCAATCTCCCTCATAAATACCCGAGAAATAAAGGAATGCGAACTACCAGTATCAATTAGCATATCAGCAGAAAATGCATAAAGTAAAATCGTACCGTGAAAAATGGATCCGTCTGCCCATTGTGCATCCTCTCTGGTAACTACGTGAATTCATCTAGTCTCTGCTGGGGTGGAGGTGGTAGCACTGCCAGAGGTTGATGTGTCTGAGCTAGAGTCTAAGCCTGCCACCAAGGAGGTGCTGGATACTAAGACAGAGATGGATATGAGGGTTGCGATTGATACTGAACCGGTGGCAGAGGCTGCATCTAGTACTAAACTAGTGACTGTGGCTGTAGCTGATACTAGACTAGTGGCTGAGGCTACAGTTGATACTGCACCAGTGGCTGAGGCTGCAGCTTATACTGCACCAATGGCTGAGGCTGCGACTGGTACTGAGGTACCAAAATAGAATTCTGTGATACCGTATGGCCACTGGAGTGCTCCTGTCCAAGTATACCATATGCAACTACTGCAGGAGGAGTTGTCTTTTGTGGACGATGTGAAGATTGGGCTTTCTGCCCCCCTCGCTAAGTCCTTGTCTGACTAAACTGTCCTCCCTGAATCGAAACCCAAGAAGCCACATGCTGAGCCTTCAGTGAGCAATCTCTGCTCATGTGCCCAGGCAATTTGCAATAATTACAAATTGACTATCCCAGGGAGCAGGCTGATGTGATGTGATCTCTGGATCTATATCGAGTGCAGTGCATGTCACTGGAGGACTGTTTCTAGTTCTACTGAAAAGACAAGAAATGTCCTGAGGAGGTTCGCCTTGATTTCTGAGGTCGGTCAGATGTCCCAGAAGTACCCTGACCCAACTGACTATGACCACACTGTTGTTGTCCGGTAGCCTATGGCTATTGGGTCTATCCTGAAAACCGATTTGTCTTCTTCCTTTTCTTGTCCACATTCGCTCTCTGCTGAGCCACCTCAATCATAAGGGCTTTATCCAATTCCTCTATATAAGATGAATTATCAAAATCTGCAATCTTTACTTGAAGATGTCCATCCAGTCCCTGAACAAACTGAAGCATACATAACCTATCCTCAACAACTAACTCTAGACAAAATCTGGCTAACCCATTAAATTCAGTATTGTATTCCATCACTATATAGTTGTTTTTTCGAAGACTCAGAAAATCCTGTCGGCATGTCATCTGATATGACCTTGGAAAGTACTGGCTCTCGAAAGCCTCTCTAAATCTCGCCCAGGTGATGTGCTACTTGCCTATGATCTAGTGATGCGTATCCCACCAGATATCGGCCTCATCCCGTAAATGGTAAGCAGCTAGCTATGCCTTCCCCCACTCAGAGCAAACCATATAGAAGAAAGTCCACTCCAAGGTCCCTATCCAAGACTGAGCCACACTTGGATCAGTCTCTCTGTGAAATAGCATGAATCGATCTTTCACCGACTCTACCAAAGCTAGGATCCGAGCTCGTGTCGTAATTATATAAGTAGGGTGAGTAGAGATTGCCGCTGGAACTAGAGGAACCACTGGAGCTGGTACTACAAGTGGTACCGCTGGATAGGCCGGGGAAGGTACCCCTGGTACTACTGCATAAGCTGGAGCAGGTACTATTGGTGACACTGCAAGGTCAATATAGGCATAAGCGACTTAAGGTAGTACTTCTAGTGCAAGTGCCAGCTATGCAGTAGTAGGCACAAGGCAGTGGTGCCGGGTATGCCGTAGGAACGGCTGGAGGAGGTTTCGAGTACGCAGCAGCAGGAACTGCTGGTGGAGGGGCCGAGTATGTTGCAGGTGGTATCGCTGGTGGTACAGTGAATACTGTAGGTATGGGTAACTCTGGAGAAGGAACCATCGGGATCCGAGAGTCCGACGCACCCGCAGTATAATGAGGAGTCTATCCTTGACCGACAGACTCAATCCCAGCAGACCTCTCTGGTGACTCCGTCGCCAGAGACTCCAACACCCTCTTACATGGTCGTCCTGCACCACGTCTCGGCACGGGAACACGTGTACTTCGCCTCATATCTATTAAATTATTACCCAGGTATTAATACAAGTACCTATATTATAAAACTCATTATCATACCTATTTGTCGTCTGGAGATGTTCTTTCACTGCTAAGTCCCCACATTTGACCTCGTCTAAGAATACCTCAAAATTCTGAAACATTAAAAAAAATTGATGGAAATCTGTATAAATTCGAAAATACCCATATTGACTCACAAAACCTCGCTCTGATACCAAATAAATTATCATGCCCCAGGGGAGTCCCTGCTAGAGGAAATTTCGACAGCATCTTCTCTATATGAGTGACAATCTGAAACTTATCTACAAACCCTAAGGGTCCCTTAATCCTCGGCCAACACGGCCGGAACATATACAATAAAATAAACAAACATCCATGCAGTTTATATAGTACAGCTTCCGGCTAACAATCACAACCACACAGTTTAATAAAAAACCTACACCACTACAATGAAAAACCTTCACAACATGGGCAGCATACCCGAATCACGATAAAAAATCCAAGAGTGCAAGACACACATCACAAGTCCAGTTCACATAACAAGAAACAAAAGACCAAAGGTAGAAAACTGTTACAACACAGAGTGGGGACTAGCAATTGGAACCCTCCTGACGACCTCATCCTGAAATAGAAATAAAGTAACGGGGTGAGTTCAGCAACTCAGCGAGTATCAAGCTGACATGCATAGTAAGATATATCTAATAGTAATAATCATGGAGTACAGTCTCCTGATCAATAACAAGAAATGCGAAAACTAAACAAGCAAAGAAGTTGTACTCTCCAGGACCTCCTATCTGGATATAAGGGTATGAACCATACCAACAGGCATAGGGTCGTCAAACCAAATACATCATGTCTCCTGTATGCATGTCAATCATATGCAACCACCAAAATGCAGCATCCAAAATGCAGCTATCACAAGCAATAAATGCAATCCATGCATATGATGCAAATAACATGGTCACCCCTAACGCTAGTCAGTCATCTCACACGCGATGGTGAGACTGAGTGGGTAGGGCTATAATAACTGTGCACTCTGCCATCACTACTCTTGAGTGACTGAGTGTACAGGATACTGTCCGATTATACCTATCCTCCTACCCTAAACATAGTGGAGGAGCCTAAGCTCTCTTCTCCCTATATCATAGTCAAGGGGAGGGATCCCTACCCACTACATGCTGCAGTCATCGCTACCCATGAGCGAACCAACGGAGCCCTGACAGAGTAAACTACACACACCCTGCCTAATGTACCACTAACCCATGAGTGGTTGTGTGTGTAGATCATGTAACTAGCGATGTGCTCAATAATAATGTAGTCAACAATCGCTCAACATGCAATCATGCAAGATGGTGCATGATACTATGCATGTAGATCCTAACAGTATATACCTCCATATAATATGTACTAAAAAGGAAATAAATTCATACAATGATCTAGGTATTATAAATCTAGGTACACATATTTGATATGTCAAATAACTAGTCTATTTCACAGTAGGGCAATGTATGTCACTATTTCTATGAACAAGAGTACACATGGCAACAATTAAGAGTATATAAGCATGAATGCATAACAGATAACAATAAAGGCAGACTACAAGTACTAAGTAGTGGCATACCAAAGCAGATGCAAATATAACCATTACTACTAGTTATAACCTACTATGCATATCAAAATGACAATATCAAAAGATAAGTCAAAGGTACCCGCCTCAAAATATAGGATCGTATCTAGGAATCCAATGTAGAGACGCCCATCTCGAATCAAAGTCCTATAATACGTAATATACATTTTAGCTAATCATATATAAATTAAATAGCTAAATCAAATCCCAAAACCTATATAGGGTAACTCCAATCAAAATATGATTATCGCTTAACCCCCAATATATGTTTAGGTCTTGGTAAAACAATTCACCACCTAAACTTGAGTTAATCCAACTTTAACCCTAAGCCTTCCATAATCAACTTAGGATAAACAAACTTGAATCAATTCTAATAACTCATCCAAATCTTAGATGCTCCCCTATTGGTCCACTGCCGTAGGAATATGTCAGAATTTGTGGCTGAATCTAAATGTAGCCACTACCTCCCAAACAATCACTCTAAATCAACACTAAGTAAGAGATAAATTTCCCAAATCCACTACTAGGTTTAATGCATACCTCAATCTGGCCACTCGAAGCCCTAAATCTATGATGGATCAAGCTAGGGCTTGGCTCAACTGATCGAAGGGTGGACAGCTACACAAGGCACCTGCGTCTCAGACTCAATCACTGACTACGATGATCGGGGCTCGTAGTTGTTAGTGTCGGAGCTTTTGATCTTGCCCGGGGAGAAGATCGGCGGCGACTAGTTCAAGAGAGGACGGACAACGTCTACGATCAGGAGGAGGCGGTGACGTCTAGGGTTAGGGTGAGGCGATGCAATGCAACGGAGGAGAAGGTAGATTGGCTGGTGGTGGAGAACAGGAGGAGTACTGGACAAGCAACTCTCAGGTGGCGCTCGGGTGGCGCTTAACCACCGACAGCTATGGATTGTGAGCAGACAGAGAGGTTAGGGCTCGGCGATGTTGATCAAAGCTAGGGCATAACTCGTTATCGAGGATGAGGGATCTTGTTGGATCGAAAGCGCTAGAGGGGGGGTGAATAGCGCTTGTGGCTTTCACGTGTTTCGTATTCAAAAATTCAAGTAACGCAGTGAAAATAATAAAAGACAAACACACACAGAAGACCAAGGTATTTACTTGGTTCGGAGCCTGTGGCGACTCCTACTCCAAGGCCCGCGATCGTAGATCGCTTACGGTGGGCAATCACTATCAATCCGAAAATATTTTACAAGTTAAGAGTACAAGTGATGAATAAAGAAATAATACCGACAATACACAAGAATTGAAGAAACGAGGTCGTCGGTTGTTGGAGTAGCAGCGCGTGGTGGAAGCGTTCGGAGAGCGTTCAAAAGCACCGGTTGTTCTGTTCGAGATTGATGATTAGGCTGCTTCCTGAGGCTCCTTTTTATAGGCTCCATAAGATGGATCCAGATCCCCAAGTCTCGGGATCAGGTTGACCCAAGGCGGATCGGTCGACCGATCCCTGGTTCGGTCGACCGATTAGGTGATCTCCTCCTATCTAATCCGCCCAATCCGCTCGCTCCGCATCGATCTGGTCAAGTCTTATCCCCGATTCGGTCAACCGAAAACCCGGTTCGGTCGACCGATCCCCTACTCGAGCTGGTTCACTCGCTGGAAGTCTGATCAGCTGCTTTGGGGGTTCGGTCGATTGATACCCCGGTTCGGTCGACCGATCCCTGTCAATTCTGACTCTGCACAGAAATTGTTAGAAATGTTCTCCTGCAAAACAGAGTTAGAATATAACAGATAATATATAAGTAAATAAATTTGACAGTCTTCGAACTGTCCGGTTCTGACTTAGGATTTCCGACCGGAAACCCTAGGTCGAACAGACGCCTACTGTTCCCTCTTCCGGGGAACGCGCCCTTACCTACTCCACTCAGGAGAGTTTACCTTTTGCCAGTTTGGTCCTCCAGACCGACTGGACTTTTGCTCGGCGCTCGAGTCTTCTGGTCTTCATGCTGAACGTCCGGTCCACGACCTGTCTAGTCTTCCACCCGGTTCGCGACACCAGGATTTCAACCTAGGGTTACCGCCCCCTAGGATTTTTGTCCGAAGACCTTAACCCACCAAGGCTTTCCGCATAGGGTTACCACCCCCTATGACCTAGGGTTACCGCCCCCTAGAGTTTTTTACTTGCCTAACCGTAGCTTGGACTTTTGCCTAAGTACACTTAGAACTTTCCTGCAACGCTCATTCAACATATTAGTAAACAAAACACCTTAACTTTGAACCCTTTGACATAAACAAAACATAAGTTCGATCGTCGGATGCTTCCCGCACCAACAATCTCCCCCTTTTTTATTATGGCAACACAGTTCAAAGTTAAGTAAAACATAACAGTAATTATGAAAATTTCTAACAAGAAATAGGAGCATAAGTAAAAAAAAATTAAATTAAATTACAAACACTTACTCCAAAGCTCCCCCTAGATCAAATGTTATATATTTAAATTGCAAACACTTACTCTAAAGCTCCCCCTAGATCAAAGGTTATATATTTAAATATGTTTAAATTAACTTTGACTTTTCTCTCCCCCTTTGACTTAGCTTCATTAAATAATTGCTTTGAATATATATATATATTTAAAATTAATTTATCAAATAATTTTTCAAATGTTTTTAAATGATTTTTCAAATGTTTTATAAAATGATTTTTCAAGTGTTTTTTAAAGGATTTTCAAATGTTTTTTTAAAGGATTTTTAAATAATTTATCAAATAATTTTAAAGGTATTTTTAAACAATTTTTTAAATAATTTTTAAAGGATTTTTAAATAATTTTTCAAATAATTTTTAAAGGATTTTTAGACAATTTTTCAAATAATTTTTAAAGGATTTTTAAATAATTTTTCAAATAATTTCTAAAGGACTTTTAAATAATTTTTCAAATAACTTTTAAATGATTTTTCAAATAATTTTTAAAGGACTTTTAAATAATTTTTCAAATAACTTTTAAATGTTTTTTCAAATAATTTTTAAAGGACTTTTAACAATTTTTCGAATAACTTTTAAAGGATTTTTAAACAATTTTTCAAATAATTTTTAAAGGATTTTTAAATAATTTTTTAGATAATTTTTAAAGGACTTTTAAATAATTTTTCAAATAATTTTTAAAGGATTTTTAAACAATTTTTCAAAGAACTTTTAAAGGATTTTTAAATAATTTTCAAATAATGTTTAAAGGACTTTTAAATGATTTTTCAAAGAATTTTTTAAGGATTTTTAAATAATTTTTCAAATAATTTTTAAAGGATTTTTAAACAATTTTTCAAATAATTTTTAAAGGACTTTTAAACAACTTTTCAAATAATTTTAAAGGTCTTTTAAATAATTTTTCAAATAATTTTTAAAGGATTTTTAAATGATTTTTCAAATAATTTTTAAAATATTTTTAAAGGATTTTTAAAATATTTTTAAATAATTTTTAAAGGATTTTTAAAGTATTAACCTAGATCCATCTCACCCAATTCTAAGTTATCAATCAGAGAACCTTATATAGTTTTGTGAGATAATTATTTTTAATTAAGATTCTTTCTAAGTATTAATTTACATTTGAGTTAAACTTAAGTTTTTCAATTGGTTAATTAAATATACATTTCGAAGATTGGATCCAGATTGTGGAGAGGTACTAGGCCTTCTTGGGTATGAGATCATCCACCACTTCTAGACACAGCCTTTCAAAGAAAATATATATTTAATTTCCCTTTTTAAACCCATAGGTTTAACTAAACAGGTGTAAATTACACCTAGATCCTTAAACTATCCTAATCTAAGCATGCTTAATACAATAAAAAGTGTAAACAAGCATCAAGCAATTTTATCTATTTATTAAGATTATTTTTCTATTTGCTCCCCCTAGATCATAGCCTCGATATGGTCTATCAAGGTAATGAATCTGATCCTTGGAGACACAATATAGTCCAAGTCCAACTTGATTAGCCAAGTTTGACTTGGGAACCCATGCTTGGACTATGTTTCTATTATTTCTATTAACTAGGGATAAATATGATTTGTATTTTCTTTTCATTTTAAATCCAAGTCGGGATTTGTTGTAAACGGCTCGCTGTTTTCCAAGAATCAGGTCAAGATTCTTGGAACCCAAGGTGAACCGTTTCAATGTTTCCTTGAGTTCTTTAACTTGAGTTTTCAAATTAGAGTTTTCTTCCTCAAGTTGTTGGACTCTAGTTGAATTTCCAATTTGAACCGGCTCAGTCAAAGAACTCGAGTCAGTTACTTCCTTAAGGGATGTTACCTCCTTTTGGAGTGACTTGACCCGTACATTGGATTTAGCCATCTTTTTTAATAAATAAGGAACTAAATTCTTTAAATCATCTAATTGAGTCTCGGCGAGTAGAGAACTTACCATAGGGTTCGGTCCTTCAGAAATAGATGTGGATCCGTGGCTTCGCTCGGACTAGGTTTCTGATTCGCTCATGCTTTCGGACTCGAATTCGGACTCAGTTTCGACGATGTTCTCTTGTACCGGTAGAGCGAGAAAGCTCGTTTGTTCTTCTTCATCGGTCTCAGATTCATCTGATAACTTGGACCAAGTTGCCTTTAATACCTTCTTTCTCCGTTGCTTTTTATTTGGACAATTCGACTTGTAGTGCCCCTTCTGGTTACAGTCATAGCAGGTGACTCGAGTCTTGTCCTTCATGTTTGTTCGAGTCGCCTTTTTGTTTCTACAGATCTTTCGTACGAGCCTTACCAGCTCGGAAACAATCTCGTCGTCATCCTATGAGTCTGATTCGTCTTTGGACTCGGGTTTGGTTTTACGCTTTGTTTTAGCCTCCCGAGTTCTGCTTCTACCTACAATCAAAGCAATTCCCTTCTCGGCTGGATGTGCATTAGTCTGTTCATGCAATTCGAATTTGGAAAACAGTTCATCTAGTTTAATTAAAGATAAATCCTTGAAAACTTTGTAAGCATCAACCATGGATGCCCACAAAGTGTTCCCCGGAAAAGCGTTAAGCGCGTACCTTATGACGTCACGATTTTCTATTCGTTGCCCAATCGCGTGGAGTCCGTTAAGGAGGTCCTGGATGCACGCATGAAGCTGGCTCGCCGTCTCACTTTCCTAAATTTTTAAATTATACAATTTATTTAAAATTAAATTGCGCTTGCTTACCTTAGTGTCAGAAGTACCCTCATGCAGCTCGATTATCTTTTCCCATAACTCTTTTGCGCTTGAAAATGGTCCGACTCTATTCAGTTCTTCTTTTGTTAACCCGCATTATAGCATGCAAGTTGCTTTGGCATCGGCTTCAATCTTCTTCCTTATGTTGGTATCCCAGTTGATGCATGAAACTAGTTCTCCAGCGCCATCACGTGGAGGTTCGAGACCGGTCTGGATAATAATCCATATCTCGACTTCCGTCTTGAGGTGGTATTCCATCCGGTTCTTCTAATAATCAAAGTCCTCGCCGGAAAAGAGTGGCGGGCGGATTGTGCTAAAACCTTCTAGGAGAGCCATTAAAGAATCTAGCACTCAATAAAAAGAAAAACAAATTCCAGGACTTGATCCTGGATTAGCAGTGTGGGATGTATAATAAAAAGAAAATGAACTCGAGTGGTGTTGCACCAACTTCGAGCAAAAATTGATTCGAATGAGAAAACAGATCGAAATATAGCAATTATATTAATTCCAATCGACTCCGAAAAATTTGAGAGACCACGAAAAAATTTGCTTGGCTGGTGGATGCACCGAATCGAAGCGAACCCGCTCTGATACCAATTGTTCGATCGAAAGCGCTAGAGGGGGGTGAATAGCGCTCGTGGCTTTCATGCATTTCGTATTCTAAAATTCAAGTAATGCAGCAGAAATAATAAATGCCAAACACACACAGAAGACCAAGGTATTTACTTGGTTCGGAGCCTGTGGCGACTCCTACTCCAAGGCCCGCGATCGTAGATCACTTCGGTGGGTAATCACTATCAATCTGAAAATATTTTACAAGTTAAGAGTACAAGTGCTGAATAAAGGAATAATACTGAAAATACACAAGAATTGAAGAAATGAGGTCGTCAGTTGTCGGAGTAGCAGCGTTTGGTGGAAGCATTCGGAGAGCGTTCAAAAGCACCGGTTGTTCTGTTTGAGATTGATGATTAGGCTGCTTCCTGAGGCTCCTTTTTATAGGCTCTGTAAGATTGATCTAGATCCCCAAGTCTCGGGATCAAGTTTGACCTGAGGCGGATCCATCGACCGATCAAGTGATCTCCTCCTATCCGATCCGTCCGATCCGCTCGCTCTGCTTCGATCTAGTCAAGTCTTATCCCCAGTTCGGTCGACCGAAAACCCAGTTTGGTCGATCGATCCCCTACTCGAGCCCGGTTCACTCGCTGGAAGTCTGATCAACTGCTTTGGGGGTTCGGTCGATCGATACCCCGGTTCGGTCGACCGATCCCGGTCAATTCTGACCCTGCACAGAAATTGTTAGAAATGTTCTCCTGCAAAACAGAGTTAGAATTTAGCAGATAATACATAAGTAAATAAATTAACAATCTTCGAACTGTCCAGTTCTGACTTCGAATTTCCGACCGGAAACCCTAGGTCGAACCGACGCCTACTGTTCCCTCTTCCAGGGAACGCGCCGTTACCTACTCCACTCAGGAGAGTTTACCTTTTGCAGTTCGGTCCTCCAGACCGACTGAACTTTTGCTTGGCGCTCGAGTCTTTCGGTCTTTATCCTGGACGTCCGGTCCACGACTGGTCCAATCTTCCACCCGGTTCGCGACACCAGGATTTCAACCTAGGGTTACCGCCCCCAAGATTTTTGCCCGAAGACCTCGACCCGCCAAGGCTTTCCGCATAAGGTTATCACCCCGTATGACCTAGGGTTACCACTCCCTAGGGTTTTTCACTTGCCTAACCGCAGCTAGGACTTTTGCCTAAGTACACTTAGGACTTTCCTACAATGCTCATTCAACATAATAGTAAACAAAACACCTTAACTTTGAACCCTTTGACATAAACAAAATATAGGTTCGATCGTCGGATGCTTCCTGCACCAACAGATCTTTCTCGGCATTAGGGTAGGTCTCCATCCGACGATTAGTGTCGATGATCAGCGTATGCGTCGGTGATGAGTTGGGGAAGAAGAAGGCACTCGCGGCAAGGATCGGGCGGAGATGGGAGAAGGATCAATAGAAGAGAGGAATTGGGTTTTTATTAATATATATAGCTTAGGTTTAAGTAATTAAAACCTAAGTAAATTACTCAATCAAATCCCACCTTAATTAGGATATCTAAATAGGTTTTCTCTTATCCCACTCGATTCATCCCCTTAAACATGTCATACGAGCTCCAAAATATTTTTAAAAAAAAATCTTGAAAATTCTATTAAGGTTATTCATCCATTAAACTTTATTATATTATTGTTAAATTTGCTATATATTAAAAAGATTAAATTAACCAAGGACAAGGTGTCCAAGGTTAAAAAGATTAGATTTGTAGGTCAAGTGTCACCGGAGGTACACCGATATGGTCTAGCGATTGTGGATGGGTCACCTAGGGAGGTGACTAAGGTTAAGAGCTCAAGGGGAGCTCAAAGAGTCAATTTGGGACTCATGGCTAATGGATCTCAAGTGGATTTTACTTGGAAGTCTAGGAGAGTCATAGAGTGTATCAAATGATTTGGAGACGGACTTGAGTCTCAAACCTAGGGAATTGACACACATGGGTTGTGTTTCATGCAAGGAAATATGACATTGGGGTCATATTGCATGATAATTAATTTTGGATGTATAGATACCATATAAACCAATGCTAGGGATACATTGTGATTTAGTATGAGCAAATACATCAAGAGGAAGCCAAAACTAGGCTTTTAGGTCAAGGTTCAATTGAACCATTTAGATAATTTTGGATTTTGTGTCAATCTTGGGATTGGTGATAGATATATTTTGTAATGTATTTTTTTCCAAGTAGAATAGGTAAAATAGACCTCTCCCAAAATTTGAAGATTTTTAGATGTCTGTGGAATTTTTGGTGCATTTATAAAGTTGGGTCAGAAATACTGTTTGGGATGAAAATAGGGTGTCAGTCGATTGGTACAGTTCCAGTCGACTAGTAACAGTGTTTATCAAACACAGAATGGTTCTATGTGTTAATTTCAATAGGGGTAGTCGACGGGGGCAGTCGACTGATACCAGCTTGAAATTGTTTTCAGCATTGGACTTAACCAGGTCAGCTCGTATATGTGTATGAGATCCATGGGGGATAAATACATGAGTTTAGGGTTAGTTTGGATGATAAGTTTTAACAATTGGGAGATTGTTGGAGCTTTTAAATGTTAGGCAAAGGGGGAGAAGTAAGGTTAAGTTGGGAAAACCTAAAAATACCTTTGCGATGGTAAAAATCCTACCTCGGGAGCTTAGGTGTAGGGGGAGCCTTGTGATTGATTCTTAAATAGCCCTGTGGTAAAATTCCTTGCTCATTGGGGAGCTTATGTGTAGGGGGAGCCTGGGATAGATTCCAATGCATGTTTACATTTTCCATTCGGCGGTGTAAGTCCAAGTGTGTAGCCTTGGCAACATAAGTCCATTCGACGGTATAAGTCTAAGTGTGCAGCCTTGGCAACATAAGTCCATTAGGCGGTGTAAGTCCAAGTGTGCAACCTTGGCAATGTAAGTCCACTCAGCAATGCAAGTCCAAGTGTGTAGCCTTGGCAACGTAAGTCCATTATTTTTAGCATGTTTATTTGCTATTTGTTTTCCCTAACTTAAATGTATTACCAAACATCAAAAAAAAAGGAGATTGTTGGAGCAATCCCAATGGTCCATGCGATCATGTGTTTTGGTGTTTGGGCAAAGAGTTTAAGTTAGGTTCACCCTTGTATTTCGTGGACAAGGCAGCAAGGACAAGGGCTGAGGGAACCGACTTCGAGGCATACGCGAAGGATGACATTGGGACTAGCCACGAGCTTGGGTGCATCCAAGGGACGAGAGCCAAAGGAAGTAGGCTTGAAGGCAAGATGTCAAAGCTGCAACGAAGAGTGAAGTGAGTCGTAAGGGTGAGGGTCCAAGTGCTGAGAAATTATACTCGGGTACCAGTCGACTAGTGATTTCATCTGTCGACTGGTGTAGTCGACTGAGCAGTCTATTGGGAGAGAATAGAATGCCTCTGTTTGCTCGGCCAGTGTGGAGCTGCCGATTGGTACTTTTACCAGTTGACTGGTAGGCAACTGGCACTTTCACCAGTCGACTGGTAGGCAAGGTTTTCCGACCTGCAACATATATAACCAAGCCTTGGGAGCTTGGTTAAGACTGACAAAATTGGACTTGGTTAAAGTCTAATTAGTAGTCTACTAGTGCTTAAGGTTTCCCTTATGTCCAAGTGATCCTTGGTGAGTGTTGTGGTGAGTTTTCTCCACCTACAAGGAGGTTTGAGCTAGTCGGAGTTTCTGGAGACTAATCCACCGACGAATTGAGGGATCGTCCATCTTATGGATAGTCGTGGAGTAGGAGCTCTAATCTCTGAATCACGTTACATTAACGTATATTGGTTTGCTGTTCTTTTTTAGTCTTTGTATTTCCTTATTATTTTTAGATTATATTGTTTGTTTTGTGTTATTCATCTGCGCAAGCTAACATACGTAGGAAGTTGTCGATTTGGGAGTGTCGTCCATTCAACTCCCCTTTTAGCTGGCCGCAAGATCATCCAACAACAAATTCAGCGTTACCAAAGGCTAGACTCATTTAAGTTCATAGCAACATCGTTGAAGCTTGAGCGCAACACTATTTTAGAGTCTTGCAAGTATAACGGAGCAATTGAAGAGGTAGAGAGATGATCTTGAATTTGTTATTCGAGGCTTCTTTTATAGGGTGATTGGGTGCCTGGATCAACCTCGAGCGCTTCTAGTATGGCTTATCCAATCCACATCCTTCAGTGAGTTAGCCGACTCTGGGTGTCTAGATCCCTTTCGAATGCCAGATTTGTTGACATGGTGATCAATGATGAAGCTTTATCCGTGTCAAGTTTATCCCTTCTCAAGCACCTGGAAGCTAACGTGCACCACCTAATTACGACATGCCACCTCATTGGACGCAAGCTAGACTTTGAGAAATTTGAGCGTCTAGAGATATTCAAGGCATCCGAATCTCCAGTCACTTGGATCTACTCCGAGTGGCCAGAGTTCCCTGATTCCGACCAACTCCCATTTTTAGCTTCCTGCATCATAGTATTAGCACAAGTATAATAAAAGTATGATTGATAGATTTTCAGCTGTCCGATCCAACTTTACTTCTCCTGTGAAACCTTAGGATGATTTAGGAGCAGTAACAGTTGTGCTAGATGATAAACTACCAGAAAACCCAATTGGTTCATACAAATATAGCTCTTCATGACAATACTAATTGTAGTAATTTGGCATAAAACTATTTCTACATATATGTACTTTCATGGTATCTTCATCACAAAAGGCTCTATTTCTAAATTTAGAATAATTATAAGGACATCGTATTTCGATACCATTCATATATTCTAGATGACTCTTAGCAAAGTTTACAAAATGTTCTAACTTTAGCAATAAAATTATTTTTAATAAATCTATTTTCTAATTAATTGTACATTCAAGCTTTATTCATATACATTGTCATCTAATAAGAATACAATTTCATACAATTTGTCATAAAATATATGGATTGCTATAACTGGTAAATTAAGAATTAAAAATTAACTTAGATGTAAATATAGTAACACTAAAATAACAAAATGACTGTATATCAATTTATAGATCAAATTTCTAACTTAACATACATCTAAATTCATCTATATAAAATTGCATATAGGTAACGTTTAATAAATTATACCTAAAAATGTGTAGTCCAATCGAAGAATAGTAGTAAATACAATATACTACAAAATAAAAATAAAATAAATAAAATTAATCATAAACAATATCTAATTATTGGACAAATTCACACGTGTTGGCGGGTGGCACAGCCGACGGCACGGCGAGCCGCGTTTTAGCGGCCGACACATCTGCTAGCCATGTGTTAATGGCCAACACAACCGCTAGTCGTGTGCTAGTGATTGGCACAACCGCCAGTCGTATGCTAGCGGCTGGCACAACCGTATGTTGGCGGCCAGCACAGCCACCAGCAACGTGCTGGTGGCTGGCACAACCATCAGCCGCATGCTAGCAGCTGGCACAACTGCCAGCACGGCCAAGCACGTGCTGGCGGCCTGCACAACTGCCAAGTCTGTGTTGTACCTGCCACTAGTCGCGTTTTAGTGGCCGACACAAACGCCAGCTGTGTGTTGTGCCGGCCACCATTCCCTACCTGTGTTGGGAAGAGGGAGAGAGGGAGACTCACTAGAGAATAGTCAGAAGTTGGAGATTGGAGAGAACATGTCACTACAACAAAAACCCTCATAGACATCGGTTTTCCACCGGTGTCTATTACATTTTCGACCGATGTCAATGAAGCCGATGTAAAAGGTCTGCCATTTTAGACATCGGGTTAAAACAGGTGTAGTATCACTTAACGACACCGGTGTTCGAATCGGTTATTAACCGGTGTAGTATCACTTAACGACACAGTTTCATCAACGGTGTAAAATCGATGTAATATTATATGTTAATAACACCAGTTTTGGCAGCGGTATACGACCGATGTAATATTAGTTAATAACACCGGTTTTGCAACGTTTGAAAACCGATGTAATATGGGTATTTTTAACAGCATAAATTTGATTTCCGAAACAATGAAAAATTGACAGTAACAAAAAAAATACACAAATATTCACAAATTACACAAATATTCTTCATTCAACAGTATCTATAAAATATACAAATATTCACAAATTACATAAATAATCTTCTTACAACAGTATCCATAAAATACCCAAACATTCTTTTTACATCAAAAGCTAATAGATATCAGAATCAAGGTAGAACATTCTTTTAACAACACATCAAGGTAGAACCGCACTTCAAATGTAATCTAGCATGCATTCAGCCCACTCGAACCGCACTTCATCAATTTTAACTTTGGAGTACTTGAGATTTGTAAACTGTAAAAATACATAAATAATATATTAGTAAAGATGCAATTTTGAAAGCTGGAAATGGTAAAGATGCAATTTTGAAAGCTAGAAATGGTAAAGATGCAATTTTGATTTATTTATTTATTTTCCAAATATCTGCTCTAGCTCTAACGAGGCCAGTCTAGTTTTTCTGATCTCTATCCTTCTAACACTTCAAATCAAGCATTTTGAAAGCTTTTCAGTCTGATTTTGCAATGAGAACTACCAATAAACTAAATTTGAATGCAAAATATCAAAACCAAAGAAAATCCCTTTCTAATTGATACTTGCAACAAAGATAATCTACAATACTTTATACAAAGTTAATTCATGATCAGGACGCAATAATCCACCATATGTCAAATAACTAAAACAAATGTGTACATGTATCAAATAAAATAGAATACTGAGTTTTTAAAAGCTGTTGTGGAAGACTATTGTTCATAATGCTTAATTCATTGAAGGATAATTACGCGCATCAACATACACACCGATACACATATACATATGCAATTTAGCACAAAAAACTCATTGTAAAATCTAAAACTTTCATATATGACACTTAGTATATGCTGCTTAGAATATAACATAGATAATTTGCTCCTTTTAATTAAAGTGTAGAGATTGATAAGAACCGACAACATCATACAACAAATTACTAGGCATGATAATGGTTGAACAAAGAAATATGACTACACAACAAATCCAGTGAAGGAAGCATAGAAGAACAAAGAAAATGTTCATAGTTAACAAGCAACTGAAGAGATATACTATTTATTGTACTACCTCTGATGCCATCTTCCAAATCTCATAAGCAAGAATGCAACTGTGCCCTTTGTATACACATGGCTAATAGACATAATACAATAAGGAGCAAAAGCTATAAAATTCACCATCACCACGCAATCAATGAAGCAGACAAACACAAGGTGGGTTGATATGCAGTGAAAGTGTTAATTAAGTGGAACTGCAGCAAATTACCTGTTTCTATGTTTCATCATCAGTACAGTTAGCCATGTGCATGAAGATGGGGGTCTAAATCTCTGTACAGGAGATTTAGATGGTTAAGTAGTTTCTATTACTGGCTTTTACTGTAACAGATCAACTGAAAAGTGTATATCTGGTTAATTTACAAGTAATGAAGTATTCACAATTAGGAAGCTATTTAATGGTCTTCTTTCTTATCAAGAGCAGGGAATTTTCTTGATGCAAACTAGCCAATTACTGTAATCATAGGGCACTAGGTCACAAAACTCAGAAACATCAATTATGATAGGACGCTGAGATCCTAAGCAGCAATTTTACTTCAAAAAAACCTTGGAAACGATCCCAAATTCAAGAACATAAAGATCCTAACATATCTCACTTACATCCGTCAACTCTGCCATACAGCACAGCGGACAACAAGAGTGGTGCATGGTCGCCAATTGCACTAGTGAAGGTTCTCCTCTCTTTTTCTCTCAAATTTGATTGGCTGACTATTTATCCTAAAAGCTAAGTTGTTAGGAAAGAGAGAAAGAGACTAATATATACATCGATATCCTTAATAATCTCCATCTCTTTCTCCAATTCTAATTCCCTCTTTTCGGCCACTCTAGTTACTTTTGAGGGCATTTTTACTAGACTTTGGTTGGCTATTACTGATCTTATTCTTAAGCCAAACCAGCTGATTAGATTGACAAATATTCATTTATGAATCTCTAGTAGCACAATCGAAATCTGATTAAAGACAACCTTAATAGATTGTCCACACTCCAGATTCTGCGAACCACCATATTGTCAATTGAGGCATTCTCTATCCACCAAGTAATTCGCTCCTTCTAATCTCCTTCTCAACATTGATGATAGTCAAAATCCAGTGAAAACTACACAAAGAAATATAATTAGTGTATATATGTATCTTGTAAGTTCTCAAAATAACTCTTTTATTATTTCCTTTACCATAGTTCAATGGTCAAAACTTTGACAGGAATTAACAACTACAGAAAAAAACTAAACTTTTGACAAGAATCTTTAGATGTCTTTCAGATTTTTTTTTGGCAAAATACATATATACATATTAGAAACTTAACCCAAAATATAAACAGATACCAAAACTTCAGCACCTGGAACTTCTGAAACAACAAATTTGCAACACTTAAAATATGATCAAAGAAAAATACACTAATTCACCAAACAAAGAACAAGAACTTGTCCCCAGGTCATCTTAAGAAATTCCAGATATTTATCTGCAGCAGAACTACATCCTAGAAATGCCCTCATTAAGTAACAAAATTCAATCCTCAGACTACTCTGATGGGCGAGTATGTGAAGAAAAGAACCAGAATTGCTCAGAAAGGTAATGGATAAATAAAGTAAACCTTATGCATACACCAGCACATAAAACTCCTTTCATATTTCTAAGATTTTATTGATTGCGATAGAATGGACAAAGAAAGAGTGGAGTCGAAACGTACAAACAACACTAATTCTTCTAAATTCAGCATAAATGTAACAGTGTGAGATAAATGAAATTTATGAAGTAAACAAAAAATTGAAGTGTGAGATAAAAAACTCTAGATAAAAGTGGTTGTCACCTTGGCAAACTTATCTGATGAACCTGTTAGAAAATGAGAGTCATCTACAGATTTTGATAGGGAGGTAATTGTTTTCTGATGACCAATTTCTTTATCTGCCTCCTTCAGCAGTTTGCCAGTCTGAAAAGTTCACACAAAAATACCACAATAAATACACATGTTGCCCAATGACAACAAGAATGAAATTGACTATGCTGTGATGAAGAGTTGGGCAAGGTCTTGACTAATTAAAAAATGAAATCAAATAAGTCTGAAATTTTATATATCTTAGATTTTGTACTGCTATTCCTTGCAACCGATTTGATTTCCTTGGCTCATCAAGAATGGAATGATAGTTAAATTAGATATGATAACAGTCTCTTATAATTATATGTTGTCAAACGGCATGAAATTTCCTTGAAAGATAAGAGCCACCACAAAATATGGCAAACATGAAAAGTAGACCATGTGAAAGAATGATATATTAGGAACTGGTACAATAATTGTAGGGGGGACTAATACGGTATCAGAGGGAAAAAAAACCATACTTAGCTAACGTCGCATCACAAAACAGCAAATTTACATATTAGAAGATAGAAACATCCATCAAGTCTTTGGTAAATAATTCCAAGAAAATGAATAGCTTATACATAGATGATATGACTAATTCAGTAGTTTCTGCACAAGAAAACATCATGAAATGACTGTCCTATAGCAGTGAAGAGATGGTGAGAACACTAAGGTTATACATAGGTGATATGACTGATCATGCTTCAAGTGAACTCCTGACTTCCTAGGAATACAAAGTCATTGGACTAGAACTGCTAGATTAGTCGATTGACTATATTGACTAATCTGACGATAAACAATCTATAGTGCTAGCTATAACAGCATGAGCAAATTTCAGTCATGCATGAACCTACAAAGTAATGATAGTTCAATAATTATCTTGTACATTCTCGTGGAGCCTACCTCAAGGCCAAGGCAACATTATGTTGAAGAACTTAGATATGTAGTTAAGATAAAAGCTAGCATGTTCAAAGTGTAAACTGTTGGTGCAACCTTAGGTCATGGTTGACCTGGTTGACCTGACTCGAGTTGACCTAACTCGAGTTGTGTTTTGATGTTTGATGATGTTTGACGAGAAGAGAGTTGTATTCTTGATGTTTGACAAGAATAGGTGTTTGGGAGATTGTAGGTGCAACCTTAGGTCAAGGTTGACCTGGTTGACCTGATTCGGGAAAAGTCCAAGCAGGGAGCTTGGCACGCGAAAAGTCCAAGTATGGAGACTTGGCACTGGAAAAGTCCAAGCAGGGAGCTTGGCACGCGAGAAGTCCAAGTGTGGAGACTTGGCACGGGAAAAGTCCAAGTATGGAGACTTGGCACTGGAAAAGTCCAAGTATGGAGACTTGGCACGGAGAAGTCCAAGCAGGGAGCTTGGCACGAGGGAAAGACCTAACTGGGATGTTAGGCAGGTAGAAAGTCCTGGTGAGTGAAACCAGGCAGTGGGAAAGACCTAACTGGGATGTTAGGCAGTGTGGAAAGTCCTGGTGAGTGAAGCGAGGCAGTGGGAAAGTCCTAACTGGGATGTTAGGCAGTTGGAAAGTCCTGGTGAGTGAAGCCAGGCAGTGAGAAAGTCCTAACTGGGATGTTAGGCAGTGTGGAAATCCTGGTGAGTGAAGCCAGGTGAAAGTCCGGGTGAGTGAAGCCAGGCAAGGGAAAATCCAGATGGATCAGGGATGATCGGACATCTGGTGTTGAGGAAAGTCCCGGACACTTGGCGGGGAATTCTAGATGGTCAAGGGAGTGACCAGATGCTAGGAATGAAGTACCAACAGGTCAAGGTTGACCGAATGTTGGTTTGGAAGGCTTGGGACTTGGTTTGGGCAAAAACCAAGTCACTAGTTATCTGATCGGTCTGGTGACCGATCAGTAACCGATCAGTGTGCTACTGATCGGTATCTGATCGGTCTGCAGACCGATCAGAAGGTGATCAATAGCCGCGAGAAAGACGCTGTAGGACCGCCCAGGGCCTGATCGGTCTGGCGACCGATCAGAAGGGTCCTGGACCGATCAGGGTGGAGCCTGATCGGTCCACGTTCGACCGTTGAGTCACAACGGGTCGCTCCGTCTTTTCCGCTGGCTTCTGTCTTCGCTGTGCAGGTTCGCAGGTTATAAAAGAAGATCAAGGCTTTGGTGCTACTCCTTCCTTTTTCCTTCTTCCTGTCCCTAAGTGTTGCTGTGCTTGAGCTTTGTTGAGCTCCTCCAAAGCTTCGCGTGAGCTTCCGACTGGATCATCTGCTGTTGTAGGCGCTTGGAGCTGTTGCTTCCCTCCAATCGACAAGAAAGCAAGCAATTGGTAGAGTGCTATTGTATTCATATTGTATTGCTTTTCTTACTGTTCTTGTACTCTTTGTTTGCTGTTGCAAACGTTTGTGGCGAGGTTTCTCCACCCACAAGGAGTATATTGTATTAGCCGGTTCTCCGGGGACTCATCCACCGACGGATTGACTGGACTCGTCCACCTTACGGACACGCCGAGGAGTAGGAGCCCTAATCTCCGAACCTCGTTACATCCTTGTGTTAAGGTTTGGTTTTCTTCTCTTTCGTTTCTTTGTATTTTCCGCTGCGCTAACACGTTTTGTAGAAAGAAACGACGATTTGGGGTCGGCTATTCACACCCCCCCCCCTCTCTAGCCGAGTACGAACGATCCTAACATAAACAAAGTATATTTTGTTTAATTAATTCCAGCTGTGTATCCATACGGCATGACGTGACTGCACGCATAGAAGTAAGCTTGGAAAAGTGTTAACAAAGTAAGCTTGGATATGGTGGATGGTGAGGTAGATGCTTCCAGTGTTTGGAAAATTGTTAACAAGTTAATCTTGGGCCATGTTAATAGGTCGATAAAAGTAAGCTTGTATTTTGATTGTTGCTTCTTAGATGGTGAATTAACAGATTGAGAACATCCATATTCTAATCCTGAATATGCTATAGAAGACTGATTAATACAGACTAGAATGACAATTAATGATTGGAAAAAAAAAGAAACATTGATTATCATTTAGAAGATGAAAATCCTTCTAGATGTCCATTAAAAACTTATTATACATTTTATGATTCCCAGCACATAAAATTAAAACAAGTAACTGTTATAAAAAATATAAATGACTCCACAAAAGATTTGTCATGGCAAACATACCTTTCCAAAAAAAGTATTTTACAATCTTTAACCTTCAAGGCAAAGAACCAATAAAGCTTGCAAACACAAACGAAAAACGTCAAATAACAAGACCTTTTTTCCAAATAATTCTTTTCTTTCTCAAAAGAAATTAAAAAGGAATATGGCATGATTTTTGAAGCTGGCAGAGTTGTTACACCTAAAAATCATATCAAACCATGTAAACGTTTTATGGATGACTACCAACAGAAATTTCCAAAGTTTATTTAAATTGAAGCTTTTGTGCAACATGAGTTCTCAAACTTCGATTTGCATGTAGTAAATAAGTATGACATGGTACATAAAGCTAATAATAACATGTTTTAGACTTATGAAGTAAAAAAACAAATTTCCTCAAGAGAATAATCATATCTATCAAGAACTATCCTTTAACAATACAGAGGAAAACAAATGAAATGGAAGAAAAGAATGAATGGGAATAGTACAGACTTCACGAAAAAAAGGAGTCAATTTGAAGCCTATATAGCAATTCCTATAACTTGTACATGTACTTACAAGCTAGGCTCATGCTCAAGTGTAGTCTTCTCTCTATGAGGAGAAAAAATATCATTGAATTCCACAATGGAGAGACAAACCTGAAAATTGACATAAACAATAAATGAGTTCAATGCTTGAACATATAGAACATCTCATTGGTATACCCAACTTAATAAGTATGCACTACAAGAAAAAAGCTAATAGACAACGCTTTTAAAGCGTTGTCTTTGTGCCTGAAAAAGCCTTGTTAAAGGCACTGTTGTTAAAAGTCTGCTCAACGACAACGCTTTTAAAGCGTTGTCGTTTGTAGCGAAGACAACGCTTTTGCAGCACTATTACAACGCTTAAAAAACGTTGTTGTTTTTTTTACAAAGACAACACTTTTTGCAACGCTTTAAAAGCGTTGTCGTTTTAAAGAAAAAAAATAAAAATAAATTATTTAAAAATCATTATTTTTATATTTACGAAACTATTATTTTTCTTTTACCATGTCTAGATTCGAATTTTACATATAATCAACTCAGCTAATGATTTCAAACTCATACCAAAATAATAGAATTCTGACATTGAAGTAATATTAGTATTTAATTACATGAGAAGCTAGTAAATATCAAAATTAACACTAATTCTGTTTCAAAATAGATAATGATATTCCTCGAACTCTTCCTAAATCCAGCTTTAGTTCTACACTGATGGAAACCATCTGCTTCTCTGTGAACTTGGAGACAGACTCTGCATCAAATTCAACAAATGCCACCCTGCCACACAACATTTCTTTCAAGATTCTAAATTGTTTGAAACAAGTACTTTCCCTTGAATAAAAACGGTTTCTAGCATTAGTTCTAACCTGAATTCATTCCTCTTCTTCAGTATAGTAGTCCAGTCCATCCCCACTTGAGCTCCTGTTAGAACAAGCAACTCAAACAACATCCTGCAAGTTGCATGTGGTACCAAACAACTCAACCTAAAACGGAGTCATTGTTAATGTGATACCAAACAGATGCAAATGAAGTCTTTTTCACAATTTAAATCCTAATTAACTAAGTTGCATGTGCAACCATATTATGGCTAGGGAGACCAAAATACATGTACTACCCAAACTGAATCCTAGTGTCTAAAAGATTAAGATCAAGTGAATCCTATATAAACAGCATAAGTTTGGATCCTCAACCAACTCACTAACTTTCATGTACTTGTGCTTTTTCTATTTTCTACCATATACTAGATCTTGAGACTATTAATCAGTGAATCATTTCAAAGGTAAAAACAAACATACAATGGCCTTTAATAGAGATCTATCATCATCTGTGAGAAATGTAACAGCATATCCTTCGCGCCCAGCTCGAGCAGTACGACCAACACGATGAAGATAACTGTGAAGTGAAATAAAACAGATCATTAGATAATGGCAAAGTGATATATAACATTACATAGAAATATAGAATAACTGTAGATCGGTGAAATGGAAATACATCAATTTGTGTCTGCAGAAAATTCAAAAAACAAGTTGAAACTGTACTAAGCAAGCACTAATACAATGCTAAGTTAATACAGAGCCTAAGTCAATCATGTCATCTGCGGCAAGCAATGCCAAGGATACCAATATAACCCTTATAATGAAATCAAGAACATGAAATTTCACAAATAGAACAAAATTTCTGGAAAAGGATAATACAGAATATAGAAGATTTAAAAAAAAATAGTATAAAGACAATGTATGTCATTTACATTGAAGAAAATTATTGTAAGTCATTCAGTTTGTTTGTTGATGTCTATTATGATTTGAGTTCTGTAAAAAGCATATCAGCCTACTTCAAAGAAGCTAGGTAACAACTAACTCTAAAAGACAAAAGATTCTTATGTTAGAGTGATTTGAGTTCTATGGAAACATAGAACTGATGTTATAAAGGAATGACTGTGAAAAGAAAAGGAATTGTGGGTTATAATCAAGGTCTTAAACACTCATATGATGTTATGCTGCCTACTAGGAATCACTAAATACTTGCTTTATTTCCACAACAATAGGTACAACTTCCTAAGGATCATAGTGATAATCCACCAAGAAGTCATTAACTAAATGGACTGATCTATCATCTCCTTTATAAGTAAGCCTTCAATAAAATAACTTGTGGACCAACACCCCCACCCTAGAAACAGAACCTTCAATGCACAAAGAAACAAACCAAGGTAACAGGTCCTGGGGAGGTAGGAATACCACCATAGGCTCATAGTGAAGGTACACACAATCTTCCATATTGCCATAATATTATCTTGGTGTTAGCAATTATAGTATGCAATTATTCTTGTATATTTTTTCTACTGCATTAATTATTGTATAGCAAAGAAATATTAGTTTATATTTACAGAAGACTAACTATTCCTCTTCTTAGCTCATCCATGCTGTACTTTAATAGTTGAGATTCTCTACAAACTTGTTTTATTTTTAATGTCATGTGAATGCGAGCGTGCGGGGAATACTAAGAATGATTAAGTGAAGAAACAAAGTAGGATTTAAATGAGACAGAGATTGATGTTAAAATAGACTTGAAACTTTGTGTTCATTAGAACACCTATGACCTGACGCCAGCTCTCTGCTGTAGTTTGTATAGAATTCAATGAGAGAGATTTAGAACTGCCCCATAAAAATATCCATCTTTGTTTGCCACTTCAATGTCATATGGGTCTACATACATAGTCAAATCTCTAGTTTCAATATGCAGAAAGAGGCCAATTTGGGTTTTCTATAGTTATGATAGTTTCAGAAAAAGAAGCATATGGAATGCATATTTTTCAAACAAAAAGGTTTTCAGTTGCTCGAAGAATGCTAAATCCCTAAATAAAAGGTGGGAAAAAAATCTTAACAATATAGGAACTATGTATTCTCATGTACACAACATCAGATCTGGGACAAATTGCACTCGCCATTGGCATGCTTTTACCTACTTCCAGATTGATCTACAATCGAATCACCACACTTCAAAATTTCTAATTCAAACCCTGAGTTACTTGGAGGCAGGAGAATCTCGAAACAAATGTGGAAAATCAGTAATGAAGCAGGAAGCAACTGACCTCTGAGGGACGAGGCGGCCAACAGTGCAGCCACGGAAGAGTTGGATCTCGGTCTCCTCAGCCACCGCAGTAGAAGGGAGACAGGCATGCGTTGTGAGGAGGAGGTTACGATGGATGAGGAAACCAGTGCCTGCGCCGTCGCCGCCGTAGCCTCCGACGACGGAGATGGACGCGAGCGCGAGGCCTTTGGACGAGAATATGCTGTCCTTCATCCTCTCCGATCTTGAGAAGAGACGGCCGGAGGTGGGAGGTCGCGTGCCCTAGCCGCGCGAGAGGAGATGTCGCGAAAGCACTGTGTCGTCGCATGGTTAAAAGGAAACGAAGTTTTCTCCTCCTTTAATCTGGGTCGTCCATATTGTGATAAAGATGGATGAAGATCTAGCCGTCAGATCTTGAGATAAGTGGTCTAGATCACTTAAGATTGAGATGATAACTTGACAGTAGACAACGCTTTTTAAAAATCGTTGTCGTAGACACTAAAAAAAATGCTAATAGACAACGCTTTTTACGAAGCGTTGTCTTTGACCGGTAAAAATCACTAATAGACAACGGTTTTTAGAAAAGCGTTGTCTATTAATAAGAAAATAATGAAATAGACAACGCTTTTCACTAAAAGCGTTGTTAAAGAAAAATAGACAACGTTTTTTATAAAAAGCGTTGTCGTTTAAGTGTTGTAGAATCCCAATTTTCTTGTAGTGATGGTCAAGATTACTACTAAATCCAGGAGTCCAATTTGTTTTTTTTGTAACTACAGCTAAGAAATAAAATACAAAGTAACACAAACAAGTAATGGGATGGAGCATTAACCATCAAATGTAACTTGTAAGTCATTAGGTAACTTTTTGTAGTGAGAAGAAACATAAAGGGAAATCATGCCCTGTAATATAAATGAAAAAATAGCACAAATTTAACCAAATAAAAGTATCTATAAACATATCTCACTCTCCTTGTGATATTAGAAAAGTATATCTCAGTTGACATAGTAAAGGGCACATTCACTTGGATGTGGAAGTCTAGACAAATAAAAGATCATTTAGAGAATGACCTGAAAAACAATTATTTACTTTTCTTCAAGAATACTAACATAGTGATATTTGGAATGTAACTTGCAACATGCAAGCAAAGTAATTCATTAAGCCATGACTTAATTGAATCCTCAGTAGCATATCTGCTAGCTTGTGCAATTCCATCTTCTTGAAAAGCTTACCAGTATATGGAGATGGAAAAACACGAGAGTTTCAAAAGCAGATAACGATGTCGTTGCCTCGCTACAGGCCACTACTTAGACCCCCTCGTGTGCAACCGTTTGTGAACGGGCTGCCTCGTGAGGCATCGACCCCCTCGCATGCAGCCATTCGCAAATCGACCGCTAGTAAACTAGTGGCCTGGAGAGGCTGCGACCCCCTTGAGTGTGGCCGCACCTAAAGTATCCTCTCATCGCCTGGCGAGGTTACGCACGGTGCTGCGGAGAGGGAAGAAATAAGATATAGGGTTACCTTTGAACTCCTTGCTTACTGCGAAGAGGGAAGAACCTGGTGCGCTACAAATACGAAAGGAAAGAAGGGGTGGGAGAGAGGAAACCTAGCGGTGATAGAGGAAAGGAAAGGAGATGGAAGAAACCTAGCGGTGATAGAGGAAAGGAAGGAGAGGGGAGGAAATAATGATTGAGTGGGAAGGAAAGTTTAGGTTAATATGTTTATAAAATAATGACATTTATAAAATATGTCACCATACAAAGTTTAATATGATAATTTTTATAAAAAAATAATTAATGGTAAAGAATGTCATTATAAAATATTTATAATGACATTTTTTAATAAGTGTCATATAGAAAATGTCACAATAGACTTTTTTTTCTTGTAGTGAGAGAAAGGGGCGTTGATCTAGGAAGGGGAAGGACGGTGCGATATAGGTTTAGGTTTGGAGGGAAGAGTGAAGTGTTACAAATTTTGGCTAAGTATTGGGGGGGAAATTAAATTATTTTATTTATCATAGACATCGGGTTTTAAAAACCGATGTTAAAATCGGTGTCTATTAACGAAAAAAAGGCGCTCATAGACATCGGCTAAAAAAGCCGATGTCTATGAACGAAAATCTGCGAAAATACTCAAAGACATCGGTTTTTGCTTAAAACCGTTGTTGTTCCACCGATGTCTATGAGGGTTTTTGTTGTAGTGTGTGCGCGTAAGGAATCAGGGTCGTGTCCTAGAATTTTAATTGGACTTACCATTAGATTTATTTTCATCGATAATATGTCGGTAATCCCTAATATTACTGACGAAACACAAATTCCATCGGTATTTACCGACGGAATAGTCGTTTCGTCAGTAATGCCTTGTTGGTTTTACCGATGGAACATATATTCCGTCAGTGTTAACCGACAGAAAAAATATTCCGTCAGCAAACCCTAGTGTTTTCGTGTTGATCCGGCGGTTAGAACAAGGGACCCCCATTCTGAGGGGTCAATGCCACGTGGGAGTCAAAAGGTCAGGTGACCGACCGGCTGGCCGACCGGTGAATAACCGATGGCGAAAGGCACCCCGACAGAAGTCGGGGTTCTGGCGCTCAATTGAACAGTAGCGAAGAGCCGAGCGGAAGGCCTAAGACAAGGTGACATACTGTTAGCAGTCCCCACAGCACCTTACCGAGGATCTACCCAGCATACCGAGGCATACGAAGAGTCGGACGGGGTGTGATTGGTTTTGGGGTGTGGAGTAAGATGAGTGCCGGCCGGAC